>NC_091062.1:40382313-41049953 GCF_000393655.2 Nicotiana sylvestris
GAAGAACCAGGTTCTTCTTGAGCGAAAATTGGGTACCACACAAATCACCCCCCTCTTGTGTGGTATTAACATTTAGAACATCAAGCTGGAAATGCATAAAAATAGGGTTGGGCCCTACCCCTATGACCTCCACCTCTCGAATGGACTCTAACTGGCTGAGCGGATGGTGGAGCAACTAGTGCCAGAACCATGACATGAGAAACCCTACTGTGACATGCTGCCTTGTGACCTAGGGCGAAACCTCGTGATGTGCCTTAGATCTCCACGAGTATAAGAAGCCCTCGGCTGCTGTGACTACTGACCCTGTAATTAAACTTGTCGACCTAAATAACCACCCTAATAACTTTGGATTGGAGGTGCACTAATGGGAGCTAAAGGTGTGCTGTAGGCTAGTTGCTTGGGATAAGACCCATAAGAACCACAACTACCCGAAGCACCATGGGATGCCTGAAGCGCTGACTGAATCAGCCTGAGAGCATGGACTCTACCAAATGAACCTCGCCTCAAACGAGGTACCACTGAAACCATCAAAATGACAAGGCCTCTTAATAGATACTGCCTCCCTAACCTGACCACAAATCATCTCGATCCGTCTAGCAATCTCAACTGCTCACTGGAAATAAATATCATCCCTAGTATCTTTGGCCATTAGTAGCTTGATACCAAAATCAAGACCATTAATGAATCTCCTTACTCTCTCCCTCTCAGTAGGAAAATGACAACTGCATGGCGAGCTAAATCTATGAATCTTGTCTCATACCGGGTAAAATCCATGCTACCCTACCAAAGGCGCTCAAAATACCTGCTGTACTCCTCTCTCAAAGTAAAAGAAATGAACTTCTCCAAGAATAACTATGAGAACTGATCCCAAGTGAGTGGAGGCAAACATGCTGGTCTGCCCTGCACATAATCTTGCCACCACCTTTTAGCAGAACCAGTCATCTAAAATACTAAAAAGTCGACTCTATTGGACTCCACAATACCCATGTTTCTCAACACTCGTGGCAACGATCAATGAAATTTTGTGTGTCCTCAGAAAGTGTGCCACCAAAGTGAATAGGAAATAACTTTGTGAACTTGTCCAATCTCATCAATCCCTTAGAAGACATCGTGGGCCTCTCCCGATCTATGCAATAATAATAGGCTGAGCCACTCTAACTGGTAGAGCTGCCGAAGTCTGATATCCATGAGCCATCTTCTTTGGTGTGTGAGTAGCGAGAGTCTGTTCTCCCCCCAAGCCTGAGAGACATCTGGTGCCACCGAAAATGCACCGGTCTAGGCCACGATCTCCATAAGGCACACCAAGCGGACTAGAGAGTCTTGAAGTACACAGGTAGCTATAAATCCCTCCAGGACCTAAGCTGGTCCAACTGGCACGGTTTGAATAGGAAACTCTTCCTCCTGCTCGATCTGAGGCTCCAGAATAGGTGCTACTGCACGTACTCTAGGCTGAGCTCTGCCTCATGGCCTCTACCTTTCATAGTGGAAGCAACCTGGGGCTCCGGGAACCACCCTGTATGTTGTGCATGTCCTCACCATCTGCGAGAGAATAAGAATGGAATGATTCAAACTTCAGTGATAGAATAAAATTGCACGATAGAGAAAGAAAGAAGTAAAATTTTCCTAAAGCTCTATTGCCTATAGAAGATAAGTACAAACGTCTTCATACTGGTCCTCCGGACTCTACTAAGCTTGCTCATGACTGGTGAGACCTATACACCCTAATGCTCTAATACCAACTTGTCACGACCCGAATTCCCAACCTCGGGGCAATGACGGAGCCTAACATCTACTTGCTAGGTAAGCCAACCTCAGATAACCAATTTAATATTTTAACAACTTAAAACAAAATAACAATAATTATTAATGATAAATAAAGCTGTAATGTAGAAATAATCCTATAACACAATACGGTCTACTCTAATCCCAGAAATCTTGTGTTACTGGTACATGAGCAACTAGAAGTCCACAAGTATAGTTTGAACGAAATACTACTATTTGAAATGAGATAAACACAAAAATTGAAATGGATGGGCAGTTGAGGGACTGCGAATTCTAGCAACTCTACCTCAAATCTACATAATAGATATGATCAGAGCATATGCACCACTAGACACTGTTGGGACCAATGGTAGTATCTGCACAAGAAGTGCAGAAGTGTAGCATGAGTACATCCCACCCAATGTACTCCGTATGCGTCGAGCCTAACCCCGACTAAGTAGTGATGAGGCTATAGCAAGACACCCACGTAAATCTTGTACATGTGTGTGTGTATATATATAAAGCAACAAAATAACAGGTAAGACAATAAATATATTAACTGGGAGGGGACATGCAGAAAGGGGAGTACGATAAAAATGACAAGTACAAAATCACCAATTAACCTTTTCCGAAAGACAACAATAATGCAATTAATTAAATCATCAATCCGGAAACCAAGTAAGGCAACAAAATCAATAATGGCACGGCATCAACCTTCATGTTTTTACCTCGCCCTTACCATGTAACATCAAAAATGAAATGGCATGACATCACCCTTTGTGCTTTTGCTCTCAACCTCACATGATGTGATAAATGATAATAAGCATTCAAATGCCTGACATTACCCTTCGTGCTTTAATCCTCATAATCTCTCAATAAGGAATATTGTATTCAAATAAGGTACGACATCACTCTTCGTACTTTTCATTCTTCCTTACCAAGCAACAACATTAATCCAAAATAGCGAAACAAGGTGGGAAGCGAATTTCGCTTCAATCATAGTGTAATGGTAATTCAAACCAACTTTCAAAATCTCAACAACTTCCAAAATAATCAATGGATATGAAAAGCGAAAAATTAAAGAAGTAATAATCTAACTACGACATGGAAAACAAAGTCATGGAACAACATAATACAATTAAATAATTTCCACCCGAATTATTTGACCCAATAACAATGTATATATACTCGCCACCTTATATATACGCCATTCCCACTCATAATGCACGTAGCAAATAGACCAACAAGTCCTAATCCCTCAATTCAAAGTTAAACATGACACACACCTCACTCCGCAACCAAGTCAATCAACCAGCCACATCTTTACCTTTTAACAAGCCCCAAACCAACCAAATCTAACCAATTATTGATCAAAAAATTCAAAATAAACTTTAAAAACTAGTCAAAAGTGAAAAAGATTCAATGTTCAGTGAGTTTGGAAAAAGTCAATAAAAGTAAGCCACGGGACTGCTTGGTCAGAACTCAAGATTTGGACCAAAATACGATTACTCATTTACCCCCGAGCCGGTTATGTGATTATTTCGAAATCCTACCCCAATTTGAGGTCTATATCTTAATTATACAAAATTTCTAATTTCATCCCAAATCTTTAATTTCTACCATGGAAATCCTAGATTTGATATTGAAAACACATGAAAAGTATGTCACGACCCAAAGTCTCACATGTCGCGATGGAGCCTATTGTAATACTAGGCAAGTCGACAACTCACAAATAACCACGCATATTTAATTTGAAACTTATTGTAATAAGCTTAAATAGTAAAAATCTCATAATTAACTGATAAGAAAATACCGTGACTCAATACAAAAATCTCCAAAAATCCGTGTGTCACTGAGTACATGAGCACCTATATGATAAAACAAGATAACTGCTAAAAACAACTGTCTAGAAGGATAGAACAATGCAAATAAATTGAAAAGAATGAGAGTCGAGGTCTGCGGATGCCAAGGAAGCTACCTTAATTGTCTCCAACAGATTAAGCTCTAAAGTTAGCAACTACCGTGCCCAGAAGTACCTGGATTTGCACATGAAGTGCAGAGTATATTTTGAGTACAACCGACTCAATGTGTTCAATAAGTAACAGGACTAACCATGGGCTGAAAGCAGTGATGAGCTCAGACATGTACAATCCAAATACAGAATTTAACAGTACAAAGATGTAGACATGCTTTTAAGTTTAATATTTTAAGTTCAACACAGATAAAAATATGGCAAGTGTGACTGATATGAGGAATGTTACATCTCTATATCTACATGTCAATTATGCATGCCATCTATAATGCACACATTAATAAAGTCATATGCATACTCTTAGAGTATTTAATCTCAATCAGCACACTCGGTCACTCAGTCCTCCCAGTCATTTAGTCTTACCAGTCACTCAGTACTCTTAATTACTCGGTACTCGTGCTTGGCACTCATACTCAGTAGGTGCCTGCGCCCATTACTGGTATGTTAGACTCCGGAGGGGGGGATCCTACCCAAGTGCTAATATAAGCCAATCATGGCGTTAATCAATAAAGCCTGCTGCGACGTACAACCCGATCCCATAAATATCACTCACAATTAGGCCCTTGGCATCACTTAGTTATCAAACTCTGTAGTCTTTCGGGCTCACAAATCTCATAACAATCAGCCCAAACAATGATAATATGATGTAACAATAATCACAACAAAGACTCAGATATGATATACAAAGGATACATGTGACTGAGTACATGATTGCAAATTAGCAAATAATTCAACAACAAACGACCTATGTGGGTCCCATAGTACCAGCACATGGCCTAAACATGATTTCTAACATGAATCACAACTCAATTCCTCTAACACATGGAAAGTACACGAATAATAACAAGATTAGATGACTACACAGTTCCATGGAATCGACCGAGACATAATTTCCATAGTGCACGCCCACAAGCCCGTCACATAGCATGTGCGTCACCTCAACACCAACAGCATAACACGTAATTCAGGGGTTCATACCATTAAAACCATGTTTAGAAGTGTTACTTACCTCAAACCGTACAAATCCATACTCCAGCAAGCTCTTACCTTACAAATCGGCCTCCGAAAGACTCAAATCTAGCCACAAACAACTAAATACAATCAAAAAAAGCTATATGAATCAATTCCATATGATAAAACTATGTTCTTTAACAGAAGTCAAAAAGTCAACTCAAAAGTCAAACCCAGGCCTATGTCTTGGAATCTGACAAAATTGACAAAATCCGAACACCCCTTCAACCACGAGTCTAACCATACCAAAATTATCAAATTCTGACACCAAATCATCACTCAAATCTCTAATTATTGCTCTCTAATACATGGGTCAAAATTTCCCAAATTTTCACCTCAAAAACACCAAATATATGGGGGAAATTCAATGGGTATTCAATATAAATAGATAAAAACGACCAAAAGTTGCTTACCTCTCAAAATCTAGCTAAAACCCTTTCAAAAATTCCCTTAATCCTAGCTCCCAAAGTCCAAAAATAAATAAATGATGAAACCATTCGAATTTAAGTCACTGCCAGGGCATTTCGCTTCTGCGGCCCATTTAGCCACTTCTGTCGTACCACTTTTGTGGTTAAAAAGCCGCTCCTGTGGAATTATGCTCAACCCCTACCTGCCGTTTCTGTGGCCAAGGGCTTGCACCTGCGAGACCGTACCTGCGGCCCCGCGTCCACATCTGTTCGCCTAGGGCCAATTTCAAATCTCCGCAAATGTGACCAACTTCCGCTTTTGCGGACTTGTAGATGCGCTCCTCCCTCTGCGCCTGCGATACTTCCTTAGCCTAACCAACCTCGCTTCTATGCCACTCCATCCACACTTACTGCATCGCACCTACGACCAATCACGTCGCAGGTGCAATCACACCAGAAGGCCCCTAACTTTAGCAATGCTTCAAGTCCCATTTTTGACCCGTTAACCACCCGAAATCCACCCGAGGCCCCCGGGACCTCAACCAAACATACCAAAACACCATATGAACTTAGTCGAGACCTCAATCACATCAAATAACATCAAAACATGAATCACACCCCAATTCAAGCCTAATAAAACTAATGGATTTCAAACTCCTACAATCGATATCGAAACCTATCAAACGAAATCCGATCGACCCCAAAATTTTCACACAAGTCATAAATGACACCACCGATCTTTTCCATCTTCCAGAACTAAAATCCGAGCCCGATAACCTAAAAGTCACCTCTCGATCAAACTTCTCAACTCTCCAAACTTCAACTTTCCCAACGTTCATCAATTAATGCCAAAATCATCTACGGACCTCCAAATCAATATCTGGACACACTCCTTAGTCCAAAATTACCATACGGAGCTATCGAACCCATCAAAACTCCATCCTAGAGTCATTTACATATAAGTCAACATCCGATTAACTCTTTAAACTTAGGCTTCCAATGTAGGGATTAAGTGTCCCAACTCAATCCGAAACATCCTCGAAACCAAACCAACCCCCCGGCAAGTCACATAACAATAAATGAGCATAAAATAAGCAATAAATGGGGGAACATGGCTATAATACCTAAAGCGACCGACCGGGTTGTTACATCTTTCCTCTCTTAAACAGAAGTTCGTCCTCGGATAGGTCTAGAATCATACTTGGAGCACAAAATAGGGATGGTATCTGCTCCGCATCTCCCACTCGGTCTCCCAAGAAGCCTATTCGACTGGCTGCCCTCTCCACTGCACTTTCACTGAAGCTATATTCTTTGACCTTAACTTCCGAACTTGCCGATCCAAAATGGCCACCGGCTCCACATCATAAGTCAAATCCCCATCTAACTAAACCGCGCTGAAGTCCGAAACATGATATGGATCGCCCAAAATACTTTTGGAGCATGGAAATATGAAACACTGGATGAACACTCAATAGACTAGGTGACAATGCAAGCTTGTAAGCCAACTTTCCAATCCTTTTAAGCACCGCAATAGGCCCAATATACCGAGGGATCAGCTTTCCATTTTTTTCCAAACCTCATAACACCCTTCATGGGCGAAAATCTGAGCAATACCTTCTCTCCACCATGTAGGCAACATCACGAACCTTCCGATCGATGTAACTCTTCTGTCTAGACTGTGCCGTGTGAAACCGATCCTTAATCAACTTAACCTTGTCCAAAGCATCCTGAACCAAGTCAGCACCTAATAGCCTAGCCTCTCAAGGATCAAACCAATCAACTAGAGACCGACACCATCTGCCATACAAAGCCTCATACGGAGCCATCTAAATGCTCGATTTGTACCTGTTGTTGTAGGCAAACTCTGCAAGCGGCAAGAAGCCAAAAATCTTATTTTCTTCAAATTTTTACGTAAAAACTTTCTAAAAAGAGACACAAAATGCGCACGCAAATAAAAAAATATCAGATAAAGCTAATAAAGGTCTCAGAACATGAAAATAAGGGCTAATACTCAAAACAACCTATCAGGTCGTCACAATATTTTTGTGAAGATCTAGGTATTTTGGATTGTGTTGGTTTCAAGAGTTGTGCATATGCGGTTGGGGACTTCAACGTATACCTGCATTTTCATTCGCATGCCTCAAATTCTCCATCTTACATTATTTATGCTACTGTTAAATTGTAATTCAAAATAGTATAGTGATTTTGTAGTGACTTGTGTACCCTCCGTAGAGCTTCTGACTCTGTATTAACGGTTTTGTGATTTGTAAAGTTGTATCATGGTATTGGCTGTGCCTTGGACTATTGTTCATAATTTTATTTAATACTAAATTATTATATCTTATCAGATATTATTGTGTGATAGGCTTACTTAGTTGTAGAGACTAGGTGCCCTCACGATCGTAAATGTGGAATTTTGGGGGTCTTGACGGTTTACCCCTAATCTTCATGAACTACACGTACCTGATTCTTGACCTTGTGTCAAGATACGTAGGTAACCTGTCATGGGCAGGTTTTCCTCGTCTTTAGCTAGAAAATTAGTCAAGTCTAGCTACTTGGGTCATAGTTGACCGAAGATCTTTCCAAAAGGATCATTCTCAAGGAAAAAAAATCATCAAATGTATATATTGTCCTCTATTGCGTCTCTATAATCCTTTCCTTGAGACATCAAAATCAAAACCCAAAATCTTTTCCTCTTTATAAGACTTCCTTGAGAAAATTCAAAAATTCAAAAATATCTTCCTTTCTTTTTCTTTATAAGCCTCCCTTAAGGGAACTCAAAATGCAAAAATAAATCTCCAAAAATATTCTCCTTATTTCTAATCTTCCTAAACTACGTCGGACCTGATTCTAATTTCAATGAGATACGTAGATAACCTTCGGGTCCGGTCTCTTTTTTTCAAAACAAAGCCCCCAATAAAGTCAAAATTTCAAAAAAAAAAAAAAGAGAAAAAGAATCCTTCTTGGATTCAATTCTATTTGTCAAAAATCAAAAAAATATTATTAAGTCAAAAATTCAAAAGAAAAAAAAGAATATTTCCTTGGGTTTGGTTCCATTTATCAAATTAGAAAAAAGAGAGAAGAGAAGAAAGACAAGAAAAAGAACAAAAGATCATCATCAATATATTGACTTTGTTTGTATCAACATAGTTAGGAATGTGGGTAGGAAAGAACAAGTGCTAAAAATGGTATGATGGAGAGAATCACGTTTAGGTAAACCATAGACTCTTGTTGTACCTCTTAGTTATACCTTAGTGATGCTTGAAAAATCTCGTGCTTACAGTTAGAGTAAGAATAAATTCTACCTCATCGTTTCATGTGCATTCTATGGTGAGCCTAGATTAAAATTTATTGCATTGCATTGTAGATCTAGAACTTGGCCCGAGTGTCTGTTGAAGCAAAAATCTTGAGTAACGCTTAGTTTGGGAAAGGATCGTAGGCCTTCTTTGACCCGGTTGAACCTTTGAAGCCTACCAAATAACATTGATCCCAAGCATTATCCCCTTTGAGCCTTAATCTTTTTCTTTGGATGACACATCTTAGCTTATACCCTTCTTTGTGCTTTAAAGTACTACCGCTCTCTTGGCCCAACCTTCTTGCGCGTACTGAAAATGTGTAACTTCGGACGAAGACCAAAGTGAAGGAGACAAGCATCAAAAAGCAAACGATACGAAGTCCAAGGCAATCAAGATATGACTTTAGAAATGAAAAAAACAGAGACTCCATAATTCAAAAGGAGGATCCAACAAAAGGAGGAACTTCCACAAATTCAAACAGAAGACCCAACAAAAGGGAGGAAAAATGCACAAAAACAAAGAGGAGGAACTCCAACAAAAAAAAGAAGAAAAAAGAAGAAAAAGAGCTCTCGCAAAGTGGGAGAAACCTCAAAAAGAAAAAAGAAAAAAGAGAGGAAGAAGAACCTCTAACAAGCTCAAAAGAAGTCAAAATGAAAGAAAGGGGACTTCGAGTCGAACAAGATCAAGCACCGAAGCATGGTTTGAACACCAAAAATGCAGATAACTTGCAATGATCAAGGAGAGATTACTCACTTTCAACTAAATGAATATCCTACCCATCCCCAAGCCTATATTACAAGCCAATGATAAGGTCCTACATGATCCTATTCTAAGTGTTCTCATATTAGTGGATACTTACGTGAAGGCCAAGCATATAGTATAAAAAACGCGTGCATTGAACATCTTTCTAAATATGAGTGTGCTTCCCAAAACGTCCTAAAACATAAATACTTCAAAATATGTTTGGAATGTGGTAAGGGCACTTGAAATATGATGTTATATGAAATTCAAAATCTTTGATTGAAGCAAGATTAACAAATCTTTTCAAACTTAGGTATACATGAGGTACCACTTGAAGTTATAAAATTACCCA
This sequence comes from Nicotiana sylvestris, assembly GCF_000393655.2. Classification (NCBI taxonomy): domain Eukaryota; kingdom Viridiplantae; phylum Streptophyta; class Magnoliopsida; order Solanales; family Solanaceae; genus Nicotiana; species Nicotiana sylvestris. The sequence goes on from NC_091062.1 coordinate 40,391,914, forward strand.
TAAGCTGATCTCGGTTTGCTGGAAAGTATATGGTGAAAATTCCTATGCACAAAACTAATTATTGGTACCAACCAAAAGTAAAAAATGATCAATCAATAAGTCGTAGTCTTTCTTCATTCTTCAAATTTTCAAATATTCTCTATAAAAGCTATAAAAACAGCAAAAATGCAGAAAATGAAAAAAACAAATAGAACACTTTTCATCAATTTTCTTTACATAGGAAAAATAGCTTCTTGCTTTTCCAGGCGCCCTCCTGAACAGTGGACATTTCATTTCAAAGTTAATTTTATTGGCTTCCACTTCTAATACGGGTAGTTTAGATTTTAAATGCTCCGACAATCTCGGAACAGTACATAGCCCATCGAATACTCCCATCGTATGGAGATTTCAATCACTCCCATCTCGTGGAGATTTACATTTCAATCACTTCTATCGCGTGGAGATTTATAATCCGGTCACTCTCATTACGTGGAGACTTTTATTTTAGTCACTTCCATCGCAGGAAGATTTTCACTCCTATCACTCCCATCATGTGGAGATTTCAATTCTAGTCAAATACTGTAATAACAAAGCCCGTCTAACATTCAATGCTTTGATATCGCTTCGGAACAGTAAATACAAAGCCCGTGTTATACTTAATGCTCTGATATCGCTTCGGAATGGTAACTAGAAATCCCGCTAGCATACAAATGCTTTGATATTGCTTCAGATCGATACCCACCTTGGATTTTCTTCAAAATCCAAAGTGCTCCGATCACTTCGGAATGATACTCAACCCATATTTCCTTCAATATCCAAAGTGATCCGATCACTTTGGACTGGTATCTATTTTGAATCTCTTTCAAATTAGAGTTCCAACCTGGCACCCTATTTCATTCAAAAATAAAAAAAATTACATCATTCTTGTATCGCATACAATCATCACTCAATCCATTACAATTCAAATTTCTCAAGTCAAATAGAAGCATAGTCCACTCTTTGTCAACTCTCCTGATCAAAGATGAGACACAACGTGGAAATATTTTCCTGCAATAAATTGGGGCAGATTTTGAGGACGGACATCAAGCATTCCAACAACAATTAGCAACATGTCCCCAAGTATCATTCATCTTACGTCCCATTGACATGGGGTGTGTAGGTAATCCAAACCCACATAGTCAGAAAAAAATCTGTGTCATCACATCTTGATGATGGGGCAACTTTCAAAATCAAAAATCAAAAATTGAAAAATCAAATCATCCCATTGCTTTAACGGATTACAATCGGCTTGATTCTCGTTGCCGTTCGAGATATGTAAGAAACTCGACACAGATCCCAACCGTATCCATGTGAAAATCCAGACTAACCAATCCACTATCATCCGACATCCATGTCTAATGTTACCACTGTTTGATACTGGGGCAATCTTTGAAGAAACATCAAGATCATATGAACTCTTCCGTCCTCGAACATTTGTCTTCCACCCCACGAGGCTACAATTCATAAGTAGCACATAATTGCATTTCAGAACTACACGCGACCTGATTCTCGTACAACCCGAGATATGTAGGCAACTCAAATACCATAGTTCGGTCATACTCTTCAAAATATTCTCATTCCTGACTCTATCACGTCGAGACGAAATTGAATATGTCGTGAATTTCTTTGCCAGAAGACTCTTACATCATCTATGGTCAAAGAGGGCAATTGTTGACACTCAATTTTGACCCTCCAAATTTAAAAATTAATTCTGCAAGCTTCCTAGTCAAAAATAATTTATTGATTATTGTCCTATTTTTTAAAATATTAGGATATTATATCGATTTATTGTTCTTTAAAAATAAAAAATAATTACTACAATATTATTGTAGTAGTTGGCATTTTTAATAGATACTATAAGTAATAATTTTTTATTAAATAATTATATTTTAATTTTATAGCACAGTCTAGTTTTTACATGAAAGCCGGTAAAATTTATCTCAAAATACGGATCAAGTCTAGTCAAATCCAATGTCTCATCAATATCAGATGTGACGACGCACTTGATGTGACAAGACATCATGATGCAACTTGATGCGGCTTGATGTGACATGACTTCCTTTATCCAACGAGTAAATTTTCTACCAAATGGGTAAAGACTTCTATTTTATCTTCTCCTATAAGCTAAATAAACTATACTGATATATATACATATACATAATAAAAAGAGTATTCGGTATTCGGTTCATGGTTTTGAATCAGTGGTTTTACCTTTGACCACATACTTTTATCTTTATCTTACCTTTTATTTTTACTTAAATAAAAATTACATATTTGTTTTCCTTAGTGAGTAAAATTATTTTCCTCAGTAGGCAGAAATATTTTCCTACACCTATATGAAGGGGTTCATCCCCCACATTTTACACACATACACACTACCTACACATTTTTCTTTTTCACTTCTCACTCTACATAAAAATCAGATGTTTTATTGTTATTATAAATTTTACACTACACAAATAAAAGGTGGCTAACCCTAGTTTTATATGTATCCTCACTTCTCTCCCATTGGCACATACACAACCACTGTCTCTTCATCCCTTGAAAAGCTCCTCTCTCACGTTGAGAGAACAATAGGGCGACGCCCTTCTTCCTCGTCTCTTCCAGTGATTGCCGCCGTCGGATTTGATCACTGGTTGGCCGGCTGACACGTTTCACCAACACTGATGTCACGACCCAAAACTTGTTATAGGCCATAATGGGCATCAACGTCGCTGTTAGGAAAGAAAATGGTGAACTATCACGTTAATTGTTCATTTTATTACTTTCAAAATCATAAATTTTATTAAGTAAAGAAATTTACACACTTAAAATTATGGGCACATACATAATTAGTCATGGATAAAAATAAAATGTAATAATAATATGCAAATCTGTAAACATTAACTAGAATATATCGAACCTGGTGTCACAAGTGCATGAGCATTTACTAAGAAGTACAATTATATTACAATATCTTTCTGGAATGTAAATTAGACAGGATAAAGTAAATAGTACGATGGAGTTTTTATGGTTTTTTTTTTGGCAATCCTCTAGGCAAGCGCCTCAGGCTAGTTTTTTATTATTAAAAGAAAAATACAACAATTAGGAAAAGTAGAAATAAGGGGGACAATAGCACCGATATTGTTACCCATATGCCTTGGCTATATAATCACTCCTCTGCGCCTCACATTGCCTTATGATGGCAGCCTCATGTAGAGGATTCATGGTATAGCTGCCGGCGAAGTCTCACGAGGGCATATATTCTCATAGCCGTGTGGATATTTCTCGAAAGGCATAGGACCAAGGCAACACTAACCGGGTTAAACCTTACCTTACTAATCCTATTGAGGCAAAGAAAAGTCCTCACCTACTAACATGCATGTAAAAAATAAGAACTAGAGAGTACCAAATATTCAATGATCATCACAGAGTTTATAACATACTCTGTGATGATATTACAAATGATAATACTTATAAAATGATAAAATAGAATGTAGTAGGAATAAAATTCTTGTCCCTTCTTTTTCAAACTTGTAAAATCTTCAATTTGTAATTCTTTGTTGTTTTCCTCAACCGTGTTCAAAATGGTGTGTTCATTCAGTGATTTGATGACTTCAGAACAGTTCTTGGCACGTTTGAGGATGAATGTTTATTTAAGAGGGGGAGAATGTAACGACCCGACCGGTCGTTTTGCAAATTAACGTCTCGTTCAGTGGCTTAAGGTCTTAAGCAGATTCGTATAATGTATTATGACTTGCGTGTGTGGCCGAGTTAGGTTTTCGGATGATTTGGGATTGATTTGGAAGAACAATTCTTATTTTAGAAGCTTAAGTGAAAAGAGTTGAGAGAAATTTGAATTTTGTTAAGACGACTTTGGAATAGTGTTTTGATAATTCCAATAGGTTCGTATGGTGATTTTGGACTTAGGCATATGTTGGAGGTCTGTAGGTTGATTCGATGCGTTTTGGCGAAAGTTGGAAGGTTGAGAGGTTTGACCGGAGTTGACTTTATTGATATCGAGTTTGGATTTCGATTCCAGGAGTTGGTATAGCTCTGTTGTGTCATTTGGGACTTGCATGCAAGTTTTGACGTCATTCCCGGTTGATTTGATATGATTCAACACAAGTTGTTGAAAGTTCATAAGTTCATTAAGTTCGATTTGAGGTGCGATTTGTAGTTTTAACATTTTTTGGTGTGATTTGAGGCCTCGAAGCATCATATTATAAAACTTGTTGGTATATTTGGACGGGGTTTCATGGGCCTCGGGTGTGTTTTGGATCATTTGGATCATGTTGAGTGAAGCTGGTATGGGTAGGATGTGGTGTAGTCGCACCTGCGGACCACAAGGCGTAGGTGTGGTGATCGCAGGTGCGGAGGAGAAAGGGCGCATAAGTGGAAGCAGGGCTAGATGAGGAAAACCACAAAAGCAGATGTATGGGCATATCTGCGCATCTACAAGAGCGGAACTCTAAGAGGAGAAGCGCGAGTGCAGAAGCGCATTCCTAGTCGCAGAAACGATTTTCTAAGGTGAGGTATTTCCCCAAAAGCGATTAGTTGTCATAGAAGCAGCCATTACAGAAGCGACCTTGTGACCACAAAAGTGGAATCCCTGGCAAATTTCATTTAATTCGAGGGTTTGCCCATTTTTATCATATCTTGAGTTGTAGACCTCGGGTTTGGGCGATTTTGGAAGGTTTCTTCACGATTTGGATTGGGATAATCATTATTAACCCATATTTAATTATATTTCATGATTCCATCTTTCTTTTTATCATTAAATTAGTGATTTGAGTTGGAGAAAATTGGGAATGTTTTTCTAAAAATTGTCAAAAATGTAAAATGATGATTTGAAGGATGAAAGATGACTTGATGTCGAAATTGAATAATTTCGGTATGGTTGGAATCGTATCGGATGTGGTATTCGGATTTTGTGAATTTGGTTGGGTTTTGAGGTGCGAGATTGCGGTTGACTTTTTGGCTTGAATTTTTAGTTTTCATTAAAGATCAAAACTTTATTATCCGATTTTTTTCTTTTATGATATTAAATTATTTTGGCTAGATTTGAGCCATCTGGAGATTTGTTTCACATGAGAAGATCATTTTAGAGTATTGATTTGGCTTCTTTGAGGTAAGTATCTTGTCCAATTTTTGTGTGGGGAACTACCCCTTAGGATTTGAGTCGTTTGTGCTATGTGAAAGTCGTGTACGTGAGGTGGTGAGTACTTTGGCTTATACGTTGAAATTGATTGGCTTAGACACTTAGGCTTCTTTCATGTATTTATTTGGAATTGTTAGCACATGTTATATCTCTTATTCATCATGTTTACTACCACATACTTTATTTGAAGTTGTCGTTATATGTTACACCCTTTACTTGTCAAGTTTTCTTTAATATGCTTGTTTACCTCGATAAATGTGAGTAACAATTAAAGATAATTTGTGGTTTTGAAGATATGTGATATATTTTAATACTAGTGATTAAACAAGTTATATGGAGCTTAAGTAAGAAGAAATAATGAACTATATCAGTGTTGCTGAAATAATAGGGGGCCTCGAGCTCGTCTATCCAAGGGCCTCGAGGTCAGCTAAGACGAAAAAGGTATGAACAATAAAGTAAAGGCAATAAAGTAGAGAAGTAATTGCTGAGCACGTTAAACAAGAGAAGAATAAGAATGTTCTATTGCTGTAAAATGATCTGATGCCTTACAAAATGATTGGGGTCCCCTTTATATAGGAGGGGAAAACCCTAATATAGTACATTCCTCATAAAAGTAAAGGATTCTATTGATACAGGTGTATAACGGCCTAGTACAGATCTGTACCATTTAGTACAAACCTTATCCTTTAATTAATGCCCTGGTCTATTTGTTCTTGAGAAATTCCCGCTCTTTTTTGATTGACTCTGAAATTGTGATGCCCTTGATATAGATCGTGCTAGGCCTTCGATTAGCTTCCTCGAGGAGTGTGTCCCTCAGTCAGATCCGATCTCCACTTTGACTCTCTCGGGCTTGGACCTATAGCCCGTTTTAAGACTTCAAAATATCAAGCTCCTCAATTTTGACCGAATACAGATAGTCCCCGCGTTTCTTAGAATGGAATGATATGAAATGATTTTGACCTCCATATCATCGAACCTCTAGTGATGACATCATCCTTGTGAAGCCAACATTTGAAATGTCCGAAACGTCCCATCGGCCCACTTTCCCAAAAACATTAAATGCACATCAGTGCTGGTTGGCCATTAGCAGCTCCGAACCATCACTGCCCCTCTATAAATATGGGGCGTCTTCCTTTAGTAAATAACTTTACCTTTATTCAATCTCTACCAATCCTCATGTCTTTCCTCAATCACCTGCTTCCCCCCCTCTTTAAACGCTGTTAAATGCAATGCTCTAACCGAAAACACTTCATCCATGTTCGCTCGCATTCCTTACCTTACAACCATGGACAAAACTTGCAAGACGGTCCCTAAAAAATATACAACATCATCTTCCTCTGCCTCCCGGCCGGCCAAACCGGTGGTGCCACCGACGATTGAAGAGATCACCCCTGGTGATTGTATCATCAAGAAAGACTTCAGTATCGAGAATCCTCCCAATGTTGAAGACCGATGTGAGCACGTGTCTCGGTACATTAGCCTGATAATGGAGAAGCTCATCAAGGATGTTAGGAGGGATTGTAGATGGGGGGACGAGGCCGAAATTCAGTTCCCAGAGCCTGTCTAAAGCATAACTACCAACAAAGAGGGGTTTTTGAGTGTTTACACTTACCCTTTCACACTGGGCCCCTCGATCCGGTGGTGATCAACTTTTGCAAGACAAACGAAGTCACCCTCGGCCAAATCCACCCTTCGTTCTGGCGTATCGTTATCATGTTGCGGTACTTCTCTAAGAAGGCCAAGGGTTTAGAATTCACCCTCAGCCACCTAGTTTGGTTGTATCGGTCCCATTTATTCCGAGGGCTCATCAAACTGCAGCGTCGAACCACGAAGTCCTTCTTTGCCTGTACCGATGAAACCTAAGATCAAGGTTGGATGAGCTGATTTGTTAGAGTCAGGACTTCAGACATCATCCCCGAGGACAAAATGTCGTTCCTGGAGAGGTGGAATTTTAACCGTAAGTGGAGTCTGCATTTTCCTTCGCATCTATTCTTGTTTTTTTCATTTTTCATAACTTACTCATCTTTCTTTTGGTAGCCGACACTTGGGCGCCCTTGGCGGTGCCCGACCTTGAGGATTGGGTTAGGAAACTAGCTGCCACATCCTCTTATGACAAGCGTAAGTGGCATGATTTGGCAAAGGGCAAATGGGAGGCCAAGAACCACGGCCTTGGAGATGTATCCAAGATGAGGCCGGCCCCGCCCAGGGAGACAACCAATCCTTCAAATCCAAAGAGAATCTTGAATCCCGAAGACCTCCAAGACAGGAAAACCTCCACTCGAAGGTTGCGGAAAAGGTTTGCTCAAACGAATGCAGACTCATCTCATGACTCCCCGGATGCTGAGGAAAATGATGAAGAAGAACCGGTGCTGGTGGCTTGGACCAGGAAGCCAGTCGAGGTCGCCAAACTTTCCGAACTAGAAAACCCACCTTATGGTGAGGATACCCGAAGGGAACAGATGGGCAAGGCCCCTATATATCCGGAGGTTGAGATTGTCCCTCCGTCTTCAACAACTATACCGAATGGGGTAAATGGTGAGGCCCCCGAGGTTAATGATAACGCCCCAAGTGAAGAGCTCGGCGCCGCGTCAACAGGTCATTCCCTTTCATTGCCAACCTATTCCGGGGAGGCAATCGAGGAAGCCAACACTTTGCATATGCCTGAAACAAGTAAGGTCATCGTCCCTCCTTTCCACAGTTGCTATGCTGGAGTTGAGGATGCCGATGAATTCAATGATGCATCCTCCATTTTTAAAGAGGCCAGTGTTTACTGGAAAAATGGTAATAACAATTAAATTTGATTTAGTGGTTCTAAAAATACGTGATCTATTTTTATGCTAGTTGTTAGGCAGTTAATGTTATATGGATGACTTGGAAATGAGATAAGAGCTTAAAAATGAGATGTTAACAAAACCGAATCGTTGTCGATCGAGGCCTCGAGCTTGACTATTCGAGGGCCTCAGGGTCAAATTTGAAGCTCGGATGGGAACTATCGAGGGTGGTCGATGGAGACTAACTGTTATAAATAAATTAATGGCGGCTCTTTATGGCCAATAATAAGAAATAAATGAAGAACATTGAATGTAAGCAATTAATATAAGCAATAAATGAGGTAATGAGATAAAGAGAATATGTTAGAGAGCAGAGAAAATGTTCTAGTATATTTGGTATGGAGCAACTGACCTCTACAAAATGACAAGGATCCCTTTTATAAAGAGGTGGAATCCCAACATAGTACAAGTGCATTAATTACAAAGATATGGGGCTGGTACAGCCATTACATTCCTTGGTTCGCTTTTTGGGCTAGTCCATTAGACTAGACATGCCATATGCATGTGCCTTGGGAACTCTACCTTGATTCGCCAAAACTGGTAATTCACAATGTCTCGGGACCGTTCATTAATTATACTATCTCGAAGTTGAACTGTCTCGAAGTTGATCATTGAGAATTCTCAGAGTCGATCACTGGAAGCCCTCGAGATGCCTTGATGCCCGTGAAATAGAGCCATCGATTTCCACCGTATACAGATAGTCCCCGCATTTCGTAGAACAAAGTGATAGGAAACATTTTGAACTCATACTCCATAAGCATCATCACTATGATGTCATCCCATCAGAGCATTAAATGCCATACTTCAAAAAGCCATGCAAGGGTCACCGTCAAACACAACTATCGAGAAGCCCACAAACCTCTATTGGTTCGTCCTTTCCGCTACCCACACGTCTCCTATAAATGTATCAATTGTTTGATAATTCATACTTTCTCAACATCTTCAAATTTTCAAGGCCAGACCCACCCCCTTTCGCATTCTTTCTTCTTACATTCTTGATCCTTTGCCTACTTTCTCAGAAAAGTTTTGCCACCATCATGGCTAGAACTTCCAAGACAGTTCCTCGGAAAGACGAGGCCGCCTCTTCATCCCAAACATCCAAAGGAAAGCCCAAACTGATACCCACCGTTGAACAATGTACTCCCATCGGGTTCGACACGACGAAGGATTTTTCCATCGACAAACCTTCATCTACACCGTGACAATGCAAACACTTGTCCCAATACATTAGCATTGTGACCGACATAAAGAAAGTGAAGGAAGATTGCCGATGGGAGGAGGCAACGCTGGTTGAGATTCCCCGTTCTAATGAGAGCATAAAGAATCATAAAGCTGGTTTCCTTTATGTATATAATTACTCGTTCACTATGGGTCCGGTCGATTCTTCTAACCCTTTTTTCTCGAAGATATATCCAGTTTCTATCTTCTTCTAACACTTGGTCAAATCTATTCGTCTTTCTGGAGGATAGTCTACATGCTCTGCCACTTCTCCAATGGGGTCAAGGGCGACATCTTTACCCTCGACCATCTGATTAGATTATATAGCCATCGATTTTATCGAGGTTTGATTAAGGTTCACCACCGGTCCAAAAAATCATTTTTCAGAGCATCGATGAGGACAATGATCGAGGGTGGATGAGCAGGTTCATCTAAGTGAGGACCTCGGACATCATCCTGACTGGGAGGATGCCATTCTCGGAGAAGTGGAATACACATCGTAAGTATTATTCCTTCGAATGTGCTCTGTGATCTTCTTACCTCTCTTCCGAAAAATGACTTCCCCTTGGTTTTTGCAGCTACCGCTTGGTATCTCGAAGAAATCTGCTAGGATGGTTAGGCAGTTGGATACTTTGTTCTCGTATCTCGTGCGGTCTTGGCCCGACCCGGCTAAAATGCGGCGGGTGACCAAGAATCATGGTAAAGTTCTTACCACTTATATCTTAATCTTATGCTTCTCCCCGGTATCCTTTATGCTAATAAACTTCGGCCGCTGTGTTTGTGCAAGCCTTGGCAATGGTGTGCAGATGAGGCCACCTCCCGATGGCGAGGTGGAGACTTGGGAGCCCGCTAAGGGCAAGAAAAGGAAGAATAAGGCGACTGCTGATTCTCCTAAGGCAAAGAAACCTAAATCACGTAGTCCTCGAGCTACCACCAAGACCTTAGCTTTAGCTTCCGGAGCAAGTCCCGGCACTGGGGATGAAGATGATGATGAGTGCCAGTATTGTTTGGTACAGAGAACAAGGTCAGGCATGTGAGTCCCGCATGTGCCTCGATCAGAGGCAGCTGAATCGGGAACGACCGATTCGGATCGGTCCCGTGAGAAGGAGACTGTCGAGGAGGGTGTGAATATGGTCCCTGATCCCGTGACCGAATGTGGTGTAGCCCCCACTGGGAGACTATTGCTAGTGGTCCCAAAGGGTTTGGGCCCGAAGCTTTTCGGGGGAAGGAGTTGCCCCTTGGTGACATCGATTCCCTAGATGGCCTTAATTTGGGCCCTCAGTTCTCCTCTAGGGAGTTAAGGGATGCTCAAGACCCGAATGTTGTGAACGTGGGGGGTCTTCTTAAGGGGGGAGGTGCGTTTGGCGACTTCCTTGATGACGTTGATAATGCCAGTGAGGACATTGATCTCGACACTCCCCGCGCTATTGAGGCAGCGGAGAAGTTCCAACGACAGATGATGGTTGTTCATGTATACTCTTTTTTTAGTCTCAAGCATTTTTCCTTATTTTTCTGACTCTTTTGTTTTGCCGTAGTCTAAGGAGATGTACGATCATGCCCTCCCTAGGATCCGAGAGGAGCTTTCATGCTGTGGATAGGAGCTCGAACTCGCCTCAGGACTGCAGGAGTCGAAGGCCTCCTATGCTCGAAAGGAGAAGGAATTGGGCGAACTTCGGGAGAGTTTGGAGGGAGTGCTTAGAGAAAGGGCTGGCCTTGTGGAGCAGGTAATTTGTTACTCGTAAATTTGTTCATTGTTCCCATAATTCAATGTTTGCTGACTTACCTTTTCTTTTGTAGATCAGGCAGAAGAATGGGGAGATCCTCGAGCTGAGGAAGCGAAATGAGGTAGTGACCTCAGAATTGACATCGACCCATGGTCTTCTCCAAAATGCTCAAAAAGAGATTGCTGTGCTATCTGCGGCCATGTCCGAGGTCGAAGGAAAAGTTGCTACTTATCTGAAGGACGCCACCACTGCAAATCAAATAGCCTAAAGTATATCGGTGAAGGCTAAGCAAAAACTAATTTGGGTTGTTGTTCATGCTAGTGCAAAGGCGAGGAGGCAAGCCTTAGATGAAGCCAGTGCCAAAGGTGCCGATCTCTCAATTGAGGTCGAGAAAGCCCGAGAATCGGAGGAAAACTGGGAGCTCTTAGTTGCTTTAGATGAAGGTCCCGGAGATGGTTCAGAGGGTAGTGGCGATGAAGTGTAGGCCTGCATCGTCTTTGCTTTTCTTCTTTCTTTTTGTGTATGTACTCCCGTGGAAGCAAGTCTTTTAAAGACGCCCTATGTAAATATATTTTTTGGCAATGCAAGAGAACCTTGCTGCTCCAAGACTTTCCATTCTTTATGTTCCATCGTTCTCGCGGAGTTAGTCTTCGAATTTTGATGTTGGCTCCTTGGAGCTCATACTTGGAATAATCGGGTCCCCGAGATTGGGTTCTACCACGAAATTAAGTTGATAGCTCCTTTGGGGCTGATGCTTATGATAGAAGGAAAACCTCGAGGTCTCGATACCTCCCGAATTTTGCGTGATAGGAACGTTCATACGACTTGATAATGGGACCCCCGGGGTGGTCCTGCAAGTACATTTCCCAAAAAAGGTGACACTATCATGGCCAGAATTAATTGGTCTTCTGGGTAGGTGAGCAGTCGCTGCCTGTCTTTATATATTCACTCGCTTACTTCTCAAATAGAGATTTTGCTATTCTGAGTAACTATTTCTTCCATAGAACTTTGTTCTTTGTGCTAGTTCTCCCATCGTTTCAACTCAAAACCTTTGCCCAAATCTTTATCCTCCTCTTCCTATTTTACCGTAGCCATGACTGCTACATCAACATCCACCTATCAAGGAAAGGGAAGTTCTGCCTCTATTCCGTGTCCGGTCAGTAGTACACCACCGGTACCCGGTGAGCGGGCCTCGAGGAGAGACTTTATGTTGGAGAGACCTCCTAATGTTCAAGGGAATCGGGAACATGTGTCAAGGTTCATCTCCTCAATAAAGGAAGACCACCTCGAGATGATTAGAAAAGATTGTGGATAGGGAGAAGGAGTGGTACTACAGGTACCTTCCATGGAGGAGAGTATCATGACCCATGTTGAGGGGTTTTTGAGCGTGCATACGCATCCTTTTACGTCGGGTCCCCACGACAGGGTCCTGCTTGATGCAGGCTCACCCATCCCTTTGGAAGATAGCGATGACGACAAGGTACTTTATAGATAAGGCCGGGCCCGACTTTACCCTCATCCATCTCGTTAGGTTATATCGGCCGCTGCATTATCGGGGCTTGATTACTCTGCGACGTCGATCCACTCGGTCTCCTGCCGTTAACGACAAAGAGGACGAGGACCGAGGGTGGATGAGCCGGTTCGTTTGAGCACGAATGGTTGATATTATCCCTGGAGAGTTTTTGCCATTTCATGAGAAATGGAATTTCACACGTAAGTGGCATACCTATATCTTTATCGTTTTGTCCATAGCGGAGGCTGGCTCCATAAAGGCATCTTTCTATTTCATTCTTTGTAGCGATTCCTTGGTTGCCGAATGAGGTCCCTAATCTGGCTGAATGGTCTTGCAAGCTGGAAGCTTGTTCGACCTATGATAAGCATAGGTGGCAAGACATGTCCAAGGGGAGATGGGAGGCAAAGCATCACGGTAGGCGTTTAGTGGCTTATTTATTCAGAAAGGTACTTTTCCTTTTAGCGTACTAACTCTCCGGCCGCAGGTGTTGGAGATTTTTCCGAGATGAGGCCATGCCCCCTGGGGGAGGAGGAGAGACTGCTGACCTCTTTTTCGAGGGTCGATAATAAATGGAAAGAGTCTCCGAGGTGTAAGGATGCTTACAGCAGGGTGAGTCCTCTTTTGAGGTTCAAAAGAAGCAAGTCGGCCGATCTTCCGGCTTTGGAGGCTTCTGTTATTGAAAGATCATTTCCCGTTCCCTCAAATGTACTGCGAGGAACGAGGGTCATGCGACGCCCTCTTCTTTTTCTACCATAGGCGCTTCGGGGGATACTAGGCCATCGGACATTGGCTCGGCTTTTGGTGGTTCTCATCGGCTTGGATTTATGGTAAGCTTTGGTAGCCAGTATATGCTTATCTTATTTTTGTGCCCTTCCTTTATTATTGAATTTTCCTTTGCAGGCGAATCGAAATCGGAACTGCCAAAGCTACCTCGAAAGACAAGTAACCTGCATTTTGTGTCGATGTATACTCCCCCTTTCATTATCGGAGATTAATGTTTCGATATTTAAGTTGGAGAGCAAAACAGAGGAGCTGGAACAACTTTAGGGCAAAGTTGGCCGGGCCAAACGTGAGTTTAACGAGTTGAAGGCTTAGGTAGATGCCCAAGTTACGGCCAAGGAGGATGCTTTGGCTAAAGCTTCTGCCCTTGAGGTGCAAGTCTGGAACGCTCATGCGAATGATTCCATCCGAGAAAATATGATCACAAGGCTCGAGTTCGAGCTTTTGAAGGTTAAGGCCGAGGTGGTGAATGCCTGAGCTGAGGCTGTAATGATTTGCACAAGGGCTGACGAGAAAGTGGCAGCCTATTTGAAGGGTGCTTCCTATGCTAGAGCTATGCTGAGGAAAGCTCTTGATCATGAGAGCAATAGTGAAGAGTACGTGAAGTGTAAATCTCAGAGGGAAACCCTCGAGGAAATTCATGCTAGGGGCTTCGACCTCTCGAAGGAGATCAAGCAAGCCAAGGCGGAAGAACACGATGTTAAATTCCTTATGTCCAATTCCGAAGATGGCGAGGATGGGGCCGTCAGGCCATAGTCCCTAAGGGGACATATATTTCCTTCTCTATTTCCGTATATAGTATTTTCTAAGCATGTTGTTAACGGAGCTTGTATTTTTCCGCATGTATGTATAAAGAGGAAACCTCGTGGTTTTGTTTCTCCTGTATTTCTTCTTGTCTTGATTTTATCCAGATAACTGGTCTTTGAGTTGAGAGGAATCCTTAGATTCGTAGTATTGCCCTGGGGGTCATCAGGCTAGCTCGTAGGCTCTTACGCACTTGGTTGATGCGGCATTTTATGTGGGCTAGCTACAATGGCTCTTACGCTTTTGCTCTTAGGCATATTTAGTTAACTGTTTTGGGTTTAGTCTTCGAATCAGGTTTTGACTCGAGCTTATTCGAGCCTCAAGTTTTCGAATTTAGAGTTGGCCCTTAGGCTCTTTCGCATTGGGTCGGTATGATCTTTTGTGTAGGCTGGCGACAATGGATCTTACACCTTGGGTCGATGAGACCTTTTATGTGGGCTGGCGTAGTGGCTCTTACGCCTTGGGTCAATGCAACCTTTTATGTAGGCTTTATTTTTCCCTCGATAAAGATTTTTTGAAATAGTGTTTTCTTGACTCTTCGATGGTTTAATTAAAAACCTCGATTGTGAGTCATTATATGGCGATGATAGAGCACCTCTGGAGGTTTGGCTCGGAGGCTGAGTATCTTGAAGCCAGTTTTTACGAGCAGACATGGTCGAAGCTCGTTTGCCTATGTCAAGGGTAGCCTGTTTAACCGGTTCTTTTCGAAGTATATTCGAAGTAATTAAAGGCTTGTGATTTATCGCGACGGTCGGGCGTCCTCGAGTTGCGTTAGTTTTGGCTGGTACAGCCTTGTGACCGGAGTCATTTATGTTTGGCCGGAGCCTTTAAGTCTCAAGTGAAGTAGTTTCGGCATCTATATCGAGGGTATGCCTTTTTAGGGGTCTTTCAAGTTCGATATATAGCCAAAACTTTGAGATCGGGTTTATGCTTTTAGTAATGTCTTACAAGTTTTACATGCCTTTGAGGTCTTACAGTTTTGGATATTTGGTACAAGTATGGTTCATGTCTTGCTTGAGGTCTTAAAGATATTGTTGTTGCCTTATGTAGGTCTGCCAAAGCCGAGGTTGCCCGCATGTGGCCTTACGGTCTTGGGTTTTGATAAGTCTATGGAGATGGTGATTGACGACAGTCCCCAAGTCATCGAGGGTTTCTTGGCTCAGGAGCCATTACTTGTATACTTGGTATTGCCTCGTTGAGGGCTTATGATTTCGGAGTTCCCGACCCGGAGTCATGTGATCTTGAGTTTTGACGCCAGTCCCCAAGTGTTCGGGACGTTTTTGGCTCTGGAGCCACTTTGTGATCTTAGTGTTGCCTCATTAAGGGCTTATGAGTTAGGAGCTCCGACCCAAGGTCGCATTGTTTTAAGTTGTTGATGCCAGTCCCCGAGTATTCGGGATATTTTTTGGCTCTGTGGTCGTTTTTTTTGCAAATATATCAAGTATCCTTGAAATGCAAAATGCTTTTGGGAAGTATTCTTTGATCGCTTGGTACAAGTATACATGTCTTTGCTGTTAAGGGCCCAGTTGTTCTATACAGACACGGTTTGTTCGACCGTTTGGCCCGATACATTATTTTCCTATTGAGCCCCTGTTTGGCGTATCTTGGCTTCTTCGAGTAGGTGACCTTCCGGGGGATGGGCCCCAGTATTTGAGGTTGATTGCAAAAGAATCCTTGAATACTTGTTGGATCTTCCTTAGGTAGCATGTAGATGTCTCCTCATTAAAAACCTTCCCGGTAAAACCCTTTTCAGGATAAAAACTCGGTCTAAGGAAAAGAGTGCAACAGATGCTTTAAAACCTAAAGGTCTTCGAGCTGGGTTAGCACTTCTGCTGTCTCAGTCGGGCACCTTCATAAAGGTGAGTACGAGATGTAACTTAAAAAGGGAGATGGTTGTACCTTAGTGGCGATGACACTTTGAACCTCGGTAGGCCTTCAGTTATCTGCTCGAAGGACGCGGTTGTTTGTTCATTCCGAAATAGACGAGAATATTCCTTGTGATCACCGTGTTGAATCCATTGAGGGTTCAAGGGGTGGGCATAATTTGGTCAAGCAGCCCAAGCTGCTCTGTTGCCTTCGACCTGATAATATTGGCCGAGCTACCTGGATCCACAAGCACAAGTTTAATTTGAAATGTATACACAAGAAAATAAGTTACCAGTGCGTCGTTATGAGGCTGAGATAGAGTCTCCAGTTTGCTTCTTTCTGGCGAGGGATGTTTTTGTTCTCCTGACCGTGGGTTCTTGCAGGGCACCGACATCTTAAAAGATCGTATGGGTGATGTGTTGCGGCTCATTTGCTTCGTTATTTTTGGTTGCCTCTCTTTTCCGGAACTGATTTTTGGCTCGATCGCTGAGGAATTCTTGTAGGTGACCTTTGCTGAGTAGTCGGGCTACCTCTTCCTGGAGTTGTCAGCAATCTTTGGTCCTGTGACCGTGTGTGTTGTGAAATTCACATACTAAGTTGTGGTTCCTTTGTGAAGGATCCGATTGTACTGGCCTTGTCCACCTGGTGTCTCTGATTTTACTGATGGCGAACACGATGTCTGATACATCAACGTTGAAGTTGTATTCCGACAAGCGAGGTGCCTCCGTCGGACCCGTGTACCTATCGAACCCAGCTTTGTTGACGAGTCCCCGAAGATTCTGGCCTCGGTCTATTCTTCGATCAGTGGGGGGTATGCTACGCCTTGGAGCATTTCTCCTATTTTCCGTGTATGGCTGGTACCTTTCTTTATTTGGCTTTGGCTCCTTCTCCAGAAGCCTGCTTGAGTATACCAAGCCCGAGGGGGCTCCTAGTTGTTCGTCTTCGAACCTGATCTTTGACCAATATCGGTTGTGGACGTCTGACCTATTCGGAGACTGGTGGTAGTTCCATTCGTTCCGTTTGAAAGCGAGATACGAACTCTCGCAGCATCTCGTTCTCCCTCTAATTGATCTTGAAGACATCAGACTTCCTTGTTGCTACTTTGATGGCACTGGCATGTGCCTTTATGAACAAATCTACTAGCATGGAAAATAAGTCTATAGAGTTAGAAGCTAGGTTGTGATACCACATCATGGCCCCTTTCGACAGTGTTTCCCCGAACTTTTTTAGTAAGACGGACTCGATCTCGTCGTCCTTTAGGTCATTGCCCTTCACTACACCAGTGTAAGCAGTAACATGCTCATTAGGGTCTGAGGTTCCATTGTACTTCGGAAGGTCTAGCATTCTGAACTTCTTTGGAATGGGTTTTGGAGCCGCTTCCTCTGGGAATGGTACGAACTTCGTTGAATCCACACCTTTCAGGATCGGGGGTGCGCCCGGAATTTGATCGACCCTGGAGTTGTAGGTCTCGACCTTTTTGTTGTTGGCTTCTATATTATTCTCGCCCGATTCGATCCTATTTGTAAGGTCCTCGAGCATCTTTACAATGGCGGGGTCGGCTGTCGACCCGTTGTTGCTTAATCTCTGCAGTACCTGCTCGGCCGGGGAAGCCGTCCCCGACGCTACCATGCTGAGAGTTTTCTGGTAACTTTGTAGCTGAGCAATCGCAAGTTGTTGTGCCTGCAACATTTCAAAAATAACGTGAAGGCTAACCTCCCGTTCTTTCCTAACCGGGGTTTCCTGAGCTTCTTGTTGGTCTCCTTTGTGCACGGTCGTGTTTGTGTGGGAGCTTACATCGACGTGTTGAGCATCGCGTGAGACCGCATCCACGGGAATCGGTTTTGGTGCATTCTCAGGGTTTTGTGGTGGTACACCAACACCTAGAACATCCACACCATTTTCTCCATGGTTCTCAAGATTGTTGTTCACTAAGTCAGACATTTTGACCTGAAATCAAAGATCTTGGGTAAGAAAAAGTGTGAAAGATAACTTGCGTTGTGTAGTTAAACCAGCAAGAAAATAATCACTATTATTTTTAGCCTCACGGTGGGCGCCAAACTGCTTATCTGGAAAATGGTAATAACAATTAAATTTGATTTAGTGGTTCTAAAAATACATGATCTATTTTTATACTAGTTGTTAGGCAGTTGATGCTATATGGATGACTTGGAAACGAGATAAGATCTTAAAAATGAGATGTTAACCAAACCGAATCGCTGTCGATCAGGGCCTCGAGCTTGCCTATTCAAGGGCCTCAAGGTCGAATCTAATTCTCGGATGGGAACTATCGATGGTGCTCGATGGAGATTAATAGTTACAAATAAATCAATGGCGGCTCTTTATGGCCAATAATAAGCAATAAATGAAGAACAATGAATGTAAGCAGTGAATATAAGCAATAAATGAGGTAATGAGATCAAGAGAATATGTTAAAGAGTAGAGAGAATGTTCTCGTATATTTGGTATGGAGCAACCAACCTCTACAAAATGACAAGGATCCCCTTTATATGAGAGAGGGAATCCCAACATAGTACAAGTGCATTAATTACAAAAATATGGGGCTGGTACAACCATTAAATGCCTTGGTTTGCCTTTTGGGCTAGTCCACTAGACTAGACCTGCCATATGCACATGCCTTGGGAACTCCACCTTGATCCGCTGAAATCATTAATTCACAATGTCTCGGGACCGGTCATTAACTATACTATCTTGAAGTTGAACTGTCTCGAAGTCGACCATTGAGAATTCTCGGAGTCGATCACTGGAAGCCCTCGAGATGCCTTGATGCCCGTGAAATCGAGTTGTCGATTTCCACCGTATACACCCAGCGTCTCTTTTCTCAGGTAAGGATCTACCCGATCTATTGTAAGTTTCTCTCCCTTCCTCTTCTACTGACGCGTCTTTATTTTACGTATAGGCTGTTGCATAGTTTAAAGTTGAGCTCAGCCGATGCGAGGCCGGGCTTAATAAGGTTAAGGCAAAGAAAAGGCCTTAAGGCTCCTCAGTTATCAGAAAGAAGATGAGCTTAAGGATCACCAAGCAGCATGGGCTAAGGCTCAAAAAACGAGTCCGAGCTAGACGAGTAGAACTTTGATTTTAACCGAGTATGGCCTCCTTGGCCCTGCTTCGAGGGGCTAATACTTCGACACCTCTGCTGCAGCAAAAACTAGACATGATTGTGCAGCTCCAGTGTGAGGTGAATCAGGTTCTTGCTTATTGTTATCAGTGGAAGAGGAATATGGATCAACTTGCTGCTGATAAGGAAACTATTGCGGCCTAACTGGCCTTGGCTGAGGCTACGGTCCGAGATGTTGAAGTGAAGGGCCTAGCTCAGGCTAGAAAAATTTGAAGGGTTGGAGGCTGAACTGGTTAAAGCCCGAACTGAAGCTGCATAAGCTAAGGTCGAGACTACACAAACTAAGGCCGAAGCTAAGAAGATGAAGACTGCGGCTGATAAATCCATCGCTATATACCAGAGAGAAGCTGCAGCCATTCAAGCTGAGTTGAGGGTGGCCTCTACCCATGCCAAATGGAGCAATGTATTGGCTAAGTGTCAAGCCCAGAGGGAGACTCTCGAGGAAGTCCGTGCTCGAGGATTTGACCTTGCAGGAAATAGCCGAAGCACAAGCACGGGAAACCGATGTTAGGTTTCTTGTCTCCTCTGATGATGAAGATGTGGTGAGTGGCTCTAGGGATGAGGAAAGTGAAGAAGATGCTTCTGAAGGGGAATAGGCTTCAGAAGATAAAGCTACTGGAGATGAAAAAGGCACTCTTGGGGACGTGGCCCCAAAAATAGATTAGGTTTCTTTTTCGTATAAGGGTCCTTTATTATAATATGCTTTGTAACTTCCCCGAATGAATATAAAGTAGTCGTTTGCTCCTTTCTTGATTTGTGCTGACTTTTTATTTTGTCTCTGTTCATAAGAATTTCCGATGATTCACATGTTATGTTTGAGTATTGGTTTAGACTCACAATAAGTCCTTAGGCTTTTATTGCCCGAGATTGTACCGCTTAGGGTTTTAGATGATCCCCGAGCCAAACTTAAAGTCAAATTACTGCGAGCTCTAGGCCTTTGGGTCCGAGTTAAATGAGATCATGGTCTCAGACTCCCAGAGGTCTTTGAACCTATCTTTCCTTTTAAGCTAGCCCTTAGGCTCCTTTTTAGGTTTTCCCTTAGGATCTTTTAGGTTGGCACTTAGGCTCTTTTAGGTTGGCCTTAGGCTCTTTAAATTGGTCCGTTTCGGCCTCTAAAAATGGTTATATAGTTTTCCCTCACGTCGACTAAAAGACTTAATGAAATTTTAGTTATGCCTTAGCATGTATTTTGTACCCGTTGGGTTTTTTGAAGGCTCGACGTATCGGAACCTTATTAGTCGTTTTGTTTGTGTGGACATAATTGAACGCCTCTTAAGGGTTTTCCAAAGGTTGGTGTTATCGAATCCCTTGGATTGTTCGAGAGTTTATTCATCGAAGCCCTTAGTTTGTTCGAGGGCTGATTTATCAAAGTCTTTGATTTTTCGGAGGCCGAATTTTTCGAGGCCCCTTATATTTTCTTTTTGCCGGGGGTAGCATTATTTAACCGAGTTTTCAATGTTTGAAGTCCTTTAGTTTTATAGCGAAAATCGGACGTCTCCGAGTCGCGTTATTTTGGTCGTAGCCTTTATGTGACCGTAGCGTTCGGGTATGTCACTAAGACTTGTTTCCCGATAACTTTTAGAACTTGTTCGCAGAGTTAGTCCCCGAGTATAGTGGCCTTGGCCTTTGTTTCGAGGGAGGTGCCTCTTTGAGGTCTTATGGGTCCGAGTTTTCGACGACTCGGACGTGTTGTCTATCAGTGACAGTCCCCGGTTATTACGGGGTATTTTGGACCTTGAGCTGCTTCCCGTAAGATTGTAAGAATAGAGATCGTATGAGATACAAAGTGTTTTTTTATATAACCAGCATGCTCTTTTAAATAGTTAATACATGCATACACGCTTTGCCATTGGGGATCGATTATTCTATATGGACACGGTTCATTTGACCGTTTGGCCCATTACAAAGTTCTCCTGCCAAGGCCCTCTTAGGCATGAAATGTCTTTCCTAGAGCTATAACCTCTGGGGGTGATGCCCCTCAGTATTCGAGGTTGATTGAAAAGAAGCCTTGAATATTCATTGAGTGACCCTTGGGTAACATATAGGTGTTTCCTCGTTAAAAACCTTGCCGGTAAAACCTATTTGGGATAAAACCCGATCTAATGAAAAAAGAGTGCAATGTATGCTTTCAAACCCAAGGTCTTCGAGCTTAGCAGTAATATCGCTTGAGAATTGATATATTCCAATTATTTGGTAGATGCTCGCCTTCCATTGTAATGAGTTTTTAGGATCCTTTCCCTATGATACCTCGGGTAACACCTCTCTCCATTTCCCCTTTGCATCATCTAGCCATTTCTTCAAGTTTTGAATAATGGTTTTGTTGGTGGACTTGGCCTGCCCATTTGCACTTGGGTGGTAAGGTGCTGATAGGATCCTTTTGATTTTATGGTCCTCGAGGAATTTTGTCACTTTGCTGTCGATGAACTGTTTTCCATTGTGGCATGTCATTTCGGCGGGTATCTCGAACCTGCATATGATGTGGTCCCATATCAAATCGATGACTTTTTTTTTTCTCTTACCTTCTCGAAGGCCTGTGCTTCAACCCATTTTGAGAAATAGTTAGTCATAAATAAAATGAATCTAGCTTTACCTGGCGCTGTTGGTAGGGGGGCGACAATGTCCATCCCCCATTTCGTGAATTACCATGGGGATAATACCGAGTGGAGTTGTTCACAGGGTTGATGAATTATTGGTGCAAATCTTTGGCATTTATCACACTTCTGAACAAACTCCTTGGTGTCTTTTTCCATGCTATCCCAATAATATCCTGCTCTGATGACCTTACGAACCACAGAGTCTGCACCAGAATGGTTCCCACAGGAGCCTTCGTGTATTTCCCGTAGTACATAATCTGTATCCTCGGAGTGTTCTTGACTCCTCTAGGTCCGAGGGGAGATTCCCATGCTTTAAATAATTGATGTACTTGTTCCTCCAATCTCATGTTAAGATTGTCAAGTTAATCTCTGCATGGTCTTCTTCGATCACTGAATTTGACAACTGGATGACAGCCCCCAGGATAATATCATCTTCTTCGACCGACGATCCCAAGTTTGCTAGTGCGTCGGCCTCGCTGTTGTGCTCTCAAGGTACATGATCCAATGTCCATTCCTTGAAGCGGTGCAACGTTATTTGAAGATTGTCCAAGTACCTTTGCATTCGATCGTCTTGAACCTCGAAGCTTCCGTTTACATGGTTTACCACCAAAAGAGAATCACACTTTGCCTCGATGACCTCGACTCCAAGGCCCTTGGCTAGTTCATGACCTACGATTATGGCTTCGTACTCGGCCTCATTGTTAGTCAATTTAGAAGTTTTGATAGATTGCCTAATAACACTGCCGGTATGCATTTCAAAATGATGCCGAACCCGGACCCTTTCACGTTTGAGGCACCGTTCATAAAGAGGGTCCAAACCCCCGCCGATGTACCCGTTTTTAGCAAGAGTTCATTTTCTACTTCGGGTATAAGGGTAGGTACAAAGTCGGCCACGAAGTCTGCCAAAATTTAAGACTTGATGGCCGTCTGAGGTTGATATTCGATATCATATCCTCCAAGTTTGATGGCCCACTTGGGCAATCTGCCCGATAATTCAGGCTTATGCAAGACATTTCAAAGTGGATATGTAGTTAGTACATATATAGGATGGCATTGAAAATATGGTTTTAATTTCCTAGATGCTCTTATTAATACAAGAGCTAAATTTTCCAAATGTGGATACCTGGTTTCAGCATCCCATAGGGTCCGACTCACACAATAAATAGGAAATTGTGTACCTTGCTCTTCTCTACCAATATGCCACTTACCGCTACCTCTGACACGGACATATACAAGTAGAGTGTTTCACCCTCCTTCGGAGTATGGAGAAAAGGAGGGCTCGGGAGATACATTTTAATTCTTCCAGGGATTGCTTGCACTCCGGGGTCCATGAGAAGTTGTTCTTCTTTTTAAGCAGGGAGAAGAAATGATGGCTCCAATCTGATAATCTGGAGATGAATCGACCCAGGGCAGCTATCCGTCCGATTAATCGTTGCACGACTTTCACATTGTTTACCACAGTGATTTCCTCAATGGATCTGATTTTATCGGGATTGATTTCAATGCCCCTGTTCGATACCATAAAGCCCAAGAACTTGCCTGAACCAACTCCAAAAGCGCATTTCTTGTGGTTGAGCTTCATGATATACTTTCTAAGGGTGTCTAACGTTATCTACAAATGGGTCAAATGGTCCTTTGCGCGCAGGGATTTAGCTAGCATATCATCAATATAAACTTCCATGGATTTGCCTATATGATGCTCGAACATCCTATTAACTAAACGTTGATATATGGCCCCTGCATTCTTTAGCCCGAAGGGCATTACATTATAGCAGTATGTACCAAACTTCGTGATGAACGAAGTCTTTTCCCGGTCCTCCAAGTTCATTTGAACCTGATTATACCTGGAGTAGGCGTCGATAAAGGTAAGAATCTCATGGCCAGCCGTAGCATCGACCAAACGATAGATGTTGGGCAACGGGAAAGAATCTTTAAGGCATGCGTTGTTCAGGTCTTTGTAATCTACACACATTCTAAGTTTATCCCCCTATTTAGGGACTACCACTATGTTAGCTAGCCATTCGGGATATTTTACTTCCCTTGGATCCTATTTTGAGAAGTTTGGTTACCTCTTCCTTGATGAATGCATGCTTTACCTCAGATTGGGGTCTCCTATTTTGTTTCACCGGTTTAAACCTTGGATTGACACTTAGTCGATGGGTAGTTATCTCCGGTGTAATCTCTGTCATATCTAAATGGGACCAAGTGAAGCAATCAATATTATCGACGAGAAATTGAATGGGTTTTTTCCTGAGTTCGGGAGGGGGGGGGGGAACCCCGTCCACAGGTATACTTTTTGTTCCGGAAGGTGCTCGATCAATATGACCTGTTCGAGTTCTTAGATCGTGGATTTCGTTGCATCTGATTCTTTGGGGGGCAACGAATGTTTGAGGGGTGATGAAATTTTCTTCTTCGTTCTAGGCCACTTGTTCATCGGAAATTTGTCTCTCGGGCTCAACTGAGGGCACGAGCTATGATTGTTATTTGGTCACCTATATCCTTTGACTTCTCCGATGTTGATGGAGTCGACATTGGTGCTGAGTCGTGCACTGCAAACATTTCCTTGGCTGCAGGATGATCTCCATATACTGTTTTCACGCCATCCTTCATTGGGAACTTCATCATTTGGTGGAGGGTCGATGATACTGCCCTCATGCTATGGATCCATGGCCTTCCGAGCAAATCATTATATCTCATGTCACCTTCGATGACATGAAATTTGGTGTCTCGTATGGTTCTGACCACTTTGAATGGGAGGATGATTTCTCCCCTTGTCTTTTTACTTGACATGTTAAAGCCATTCAAGACCCGATATACCAGTATAATTTGATCAAGTAGTCCGAGCTGCTCCACGACCCTAGACCTGATTATATTAGCCAAAGTACCTAGATCCACGTGAACACGTTTAACTAACTTGAACTTTATTTAAAAGGATAGAAATTACCAGTGCATTGTTGTGAGGTTAAGATAAAGCCTTGATGTCTTCCTTGCTGAATGTCAGAGTGTCCTCGGGCAAGTAATCCCGAGTCCGCTTTTCCCTTATGATGGATATTTTGGTGTGTTTCAAAATTGGTCCATGCGGGACGTTGATTCTGTAAATGATCATGTGAATGACATGTTGGGGTTCTTTTTGTTCACTCTTCTTGCCTGCATCCCTCTTCCTAAAGTGATTCTTAGCCCGGTCACTTAGGAATTCTCTAAGGTGGCCCTCATTGAATAACCTAGCCACTACCTCTCTTAGCTTTCTGCAGTCCTATGTTCTGTGACCATGTGTGCCATGATACTTGCATATCAAGTTCGAGTTCCTTTAGGAGGGATCGGTTTGTATTGGCCTAGGCCACGTAGTATCTTTGATTCTCCCAATAGCCAAGATGATCCCTGATGCATCCACGCTGAAATTGTATTATGATAATCGGGGGGCTTCGGTGGGGTATACGTGCTTATAGAACCCGTTCTTGCTCATGATCCCCCAAGAACATGGACCCTGGTTACTTCCTTGATCGCTCCGAGAGGTATTATGGTTCGGGCCGTTGTTTCTTCCATCATATGGTTGGTACCGTTCTTTGTTGAGTCTTGATCCCCCGTCTGTGTCTACAAATCTTTTTAGGTGAACTGAGCTCGAGAGGGCTCCCAATTAGTCATCCTCGGCGCTAATTTTCAACTGATACCGATTGTGTACATCCGACCATGTCACAACAGGATACTCGATCAAGTTCTCCTTCAGCTGTCGAGATTCTATCGAGCTCTTTTCAATCAAACCTTCCATGAAGGCCTGAACCGCCCAGTCGTCGGAGATCGGGGGTAATTCTATCCTCTTCATATAAAACCGGGACATGAACTCCCTTAGCATTTCATCATCCCTGTAATCTTGAATACCTCCGATTTTCTTGTGGCCACCTTTATGGCCCCGGCGTGTGCTTTTATGAAGGCATCCGCCAACATAGCAAATAAATCAATAGAGTTAGGAGTTAAGTTGTGATACTAGATCATAGCTCCGTTTGATAGACTTTCTCCAAAGTTTTTCAATAACACTGACTCAATTTCGGCATCATTAAAGTCATTTCTTTTGATCCCACAAGTGTACGAAGTAATATGCTCATTAGGGTCCGTTGTCCCGTTGTACTTCGGTATATCAGGCATGAAAAACTTCTTGGGAATAGGCATTGGAGCCACACTCGAGGGTAAAGGTTTTTATATGAATTTTTTGGCATCTATGCCCTTCAAAACTGGAGGTGTTCCCGGTATTTGGTCCACCCGAAAGTTGTAAGTTTCCACCTTTTTATCGTTGTCTTCTATCCTCTTTTTTTCTCACTCGATTCTTTTGGTCAATTCCTCGAGTAGTTTCATGATTTCGAGGTCAGTCCCCATGCCGCTTTCATCGGGCCTTTCAAGCACATGTTCGTGCTGTGTGTTTATTGGTTCAGCGGTGTTAGAAGTCCTATTCTGACTCTGAAGTAGAGCGATGGCAAATTGGTGAGCTTGCAGCATCCCAAATATCACATGGAGGCTGAATCCTCCTTCTTCTAGTCCTCGTGTTTCCTGGCCTCCAGCCTGTCCTTCCCTACGTCCATTCCTTACGGGGTATGTGCCTGATTCTGTGTTTATAGCGTTGTGGGAGCTGATATCAACTGGCTCCGTGTTAGGAACTCCCTCTGGGTTTATGTGTGGTATACCGAGCCCTATGCTGCTATTTTCTCCAAGTCCTTCACTGTCATGAGCAGGTGCACTTTGTGTGCTAGACATATTTTGGCCTAAGATCAAAAAATCTTTGACAAGAAAAAGTGTGAAGAATAACGTGTGTTATCAAAAAAATAGCACTAAAATAATCACTATTATCTTTAGTCCCCCGGTGGGCGCCAAACTGTTTACCTCAAAAAATGTGAGTAACAATTAAAGATAATTTATGGGTTTAAATATATGTGATATATTTTAATACTAGTGATTAAACAAGTAATATTGAGCTTAAGTAAGAAGAAATAATGAACCAAATCAGTATTGCTGAAACAGTAGGGGGCCTCGAGCTCGTTTATCTGAGGGCCTCCAGGTCAGCTAAGACCAAAAAGGTATGAACAATAAAGTAAAGGAAATAAAGTTGAGAAATAATTGCTTAGCACGTTAAACAAGAGAAGAATAAGAATGTTCTATTGCTGTAAAATGATCTGATGCCTTACAAAATGATTGGGGTCCCCTTTATATAGGAGGGGAAAACCCCAATATAGGATAAAAACAAAGGATTCTATTGGTATAGGTGTATAACGTCCTAGTATGGATATGTACCATTTCTACAAACCTTATCCTTTAATTAATGCCCTGGTCCACTTGTTCCTGAGAAATTTCCGCTCTTTCTTTATTGACTTCAAGATTGTGATGCCCTCAATATAGATCGTGCCAGGTCTTCAATTAGCTTTCTCAAGAAGGGTGTCCCTCAGTCGGATCCGATCTCCACTTCGAGTCTCCCGAGCTTGGACGTATAGCCCGTTTTAAAACTTCAAAATATCAAGGTCCTCGATTTTGACTGAATACAATGCTTTATTTGGATTTGTTACCTTTTTTTATCATTATGTGACTTCTTTTATTGTTGGGTTATTCTTAATTGAAATTGTTGTTACATGATGTTCTTTTGTTGTCGGGTTATTCTCATGCATTTGGACGTAGTTCCTAGTTCATGCCATCTCTTTTGTTGTTAGATTTCCTCACACACTAGAATTTGGAAGTTTGCCATTTTATGGAAATACCTTCGTTATTGAGTTTCTTCTTAAGAAATTAATTGAAGTTGAAGTTATTGAAAGTCATCAATCTATTTTAATTGAAGTTACATCCCATTTATTTTGTTGTTATTGAAATTTTATTCACATTGTATTTGAGTCGTGGGCTATATGTTGTGGAAATATTGACATTGTTGGTTCTTTTGGAATGGTCGTGGCCTAGGGGCATTTGTGTTACGAGTTGATATGTCGTATTGTTGTAATGTTAGTACATGTGAATTGTTGTGTGGATTGGTTGTTGTTATGCAGAGCATAAGTTTGGCATCTCATTGTTGTTGTTATGTGGAGTATAAATGTGGCATCTCACTGTTGTCCTTATATGGAGCATAAGGGTGGAATCTCACTATTGTTGATTCTACGGATTAATACGGGTGTCTAATGATATTGTCAGGGTAGGGTGATACGGGTGGTGACTATTGGAGAGATAAGGGTGAAAAATGTCAAGGATGATGTGTAATGGCCTATGGGAATTATGTTGACGATATCCGTGTATTAGTGTGATTCTACTTGTGTATGTCATACACCTTACATGACTTGTTGTGTTGCTTTCAATGAGCTACTCGATGTTTTTGATATTGCTTGTTGACTTGGACTGTAATAGTACACTCGCACAAGCATACACCATAGCATGCCATTTATACTAGTTCCGGAGTACGAAACTTAACATTTATCGATCATGCCCATGTGTTCTTGTATTATCTGCTCCATATTGATATTGAGTCTGTGACCATGCCGGCCTGATTGTGATATGAGCTTGTGACCATGCCGAGCAGATTGTGATAGTGAGCCTGTGACCATGCCGGACGGATTGTAATTTGAGCCTGTGATCATGCCGGGCAGATTGAGATATTGACATGTGAGTTGTCCGTGTGGTGATGATTAGAAATGTGAGCATAAGGTGTCGTGAGTATGTGAATTGACCCGTGACTTGTGATTATAAGACGAGGTATCTCGAAGGGATTTCGTTGCGAAACTTGTGTTAGAACGCTTGATTAATTGGTTGTTATTTGTTTTTCTTTATTTGGTTTCAATTGGTAACTTTATGGTGTTCTTATTACTTTACTGATTATATCACATGCTGATTCTTGTTGCCATTTACTGATTCATGCTTCCGTTATTAGTTTTATACTTCTATTCTGCACACATTATTTTGACTAATAGGTATCTTGCCTAGTATCTCGTCACTACTTCACCGAGGTTAGTCTTGATACTTATTGGGTACCGACCGTGGTGTACTCATATTACACATCTGCACATTTTTGTGCAGATCCAAGTGTTAGAGAAATCAGAATCGGACAGAATTAGCTTATTGATCGCGAGGATTCAAAGCAGAGCTGCTTGGTCGTTGCAGTTCCTTGGAGTCCTTTCCTTTCATTGTACTGTCAGTTTGTTATTTGAACAATATTGTATTTCGATATTTGAGATCTTTCCACGTATTCAGTCCGAGTTCGTGACTTTGTATTACCTAGCCTTGGAAGGTTGTTAAGATTATTATCACGTAGGTTCAATCAATTTTGTTTTGGTATTCATGTTAAACTATGTTCTAATTTATCATTGTTAAACTGATTTAATTGTTGTAAGTGATCGGCTCAACTAGTCTTAGAGACTAGGTGCCATCACGATACCTGTGGTGGGATTTTGGGCCGTGACATATCAATAATTTGTTTGAAATTTAGAAAAGTGCACAAACATGGTAGTATTTAACTAACTGCAATAAATTGATAAAAATTCCTATATTTTGTAAAAATAAGAATAATTATCAATAAATTGTATAAGAGCTAAATAATCTTTAAAAATACTATATTTGACTATTTAATGACAAGAAAGCATGTAGAAGTTGTTTTTAACTACAAAAGGTCAAAATTGAGTGTCAACACTGCTATTACATTATTGTGATATGGTTTGGTCATGTTTTTGTTTTTGCGCTCTTGATGCTTCTGTTTATTGTTTTTGCAATAGGGTCACATTTTGGTTCCGCTGGCCATCGATGTTTCATGTTGATTCTGAGATATGCTTTCGATTGTTCATTGATGGTTAGATTTGGTTCATCATACTGTGCTGTTGAGCCTAGTTCTTTGCGAAACTTTTATTGACATTATTGACAGTTCCTTACTATTGGGATTTTTACATATTTTGAATAAATACTATGGTCGATGAAAATAATTTTTAAGTTACAAACGTCTACGGAGCCTCTAAGGATACAAAAGACAATAATGACAACGCCGGCAACAAGGCCCCGACTATACCTCAAAAGTGGATATCTATAACAAAAGATGTACAACATAACCCCTTGAAGGAAAAAGGAGCTCACCAAGCCTGTGAGAGGAGGATGCTCCGCTACGCGCGAACGGCACTATCAGCTATGGAGCCACCTACATTCATTTAAAAATATAGCGCCCCCAGCAAAAGGGACGTTAGTACCATGGAATAGTACTATTATGTATAAATAAACACCTTCCAGTCATAAAGAACAACCATACAAGAGTAAAAAGAAATCAAAAGGACAACAAGCTTCAATTAAGCACCACATCAATAATATAAGATGTTCACATAGTTTTCACATAATTTTCTAAATTTTAGATTGGGGCATTGCATCATCATCCACATTACCACCAATTTCTTGAGTGGAGTCCGATCACGGCCCGATCGGCTAAGCCGTCTTATCAAGACGTTACCCTTATTTCATTCTCACTTTTCATTTTCAATTATCAATACATCACCACCATGTATGTATAACATGGCGTCCGATCACGGCCCGATCGGCTAAGCCGTCTTACCAAGACGTTACCCTTTTCCATTGATCATTCTCACTTCAATCTTTGGTTCGACATGTATTAGTTCATCGACACTTGGGGCCACAATTACCACATTTCATAACTCACGTTTCACATTATTCCCATTTTCAACATTAACCTTGCCATTTAAGGTCATAGGCACACACAAAAGCAATTTAAGTTATAAGCATAGAGGGGAAATTATCTAGTTCGGCATACTAATCACAATGTAACCTTGACTTGACATTTAGGCATTTAGCACATAGTTCATGTTCACCACACATCCTCAATTCACAAAGAATAACACATTAAACACATAGAGAATCACCTTCCACATGCATTTTCACAACATCAATTCATTTGGCATAACAAGTACTACATCAATCAAATTTCGGACTTACAACATTTGCATGGGCACCATGGAGGCTCAATTTCTAAGTAGAGTGGGTTTTAGCCATAAATACCTCAATAGATCTTTCCTTAAATCCTTATAATAAATTCCGGAATTTCCTAGCAAGCTCGATATATTTTATGAAAATTACAAGTTGAACCAAGGGTTAGAGGCATGAATAAGATTCTAGCTCATTTAAGTAAATTATCAAGCAGTAAGTGTGCACAGTGATTTTAGGACCTCTTTTGTGAGAGATTTTCGTCATCCTACACCACAATTGTTATCTTTTTGGTTCACAACCTCCTCATACCCTGTTATCTTTTATGCAGGTGAGACTATCAGCCTTTATACCCGTGAACTAACTTGCTAATCACTTGTTTTAATAGAAATTTCAAAATTATAGATGAGGGTACAAGTTCTTACCTCTTAGTTTTAATGAAGAACACTCCCTCTCTCTCCAGAACTTCCTCTCTAACTCTATATGCCATGAAATAACAGAAAAATGGTTTAATAGGGTGTTTTTAATGGGATGTGGTTGGGTTTTAAAAGTTAGAAAATAGGAGCACTGACACAATCTACGATCGTATATCCGATTGCATAATGGACATACGGCCTGCAGAATGGACCGCAAAAATGGCCCCAAAACCTGAACACACTGTCTGGGTATGCGACAGAAATGCAGTCCGTATACCTGTTCTGCGGTCGCATAATACACCGCAGAACTACCCCTTACAAAATTCCAATGGGATTATACGATGACTATGCAACCTGCATAGTGTTTATACGATTGCATAATTGGTCGCATAGTTGACCTCAAATTAACCATCACACTGCCTGACTCTGCGGCGACTATGTGGTCCACATAGCTATTCTGTGGTCGCATAATGGACTGCAGAAACGCACTTTTCTGGAAAACATTATTCCTTAACTTTTGGGTTCGAACCGCGGCAAGCTTGCGACCGCCAAGAAGGGTTTTTACACATCTCTAACACATATGCCTAACTTGGCATTACGAGCTTTCGGGTTTTGAGTAGAAATTTTCACGGGGCCTTGCACCTGAAAACCATGAAGTGAGTTCTGAAAGGATGATATACTTTTTCCATTCCACCAAATTTTTGGTCACCATCCAATTATAGAAGTCTTGGATCCTTTGAGGCAATTTTAAAACCTTGATGTCATCTAAGGTGAAAGTGTGGAAACCAGTTCCAACTGGTTTTGATGTTATGGGCTCATATCTTCTTTCTGGGATTGGTTCATCTGTCATGCCTTCTTGTTCCTCATCTACTTTAGATATTTCTAGGTCTCTTAGCTGGTTTACAAATATTGGGAGATTGTCGTCACCGGAAGAGTTTGTTGTGGATTCATTGCTTGATTAAGAGCTATCTTCCATTATTTCAATGTTTGATGAATTTAGAGATTCCGACCATAGGGTATCTTCTTCTGATATATTTCTTGGCTGGGAGACATAGAGTTCTGGAGCCTTCTGGCCAGAAATCATCCAATTTTCGGGGTTGGACCCTTTTGAACATTCACCATGATTTCGCCTTTTCTTGGTTTATTTTTGCGCCGCAAGACCATCTTTCCTTTCCCAAACCATTTTTGCAATATCAAACTCATGTTCTTCTTTTAATGGTTGGGTGAAAGAGATTGGATTTTGTGAGGTAGGTGGAAAAGTAGAAAATGTGCAGTCCAATTTAGGTGGGGAATATGCTTGTGGCGACATAGGGAAGAAGGTAGGTTTTGAAGGGAAAATTGGGGTCATTTGTGACTCAAAGTGGTCATTTCTCAAAAGTTGAATTTGTTCTTGGATGGAAATCATCACCTTTTGTTGTTGTAAAAATTGGAAAAGTAAGGTTCCTGGCAGACAAATTTCATATTGTAAATTTGCTAGCCTTAGTTTCAAGGCTTTGATTAGTCCTGCATGGTGAGACGATGTCTACTCTACCTTTTTCTCAATTGTTTCCACTTTTATCAGCACTTTATTTTGTGCATGGGCCACGTTCTTTATTGTGTTGTCGATGTTGTTCAGCACCTTGTTTTGGCAGATGGAGTTTTCTGATTGCCAGTTAATTGTTGCTTCGATGTCACTTGTTGGGGGTTGTTCTCCAGTAGGTAGCACTATGTTTTCCTCAGGAATTTTTGGATCATGGCTTATACCCTCTTTTTCAAAATGTGCAAGTGCAAGAAAATCTAGGGTATGCCTGGAGCTTGAAGGACTTAACATGAATATCCATGGCTGTGTGGGATTTGTGGTTTTTTGAGTAAGTGAAGTTTTAGGCTCAGGTGGCTCTTTTGATTCTGGGGTATGAGCTGATGGTGATTTGGATTTTGGTATGGTTTCACTATCCTCCCAGCTTGGAGTGAATGTTTTTGGTAATTTTGGCGATTCTTGGGGTATGTAACTGACAAGAAATTCATATTTTCCTGGACGACTTAATGAGCCAATTTAAGGGTCTTTACTTTCATATTTGGCTTGAAATTGCTTTTCAGTGGTTTTCCCTTTTTTCTTGGATTTTGGTTTGGTCTTGTTGAGGCTAGTGACGCAGATGGTGTTCATCATATTCTCCAATTGGGTCTTCTAAACTGTCTTGGCACTAGCAACCAAGATCCCAAGGGCAGTGTCCCGTAAAGGGGCATTTGAACCACCAAACTCTTTTTCCTTCTTTGTCAAAATATTGATACCAGTCATGTTCTTCCATGATGCTTTGTATATTCCAGAAGAACTCTCCGTCAGGTTAAGGGTATGTATTTGTTGTATCTTTGGGTTGAATCTTTTGGCAAGAGAAGATGGTTTTATTGGGTTTTTTGAGATGGGAATGGTCAAATCTTATGAAAACGGTTTTGTCACTTATTTTGGTAAAAGTTGGTTAACCAGATTGTAAAAATTTCTCTGGTTCTCTTAACTATTCATAAGTAGTGATCTAGGAATTAGGAAGAATTTTGACAAGCTCATCTCTGGAAATTTGTCTGGGTATTTGGGTGCACATGATGTTTCCTTTGGTAGCATTAATATTTAAGAGTAAAGCATTTTCTCCTCCAGGAAGGCAAAGATCGATGGCATGATTTTGGACTCGCCACTCTATTTGGTGATGAAGAGTGGCTTGGATGGAATCTTTGGCTTGAGGGGCTCCTTGGACTTGGACTTGGATTTTTAGTGCTTCGATTAAGTATGGATCATAAAGGGACATGTTGAAAATTGAAAAGATAGTTATGAAGACAATCCAAACATTCAGGGTAACTTCTACATTACCCAAATTTGCATGTTGGTGCTCCAAGTATCTGCTATCTAGGAAAAAAGCCTAGCTACAATAGGTTGACCTTTTCTTCCATTATATGTTAAAGCGATTCGGATAGCAGCAAAATGGATATTCATAAAACCATGATCTCTCCATTGTCTGGGAAAATCATCTGGGATTTGAAGGGTGATAAATTGTTCCTCTCGAGTGGCAAGAATAGGAAGCTGGTCAAGTTTTGAGGCAGCAACATATTCTTTGACTCCTTTTGGTCTGTGTTGGACTAAGGAACAAATTTGAGTCCACAGTGCAAATGATGTTTTGGCGAAAGCTGAGTAGGGGTTTATGAGGGGTAGTTTAGTGGAGGATACTTTTTGTTCATCGACCAGGATATCTACTTCATAGAGGTAATCATATTTTTTGGACAAGGTTTTATATAGAGTAGGGAACATATTCATTTTTGTAAGGGAGAGGATGACGGAAATGACTCAGACATATTTAGTACACTGTTCCTCCCTCCGAAAGGATGGGCTGGATCTGATACAACAGTATAAGGAACAAAGCAAGAGACTCTAAGAGAACAAACTAAATCATAAATACAAAAGTTTCCCTACAAAGGGGATGGCTTCAATAACCCATAAGGGACGGCTTGCCAAGCTGCACAAACAGTTAATTTGCTTATAGTCGCAAAATTTTTCCTACAAAGGGGCTGGATTCAACAACCCATAAGGGACGGTTTTCCAAGCTACATGACTCAGAAAACTTTTGTACTATAACCAATATTAGCTGTTTATAACTCAGAAAACTTTCATACTACAATAATCTAACTTTCTTAGAGTATTCTTATTCCATTTTCATACATGGACCGACCTTTCCATCCATTCACAAGAAAGAACAAGAGGGAAATTTAGAAAGCACTCATATGTAATATATCACAAAAGATTTACAAAGGTTACCAGATGATCTTACAACTACTACAAGGCCTCCTTTATATAGGACTAGGAGGTTACTACAAGACAAACATACATTATAAACCTATCTTACATGGGAAACTTGTCTACAAGTGGGTCCTTCTTGGCATGTGAAGGACTTTAGGAAAAACAACTAAAAAGATCTTGAAAACATGCGAAAGGGGTGAAATATACATGGTATAGCATGTGAAAGTATGCGGGGGCATGTGATGGCCTGTGAAAGTAGGGTATTACATGTGACGAAGCATGTGGAAGCATTTGAAAACAAGTGGAAGTGGGGACCGAATAGTATGGAAAGATGTGAAGATCTGTCTTGGCATGGGTAGATGAGTTTTGAGGGGGTTTTGGTAGGTAATGTAGGATTATGGTGGGATTAGCAGGGATTTAAATAATTATCCTTCATTGATTCTAGGGATGTCTTCTAGGCATCTTTTCAAAGACCTTGTGTAGTAACACCTGAAACTTGACATTCCTTCTTCGCTGTGTTCTTTCTCCTTTGGATTGAGAGATGTAATACGCACCCTTAATCTGGAAATGTCGTGAGTGGTCTTTTCTCGGATGACCTCGTATAGGGTTTGATATTCTTTTGCTGCTTCGCGGACTATTTTCCAGTGAGGATGAGTGCTGGTATAATTCCAGCTTGCCAAATATTTTGGCCATATCTCTCTCGGGATGCACCTATTTTGCTGGAAAAGGATTCTTTGTGCCTCACTATATTCTTCTTCCATTGATAAAATTGACACGGGAAATTTCCACCAGAACGATGCCTCTTCTTGCGCCTAGACTTTTCCATTAATAATCTTCACTTGCGTATGGAACATGAATACCTTTGCTGTGTAAGAATCATTGAAACATTTTATATAATATCTTCTAGGTTTGAACCATAGCAAAAATACTTTAAAAGCTGATTTAATGTTATCAAAATCCTTGAAGATGTTGCATTTGAATTCCATGAAAATATAATACTGATGGCATGGGTACTAGAAAAACCATAATAGTTCTCGTGAAAAATCCTTGGCTTGTACTATGAATATATGGCAGAATGGATATTCTGGATTGACCCTATAAGGCTTAAAAATGGATCCTCCATGTTGCCGGAAAACATGGAGCTCATAATAAGTTCTTCTTTCTATTATAATTGATGGATCAAAAGGATCTATGAGATTGAACAACTCCGGTGGATCATCCATTGGCTTTAATGAACTTGTGCCCGGTATATTGGTGAACATGAAGATGTGGCTGATTAGCTTTTGTTTTGACTTTATCTTCGCAGGGGAAAATCTCTTTGAGAATTCTTTCGTAGGTGACAAAAAATTTGCGAGAATATTATCCTTTTCTTTCAGGTGCTTGACTTGAAACTTGTATGGAGAGAACCATTGTGCCTACATGAGAAGCTGAGGATTAGTAATAATTTTTGCATTTATTTGGATCATCTTTGGGAAGGCCTTCATATCCATTTCTATCTGAAATTCTGTTTGTATTAGGAAAAAATTAAATTTCTTGATTCCATTCTTTACTGCAAGAATTTCCTTGAAAGTGGAGTGATAATGCTGCTCGACATCTTTGAACTTTCCGCTGGCATATCCGCATATGCTCCTCTGGCCATCTTTTTTTTTTCAAATAGAACGGCATTCCAATATTCATTGCGGGCATATGTTTGCAGTATCTTCTTACCATCTGAAGGGATGTAGAGGGACTTGATATTTTTAGGTATCTCCTTTATTTCCATGACTGCTTCATCTTGTTTCTTTCCCCATGATGGAGCATTTTTCTTGAGTATCTCTGTGAGCAGAGAAATGCATGTAGAGATCTTTGGGATGAAATCTCTTACATAATTTATGACACCCAAGAACTGTTGTATCTGCTTTGTTGTGAGGATGGTATCTGGAAACCTGAGTAGTTCCTGACATATATGGGGTCCTGGACTATATGCACCTTGGACAAAATGTATTCTGAGAAAATCAATCTCTTTTTGAGAAAGAACCATCTTTTTTGTTGAGAGCATGATTCCGTACTGTGCTACCAATGCCTCAAATTGACGAAGCAAGTTGACATGTTCCTCCAATGTATCAGTAAATAACAGGATGTCATTAATGTAAATTAAGGAGGTATGGAGGATGGGTTGAAATATTTTTATCATGGCTTTTTGGAATAAAGATGTTGCAGTTTTTAATCCGAAGGGTATGACTTTTCATTGGAAGTGATGATAAGGGATGCAAAATCCCGTTTTGGGTCTTTCTTCATGGTGGATTCCCAATTGCCAAAATCCAGATTTTAGATCAAACTTGGAAAAATATTTGGCCTTGTCTAAGTGGGAGAAAAGAGTGAGTTTATTTGGGATAGGGAATTTATCATCTTGGAGGAAGTGGTTAAGTGGCTTATAGTTAATAACTAACCAGAGTTTTCCTATTGTCTGCTCAGCTCTTTTGTTGACATAAAATGCTTCGCATGCCCATTGTGAATTTGATGGCTCTATTAGATCAAATGTTACACCCCGTAGTATTACGTTGATGTTATGCTATGTAGAAATATATTACGATGATGTTACGCCGTGCAGTATTACATTACGATGATTTTACGCTTTGCATTATTGAGTTATGACAATATTGCACCCAGCAGTATTATATTACGGTGTTACGACAGTATTGCACCCATCAGTATTACATAACGGTGATATCACACTTCATAGTATTAAGTTACGACGATGTTGCACCCTGAAGTATTGTACGTTAAATTTGTCGTAAGGTAATTGACATCAATCCAAGTAAAATATTATTTGGAGATTATAAGGTTTATGCTATTTCACAAGCGATTAGTAAATTCATGAAGGTGAAAGGGGGAGCAAGTCAAAGAAAATGAATTTGTCCAAGTTTGGCATTTTGGGGTAAAATACGGCCCAAGCTAAAATACCTGGTATTTATGGACTAGTGTCATATGAGGTACCACATGAGCATACTAGTAAGGTGTATAAGGTATGTTTAAAGTGAGTAATATTTTAAGTAAGTAAGAATAATTTTTAATTTTGCGGGTAATTGATTAATTATCGGGTAACGGGATATTACATAATTAATTGGGGATATATTTGGATAAGATTAATCCTTTTCCCTCAAAAACGTGGCAGAAAGCCGTAAAATAAGAAGAATGACTCTTAGTCATTCTATCATTAGGTGGCTATCTTCTAAGTTAATAGGAATTTAATGAATATAGACTTACTACAAGTCTTGTTTCCAATTTCATTTTTGGATAACAATCAGAACTTCCATTTTCCTTTCCATATCATTTCTCCTAGATTCAAACACTTCAAGAATAGTAGCAAAACTCAATCCACAAAGGCTCCAACGAAAATTCTTGCACAAAACAATTCCAACGAGAATTGTTAGAATCGTAGCAACGTAAAATTTTGCGGTTCTAAAAGAGTATGGTGCAATCTTCTCCAAGAATATAATACGGAGTTTTCCCTACTCTAGATATGTTAAGGCTATCCCTTCTTTCTTTTGGCATGATCCATACGATACGAACGAATCTTGCAAATGCACAAATTCCATGAATGACTCTATTCATAGAAGTATTAGAGATATCTATGTTCTTGAATTTCCATGTGTCATAATATTTTATCAGTTGTTCATGGGTCTCAGAAAAATACGAAAGTTGAAAAGAGTTTACTTTACGATATTACTCAAAAGCAAAATTATTTTATGACATTCCAAAAGATTTTATTAATGTTTTTTTCATGCATTTCATTCATGTACATTGACCCATGACCAGATGGCGTTATATACATGTATATATATGTATTGTATGTATATGGGACATGGAAAAGGTTATGGCGTTATATACGCACCACCACCTGATCAGCTGGTATACATTGATGATTTTGCCCACAGTGGCCGATGACGTTATGAAACATGTACCTATGCACGACACGACATTCATACGCATATGCATGATGTTAAAAGTAATTTATGATTTACAGAGTTATCCAGACTTACAGGTTGAGTCAATTACTCTATATTTCTTCCATGTCTGTTATGTACTTATTTATGTTCCTTACATACTCGGTACATTTTTCGTTCTAACGTCCCTTTTGCCTGGAGACACTGCGTTTCATGCCCGCAGGTCCCGATAGACTGGTTGAGAGCCCTCCAAGTAGGCTATCAGCTCAGTGGAAGATGTTGGTGCGCTCCATTTGCTTCGGAGTTACTTGTTTGGTTAGTATAATTTAGACGTGTATTGATTATTATGGCGGGACTCTGTCCCGACCTTTATGACATTTATGTACTCTTAGAGGCTTGTAGACATACGTCCTTTACGTGAAAGATTGTACGGCCTTGTCGGCCTATGTTTTGAGTTTATAAATGATTATGTTGGCCTATTAGGCCGGTATGTCACGTGTATATGATGATGTAATAAGAAAGATAAGTTACGTTGGTACTTGATTGAGTAAGGTACCAGGTGACCATCACGGCCCATCGGTTTGGGTCGTGACAAAAGTGGTATCAGAGCAGTTCTGTCCTAGGGAGTCTACAAGCCGTGTCTAGTAGAGTCTTGTTTATGGGTGTGTCGTGCACCATACTTATAAATAGGATGCTACAGGGCATTTAGGACTGTCGCTCTTTCTTCTTACTCTAGATCGTGTGGTATAGCTCACTTATAAGAATTCAAGTCCCGAACTTCTATTCGTAATAAGATGATGCCTACATTTAGAAAGACGATCGATAAGAGGTATAGCTGTGGAATTATTGATTTAGAGGAAGTCGATTTTGCATCTTGCTTATGATAAGTAAATGTGAGGTCTTTAGCAAATCATGGGTGAATTGAAAGGTGTAAGCTCCCTGATAAGAAGCCTTAAGTAAAGAATGCCTATCCACATTTATGGTGAAAGACAACGAGAGATTCAGAAAATAAATACAAGTTTCATTAAGCAAAGGAAGTAACATGAAAAAGGGTACGAGGCACCCAATTAATGAAGATTATCAGTATTACAGTTCCGGTAGAATAATACAAGCATTGTGAGTTACACTCAATAGTAACAGAGGTATGTATAATTGGCCACATCCATCTCAATTATACCATATTGGTGGCTAACATGTGTAGATTAAGAAGAGGACGGGATATCACGATCCAGATGGGGTTAAGGTGGCCCAAAATAGTGAATGGATTGTTTGCTTTAGTTGACATTTCTGGAGGATATTGCAAATGCGCTAATAGATCTCCTCGTGAGTCACCTAGATGGTGCATCCTAAAATATTAAAGCTAGATATGAGCACTGGAAGCCTTGAAGGAATAAATATTACCTTAGTGTGGCTCCCACCCCCAGTAAAGAAAAAATGTTAGGCAATTGGAAGAGCCAAGGGATGGAGCAGGGGGAGCCAAAAGCAAAAGAATGTTTTGTTCGAGTTTTCAGAGTAAAACAGTAGACATAGATAATTAGCGGGAGATAAGAAGAGAGTTAATAAAGCATTATGAGTAAGATGTGATACACGGATGACAACGGTAGGTCAAAAAAATGATGACAGTATTACAGAGATTACAGTCAAGTGAAGGAAAAGACAAAAGATGACAGGCCTTGAGACAATAAAAGGATATAGACCATAAAGTCATATCCTCATTTCGAGAAATAAATTCGCAACTCTAACGTGATTAACAGAAGAAAAAATTAGACACCAGATTAATAGAAATTAATATGGACTGGTGAATAAGATAAACTAAATATGAATTAGGGACTGAGTGATTTGATAATAGTCAGCATCATGAGAATTTCAGATCGCGTTCCGCCAATAATAGGACGGACAACAGAAGAAGATTCATAAGAAATTAAGAGAATGGTCATTCAGGAAGACACTTCCCTAAAGCAAGCAATGTTAGAAAAGTTAAGCTTAAGGGACTGTAATTAAGTGTCACCCTCGCGAGTAAGGGAATTTGTCATCCTTGGTATAGAAGGATTGCCGCAAGGCGAGTAAGGATCATTGACGTAACGACGCCAAAGATGAAGAGGTAAAACATCTATAGGTAGATCCTCGTGGATTCAATTCTTAGTACACCCCTAAAGGGGGGAATATGGAGTGATGTGGTATTAAATCAGAATAAAGTGGTTCTAGTGACTATGGAATGGTAAAGGAAGAATGCGATAAATGAAAGAGGAATGAGATGACACTTATCCAAATCTTATAGATACACAACGATTCCAGAATATTGTGCATGCACGACGTCAAGGAGAGAAAGTAAAGGTTCCTGCCAGCGCTGTTATTAATAAATAAGGAACCAATGCGAGACATAAGTTAAGACAAAGGAAATAACCCAAGAAAGATTACGAGGAATATTGATATGAGAATGGGCTAACGAGTAGTTAGTAATTGGTCAGGAATATCCCAGTTATGGCTAAACAGGAGGTTACAGATGAGTCATCAAATCGTGTAAGATAAACATAGTAGAGCCCAACATAGCGAATTCAACCTCGAAGAATATCATTATAATACTTGAGATATATTCAAATAAGAGTCAGGGTAGTTAAAGTTACCGTATGAGTGTTACAGGGATAAAAGAAAGTTCCACTGGGAAGGCAGTCGAAATATCAGTTTAGAAGCAACCATACAAGCACAAGGGCATGGAAATAAGCAACTGCGGATGATTATAGGCAAGTAAGGACATCAAAAAGGTCCATAATAAGCTCACAACTTTACGATAGTCAAGGGTTCTCCCTGAGTACTACAACGAAAGACTAGCTGAGGAGATAAGAAAGAAGGCTTCAACTTAAGCACAATATCCTAAAAAGGAAATGGTCGTGTAACAATAATCTCGCAACAACATTGTAAGCATTCCAAAGGAAAAGTGGCACCTACCATGGCTAATGAACGGGAAGTTAATAGTAATATTCAAGATCATATGAGTTGTATGAAAAATCAGGCAAGTGTGGGCACTAAGATAAGCTAAGTATGGACGCAATAAGGTGGCAAAAAGACCAGGAAAAGTAATAGCTTACATTGAAAGAAAGCTAAGATGGAACGAAAGAATTATTCGATCAATGATTCAGA
Source organism: Nicotiana sylvestris (assembly GCF_000393655.2). Classification (NCBI taxonomy): domain Eukaryota; kingdom Viridiplantae; phylum Streptophyta; class Magnoliopsida; order Solanales; family Solanaceae; genus Nicotiana; species Nicotiana sylvestris. The sequence continues at coordinate 40,433,703 of NC_091062.1, forward strand.
GTTAGTACGTTATGGATACACTCAAGATTTTGGAGTATTATCCAGGCAACATATTAATTGACAACCATACAACCATAGAAGACTCAAGTATAAGTTAAAAGAAAGAATTGAGCCCAGGGCATAAACAAAGGATTGAATTGTTAAATGATTGTATAATGGATGTTCCATAACACCCATGAAAGGCTAAGGTAATAACTGATACCATGAGCCACAGATCGGAAGATAGCTTAAGCCTACGTAAAGGCTTATCAGAAGGAAGAGGAAACTAAAGAATTACATCAACCAAGTAAATCAGGAGTCTGATTATTGGACTAGAAATATTATAGAAGTTGTGCTTGAGAACATGATAGAATCACTCTTAATATCAGATGTTAAAGAGAAATAACACAACAACCATAATATATAATGGCTCTACAAGGAAGCTAGTTAGAAGAAGTACCAACCTCATAAGAAGTTATTACGAAGCTCCTACCGGATTGTGTATGTACCAGAGGTACGAGTATTATAATAGAGCTTCAAGTTACGGACATGAATTACACCTAGGTTAAAGGGAGGTCAGGAAAGAGATAGAAGATACGATGTGAGATTTTAAGGTAAGTAAGGTAAAGGTGAACAACGTACGAGATACTCAAGGCAGAAGATCATGAATAGTCCATACTTCGGATAGAAGGCTATAAGCCTGGGGATACAATAGCCAGGAATAATAGCGACATCATCGGCGACATGTTTTCCAGCCTATGATTTCTAAGTACTGAGAAATCTATCTAAGAGAGTAGAGAAAAGTTGGAGACGATGTGACTTCTTGCTTGATGTTCCAGAATAACATAAGGAAATCTATGGTGCAAGCAAGTTGAAGGAATGTTTTTAAATGGATATGTATAGGTCACAAGCTAAAGTATGGTGGAGTGACAAAGTTTTAAGAAAACATGAGTAAGGATGAGGAAAGGCAAGTGAAAAGGTGACGAGAATGGATAAGTCTTTAGGATTAAGCCCATGAAAACAAGAAGAGAAGACAGTTTCTCTATGTTATACAAAGCTCACTATAGTCTTAATGAAATCAAATGAGTCTAAGATTAATAGCATTTAGAAGGAATGAAATGCTGACCTGGTAATAAAATGAGGGTATAATTGTGACATATAAAAAATGATGTTTGGGACTTCGTTTCAATGATGATTTGAAGGAAAAAAAAGAAGAGAAGGAGAAAAGATTTCATTGGCGGACGAAATTAGGATACCCCCATAAAGTGATTCACATTGAGACACTATGAAATACGATTATGGGAATCACTTCGAATATTCCTTGAGGTAACGTAAGCCCTAGGGGGAAAGTATTACATTAGAAGTTTCAAGTTATCAGTGGTATATTGTAGATCAATATTGAGGTGAATCAATAATGGATGGACAAAAGTCACAAAGTATGAGATGAGATTAGGCCGTCATTCTAAAGATGAGCAGTAATGAGGAAGCATTAAAGGACTTCAATTTATACATATGGAATAAGCAATGAGAGTAAGCTGGATTTTGTAGCAGACCTCAGCAACGATAAATTAAAGTAAGAGTTATGGAAGTAAATTCATACGGATGGCTAAACGGACCTATGCAATGAGATATAGCAATATTCATGAATTCAACAAAGTACCGAGCGAAGAACTTCAGTATACTCATATATACCCAAAGGGACATCTTATAAAGCTCTACATATGAAGCCTAGAGATTGGGCACACTTACAAGGTCAAAATTGTAAAGGCTGCATTATGAAAGGTAGCAATAGTTACGAGATTGGAAGGATTCACCGACTACAAGTTGTGGTGTGAAAAGGAGGCCTAAGGGGGGAATGCCATGGACCTTGGACTCATTCACAGAACAGTTGCATACATGAGAAGGGAATTTCTAAAGTATTCGGAAGATATAAGTTATGAAAATGATAAGTGCATCAGTCAACATTCGAGGACAAATGTTCCAAAGGGGGGAATAATGTTATGCCCCGCAGTATTATGTCGATGTTATGCTCTGCAGTAAAATATTACGATGATGTTACACCTTGCAGTATTATATTACGATGATGTTACGCTTTGAAATATTAAGTTACGACAGTATTGCACCCAGCAGTATTACATTACGGTGATCTCACGCTTCGTAGTATTAAGTTACGACGATGTTGCACCCTGAAGTATTGTACGTTAAATTTGTCGTAAGGTAATTGACATCACTCCAAGTAATTGATTCTTTGGATATTATAAGGATTATGCTATTTCACAAGCGATTAGTAAATTCATGAAGGTGAAAGGGGGAGCAAGTCAAAGAAAATAAATTTTGTCCATGTTTGGCATTTTGGGGTAAAATATGGCCCGAGCTAAAATACCTGGTATTTATGGACTAGTGTCATACGAGGTACCACATGACCATACTAGTAAGGTGTATAAGGTATATGAAAAATGAGTAATAATTTAAGTAAGTGGGAATAATTCTCAATTTTGTGGGTAATTGATTAATTACCAGGTAACGGGACATTACCTAATTAATTCGGGATATATTTGGATAAGATTAATCACTTTCCCTCAGAAACATGGCAGAAAGACACAAAATAAGAAGAATGTGTCTTAGTCATTCTATCATTAGGTGGCTATCTTTTAAGTTAATAGGAATTTAATGAATAAAGACTTACTACAAGTCTTGTTTCCACTTTTATTTTTGGACAACAATAAGAACATCCATTTTCCTTAACATATCATTTCTCCTAGATTCTAACACTTCAAGAATAGTAGAAAAACTCAATCCACAAAGGCTCCAACGAAAATTCTTGCACAAAACAATTCCAACGAGAATCGTTAGAATTGTAGCAACGTAAAATTTTGCGGTTCTAAAGGAGTACGGTGCAATCTTCTCCAAGAATATAATACGGAGTTTCCCCTACTCCAGATATGTTAAGGCTATCCCTTCTTTCTTTTGGCATGATCCATACGATACGAACGAATCTTGCAAATGCACAAATTCCATGAATGACTCTATTCACAGAAGTATTAGAGATATCTATGTTCTTGAATTTCCATGTGTCATAGTATTTTATCAGTTGTTCATGGGTCTTAGAAAAATAAGAAAGTTGAAAAGAGTTTACTTTATGATATTACTCAAAGGCAAAATGGTCTTATGATATTCCAAAAGATTTTATTAACGTACTTTTCATGCATTGCATTCATGTACATTGACCCGTGTCCAAATGGAGTTATATACGCGTATATATGTATGTATATATATGTATATGGGATATGGGAAAGTTTATGGCGTTATATACGCACCACCACCTGATCAGCTGGTATACATTGATGATTTTGGCCACAGTGGCCGATATGATATGATGGAATGCCCTTAGAGGCTGATGACGTTATGAAACATCTACCTATGCACGATATGATATTCATATGCATATGCATGACACTAAAAGTAATTTATGATTTATAGAGTTATCCAGATTTACAGGTTGAGTCAATTACTCTATATTTCTCCAGTAGGTAGCACTATATTTTTCTTGGGAATTTTTGGAGCATGGCTTATACCCTCTTTTTGGAAAAGTTGAAGTGTATTAGAATCTTGGGTATGGCTGGAGCTTGAAGGACTTAACATGAATCTCTGTGATTGTGTGAGATTTGTGGTTTTTTTAGTTGGTGAAGTTTTAGGTTCAGGTGGCTCATTGGATTTTGGGGTATGAGCTGATTGTGATTTAGGTTTGGTGTAGTTTCACTATCCTCCCAGCTTGGAGTTAATTTTTCTGGTAATTTTGGTCATTCCTAGGTTTTGTAACTGACAAGAAATTCATATTTACCTGGACGGCTTAATGAGCCAATTGAAGGGTCTTTACTTTCATATTTGGCTCGAAATTGCTTTTCAATGGTTTTTCCTTTTTCCTTGGATTTTGGTTTGGTGTTGTTGAGGCCAAATCTTTCCCAGTGACGCAGATGGTGCTCATCATATTCTCTAATTGAGTCTTCTAATAATCTTGGCAATGACAAACAAGATCCCAAGGGCAGTGTCCCGTAAAGGGGCATTTTAACCACCAAAATCTTTTTCCTTCTTTGTAAAAATATTGACACCAGTCATGTTCTTCCATGATGCTTTGTATATTCCAGAAGAACTCTCTGTCAGGTTCAGGTTATGTATCTATTGTATCTTTGGGATGAATCATTTGGCAAGAGAAGATGGTTTTACTGTGTTTTTTGGGATGGGAATGGTCAAAGCTTATGCAAACGGTTTTGTCACTTCTTTTGGTAAAAGTTGATTCACCAGATTGCAGAGATTCCTCCGATTCTCTTAACTTTTCATAAATTTTGATCCAGGAATCAGGAAGAATTTTGACAAGCTTATCTCTGGAAATTTGTCTGGATATTTGGGTACACATGATGTTTCCTTTGGTAGCATCAATATTTAAAAGTAAAGCATTTTCTCCTCCGAGAAGGCAAAGATCTATGGCATGATTTTGAACTCGCCACGACCCTAACTTTGTTCCCTTCTCCATGCCCGTAAATGTCCCTAAGATCAAGCACCTTGCGTATGCTGATGACATTGTTATTTTCTGTAGTGGTAGTTCTAAGTCTATCAAGTTAGTTATGAATGTTATTGACAAATATGAAAGAAGTTCCGGTCAAATAGTTAATAGGGATAAAAGTTACTTCTTAACTACTCCTAATACTATTCCCACTATAATTAAAAGGATTAGGAAATGCTCTGGCTTTATGGATAATAATTTTCCTTTTACTTATCTTGGTTGTCATGTGTATGTGGGTAGGAAGAACATTGTCTTTTTTGATAACATGATAAGAAAAATTGTGAAAAGGCTTAATGATTGGCAAGAAAAAATGTTGTCTCATGGGGGTAAGGTTACTCTTATTAAGAGTGTTTTTCAGTTCATTCTAGTGTACACTCTTTCTTCTATGACTCCCCCTAAGGGAGTTTTGAGGTTAATTGAGAAAAATTTCGCTAATTTCTTCTGGGGTTCCTCTAAGGATCATAAAATATATTACTAGAGTTCTTGGAATCATCTCGCTCATCATTTTGACGAAGGAAGCATTGGCATTAGGAAAATGAAAGACATTTGTAACATGCTAGCTATGAAAAGGTGGTGGGGGATAAGGTCCACATAATCTCTCTTGGCTACTTTCATTAGAAATAAATATTGTGTTAGATCTCATCTTAGCTCTAAAAAGATTGCTCCAGGTAACTCCCATGCTCATGTTCTAAAAATGAGAGACATTGCAGAAAATCATATTGTGCAGCAGGTTAACTATGGCTCTAGTAACTTCTGGTGCGATAATTGGTCCCTTAATGGCCCTCTGGCAAACCTGCTCCCTGACAATCCAACGAATTCCAAACTTCTTATAAGGGCATTCATATCTAATGGACAATGGAATACAAATAAATTGAAGGAGCTCCTACCAGATCAACTGGTGCAACAAATCCAAATTATTCCTATTGGCAATCAAAACAAGGATGATCAAAATTTTTGGGCTTTCTCAGATAATGGAAAGTTCACAAACAATAGTGCATGGAAACTAGTAAGGAATTATAACTAAAAAGTTCAATTTATAGATAAGTTATGGAACTCAACTATTCCTTTTAAAATGTCCTACCTGATGTGGAGGTTATACATAGCAAACTCTCCTTTGATGATGTGATTATTAAATTTGGTAAACAAATAGTTTCCAGATATAACTGTTTTAGTAATCCTAATTCCAATAATATTAATCATGTTTTTGTAGAGGGTCAAATTGCTAGTTACATTTGGAATCTCTTTGGAAATGCCCTTGGCATACATCACCACCCTTACACTATTAGATATATTATTAACCAATGGTGGATATCAAAGGGCTCCAATGATGTCCACAGACGTGTGTTAAATATTACCTGTATTATTATTTGTTGGTTTCTTTGGAAAGAATTTTGTGCTTGCAGGTATGGAGATCAAAAAACTTTCAACAAGTATAGACTTAAGCAATAGATAACTTGGAGCATTGAAGTTGCGGGCAACAAAGCATATCCTAATAGTGGCCTAAAGCTCCCTAGGAATTCTTTCTGTGATACTCTTAAAAGGCGTAGACCTGGGTACAAAAGTTTCATGGTTCGATGGCTTAATCCAGATAGGGGTTGGGTTAAGTTAAACACTGATGGGAGCTTTCTTCAGAGGGAAGTAAAAGCAGGTGTAGGAGGCGTGGTTAGAGATGAATATGGAGACATTATCATGGAATTTTCTACTCCAGCGGCTACCCAGAATCATAATGTAGCAGAGGCCCAAGCAGCTCTGTGTGGTCTCAATTGGTGCAAACAAAATGGCTTTAGTTAGGTGAATCTTGAATTGGATTCTTTATACATTATAGAGATCCTCCGTAAAGATGGTGACACAAATTATAAACCCAACCATATTGTGAATAAGATTAAAAACACTATCAGCATGCTTAATATTCAGATCAAACATTGCTACAGAGAGGCAAATCAACTGGTTGACAGTTTGGCAAAGAGGGCAGTCGATTTGCAGCAATCAGCTTATTTCGAATCGAACTTCTGAGACAAGAAAAAGGACTATTTTTTCTTGACAAACAGGAGTTTCCTTGTATAAGAAACAAATACGATAAGGCTAATTTCTTTGTTAGTTAGTATGTTTTTTTGTTGAGGAGGCGAACTATGTTTTAATCGCCTATTTCTCATTATTTTTGAAGGGTCATCTCTACCCTTGTGTTGTATATTCAAACTATATTTTTAGCTAATACAACACCCCATGTATACTGGAAAATTTCATAAAAGAAATTAGGTGACAATCCATTGTAGACTATTTTCACAGTAAATCCACTTCATCTAATCTAAGAAATATTGATCAAGAATCATGAAGATTTCAAAGGATACAAATAAGCTTGAAAAGTACTTTATCGTGCGACCAGAGAAAATAAGAACAACACCTGCCCCAAATCCAAGCAAATGATTGAAACTCTTAGTCTCTTTGACAGTCATAAGCTGCAAAAGAAATCATCTAAAACATCAATGGTAGGTTCAACAACAGTGATTTTCCCACTAAAGCTCAAGGGCAATGATTATATAGACAGAGAAATCTGTTGACGATCATATTATAACTTGCAAGCACTATAGCCAGAAGGGTAAATAACAGGAATAAATTTTTTACACATTCTGTATGACCAACTACAACTGAAAAAAAAGCAGACAAGACATAAAACAATGATGAAATGCTTCTACCATTTTTTAACACTTAGTGAGCACTACTGCAAGCTAAATTAGATAGAGTTGGAACAATATTTTAGAATTTCACCCTTTTGCTATACCAGCAAATTCCCTCCTTCCCTCCTCTCCGCACCCCTGGGATGTATCAAAAGAAAAAGCAAAGAAAAGGAATAATTTTTCTTCTCATGCATTCTAAAACATGTATATAGATTTTACGTAGAAAAATGTAAAGCTGGGCAATTGAAAATAGAATTAATAAAGGCAATATAAGAAGGAAACAGCTCATTAAGCGCATAGTCAATCATACAGCTTTTGATAACATCATCTGAAGTAACTGTCCCTTATGACTGTTGTTATCTAATTAGGCCTTCATTGAGTACCAATTTATTTTGACTCGTTTCAGCGCATTACTTCTTATCAATTAGACATATTAGATAAAAGTAGCAATCGATCTGTCGATCATTATTACCTTTGCAATAAAAAATTTAAAATGCAAAAATATAGTGAAGGTGGAGATATTGTATGTAAAATGCTTTAATAATATATAAGAGGAATTCACATGACGACATCATGTGTATATAGTGCAACTCATTTGATTAACAAATATATAGATATTCTTTCATGAAATCCCTCTCAAAGTAAGATATCTTGATTGTTTTTGCATAAGGAAGTTAATTGACGATAAATTATCTTTTGAGATGACCAGAGCAACTCGCACTCTTTCAAATTACCAGCCAAAATCTGATGTTTCTCAATATTCTCTTAGTGTAACTCATATGAAAAATAATATACCATATCTATTTTCTTCCTCAGTATGAAGAGAGTGAAAGGGAAAAAGTCGTAGAACTTTCCCATTATCATCAAAGAAGTTATAGAGACTCTATTGTTTGATTTTAGCGTTGTTTCTAGTTAAATAAATGACTGTAGAGTATGAAGTCATCACGCTGCATTTTTATATATGGTTCAAAAAGAATTTTGCATAAAATCTTACACTTTTGAACAATATGTATTTTTAAGTCTCGCTCCGACCAGGGAGAACACTATTAATTTATAGCCCATGGGACATGTTCATAAAGTTCCCATTTTGTTTTTCTCCTCTTCTTCCATTTGGCATCCAAAACAAAAGCAAATGAAGAGAGTTACAATGTCATTCAGTCAGCTTCTTTAAAGTGATCTGTTAGGCTAAAAAGCTCTGAACTAGTTTTGAGATTTTTTTATTTGTTTTATGCATCCTTCTTCTTACCTAAAGACTCTATCATCGGCCCTTGAAATTTGGTATTGGAATGGAAACCCGTTGGATACTCAACAGCGGAAGAAAAAACAATCTATTTCTCGTCTGTATCATGAGACATAAGTATGTAGAAAATTTTATTGTAAATCATAAATACTACTGATATTCAAGTGATTTTTAGCAATGAAATACTCTACGAAGTGAAGAAATATGAAGGAAAGGCATGCATATAGGACAAAGGAGCTTACTGATGTTCAATCCGCAAGTGCAGAACAATTTGAAGCAAAGCAGGTGTAGCGAGTTTAGAGTTTAAAAACACAATTTTACCACTCGATTTAACACACACATGCCATAGGATTGAAAAGTTATAAATCATATAGAGAACCCAAAAGAAGATAAGGCAAAAATTTGAAAAGAAAAAGGATATGGAGAAAATCAGAGGCAAAACATGAGAAGAGAACCTACAAGAATTACTGAATTTCAAAATCGAAAGTAACAATAGTGAAGAGAACCTAGAAGAAACCAAAATGAAAAAAGAACAAAGGAGAAAGTAGAAAAAAGATATGTGCAAAATTGATTGAAAGCATACATGCTAGATTTGTGCACGAAGAGAATCAAGAAGAATATCGGAGAATCACTTTGAAATCTGAAAGAATAAACATAGAAATTAAAGAAAAACCTAATACTCCTTATGTTGTCTGCTCAAAATACACCCGGAGCCATTTTTGTATAGACAAATCTACCACGTATATGATATTGTAAGAAGTGACGCGAAATGACTAATACCTCAAGCTTTATAAAAATAACTTGAAACACACAGGTCGAAACCTGATCGTTTCTAATATATAATAATATCTATATTTATTTTATATATTATTATATCCGCACGATCCAATAGAATAAAGGAAACTCTACAAACTCTGATCAACGACTACTACATAGGATTAATACTCAAAGAAGGCATAATTTCCACTAACAGTCAAGTATTCCGCCAAAAATCAAAGTAATAAAGCTCGGTCCTTTAAAATCCTTTATGTATTTTCAATTATGGATCCAAGTAATTTACTAGCAAGTTGGATGCAAATAATACAAGTAATTCATGGTGAAGTCCTATGTCTATCCGGTCATCAGCATGAATTTAGCTATGTATGCACTCCCGTCACATCGTGCATACGTAGCATCCACAATCATTACTAAATAATTATTTAACTCACCTACTGAGATAATTTCCTCTTACAAGGTTAGGCAAGAGACTTACTTCATTTTCAAGTCCTCTTTCTGGTCTACAATTTACACTAATATCCTCAAATCGGTGCCGCACAATCCGAAACTATCCAAATATTATACAAGCTAACAATATATGCTCAAAAGTTTATGATTAACTATTAGTGTAATTACCAACCCAAATTGGAAGATTTCTAAAATTCGCCCCAGGCCCACTTGCCCAGATTCTAAAAGTTTTTGTCAATAAATGTTCCCTATAACCTCACGAACACAAATATATAATTTTTACTCAATTCCTTAATTATTTTCGTGGTCTATTCCCCTTTTTATCAAGACCTAGATTTTTCAATAAAATCCTATAAGTTCCATGGTTTACATGTTAAAATATACCCATAATCCGGGTATTAAACTCACAATAAGTAGTAACACCTAACTTACAATGCTAGGTGAAAAATTCCTCTCCAAGAGCTCCACAATCGGCTAACCCAAATTCAAATGAGAGAAAACAAGACAAAGTCCCGATTTAAAACAAGATTTTGTCCAACTGACCCTTCTTCGCGATCGCAAAAAGGTGCCTCGCGATCGCGTAGGGTAAGCTTGCTTAGGCCCTGAAAATCTTCATCGCGAACGCGAGGGCAGTATCGCAATCATGAAGACTTTCCCCGCCTGAGCATCACGAAAGCGATGATACCTTCGTGAACGCAAATGGTAATGGGTGCTGACCCCTCCCAGGCCCTTTACCTCTACTCAAATGCGGGCCCATTCACTCGAACACGAAGGCCACAGGTCCCAGACCTTTGTGAACGCAGTCTGTGGATTGCGAATGCGAAGAGTAAATGCCTAGTCCCTTAATTCCTTCTCTGCGAATGCGGCTCAACCTCCACGTACGTTTGCGAAGAAGGAAACCAGAACTAGCAACAACAGAATTTTAGACGAAGCTCTGGGTGGTCTGAAATTCACCCGAGCCACACGGGATGTCGTCCAACTGCACCAACAAGTCCATAAACATAATAGGACCTACTCAAACCCTTGAACATGTAAAACAACATAGAAACTAAGAATCATACCCTAAAACCAAATTAAATCAACTTATGAACTTCAAACTTTTCAACTAGCTCTGAATGCGTTGAATCTTACATAGTCAACTCGGAATGATGCCAAATTTTGCGTAGAAGTCATAAATCGCCATATGGACCTATTCACAAGCTTAGAATACCAAAAGGACCTCGATTACACCAATGTCAAGTTCAAAGGACTTGAAAACCTTCAATGTGCCAATTTTCAACATTAAGCGCTGAAACGCTCCTGGATCACCCGAAACTCGATCCCAACACACACCCAAATCCAAAATCATCATACAAACCTATTGGAATCATGAAATCTCGGTTCTGAGGTTGTTTATTGAAAATGTTGACTCAAGTCAAACTTGGCCATCTTAGGCCACTATTAAGGAACCAAGTGTTCCCATTTATACCTGAACCCTTCCAACCACAAGCCAACCATCCTCGCAAGTCATAAAACAGTAAAAGCACATATGGGGAGTCTTAGTTAGGGGAATAAGAATCTATAAAGAAAAATGATCGATCGGGTCGTTACATTCTCCACCTCTTAAACAATGTTCGTCATTGAATGGGTCTGGAATCATACTTGGAGGGATGAATAAGTGTGGATATCTCCTCTGCATGTCCTCCTCGGTCTCCCAATTTGCCTCTTTGATTGGTTGACCCCTCCTCTAGACCTTTACCGCAAAAATTGTCTTAGACCTCAACTAACGAACCTGCCTATCAACAAGGGAAACTGGCTCATCCTTATAATCCAAGCTCTCATTTGGGTGAATCATGCTGTAATCTGACCATTCGGCATGGTACTTCCGGAGCATAGATGTATGAAAACTGGATGAACTCTTGATAGACTGGGATGCAGAGCAAGCTCATATGAAACCTCCCCAACTCGCCTCACCACCTCAAATGGCCAATAAACCTTGGGCTCAACTTGTCGTTCATCTCAAACCTCATTATACTCTACACTAGGGAAGTGAATTACTATTAGGTGAGTATTTAATAGGATCTAGAATTTAGGGCAATAATGTTATAGTTGGGATCGTGATATAGCTAATGCGCGAAGCTACTCACTCTAAACCTTTCTGTAGTAAGAGTGACCTTGCCCTAATTGGCTTTCTCAAGCCCAATTGGGTGTTCAATTTGTGCAAGCAATGTTGGCTCAAGTCGGGTATTACAATATCTAGGTTTAACCCTTTAATTGGGCTATCAATCTCTTAAATACACCCCAATTCCTTGTTGGCTTAAAATTCCTAGACGTAGTCTCATTTTCTCAAGAAGAGCCTAAGTCAAAAAGGCACAAATTAGTGTTTGTAACCACTAATTCAACATAGAAAGTATAAATCAGGCCAAATAACAATCACCCATAAATATCTAAGTCCTAAAATAAAAGATCTATTAAATACTCACACTAGGGTTGAGCCACAACCCTAGAAAATGGGTTTAGCTACTCATAATTGAAGAAGAAATCATAGATTGAGATGAAGAATAATCAATAAATTGTAATAACAAGATAAGAAACTAAGTTTAATTGCTAAACTAGCTACAAAATTATTCAAAATAGACAAATACGGCATTTCACGTGCTTAGCTAACGTAAGATAACCTAAAAATATAAAAAGAAAGTATTTATACACAGCTAAAATTTTCGGACAACAATGCCCCTAACGGAGGTACCGCTGACAGCAAAAAATGGATCGCTGCAGCGGTGAGGCTACCGTGGCTGCGGTAAATCTACCGCGGACCGCAGTCTTCATATTTTGCTCAGACTCCAGGCTCTCTGAATCTCACCTCCGCGGATCGCTGTAAAAGGACCGCTGTCGCGGTAGGGGTACCGCGATCGCATAAAATCATCGAGGACCGCGGTAACTTGCAATGTCTCAACTTGTATCCCTCTGAACCTTGCCACTGCAGACCGCGATAAAAGGACCGCGGTCACGGTAAGTCTTCTCCGGCCGCGGTGCATTTTCCGTTGTAGCGCTGCTTTGACTTGGCTTTGAGCTTGTGCAGGTTTCACTCCTTTTTGAGCTGGTTATGACATCCTTGTCTCCCTTTGACCAAATACTGCAAACAAGCACAACAAGTTAGCTTTTGGGAATACTTGTACACATTTTAATCCAAAACTCAAGCAAAAAAGAGAATAAACTAGACTAGAATCCCTAGTTATCAACTTCCCCAAACTTAAGCTTTTGCTTGTCCTCACGCGAAAAAGTAACTCCCGCCTCCTCAAGATAAAAGAAAGGAAAATTTAGCTGTTCTAAAGTAACCTCATCAAGAATCAATTGGGACTAACAATTACCCTCAACTCAAATGCATTATCAACACTACACAACCTTTTATCACCATAGCTATAGTGTGACACAAAAGCATCAAGAGTTCACTCAACACATCAAGGAAACTCTTTCTGTTACATTGGTCACTGTGGAACCCAAACTCATACTCCTCAACTCTCCATAATCAAACCTCACTTTTAGATTGTAGCATTCATAACGAGGATTGTAGAAAACACACTCATCTCTCTCAAAGGAAGGTCACAAATCCTACTCTAAGTACCATAAGCTTGCCCCTTATGTGAGTCACCACTAATGTAAGCTTACTCAACTCAAGATCATATAGGGCTTTTGTGGGAATGTAATGAAGGCTTATGGTTCAGTGTAGGATATATTGGTCTAAGAAGGTTTCATATTCCCTTAAGCACTTCATTTGCTTCATTTTGGCATACATTTTATTGACTCTTTGAGTCATTTACTTCTCCTTTAGGGGATAGAGAGACACACTGTCACTCTTTCTTGTTCATTTCAATTCTTTTTCTCATTTATAATCACTCCATGCCTTTCGTCTTTTGCTTTCGTTAAATCCCTTCATTTCTTCTACATTGCTCATCTTCTTTTTGAATTTTTGGCTTTTCTTTCTTTTTCTTTTTCTTTGCCTTTACTTATCTTCATTTTGTACCTTTTATCACTTTTGCATTCCTCGTCTGTCCCCCCAAACTTATGTTTTTGCCTTGTGCTAAGGAAAGATAGGGTGCCAAGAGAGGATCATCTTAGAATGGATAAAGGTTTGAATCTTGTTATTGAAAGAATAAGGGTTAAGGCTCAACGGAGTTGACTAGGGATATTATCATTGGTAGGCTATGGATGTTTTCAAGTCTCAGTTAGGTTCAAGGAGAGCCTATGATCACTTCTCAAGTCGAGCTTCACTAAGGATTTCGCCTAGACAAACATTGAGGGAAAGTTCTAGACTCATTGGCACGGGACTTGGACTTGTAAATCAATACCTCACCACACAAGCTATAGGATTTCTAAAGAAACAGAGGCGGGTGCCCACAACAACCTTATCTAAGATTTGAGCAACACAAATGGTTCCGAGAAATCACTCGATGATTATTTAGCCAACACAAGAGTCTCAAGGTCATAACTACCACCATCTTATACACAACAATTTATTTATAACCATAAGGTCAAAGGTAAATGTGTTAGGCCCAAGTGAAGCTTTGCTTGAGGCATCATTGCTTACTAACTACTATTTACACAAAAACAAAAAGAAAAACAAACTCAAACCCTTAAGAAGGTTGTCATGCCATCCATCATCGAGAAGAGCCAACCGGTTCACACAAACTCCACATTTGGAAAGAATCGTGGCATTAAGAAAACCAAAGGCTTATTGATCACACAAAATTGTAAAATAAGAAGCTACGAACCGAAAAAGACGCTATTAAATTAAATAAGAAACTATACTATTAAGGAAATTGCAAAAAAAACTATGAAATAAAATGTGAAAATTAAACTGAATATGTACAAAAGGTGGGTTTAGATGAATATACATAAGAATGAATGAATATATACATGAGAGTAACTTTATATATATACCAAACTACAACAATAATGAAAATTAAAATAAAAGGTAGACTTATATACAGACCAAAAGTGAAAAATAAGCATAAAGAAAGAAACTAGTGTCATAATTACAGTCCAACTATCAAATCAAACTACGAAATCAAAAAATCAAAGTAGGGTCACCCCCTCAAATGAAAGCTAGCATTGTCCTCAATTCTAACTAACCAAAAATTAAGCTCAAAAAGAAAGATAGAGAGTGAAGAAAACTCCCTATGGATCCCCCGTCTGCATGGGGTCCTGTGGTAGCACGAGATCCTGTGGCTGGGCACCTGGATCAGCTATCCCGGGAGCCTATGGCTGGTCAAAAGCAACACCCTCCATCTCTGCCAACTCAATCTCAACATCATCCACTTGGGGGATCATCCTCTTCCTCTTTGGAGCTCTCTCAATTTTCTACTCCAAAACCTGCTCTATCTGAGCTGCTGGAGGCTGATCATGCAATAGTAGCTCTAAAGGCAAAAGGTCAGCTGCCTTCATCTTCTCCACTTCTCCCCTCAATTCCTTAACCGACTCCTTCGAGGCTCGCGTCTTCTTCAGCTTCTTTGTGTATTTGCTCAGCCCCTTCAATGTTTTCCCTTGTTTAGCAAGAGCATCCATTATCAGCTTTTAGTTATCAAGGAGCTTCTTCTGGTTGTCCAAAAGTTCCTTGAGAGTCTTCTCTACCAAAGCTGGCACATGTGGCTGTGGGGGCACTAACTGCGCTGCCATTGAACTAGAAAGTACAGACAACTTAGAAGTTGTTGTCTGCATCCACTTATTGATACTGGAGAGTGTTTGGCTTAATCTGTGGGCAGTCAATGGGTATGCTGAGGAGGATGGAATGTCTGGAGGGGTGGAAGTAGATGGTCCGGAGGCAGGCTCTGGTATGGTAGTGGGAGGCTGAGAAGAAGTGACTACTACCACTGGCTCTTCAAATTGGCCAGTAGAATTAGTGGCTTTGCCATTCGATTCTTTGGCTTTGGAGTTGTCCTCAGCCTTGAGGCTGTACTATGAAAAGGGCATCTTGGGTTTCTCCTTCACGTCAAATTTCTTTTTCTCCACCTCCTGGTCTTCCAAATACATTGTAAGGAAGTTCGTGAAGGGGTATGATCTATCACCCTCATTGACCACCCTAGTGATCACCCTAGACATGACATTCTCCACATTGATTGGGAACCCCGCCATAATAGCAGCCACTAATATCGCCCGAGAGACCAGTACGGAGTTTTCATGGGTAGTGGGGTCCAGCCTGCTACATATGAAAGTCTCTCACCCCTTTGCCTCAAAGTTTAGGGTTTTTGTCAAAATAGTAACCCCTGTTGTCAACCATGCTGGGGTGGTACTCGAGAGAGCCAGATATGATGCCAACCATGGACGGGCTGCCTCATCGAGTGCCAACTTCTCCAATTATAGTGTTTCATCTTCCTCATTAAAGCCCAAGTACTCATTTATTGTCTTCCCATCGAACTTCACTTTAAAGTTCCGCACTTTAGTCACTTTGGTACCCTTCATGATGTGGGAAGCATTGGCGTAAAACTCTTTGACTAAGTGATCGTTTGCCTCTAACACCCTGGTGGTGAAGTAATCCCACCCCACTCATTCATTGAATTGTTGTTTCACGTTGGGGTTGTATGGCAGGAGATCCCTTTTTATGAACTAGCACTCATGAATAAGATACCTTAAAGGCCACCATTCCCGGAACTTGTGATAAGTCAGCTCACTGATGAACGGCTTTTGCCAAACCTCGGGGTTTCTAGTTCTTTTCACACCCCCGAACTGGGACACACCCCTCCCTCTTCATCCGGTACCCCATCATCTATATCCTATCCAGGTGACGAAGGTGTAGGTGAGGTTGAAGCTGAACTGTCACTGCTCTCTGCTGAGCCCTCAGACGACTCAGAAGAAACATGAACTGAAGCATGAGCAGTAGGAGAGGTCAGAGGTTTAGGTACATCTCTCAATCTCTATCTCTCCGGGAAGTCGGGTACATAGTCTAGCACAGAATCAGACTCTGAAGCCTCCCGAGAGGGAAGTTACTCACTCCCCTCAGAATGGGAAGCAGCTCTATCTGCATCTCTGATGTTTTTTCTAGTTTACCCAATTGCTTTGCGAACTGCTGGGGTCAATTTAATCATGCCACGTCCCCTACCTCGGGAGGACTCTGCTCTACCCTTTTGTTTGTCACCACCTCCTCTAGATTTAACCATTATTTTCAAGTATAATCAGTTGAAACTTGTTAGTGCAAAGACTACAAGAAGCAGTGCATAAAAACAGTTGAGAGTGCAAGACAAAACAGCAGACCGCGGACCACAAAAAATGCACTGTGGCCGCGAAGGCTGCATTGTAGACCGCGAAAAATCAACCTCGGATTGCGGAGAGCTAGGATTAAGACTACCCACTCTCTGATTCAATAGCACCGCAGACCGCAAAAAATGGAGCGCGACTGCGGTAAGTGCATCGCGGACCGCAAAAAATGCCACTGCTGACCGCGGTTCCGAAGACTTAAAAATATCTCAAAAGATAGATGACCGCGGACCGCGGAAAAACAATCGCAGACCGCAAAAGTCAAATTTGGGTCAGCACCTAGGGTTTAAAAATTTTTCGTGCATTTTAGCATTAATCAACACATTATCACTCCACTAGGTAGTTAATCACCATTTCTTACTAATTAAAACCTAATCTAATTAGCACTATGGAACCCTAAGTCAAAATTAAAAAAAAAATAAGAAGAATAAGTAATATCGATCAATTCAAAAGAAAATAAGAACATAATTAAAAAATAAGGGTTGCTTAGAATTACCGGATGTGAAATATGAAACAAATTCAACTCAGTTCTTGTGTTTGTGCAAGCTAGGGGTGAACGAACAGTAGTTTATGTTGATTGAGAGTGCAAAGGGCGAAAAGTGTAAAAAGGGGCACCGAGGTTCTATTTATAGACAAGCCCTGGGACCCACTTACTCTTACCTACCGCGACCGTGGTAAATGCACCACAGACCGCGATTGTGAAACTCAGAAGGGATTTCGCTTTGAGACTACCGCGGACTGCATCGTGGCAGTGGTTGAAACTTCAGAGAGCCTCCACTTCTGACATTTTATCACCACTGAACGGGGACAATTTCTACCTCCGTGGTAAGGCCATCGCGACCGCGAAAAATCAAGCGCGACAGCGGTCCAAACTTCAGAGAGTGCCAAATTTTTCTAGATTAGTCCTGCACTGCATCAAACATCCCTATGCACATCTCAAAACCAGTTAGTTCAAAAGCTAATCCTATACTAAGAAGAAAATCAAAGGAAAACAAAACGAAAAACACATGGTTTGCCTCCCAAGAAGCGCCTGATTTAACGTCGTGGCATGACGCAGGTTACCATCAATCACTTGAGATGGATCATTGCCACCACGTGGCTGTCATCAAACTTGCCAAGATAGTGCTTGACTCTGTGCCCATTAACTCTGAAGATCTCACCATTTTTGTTTTTCAAATCAAAAGCACAAAATGGAGTCACAAGCACCACCTCAAAAGGTCCACTCCATTTTGATTTAAGCTTACCCGAAAACAGTCGCAACTGAGAATTGAACAAGAGAACCAAATCACCGACTTTGAACTCTTTTCCACGAGCATACCTCTCATGAAGGTACTTCATCTTGTCCTTATACAAGGACGAACTGGAGTAGGCATGAAACCAGAACTCATCAAGCTCATTAAGCTGCTCCACCTAAAGATTTCCTGCCACATCCCATTCAAGATTTAACTTCCTCAAAGCCTACATGGCCTTGTTCTATAACTCGATTGGTAGATGGCAAGCCTTCCCAAACACCAACCAGTACAGAGACATACCAATCGGAGTCTTGTAAGCAGTCCTATAAGCCTAAAGAGCATCATCCAATTTCTTTGACCAATCGGTCCTATTTGCATTGACCGTCTTTGATATTATACTCTTGATCTCCCAGTTAGATACTTCAACTTGCCCACTAGCTTGAGGATGGTAAGGGGTAGAAACATTTTGATTGACACCATACTTTGCAAGCAAAGTGTAAAATGCCTTATTGCAAAAATGAGACCCTCTATCACTAATGATTGCTCTAGGAGTACCAAACCGAGTAAAGATACTCTTCCTGAGAAAGGCCACAACACTCTGGGCCTCGTTGTTGGGTAATGCCACGGCCTCAACCCACTTTGAAATATAATCAACGGCCACAAGTATATACGTGTTGCCACAAGAGCTTACAAACGGACCCATGAAATCAATGCCCCACACATCAAATATGTCAACCTCGAGAATAGTGGTGAGAGGCATCTCATCCTTCTTTGAAATTCCACCTGCTCTTTGACATTCATCACATTTCTTCACTAGTTCACTTGCATCCTTGTACAATGTGGGCCAATAAAAACCACAACTTAACACCTTTGAAGCTATCCTCGCCCCACCATGATGACCACGGTAGGGAGAGGAATGACAAGCATCCAGAATACTCAATTGCTCCTCCTATAGAACACATCTCCAGATCACACCATCATTACAAATTTCGAACAAGTACGACTCATCCCAGTAGTAGTCCAAGCTATCCCATTTAGGGTTCTTCCTTTGGTTAGAAGAGAGCTCAAACAGAGCAATACCAGTTACAAGGAAATTGGCAATATATGCAAACCAAGGCATACTATTCATAGACACAGAGAGGAATTACTCATCAGGAAATGAATCATTAATCTCGAGGCCATCATGGGGCCTCCCCTCCTCCTCCAACCGGGACAAATGGTCCGCCACTTGGTTTTCACACCCTTTTTGGTCCACAATCTCTAAATCATACTCTTGAAGCAATAAGACCCATCTCATCAACCGAGCTTTGGAATCCTTTTTCGTCATTAAGTAACGGAGTGTGACATGGTCGGTATGAACTATCACCTTGGCACACATGAGATAAGGCCTAAACTTCTCCATTGCGAACACAATAGCCAACAACTCTTTTTTCGTCACCATGTAATTCACTTGAGCATCATTCATTATTTTGCTTGCATAATACACCAGGTGAAACACTTATTCACTCTTTGAACCAAAACCGCTCCTACCGCAACATCGCTTGCGTCACACATGAGCTCAAAAGGTAACATTCAATTGAGTGCGGTAATAATGGGAGTGGTTGTCAATTTGTACTTGAGGAGATCAAAAGCATTCATACATTCTTCATTGAACACGAACTTGGCATCCTTTTCCAATAACTTGCACAAGGGATCCACTACCTTAGAAAAGTCATTGATGAATCTTCAGTATAACCCCGCATGCCCAAGGAAACTTCTAACCCCCTTGACTAAGGTAGGAGGAGGAAGCTTTGAGATCACTTCAATTTTAGCATTGTCCACCTCTATGCTGTGCTATGAGATCTTATGGTCGAGGACAATGCCCTCCTCGACCGTAAAGTGGCATTTTTCCCAGTTAAGCACAAGATTGGTCTCTTCACATCGGGCCAATACCTTGTCTAGATTCTTCAACCATTTATCAAATGAGTCACCCACAACACTGAAGTCGTCCATGAACACATCCAAAATTTCATCCACCATGTCGGTAATTATGGCCATCATACACCACTAAAATGTAGCCGTTGCATTACACAACCCAAATGGCATACAAGAAAAGGAAAAGGTACCATACGGACACGTGAAGGTGGTTTTCTTCTGATCTTCCGGAGCAATCAAAATCTGGTTGTACCCAGAGTACCCATCCAAGAAATAGTAGAAGGCACGCCCAGCAAGTCTATCTAGCATCTGGTCAAGAAAAGGCAATGGAAAGTGATCCTTGCAGGTCACTTTATTCAGCTTGCGGTAGTCCATGCACACCCTCCATCCGGTAACAGTCCTGGTGGGAATCAACTCATTTTGCACATTGGTAACCACGATCATACCACCTTTCTTCGGCACACATTGCACCGGCAAAGTCCAAGAACTATCCGGGATGGCGTACACAACCCCTACATCCAACCACTTGATCACCTCCTTTTTCTTAACATCTTGCATAACCTCATTCAACCTCCTCTAATATTCCACAGAGGGCTTCGCATCTTCCTCAATAATAATCTTGTGCATGCAAAAGGCGGGACTTATCCCCCGCATATCAGCTAAAGTCCATCCAATTGCCTTCTTCCGTTTTTGGAGCACCGCTAATGTGGCATCTACCTGTATGTTAGTAAGACAAGAGGAAAGAATAACTGGCAAAGTTGAACTAGGGCCTAAGAATTCATACCTGAGGCGTGGAGGAAACGACTTCAAATCCAACACGAAAGGTTCCTCGATTGAGGGCTTTGTTGGTGGAGTCTTCCTAATCTCAAGATCCAAAGAGAGCTTCCGATGCTCATAAGAGTAAGATCCCATTCCATGTAAAGCATTGACACACTCCACCCGACCTCCATCCTCATTGACATCAAGGTTCAAGAATACCTCTTCTAGAGGGTCTTCCACACTGATCATTGCACTTGTATCATCAACTATCACTGTCGTGACAAGATCCACCAAAGAGCACACTTCAGTATTGTGGGCTGCTTTATTGACCTGCACACATGAAAGACCACTTTTTCATCACCCACCCGGAAGCTGAGTTCCCCTGCTTCCACATCAACTAAGGCCTTCCCAGTTGCAAGGAAAGGTCTTCCTAATATGATCGGAAACTCATAATCAATCTCACAGTCCAAAATCACAAAATCAGCAGGTAAAATGAACTTGTCCACCCGGACAAGAACATCATCTACAATACCAAGCGGTCTCTTTGTAGTTCTATCCGCCATTTGCAACCTCATTGAAGTAGCTCTCAGTTGCCCAATACACAAAGTTTTGAACACGGAGTAAGGAATCAAAATGATACTTGGACCCATATCGCACAATGCCTTTGCAAAATTAGCGCTCCCAATGGTACACAGGACGGTGAAAGCGTCGGGATCTTCAAGCCTTGGAGCCATCAAGTGCACAATTGCACTTACTTGGTGAGTCATTTTTATGGTCTCACAGTCCATGAATCTCTTTTTAGTCACCAAGTGTTTCATGAACTTGGCGTAACCCGGCATTTGCTCAAGAGCTTCCACCAAAGGAACATTGATTGATAAGCTCTTCATCATGTCAATAAATTTTCTAGATTATTTCTCATTCTTTTGCTTCGCAAGCCTTTGAGGGTAAGGTGGAGGAGGCCTTGGCAAAGGATCCTTAGTATTGGGCACTACCATTTCCGGTATGTCTATTACATGTTCCCTAGATGGGTTCACATCATCTTGGGTCTCCATCTCATCATCATAAACACTAATCCTCACTTCCACATTCACATTCTCTTCTCTAACTTGCTCATCAGCTAAAGGAACATCATCATCTTGCACTTGAATCTCATCACTCACAATTTCCTTTTGCTTGGAGGTATTCACATCACCACCTCGACCACTTCTATTAATCACCACCATTGCATGCCCGGTGTTGTTCCCATCCTTCGGGTTTACTACCGTATCACTAGGTAGAGCCCCTTAGGGCGAGTATTCAAAGACTGTGAAATCCGGCCAAGTTGAACCTCCAAATTTCGGATTGAAGTATTGTAGGATGCCAACTGGGCATCAGAGTCGGCGTTTTTCTTCATCATTTGTTCAAACATTATCTCGATCCTTCCCATCTCATTGTTTGACGAGCTAGGACCTTGGGACGAAAATGGAGGTGGGTTGTTTGGTTGTTAATACATCAGAGGGCTTTGAAAGCCTTGCCCCTGATTCCCTTGATTGCCATTGTTCCAACCCCCTTGGTTGTTGTTTCCACTCCAGTTACCCTAATTGTTCTGGTTGCCCTAATTTTGATTGTTGTTCCCCAAGTTACTATTGCCTTGTTGGTTTTGATTCTCCCAATTTCCTTGGGATCTCCACTGTTATTGTTGGTTAGGAGCATTGCCCGTTTGTCCTTGGTAATTGTTCACATATTGCACTTCTTCATTTTGCTCATCATAGACCTCATCTTGATTGAAACCACCACTACCTTGGTCATATTGAACCTGTCATGCCCCAAACCGATGGGCTGCAGCGTGCACCCGGAACCTTACTTAACCAAGTACCAACATAACATATCTTTTCATGTCATACTATCATAAATAATTGAGCCGGAGAGGCTGCCGTGAAATAGGTAGAATACAACAGGTAATGGCAACTTATACATAAGACATATGGGCCTCTAAGACCAAAATAATCACTTGAACACTGAACATAGGCCGACAAGGACATACAATCTTTTACGTACATGACATCTGTCTACAAGACTCTAAGAATACGTATTTTTCATAAAGGTCGGGACAGAATCCCGCCATACCAAATAATACACGTCTAAATCATACCAACCAACCAAGCAACACCGAAGCAAATGGAGCGCACCAACATCTTCCGCAGAACTGATAGCCTACTGGGAGGGCTCTCGACCTGTCTATATGGACCTACGGGCATGAAACGCAGCGTCCCCAGGAAAAAGGGACGTCAGTACGAATAATGTACCGAGTATGTAAGGCACATAAATAAGTACATAACTGACATGGAAGAAATATAGAGTAAATGACTCAACCTGTAAGTCTGGAAAACTTTGTAAATCATGAAATACTTATAGTGTCATGCATATGCATATGAATGTCATGTCGTGCATAGGTACATGTTTCATAACATCATCTTCCTCTGAGGGCATCCCATCATATCATCTCGACCACTGTGGGCAAATCATAAACGCATACCAGCTAATCAGGTGGTGGTGTGTATATAATGTCATAACCTTTCCCATATCCCATATACATATATATACATACATATATACCCGTATATAATGTCATATGGTCATAGGTCAATGTACATGAATGCAATGCATGAAAAGTACGGTAATAAAAACTTTCGGAATGTCATAAGACCATTTTGCCTTTGAGTAATATCATAAATTAAACTCTTTTCAACTTTCGTATTTTCCCAAGACCTATGAACAGTTGATAAATTATTGTGACACAAGGAAATTCAAGAACATAGATATCTCTAATACTTCTATGAATAGAGTAATTTATGGAATTTGTGCATTTGCACGTTTCGTTTGTGTCGTATAGATCATGCCAAAAGAAAGAAGGGATAGCCTTAACATACCTGAGCTGATTCTCTTGACAATCCCTCTAATATACGTTAATTGTAACAAATCACGAAACAGAGAGATCGGAGTAGGGAAAAATTCATATGATATTCTTGCGAAAGATTGCACCATACTCCTTTAGAATCGCAAAATCCCATTGCCATAATATTACGTAGTCTCGTATGAATTTAATGGCTTTCATCTGATAGCTTAGCAAACATAAGCACCTCACTTTTATCCAATTTTCACAACTCCTTTTAATTCCAATTTCTTCCAGTGACCCAAACTATAATCTGGCAGCTTGAATTTATTATGAAGGTCGTTAGGACTAAAACTAATGAATGTGATATTAGGTTTTTTGAGAAACTAAAGAAGAGAATCAGCGTTAGGACTAATGAATGTGATATTAGTTTCTTTGAGAAACTAAAGAAGAGAATCTGGTACTTCAACTTGTTTATCCAAGGACAAACTTTTGATATCTTGTAGATGTGTCTTGTGTATGAAACTTAATTTGACACCTTTCCTTCCAAATTATGAGTCACTTCATATATTTTCAAGGGCTTCCATGTTTCTATGCAATAGTCCTTATCCAGAGATTTAATTAATCCACCATCGATTATTAATTAACTAGGTAATGTCCCATTACCAATAATTAACCAATTATCCATATAATTAAGAATTATTTCCACTTACTTAAAATACTACTCACTTTTCACATACCTTATATACCTTACTATCATGGTCATGTGGTACCTTGTATGGTACTAGTTTATAAATACCAGGTATTTTAGCTCTGCCGTATTTTACCCCAAAATGCCAAACTTTGACGAAAATTCATTTTTTTTACTTGCTTCCCATTTCACCTTCACGAATTTACTCATCACTTGTGAAATAGCATAATCCTTATAATCTCCAAATAATTTTTTACTTGGACTGATGTCAATTGCCTTACAACAATTTCAACATACAATACTATAGGGTAAAACATTGTCGTAACTTAATACTCCGAAGCGTAACATTAACGTAATATAATACTGCAGGGTGCAACATTATCGTAACTTATTACTGCGAAGCGTAACATTATCGTAATGTAATATTGGAAGGAGTAACAACATCATAATATTATACTACAGGGCGTAACATCATCATAATATTATACTGCATGATGTAATATCATCGTAATATTGTAGGGTGTAACATCATTCCCCCCTTTGGAACATTCGTCCTTGAATGTTAACTGGTGCTCTTATCATTTTCATAATTTATAGCTCTTGTAAATACCTTAATACTCTCCTTGCCATTTAAGTAGTTGCTTTGTGAATAAATCAAAAGTCTAGGGTATCCCTCCCCCCTCTTTAGTCTTTTTGCTTGTATCATGACTTGTGGTCGAAATCTATCAAATCTTGCAACTGCTTCTACCTCCTGTCATGTAGCATGTATGACCCTGGCTTTATTAGTGCGCTTATGTGATTCATTTTTTCTTTTTCCTTTTAGCTTTTATCAATCTCAAGGCTTTCCTTTAATTTATCGTTATTGAGGGATGCTTATCAAGCTCCCAGTTACTTTTGTTGCTTATCCTTTAGGTATAAATCTCTATCCTTTAATGCTCCTTCATTACCGTTCATCTTAAGAATCATGGCATAATCTAATGTCATACTTTATAACTTGAATCTGTCCATTGTTGATTCACATCAATGTTGATCTACAATTCTCCACTTGAAGACTTTAAACATCTTACGTAATACATTTCTGCTAGGGCTTATGTTGCATTGAGGAATATTTAAAGTGTTTTCCATAATCGTATTTCATAGCGTCTCAATGTGATTCACCTCGTGCTGTCAGTGAAATCTTTTCTCCTTATCTTCTTCAAATCATTATTCAAACGAAGGCCCAACGTCATCCTTTATCTGTCACCATTACACCCTCATTTTATTTCGAGGTTGCATTTCATTCTTTCTAAATGCTATTAATCATACACTCATTTGAGTTCATTCAGGCTATACATAACTTTCAATAACTTAGAGAAACTATTATTTCTCTTGTTTTCATAGACTTAATCCCGAGGACTTATCCATTCTCGTCACCTTTTCACTTGCCTTTCCTCACCCTTACTCATGTTTTCTTAAAACTTTGTTGTTTTACCATACTTTTGCTTGCAACCTATACATATCCATTTATGCTACTCGCAACTTTCCTTCAACTTGCTTGCATCATAGATTTTCTTATGTTATTCTAGAACGGCAAGCGAAATATCACATCGTCTCCAACTCTTCTCTCTCTTTCTTAACTAGATCTCTTAGTACTTAGAAACCATGGGCTAGAAGACATGCCATTGACGATGCCGCTATCATTCCCAGTTATTGGATCCCCGTGCTTATAGCCTTCTATCCAAAATGGACAATTCACAACTTTCTGCATTTGAGTATCTCGTACGTTGTTCACATTTACCTTACTTAAAATCTCGTATCATATCTTCTATCTTTTTCATAACCGCCCTTCCACGTAGTATGATTCACACCACAACTTGAAGCTTTATTATAATATTACAATCCGATGGAAGCTTCATACTGACTTCTTATTACTGTCTTTATCGTAGAGCCGTTATAGACTATGATTGTTGCATTATCTCTCTCGTACCTATGATTTTAAAGGAGATCCTGCAATGTTCTCGATCACGATGTTTCTAATTTTCTTGGTCCAATAATCAGACTCATGATTACTTAGTTGATGTCACTCTTAAGTTTCCTCTTCCCTCTGATCAACCTTTATGTAGGCTTAAGCTATCTTCCGATCTGTGGTTCATGGTATTAGTTATCATGTTTAGCTTTTCATGGGCTTGAGAAATATGCATGATGCAACCCTTTAATAATTTAATCCTTCATTTATGACCTGGGCTTAATTCTTTCTTGTAACGTATACAAGAATCTTCTACGGCTGTATATGCTGTATGTATAAAACTCTGAACCCTTAAGTGAGTTCATAACGTAACCAACTCTGGATCATTGATCGAATAATTTCTTTCGTTCCATTTTAGCTTTCTTTCAACGTAAGCTATAAATTTTGTAGGTCCTTCTGCTCCTTTGTTACGTCCATACTTAGCTTATCTTAGTGCCCACACATGCTAGAGTTTTCATGCAACTCATATGATCTTGAATATTAAATTTAATTTTATTTCCGTTCATTATTCACGGTAGGTGCCACTTTCCTTTGGAGTGCTTATACTATTGTTGTGAGACTATTGTTAAACGACCATTTCCCCTTTAGGTCGTTGTGCTTAAGTTGAAACCGTCTTTCTTATTTTCTCAGCTAGTCTTTCATTGTAGTACTTAGGGAGAACCCTTGACCCTCGTAAAGTCGTGAGCCTATTACGGACCTTTTGATGTCCTTCCTTGCCTATAATTATCCATAGTTTCTTACCTTTGTGCCCTTGTACTTGTAGGGTTGCTTCTGAACTGACATTTTGATTGCCTTCCCAGTGGCACTTTCTTTTATCCCCATAACACTCATACGGTACCTTTAACTACCCCGACTCCTACTTGAATTTATCTCAAGTATTATAGTGATATTACTTAATTCTCCATGTTGGGGTTTACTACATTCATCTTGCATGATCTGTTGATTTTTCTGTAACTTCTTGTCTAGTCATGACTAGGCTCTTCCTGAATCAACTACTAATTACTCGTCGGCCCATTCTCATATCTAAATTCTGCGTAATCTTTCTTGGGTTATTTTCTTGTCTTAACTTACTTCACGTGCTGGATCCTTATCTATCAATAACATCCCGGTCAGGAACCCTTACTTCCCTTTTTTTGACTTCGTGCTTACATAACGTCCTGGAATCATAGCATATCTATAACATTTGGATAAGTTCAATCTCATCCCTTTCTTATTTTTATCGCATTCTTCCTTTATCATTCCATATCCCCCCTCCCCCTTAGGACAATACTAAGACCTGGAGTTGTGACAACCTGCCTGTAGATGGTTTTCCTCTTCATTTTTGGCGTCCTTTGACATCATCGATGACTATTACTCACTTGCGGTAATCTTTTTGTACCAAGGATAACAAAATCCGTCACTCGCTATGGTAGCATTTAGTGTAACTGGCACATACAGTCGCTTAAGCTTAACTTTGCTCGCATTGCTTGCTTTAGGGAAGCATCTTCCTGAATGACCATACTTTGCTCGCATTGCTTGCTTTAGGGAAGCATCTTCCTGAATGACCATTCTCTAAATTTCTCATGAATCTTCTTCTGTTGTCCATTTTATTATTGCCGACACGAAATCTGAAACTCTCATGATGTCGATCATTATCAAATCACTAAATCCCTAATTCATGTTTACTTTATCTTGTTCACTAGCCCATACTGATCTCTATTATTTTGGGGTCTAGCTTTTCCTATTTGTAATCACGTTAGGGTCACGAACTTACTTCTTAAAATGAGGATATGACTTCATGGCCTATACTCTTTGGTTGTCCCAAGGACTGTCACCTCTCGTCTCTTCATTCACTTGACTGGACTCTGTAATACTGTCATTTCTTCTTTTTTCTTTTTTCCTATCGTCGTTATCCATGTATCACACCTTATTCATAATGCTTCCTTATCTCTCTTCTCATTACTCTATTAATATTTCTACGTATCCCTTTTCTTGTGAAAACTTCAATACGACATTCTTTCGCTATTAGCTCCTTGTTTCATTCATCGACTCTTCGGATTTCTCAACATCCTTGCTCTACTAGGGACGAGAGTCACACTAAGGTAATATTAATCCCATCCAGGATTCCAGTGCCTATCTTCTGATTTTTTTTCATGCTAGTATTCACACAAAATCGTAGTATTCTAGTGTGCACCATCTGGGTGTCTCTTAAGAAGATCTATTGGTACATTTGTAATACCATTTGGAAATGTCAACTAACACAAACAATCCATTCACCATTTTGGGTTACTTTAACTCCATCTGGATCTTGATGTCCCGTCCTTTGCTTAACTATACCTTTTAGCTCTCACAGGGCATAACTGAAATAGGTGTGACCAATTGTACATACCTCTGTTACTGTTGAATATAACTCAAAAAGCTTGTTTTCCTCTGCCTGAAGCATAAACATTGTTAACCTTCATTAACTGGGCGTCTCGTACCCTTCTTCATCTTGCTTATTTTGCTTGTTGAAACTTGTATTTATCTTCTTAATCTCTCATTGTCTTTAACCATAAAGGTGGTTAGGCATTCTTGCCTTAAGGCTTCTTATCAAGAAGCTTACACCTTTCAATACACCCATGATCTGCTAAAGACCTCACATTTACTTATCGTAGACATCATACGAAAATCCAATTCCTCTGACTCAGCTCTTCCACAACTATCTCTCTTTCCAACCTTCTTTCCGGACGTAGGTATCGTCTTATTACGAATAAAATAGAATTTTGGAATTTGAATTCTTATAAGTGAGCTCTACCACACGATCTAGAGTAAGAATAAAGAGTGACAATCCTAAATTCCTTGTAGCCTCCTGCTTATAAGTGTGGTGTACGACACACCCATAAATAAGATTCTACTTGACACGGCTTGTAGACTCCCTAGGACAGAACTGCTATGATACCCCTTTTGTCACAACCCAAACCGATGGGCCACGACGGGCACCCGGTACCTTACTCAACTGAGTACCAACATGATGTATCTTTTCCTGTCATACTATCATAAATAACTAAGTCGTAGAGGCTGCCGTGAAATAGGTAGAATACAACAGGTAATGCCAACTTATACATAAGACATGTGGGCCTCTAAGACCAAAATAATCACTTGAACATTGAATATAGGCCGACAAGGCCATACAATATTTTACGTACATGACATCTGTCTACAAGCCTCTAAGAATACGTAATATTAATAAAGGTCAGGATAGAGTCCCGCCATACCAAACAATACACGTCTAAATCATACTAACTAACCAAAAAACTCCGAAGCAAATGGAGCTCACCAACATATTCCGCTAAACTGATAACCTACTGGGAGGGCTCTCGACCTGTCTATATGGACCTACGGGCATGAAACGCAGCGTCCCCAGGAAAAAGGGACGTCAGTACGAATAATGTACCGAGTATGTAAGGCACATAAATAAGTACATAACTGACATGGAAGAAATATAGAGTAAATGACTCAACCTGTAAGTCTGGAAAACTTTGTAAATCATGAAATACTTATAGTGTCATGCATATGCATATGAATGTCATGTCGTGCATAGGTACATGTTTCATAACATCATCTTCCTCTGAGGGCATCCCATCATATCATCTCGACCACTGTGGGCAAATCATCAATGCATACCAGCTAATCAGGTGGTGGTGCGTATATAACGCCATATTTTTTCTCATATCCCATATACATATATATACATACATATATACCCGTATATAACGTCATCTAGTCATGGGTCAATGTACATGAATGCAATGCATGAAAAGTACGTTAATAAAATCTTTCGGAATGTCATAAGACCATTTTGCCTTTGAGTAATATCATAAATTAAACTCTTTTCAACATTCGTATTTTCTTAAGACACATCAACAAATGATAAAATATTATGACACATAGAAATTCAAGAACATAGATATCTCCAATACTTCTATGAATAAAGTAATTTATGGAATTTGTACATTTGCACGTTTCGTTTGTATCGTATAGATCATGCCAAAAGAAAGAAGGGTTAGCCTTAACATACCTGAGCCGACTCTCTTGACAATTCCTTTAATATACGTTAATTGCAACAAATCACGAAATGAAGAGATCAGAGTAGGGAAAAATTCATATGATATTCTTGCGAAAGATTGCACCATACTCCTTTAGAATCGCAAAATCTCGTTGCCTTAATATTACTTAGTCTCGTATAAATTTTATGGCTTTCATCCGA
Organism: Nicotiana sylvestris; assembly: GCF_000393655.2. Classification (NCBI taxonomy): domain Eukaryota; kingdom Viridiplantae; phylum Streptophyta; class Magnoliopsida; order Solanales; family Solanaceae; genus Nicotiana; species Nicotiana sylvestris. The sequence continues at coordinate 40,464,310 of NC_091062.1, forward strand.
TAGCTTAGCAAACATAATATCTCACTATTATACAATTTTCTCAACTCCTTTTAATTCTAATTTCTTGCAGCGACCCAAACTATAATCTGGCAACTTGAATTTATCGTGAATTTGGGACTTGAACTTGTTTATCCAAGGACAAACTTATGATATCTTACAGATGTGTCATGTGTATGAAACTTAATTTGACACCTTTCCTTCCAAATTATGAGTCACTTCATAAATTTCCAAGGGCTGCCACATTTTTATGCAATAGTCTTTATCCAAAAACTTTAATTAATCCACCACCAGTTATTAATTAACTAGGTAATGCCTCATTACTAATAATTAACCAATTACCCACATAATTAAGAATTATTTCCACTTACTTAAAATACTAATCACTTTTCACATACCTTATACACCTTACTATCATGGTCATGTGGTACCTTGTATGGTACTAGTTATAAATACCGGGTATTTTAGCTCTACCGTATTTTACCCCAAAATGCCAAACTTTGACGAAAATTCATTTTCTTTGACTTGCTTCCCCTTTCACCTTCACGAATTTACTCATCACTTGTGAAATAGTATAATCCTTATAATCTCCAAATAATCTTTTACTTGGACTGATGTCAATTACCTTACAACAATTTCAACGTACAATACTACAGGGTGCAACATCGTCGTAACTTAATATTGCAAAGCGTAACATTATTGTAATGTAATACTGCAGGGTGCAACATTGTCGTAAATTATTACTGCAAGGTGTAACATCATCGTAATGTAATATTTGAAGGCGTAACATCATCGTAATATTATACTGCAAGGCATAACATCATCGTAATATTGTACTGCAGGACGTAACATCATCGTAATATTGTTGGGTGTAACAAATCCGGACTACCTTGACCTTGTTTACCTCTTTGTCGCCTCTTGTTGACCAACATGTTGACACCTTCCATAGAATTTACTTGTCTAGGGGCTTGAACTTATTGCAATTGAGCTTTCACTAACTGGTTCATTGTGGTAGATAACTCTGCTATTGCCTGGCCATGATCATGGAGCTCTTTGTGAAAGTGGATGATAGTGAGGTCACCCTGTGGCACATTGGCTCAACTTTGCCAAGATGAGAAAGTATTTGCCATCTCATCCAATATCTCACACGTTTGATCATAAGGTGTGTTGATAAAATTTTCCCCTGCTAGCTAGTTCACTACACACTGATTGGTCGTGTTAATGCCACAGTAGAATGTCTGCTGAATCATTGCTTCGGTCATGTCATTGTTTGAACATTCTTTCACTATTGTCTGATATCTCTCCCAGATCTCATTAAGTGGTTCACTAGGTTCCTGTTTGAAGGCCAAAATCTCATATCTCAAAGTCGCCATATGCCCTGGCGAGAAAAACATTGCTATAAACTTGTGCGCCAACTCATCCCAAGTAGTGATGGAATGGTTGGGAAGCCTTTCAAGCCAGTCCAAAGCTTTCCCTCTAAGTGAAAAAGGGAACAATCTCAACCGAAGTGCACCCTCTAACACATTTGTTTGCTTGTTTTCCCAATAGGTATCCACGAAACATTTAAATGTTTATAAGCATTCTGATGGGGAGCATCTGTGAAATACCCTCGCTGCTACAATAAAGTCAACATCACATTTGTAATTTGGAAATTGCCCGCCCGGATCTAGGGTGGGACAACTGCACTAGCATATCATTCGTTTGGAAGCATCCGAGGAGCCGCTGTTGGAGGTGGTGGGGGAAGGTCTTGAATATTATCATTGGCCTGGCGGCCACTCCTTTGAGCTTGAGGCACTAAAGGTACCTCATCATCAATGTTGTCATCTACCTTCTCTCCCAGAATAGCATTTCCAAGAGGGTCATAGTTATTGTTTGCCATTTTGTACGTAAATTGGCGACACACACAAATTAATATCACATAAGAAAAGAAAAACAACACACAAAACTATTTAGATAGATAGCCAAAACCGTTAGCTCCCCGGCAATGGCGCCAAAAAGTGATCAAGTCCAACCCTACACCACTACAGAGTGGAAAGAGCGGTCGATGCAGCTTTTACCCGAGAAGGTTAGGATCGAATCCACAGGGAGCAAATACAATATTTGGAGTTGGTTTCTTATCTAATCTAGCAGTGTGTAGTGCTCTTGATTAAACTTCTAATCATTCTTGTTTGTTTGTTACTTATAATTTTATACTAATAATGCGCGAAATTATGCTAAGTAAATATGTTTGTAGGGTTTTCTAAATGGGTAAAGAGGCACTAGGGAAGTGACTTACTCCTAGGTGAGTATCTAACGGGATCTTTAACTTAGGGCAATAATGTTATAGTTGGGATCATGATATAGCCAATGCACGAAGCTACTCACTCTACACCTCTCGGTAGTAAGAGTGACCTTACCCTAATTGGCTTTCTCAAGCCCAATTGGGTGTTCAATTTGTGCAAACAATGTTGGCTCAAGTCGGGTATTACTATCTCTAGATTTAACCCTTTAATTGGGGCTATCAATCTCTTAAAAACACCCAAATTCCTTGTTGGCCTGAAATTCCTAGACTTAGTCTTTCTTTCTCAAGAAAAGCCCAAGTCTAAAAGGAACAAATTAGTGTTTGCAACCAATAATTCAACATAGAAAGCATAAATCAGGCAAAATAACAATCACCCACAAATATGTAAGCCCTAAAATAAAAGACTCATTAAATACCCACACTAGGGTTAAGCCACAACCATAGCTAATGGGTTTAGCTACTCCTAATTGAAGAAGAAATCATAGATTGTGATGAAAAATAATCCATAAATTGTAATTACAAGATAAGAAACTAAGTTTAATTGCTAAACTAGCTACAAAATTACTCAAAGTAGACAAATATGGCATTGCACGTGCCCAACTAACATAAGATAACCTAAAAATTTGAAAAGAAAGTATTTATACACAGCTAAAATTTTCGGACAAAAATGCCCCTAACGGAGGTACCGCTGACAGTGAAAAATGGACCGCTGCAGTGGTGAGGCTACCACGGACCCGATAAATCAACCATGGACCGCGGTCTTCATCTTTTGCTCAGACTTCAGGCTCTCTGAATCTCTCCCCCACGGATCGCAGTAAAAGGACCGTTGTCGCGGCGGGGGTACCGCGGTCGCATAAAATCATCGCGGACTGCGGTAACATGCAATGCCTCAACTTGTATCTCTATGAACCTGGCCACCGTGGACCGCGATAAAAGGACCGCAGTCGTGGTGAGTCTTCTGCGACCGCGGTGGATTTTCCGCTGTAGCGCTGCTTTGACTTGGCTTTGAACTTGTGCAGGTTTCACTCCTTTTTGAGATAGTTATGACATCCGTGTCTACTTTTGACCAAACACTACAAACAAGCACAACAAGTTAGCTTTTGGGAATACTTGTACACATTTTAGTCCAAAACTCAAGCAAAAAGGAGCATAAACTAGACTAGAATCCCTAGGTATCACCTTCTCGCCCACCATAAATGATAAATCACGCGCCCTTTTATCCACATAAATGCTATGCAATGTTGCTCTTAAATCAACATTACCTTCTCCAAGGAATCCTTCAATAAATCAGTGCCATATAACCTAGCCTCGCCAGGTTCAAACCATCCGATGGGCGAACAACATCGCCGACCATATAAAGCCTCAAATGGAGCCATCTCGATGTTGGACTGATAACTATTGTTATATGAAAACTTGGACAAGGACAAGAGTCGATTCCACTGCCCTCTAAAGTCAATTGCATACGCACTGAGCATATCCTCCAGAATCTGAATTGTCTGCTCTGATTGTCCGTCAGTCTACGGATGAAAAGTTGTGCTGGGCTCTACCCTAGTACATAACTCACTCTGTACTGCTTCCCAAAAATGTGAAGTGAACAGAGGATCTCTATCTGAAATGATGGAAACAGGCACACCATGAAACCGAACAATCTCCTGGGCCAATCTCTCTGAAGTGTAAGTAGTCAAAATGGGAATAAAGTGTTCCGACTTGGTTAGCCTGTCGATAATGACTCAAATGACATCAAACTTCCTCAACGTCCGTGGCACCCCAACTACGAAGTCCATAGTAATGTGCTCACATTTCCACCCTGGTATAATCTTTTGGTGAAGTAGACCACATGGCCTCCGGTGCACGTACTTAACTTGCTAGCAATTTAGACGGGGTTCGGCCACGCAAGAAATGCGTCTGGGTTCATTTTTGAAAGATGGTCCCTAATCTTTCTCGCTACATACTCAACTATGTCCTTCTTCATCCACAGCAACCAATGATACTTCCTTAGGGGGAGATATATCTTCATAGCACCTAGATGAATATAATACCGAGAACTGTGTGCCTCCTTTAGAATCTTCTCCCTCAAGCCATTAAATTAGGAACACATAAGCAACCCTGGTGTTGCAGAACACCATTCTTACTGATAGTAACCTCCTTGGCACCACCCTATATTACCATCTCTCTAAGAACTAGCAAGTTCAGATCATTGCACTGAAGAGCCTTGATCTGCTCAAATAATAACGACTGGGCCACAATACATAAAAGAACTCGACTGGCTCTAAAATATCCACCATCACAAGTCTGTTAGCCAAGGAATGAATGTCCAAAGACAATGCCCTTTCCTCTGATGAAATGAATGCCAAACTATCCACACTCTTGGCCTTTTTGCTCAAGGTATCCGCAACCACATTCACATTGCCCAGATGGTAAAGGATGTAAATATCATAGTCCTTCAATAACTCAAGCCACTTGTGCTACCGCAAGTTAAGATCCCTCTACTTAAACAAATGCTGCAAGCGGCAATGATCGGTGTAAACCTCATAAGACACCCAATAAAGATAATGCCTCCAGATCTTGAGTGCATGAAATATCATAGCCAACTCCAAATGAAGTACGAGGTAATTCTTCTTGTGGGGCTTCAGCTAGCATGAAGTGATGATGTCCAAATCAACTACTAAAAATTAAATAGGCACAGTCGCATGAAATATGATTTACCCAACTATGAGTCGGGGTCGAATCCCACAGAGAACAATATGTAAGCGATTAGGAATGTAAGAGAATTATCACTTGTTATGCAATGCCAAACACTTAGAAGGGTGATTGTGAAAATATTATAGTTAAATGCGAAAATGTAAACTAACCTAGAAAGCAAGTAAAATGATCAATGGCTACAAGTATGGATACACGGGGAATTACACTCAAGTAACGATCCAATGTATTTCATGATTTTACAAATATGAGCAAGTTTATGTTAATTAGCCTCGGGTAATAATTCTATATTAGCTTCTTCCAAAGACTAACAAGACTTCCTAATTGAATTATCCCTAAATCAATTAAAAGATTAAGTACACCCGATTATAGCTACAAGTAGTTCAATCCTATCACTAGGTAGAATCTATAAAATGAGGGTTAAAGACTCAAGTTCTTGTTAATTAATCTTTCCCAACCCCAAATAATTTTTTCCAAAATTAATTCGAAGTTAATGGACGAGTCCTAGAGTTAGCTAATCCCTTTGGAAACATTAAAGGACAAGAACAATTAAAGAAACAATAACTCACTTCATAAAAGATAAAAAAAAATTCAATACATAAGCACAACAAGATATTTAATCCACACTTTAAACATGAATATTTCCATAAATAAGATTCAAGTGTTGAAATAAATACTACACACTTAGATATACAATACAAAGCAAGGAAATGAAGAAATGAGAATAAATGAGTAATATATCTTCAACCAAAAGCTTCAAATCTTCAAGACCAAAGTGTGTATGCAAGAACCCTAGCTCTAAAACTTGTTTTCTCTAGTCTAAAGACAGAAAATTAAGCCAAAGGATATTTTACAAATGAGCTAAGTTAGGTATTAAATGTGTTTGGGGCCAAAAAATGTAAAATGACAGAAGTACCCAGAACTGAAGCACGATTTTCGCATTTGCAAAGCAATGTTCGCATTTGCAAACATTGACTTTCCTGTTGACCTTCACAATTGAGACAAGGACTTCGCATTTGCGAAGTTTAACTGTCTGGTTTGACTTCACATTTGCGAGCTCCTTTTTTGCATTTGCAAACTCTGCTTGACTGGGCCTACTTCGCAATTGTGATTGATTACTCGCAATTACCATGCCTGCTTTTTTTTCATTTCCCACAAATGTGTCGCACTTGTAACACTTGAGGCCATTTTCCAGATTTCATTATTTTCAACGTCTTTTTTACTCGTTTTCACTTGGTTTCTTCATTATCACTTCTAAATCACAGAGTACCTATAAAATAGAAGTAAATGACATTAAACACGTGATTTTATCACTCAAACATAGCAAAAATATAGGCTTAAACACAAGATAAGTTGGTAAAATACCAACTTATCATGAAGCATATGCAATAACTCTCGCCTTCCGCATCAATACGCAACCCAAGCCAATGCATGAAGCGTCGCAATACACTATATACATCCATGAAACAGAAGGCAACGCTAACATCGGTGTTGTAATCAATGCGGTCTTGAGCTTCTGAAAGCTCGCCCCGCAATCATCGAACCATCTAAATGGAGAACCCTTCTGGGTCAATCTAGTCAAATGTGCTGCAATAGTTGAGAAGCCCTCCATAAACCGGTGATAGTAATCCGCTAACCCCAAGAAGCTCCTAATCTCGATCGTTGTGGTAGGATGAGGCCAGCTTTGGACTACCTCGATCTTCTTGGGATCTACCTTAATACACTCACCTGATGCAACATGTCCCAAGAATGCCACAAAATCTAACTAGAATTTGGACTTGCAGAACTTAGCATATAACTTCTGTTCCCGCAAGGTCTGAAGCAAAACTCTCAATTGTTGCTCATGCTCTTCCATACTATGGGAGAAGATCAATTTATCATCAATGAGGACAATGACAAATGAGTCAAGATATGGCCTGAACACCCGGTTCATCAAATAAATAAACATTGTCGGGGCGTTGGTCAAGCCGAAAAACATTACTAGAAACCCATAGTGCCTATATCTAGCCCGGAAAGCTGTCTTCGGAACATCTGAAGAACGAATCTTCAGCTGATGAAATCTTGACCTCAAGTCGATCTTAGAGAACACCCTGGCACCCTGCAATTGGTCAAACAAATCATCAATATGCAGAAAAAGGTACATGTTCTTAATGATAACCTTGTTCAATTGGCAATAATCAATGCATATCTGCATACTCCCATCCTTTTTTTTCACATATATTACTGGTGCACCCCAAGGCGACACACTCGGCCGAATGAACCCCTTCATTAGTAACTCCTCAGGTTGTTCCGTCATCTCCTTCAGCTCTTTCGAAGCCATGCGGTATGGTGGAATAGATATAGGTTGGAGACCTGGCGCCAAATCAATATTGAAATCGATATCACGATCTGGTGGCATGACTAGTAGATTAGAAGGAAATACACTGGAGAACTCCCGCATTAGAGGCACTAAATCAATCGTGGGAGTCTCTCCAGTAGTATCCCAAACATAAACCCATAAGTTGGGCCTTCAAGAAAGAGGTAACCTAGCTAGATGTACTGATAGCTAAACCCCTCCACCCCAATCTAGGCAACTATGGCATAGCCAAGGTAACAGTCTTGGCATGGCAATCAAGAATGGCATGGTACTAAGACAACTAGTCCATGCCTAGGATGACCTTAAAGTCAGTCATGTCGAGCAACAGAAGATCTGCTCTGGTCTTATAACCATAGAAAGTCACAATACATGGCCGGTAAATCTGATCCACAACAACAAAATCGGCCACCGGCATGGACACATATATAGGAACACCCAAGGACTCATGAGAGACATCTAGATAATGAGAAAATAAAGATGAAACATATTAATATGTAGACCCTGGATCGAATAGTATCGAAGCATCCCTACTGCAGACGAAAATAATACATGTGATCACGGCGTCTGAGGCTACTGCATTTGGTCTATGTGGGAAAGCATAGAACCTGGCTGGAGCACCACTTGACTGGCCTCCTCTTCTAGGGTGACCCTTACCCACCTACCCTTCACCTCTGGCCGGCCATACAGCTGGTGCGGTAGCTAATGCGGTGATCATGGTCTGATGGCCCTACTGTACTACTTTGCCCCAAAGTTTGGGGCAAAATCTCCTCATAACCAAGCTCCCCGCACTCATAGCATCCTCTTAGTGCAGATGATAACTGACCCTGAGTCTGACCCTAGGAACTTGAACACCCACTAGAAGAACCCTGAATAGCCGTTGGACAGTAAGAGCACTTTAGAATGGTGTTGAAATAGGGATGCACTGGCGCAGCCCGAGAAGGCAACAGTGCTGAATCTGTGGGCCTGCTAGACTAGCCTTTCACAAATTGACCTCTGTCCCTAGATGAAGCACATTTGAACCCTTCAAAATATCAAGGCTTCTTGTCCCTCAGCGCATGCTCTCGGCCTTGCTGACGAATACCCTCGATCCTCTGAGTTATCTCCACAACCTGCATGTAAGGAGTCCCTATCTCAATCTCTCGGGCCTTAGTAAACTAGATACTATAATGAAAGCCCACAATAAACCTCTGCATTATTTCTGCATTGGTGGGAGTATCATAAGTACATGGTGGTATAACTTAAAGAATCTCGCCTCATAATCGGTCACAAATATCAGACCCTGCTGAAGTCACTCGAACTGACTCCGTAACTCTTCCCTTTGAGAGGGTGGGATATATCTCTCTAAATAGAGATGCGTGAACTGGTCCCAAGTCAAGGGAGGAGAACATGTTAGTTTGCTAGGAAGATCGGACTGCCACCATCTACAGGCCCTTCCTTCCAACTGAAATATGTTGAAGTACAACTGTTGGAATCCAAGACTCTCATGTTATGCAGTCTGTCCCTTCAACGATCAATAAAGTCCTGGGGGTCCTCATGTCGCTCATCACCAAAGGTGGTAGGACGTAGCCTGGTCCATCTATCCAATAACTTCTATAGCTCATCGATCGCGACTGGTTTGGGATCCGGTATAGCCATTGCAACTAACTGAGCCCTACCTATAGGTAGTGCACTTGGGCTCTAATATACGACAGCAACGTGCCCTGCATCCTGAGCAGTAGCGGACTATGCTCCCTCTTTCCCCTAAGATATGATTGGGTCTACTGGAAATAAACCAGCCTGCGTCATAGAGTCCATGAAAGGCAACATACGGCACATGACTAGGATCCTCAACCGGGGGCGGCTCAGCTGCATGTACCTCATTCTGCTCCTCAATACTAGGATCCCCCACTGAATTAGTTGGTGACACAATGGGAGCAACTCTAGCATGCCCTCTGTGAGTACGTGATTTTTGCCCTATATGAATTACTCCCAAAATTCAAAACAAAAAAATTCTTTTCATTGTTTGCAATTTTGTGGATTTTTTGTGTCATTATCTGTTAATTGTTTGCATTTTGTTTATGCATTCTAATTAGTGAAAATACCAAAATATGTTGCATTTGCATTTAAGGTTAATTTTACATTTTAGGATTAATTAGAAAATTAATTGTTGTATAAAATGGAAATATAAAAAAAATAGTTTAATTTGCACTTTTAATTTTAAACTTTGATTTTGAGTAGTTTTTTTTGTTAATTTGTTTTTAATTAATTGTGTTAATTATTATTTTAGGGTTAATTAATTTTGGATTTTAATTAAATTTCGAAAGTTAAAGGAAAAATTAAAAAAGAAAAGAAAAGAAGGAAAAACAAAAATGAGATCGGATTTTTGGGCCATTTCTCGTTTTAATCCACTCAGCCCAAGTTGTCCCCAGTCAAAACCCGACCCAAACCCGCTCCTAAAAACCGGTCCAGCCCTCCCTCACCAAACAGCGCCGTTTAGACTGGTTTGCTGGAACGAATCTCAGCCGTCTATGATCTTCGATCTAACGGTTGGGAAGTGGGGGTTCTTTAATATATATATATATATATGTACAAACGTTACCCTCCCCCCTCATTTCATCTCTTCCACCCCCCCCCTCATCTCAGAGATCGCCCATAAAACCCTTGCTAGCCGCCCCCAAATCCTCCACCACCGGTGGCGGCGCCACCACAAACTGCCACCAAATTAACACCAAATATCCTCCTCAAATCCCTCAGTCCAAATCTACAAGTATCTTCCATCAAGCAAACCTATAACGTCTCGAATCTTGTTTTGAAAGAAAACACTAGCGCCGCCCCTGTGCTCTCTTGTGGCGGCGCCGCCTCTGTTCGACCCCAAAATCACACCTCGGAACCCCCATCTCGACTTCACTCCAAATCCCCACTTAGATTCCCTCGAACATCCCTGTAGTCCATCAAATTTTAGATAAGAAATAGAGCCTAGAAGCCAAAGTCAAATCTGCGCATGCAATGGTATTTTCCCAGTTTTTTTGAGTGTCCTGGGCCAGTGTTACCACGGAGTAATGTTATTTGATAAAGAACAAGTGGTTGACGTTATTCGGGGGTTTACATCTAAAGTTAGTCAAAGGGTCGAGCCCGAGTTAGTGAGTCTCTTTCTTTCCTCTCATTTACACTTGTGATTCTTTCATCCTTCTTTCCTCTTCTCTTCTTCTCTTTCCCTCCAGTTGATTAAAATAAAATTGAACGAGTTTTCTAAACTGAGAATGAGTGTTGTCCATTTTGTTCCGTCTCAGTTTTTCCGTTCCAATGTTGGTTCTGGAATTTTTGTTTAGGCAGTCTAGCTCTTTTGTTGACAACACGATTAATTTCTGACTTTGCTTTGTGTGTTTAGCCTTGATTAGTCAATTAGGATTATATGATAATTTAGTCCCTTAGCTTATGTTCTAAGTTTTGCGAAAATTGTTTAGCCATTTTCTATTGTTTGCCATAGTCTGCCCAGTTTGGGTTCATTTCATCTGGGCTCTGAATTCATTTCATAAACCATTCTAAGAGTTCGGATGGATTTTTCAAGCCCAGGTCTGGTTTGATCATTGGATCATTTGACCCATCACCCATTTGAGGTCCCAAGGGTAATAAAATAGGGTTGTTAAGGGTAATTTGGGTAGTCTTCTTATGGGAATCTTTGCGTAACTGTTTGGGAAGCTTCTAGGAAGCTGGGGAGGGGACTGCTTTACAAAAACAGAATTTAAACTAGGGGGTTTAAGCTAAAATAAAAATTAAAAAAGGACTGAATGGCAAAAACGTATCTCCTTGGGTCTGCCCTATTTGCTTGCCAATAAAGGCATCTTTTCCATGCCATTCAAGGCAGAATTAGAGGGTCCTAGAAAACTAAAATGGCTGGTTCTCTTTGAAAACTTCTAAAATAATTTGAAATTCCCTTCAGTTCTTTGGGAAAATTATTGAAAAATCGTCTTGGTTTTGTCCCTCTGATCCTCATATTCTAGTTCAAAACCACTGAAATTTTACAGTTTTATGTTCTGGTTTAAAAATGGACTGAATGTTTTGGTTTGAGTTTCTGCTGGCTGATTTACTATTCCATTGTTGGGTTTGAGTAATTCCTGTTGACGCTTCTTACTATTGGTCTGTTGCTGCTGTTTATTTCTTCTCAACCTCAAAACTGAGTTTCTGGTTTTGTTGTTTCCCATTCAGGTACATGCTCCTGAACTTCACTTGTTTGAAGCTTGACTTGAGGAATGAAATGAAAGGCAGAAGTTTAAAGCATAGCATTATTTCACTTTGTTTATTCAATTGTGTTGTTTCGATTTTATTTCAAAACCTGATATTGTTGTCACGATTGTTTAAATTCTGGTTTTAGTGAGTGAGTTTTTCCATTGTGTTTAATTTGGGGATTGCCATGAAAACTTGGATAACAATTGGTCTAGTTGAATTAATGGGTATGCGCTGGTGTTGTAATTGAGTATTCTATCATGGTGGTGGGCTCAGAATTATCATGAAAGTTTGGAATACTATTTTGTTTACTTAAACCCTGAATTCTTCTTTTTATCTTGAGCTTTAGTCAATTCATTGTTAGCATGTGTGCAAGGCATGAATGACTATGTACGGTTCTTAAGTTATTGGATTTGGGCCATACTCTCTGGAATCTTTGGTCTCACAGGTTTTGTTTGGATTTTCAGTTATTAAAATTGTTAGTTGAGGCTGTGGTGGTATAGTGTCAAGTCATATAGAACCTATGAATCAAACTGCAATTCACTTCCTATCTGTTTTACTTAGTTTAAAAAATTTAATTAAGAATCAGCTTCAATTCCAATTTTAATGTATGTTTTGTGCCATCACAGGGGTTCGATCCTGGACCCCGACTTCGCTACAATAAGATGGCTTCAGAGCTGGATTTCCGCAGGTTCAGTTCAAGCCATTGTACAATGAAATTCCATCATACTATTGGGCCTCATTTCAGGCCCAGGTTTTGAGGGGGATTGGGAGTTGCCTAGTAACGGTCATTGTTTTTGGTTAAATTATTTTGGATCTCATCTTAGAGCAATTATCATTTTAGTCGTCAGTTAATTAATGTAATTTTATTTTAGGTTGGTGGTGCGCCATATTTGACAACAAATAGCTACAACCCTCATTTATTTAATTTTGCTTGAACCCTTAGAAATCGAGGCATGCCACTTAGCAAATTTCCATGGCCCTCGCAAATTGCGAACACGTAGTCATTTTAGGTGCGTTATTTAAATAACTGATTTCCTTAAACTCGGGTGTGCATTTCATGCGACCCAAATACAAATCCTAATAACATTGAATAAAATGTGTTTCGGATTGCGGGTGCATTTCATGTGGCGCGATCCAAAGACATATTTTAGACGACGTTAAATCTTCTTTAAAATGAGTAAAAGTGGTTTTAAAGTTAAAATTTGCACATAGGTTCAAATGTTCTAAAATCAGATAATTAAGCCAAATATAACAGTTGAGCGACCGTGCTAGAACCACGGAACTCGAGAATGCCTAAAACCTTTTCCCGGGTTAATAGAATTCCTTACTAGGATTTCTGGTTCGCAGACTGTTAAACATAGTCAATCTTTTCCTCGATTCGGGATTGAAACCGGTGACTTGGGACACCATAAATCTCCCAAGTGGCGACTCTGAATTTTAAATAAATAAATCCCGTTTCGATTGTCCTTTAATTGGAAAAACTCCTTTATACCCTTTCTGGGGGTGTAGTGAAAAAGGAGGTGTGACAGCTCTGGCGACTCTGCTGGGGATCAGGCCCCAAAATCTCTGGTTCAGGGTTCAAGAATTCGAGCTTAGAATAATTGTTATAGTTGGCTTTATCCATTATCTTATTTTGTTACATGATTTGGGCCTAATGTGCTAATTGATTGCTTTTACCGCTTTGATATTCCGTGAACTGTATATAAACTGTTGCGAAATCCCTCTTCTCTCTAAGTCTTCTAAATCATGAAGAAGTGTGCACTTTGTGTGACTTCTTTTCTGTTAGAGTCATATTCCAAATTTAGAACGAGGTTCGGACAAGTTGCAAAGTCGGTGAAGCTTCTATATTCCCGGTACGCTGCCCCCCCTCCCCCCCCCTCCGGCTCGAGTTGTCCGCTTGGGTAAGCCAGGTCTAAAACAAATAAACCCAGGTTTAAAGCTAGTATAACAATACCTCATGCCGGATCCATAGTAGGAACGTTTATTTGCATCATGTGCATTTTGATTTTGGAGACTCAATACAGGGATTGGGTCTGTCTAGAATAGGTGCACCCGTAACAAAAAGACCATCCTGATGCATCCTACTTGCTACTTGTGCATTTATTTGCTTCGGACTTGCATGCTGACTGGTTTATGAATATTGAGAAAAGTTGAGAAAAGAGGAATAGCAGTGTGAGAGTTAAAGAGAGTTAATCGCATGTTCTGGAAAAAAAAAACCAATGTCCAAATAGCGTCGAAACTCTGCCGAATTTCCAAGAGCATAAAAGTAAAAAAAGGGTTTTTGTTTTCAAAATAGTTTGTTTTGTTTACCAATGAAATGAAAAAAAAAGGAAAAAGGTTGTTTTTTTCTAAAATAGTTTTATCTGCCAATGAAATGAAAAAAGAGTCTCGTTTTCAAAAATAGTTTGTTTTATTTGCCCGAACTACGCCAGTTTGATTCTCACAGGGTGTGAGATACGTAGGCAACCCCCATCGGGTCCAACTTCCTTTTTGCAAAATAGCCCGAAAGCCCAAAAATTCTACTTTAATTTAAAAATAATCAGGGTGATGTCATTCTTGTCAGAAATAGCCGAATGTCCCTAAAAATGGTGCCGGAAGGCTGTTTTTGCAAGAACAACCATTTTGATCACTTTTAAAGGTTTTGGTTGGTTAGCCGACATAACCTTAAAATCTTCATTTTCGAAGTGCTGATATGCCGTGTTGGCAAGGCCGGATGTTTTGTGGAAAATTTTGAAAAATGGTCTTTTCTCTTAAGTCAAAATGAGTCATACTTTTCTTTTAATTAAAATCACCTTAATAAATGTGCAGGATGAGCACAAATCAAAATGAACCTTTCTCAGTTCGTGAAGAGATCGCTTTGGAGCTACATATGTGGTGGCATGATTTGGGGGACGACAACAGGAAAGTAGTGACAAAAGCATTAGGCGGTCTTATTGGGCTCTTGAAGGTTAAGCCCAGAAAAGACGTGATTGAGGCCTTGATACCATTTTGGGACCCAGCACATTATATGTTCCACTTTGCGGATTTCGAGTTAACTCCTACGCTGGAAGAGATAGCAGGCTATGCCGGGTTCGAAGGGAATCTCAGAAGTCAGTACCCGGTAGCACCAAGAGCAGTGACCCCTCACAAATTTTTGGACTTGTTAAGCGTCAGTCGGGACATCCGAGATGGAAATTTGGCCAAAGGATTTTGTACCTTTTACTTTCTGTACTGACGGTACGAGAATCACTATGGCTTCGAAACACTAGATAATGGTCTTACTCACGCTAGAAATCAAGACAAGTGGGAAGCTCTGAGAGGATTAGCTTTCATAGTGGCGTTCCTAGGTATTTTGGTTTGCCCGAGAAAAGACGGGAACATAGAGATGGGGCTAGTAGGGATAACTGACTTCATGATTAAAAAGGAAAATGGGACTATAGTGTCGTTGATCTTGGCAGACGTTTATCGAGCCCTTACTCGTTGTCGAGAAGGAGCAAAGTTCTTTGAAGGGTGCAATATGCTGTTACAAATATGGATGGAGGAACACCTTTGCCACCATCCCGGATACTTGAATTGCGGTATGACTGGCCTCGAGTGCATTGAAAAACATGAAAAGCGAGTGGAGGGTTATGAGTTACCATATGGTACTGAAGCATGGAATGCTTATTTGAGATCTTTGACCGCAAATAAGATCGAATGGACACTTGGTTGGCTCTCAGTCGACGAAGTAATCTATATGTCGGCTGAGGTGTGTTTTTTGCTGTTGATGGGTCTTCGGAGTATCCAGCCTTATGCTCCGCATAGAGTCCTACATCAGTTAGGCTGATACCAGACCATCCCACACCATGAAGATTTGAGTCGGCAAGTCATTGAGTTAATGCCAAAAGCAGCCCTCCCAGAAGAAAAAATGTGTCGGGTTTGGCATCAGTGCAGATTCTTAGGGCCTAACACTGACGTACGAGACCTATCCAGAGGCGAGGTGGAGCCCAGTTATATTGCTTGGTAAGGTAAAAGATCCCGAGTTCAACATGAGCCTTACAGGCCTGCAAAGAGACCCCATGTCCAGCAATTCACCGATGGAGCTCAGGTGCAATGGGACTGGCTAACCAAAGAAAACGAGTACAGGGCTACCATAAGCAAGTTGGAAAAGCAAGTTAGAGAACTTCGATTCGAGAATAGCTTGCAAGTGGCGGCGGATGAAGGAGAAAAGAAAAAGATAGCCAAAGAAAATGAGGCTCTTCGAGCTCAAATTCAGAAAATGAAACTAGCGGTAGAAAATCCAGCCCGAAGTGACAGAGATGAAAAATCATAGCTAACTTGAGGCAGAAAGTGAATGACTATAGTTTTGATTTGAACAAGGTAGAAACTGAACTAGCCAAGGCTCAAAAACGATTGGCTAAAAATGCAGATGAACGGATACGCCTGGTTGAGTAGTTGAGAGAAAGGTATGACGATGAGGTCGCAGGGTTAAAAAAAAGGGTCATCACCACGGAAAACAAAATGATCAAGCAGTCAAAAGACTTCAAAGTTGAAAAGGAACATTGTTATACGGCATTGGCGCAATTAGAAATAGATTTGCAACAACTTCAGGAGAAAAATCATGCGTTTGAGCAAACATTGGAGGCCAGGGCCCAGCAGATTGGGCGTTTGTTACAAGAAAATGGCATCATAAGAGAGAGAATTAGAAACATCGCTGACTACATCATTATCAAGTGCCACATCTATGAGGATATGACCGAATGATGTCCCTCGGGCACCAGAAGCATTGATGTACTCGTGATTTTTCGATTGAGTATGTATTTCCTTTTCCGTCAAAGTCTGTAAGTCGTGTTGGGTTTGTATTTTCTTTCTGTTTGTGAGTCTGTGTTTCTTTGGAGTATGATAGCTTATTTTCGGAGTTTGTATTTTGTCTTTGCATCAGAGTATGTTAGTCTTTTGGAATTTGTTAGTATTGAGTCTTTGTAATCGAAGCATCTATTTTTATAAAAATTGAAAATCCCAAAAAATGTTTTATTTACTTTCACACTTATCTCCCAGAACTATGCTCGGTCTGATTCATGCGGGGTCATGATACGTAGGCAATCTCCATAGGATTCAACCATAACCAAAAGAGAGATAAAGAAAAGGAAAAAGAAAAGAGGAGAAAAACAAGAGAGAGGAAGAAAAAGAAAAAATAATAAGAAAAAAAAAGAAAAAGAAACGATGGCAAAACAAGAGGGGAGTGAGAGGATAAATAGAAGGAAAAAACAGAGAAAAAAAGAAAATAAATGAATAAAAAAAGAAAGAAAAACAAAGAAAAGCAAAGAAAGAGAAAGAAAGAAACTTGCTAATGGCTAAGCCGGGATGACGCAAGCGGCCGAACAAATGCATGATAGAAACGGATAACTGCTTAGGTGCATTTATCCTTCAAATGTGTGATTACCAATTTGTTGAAAACCTAACTGCTAACAAGTTTGCTGTTGGTGCATTGAGTTCAGGCAGGTGGTTAGTTGGTTGGCATTCTGGCAACTCACTCATACAACACCCGATCGAAAGACAGGCTGAATAAGGTCAATCAGGAGCCAGAAACAAGTATTGTCGACCCATCGAAAGAAGTGGAAGAAATGGACGTTAATGCAATGAGAGACGAAATGTATAAGCTAAAGCAACATATAGCTGAAATGTATCAAGCTTGGGCGAAGGGGCATCCACCTCCAGTCTATCCCGCTAGCCCCGCTTATATCCCACCATTGGCTCAACCTCAGGAACCTCCTACTGTGAACTCATCTTCAGCCTTTCCCCTCTACCAACAATGCCACGGTACCACTTCCCATACATCACAGGCTCCTCCACCCAAACAAGTCCCATACCCTCATCCACCAGTCACTTCCGTTTTTGTGGAACCTCCACCTGCTACATTACACCGATCCTCCAGTGAACCTCTGTTCCATACTCACGACAACCAGTATTATCCCCCTTAACCCATCTTCAAAATTCCAGAACCATATTCTTACACCTCTCATTTTGATCTCACGGCAGAAACCAAGAAGCAACCCAAAAATCCTGAGCATGAGGAGATGATCAGAAAGGTCAAAAGCTTAGAACAATCATTCCGAGATATGAGGGGGTTAGGGGGTCAAGTAAGTGTGGCCTATAAAGATTTATGTCTCTTCCCAGATGTTCAGTTACCAGCCGGGTTCAAGATGCCCAAGTTTGATCTGTACGACGGGCATGGTGACCCAGTAGCACAGTTAAGGGGATTTTGTAGCAAGATGAGAGGAGCAGGAGGAAGAGATGACTTGCTAATGGCATATTTCAGCCAAAGTTTGAGTGGGTCGGTGTTAGAATGGTATACCAGACAAGATCACAGCAGATGGTACACATGGGATGATTTGGCCTAAGCCTTTTTGCCTGTCATTTCCAGTATAATCTTGAAATTATTCCAGACCGTCTGTTATTGACAAAGATCGAGAAGAAGCCCGGCGAGAGTTTCCGAGAATATAGGTTCCGTTGGAGAGAGCAAGCAGCGAGGGTTGACCCTCCGATGAAAGAAAGTGAGATGGTTGATTATTTCTTGCATGCTTTGGAGCCCACTTATTTTGGTCACTTGGTGTCACCAGTGGGCAAGTCCTTTAATGAAGTTATAAAAATGGTAGGCATGGTTGAAGAGGGACTCAAGTCCAACAAGATCATGAGTTATTCAGCGATCAAAGCAACCACTCAGGCCATTCATAATGGTACTGGGGGTGTGCTCGGGAAGAAGAAGAAAGAGGATGTCACGACAATCAAGTCGGGAACTTGGGTTGGATCCAGGAACCTTCCCCGTTACTACAACCAATTGCGACCATATCCCCAAACTTACCCACACACTCCATATAGCCCACCACAACTCTACTACCCACCGCCAGATCCCCATTTTTCTGTCCATCACACACAAACCTATACCCAACCTCCCGCTCACGCACAATGGCGTGTGCTAGCTCCACAAAACCCATACCAAGCTCCACAAAATAACTATCCACCCCCAAAAACCTATAGAAATCCTCCTAGAATAAGTTTTCGACCCAATCAAGCCTTTAAGAATGAGAGGTTGCAGAAGCAGAAGACTTTTACTCCATTGGGAGAATCCTATACTAGTCTATTCCACAGGCTGAGACAGTTGGGTATGTTGAATCCGATCGAGGCCAAAATACCGAATCCCCTTCCCAGAAATCTTGACCACTCAGTGAGTTGTGAGTATTGTTCAGGGGCCCCGGGACATGACACGGAGAAGTGTTGGAAATTTAAAACAACTGTGCAAGAGCTTATTGATAAGAAGCACCAAATATCAACCAGAATCCGCTGCCAGCTCACCATGGGACGCATATGATTGAGTTGATACACAAGGGAAGGGACCCTGAAACCCTCGCAGACGGTGATGATGATCCATTCCAGTGAAACCAGTCCCAAGGAAAAGGTAACCAGCGGGAAATCAGTGGTCCAGTTGAAAGAGGTAAACAACAAGCCAGCTGTGGTAGCCAAGAAAGGGTCGTCAAGTACTGTTGCAGTGAAACCAGATAAAGCTAATGTAGTGGTACCAAGGGTTACAAGTAAACTTGTTGTGGTCGTGAAGGGTGCTCGCATAGAGCCTGTTATTATAAAACCAGTAACTCAGCTTCCAGTGATCAACAGCAAGGTAGTCCCGTGGAATTATTAACGAGTGATAGTAACTTACCAGGGGAACGAGGTTAAAGAAGAAGTGTGTGAGACTCATGGTTTGACTCGATCGGGGAGATGCTTTGCCCCCAAAAAGTTGAGGAAAGCTAAGACTTCAAAAGATAACCCAGTATTGGTGAATAAAGCTATGACCGAGGAAGAAGCAGAGGAGTTCTTGAGAAAGATGAAGGTGCAGGACTATTCCATTGTGGAGCAGTTGAGGAAAACACCAGCTCAAATTTCATTATTGTCATTATTGATCCATTCCGACGAGCACCGTCGGGCTTTGATGAAGACCTTTAATGAGGCCCACGTTCCTGACAAAATCTCAGTAAACCACTTGGAAAAGATAGCTAACAAGATATTTGAGGTTAACAGAGTCACATTTTCTGATGATGAGTTGCCCGTGGAGGGTACCGAGCACAATAGAGCCCTCTATTTGACGGTGAAATGCGAAGATTCCGTAGTTACTCGTGTACTGGTTGACAATGGGTCTAGTGCAAACATTTGTCCTCTCTCCACGTTGAACAAGATGAAAGTGGAAGATGAAAGAATTTACAAAAATAGTATTTGCGTTCGGGGATTCGACGGTGGAGGGAAAGATTCAGTCGGGGACATAGTGCTTGAGCTCACCATAGGGCCAGTTGAATTTACTATGGAATTCCAGGTGCTCGATGTGGCTATTTCATACAATCTGTTATTGGGGCGACCCTGGATTCACGCTGCCAAAGCGGTCCCATCTACTCTGCATCAAATGGTCAAGTTTGAATGGGATCGACAGGAAATTGTCGTACACGGCAAATATAATTTGTGTGTGCCCAATGACGCCATTGTTTTGCTCATAGAGGTTGAAGATGACAAGGGGCCATAGGTTTACCAGGTTTTCGACACAGTAACGGTAGAGAAAATTCCGGAAGGAAAATGCATTCCAACTCCAAAGATGGTTATGACATCAGTCATGGTAGCTGTTGAAATGTTGAAAAATGGTTTTGAACCAGGCAAGGGTCTGGGTGCATCTCTGCAAGGTATTGTGTAGCTAGTTTCTCTTCCAAAGAATCTGGATACTTTTGGTCTTGGGTTCAAGCCCACAGTTGCAGATGTGAGAAGAGCCAGGAAAATGAAACAGAAAGCATGGGCATTGCCAAAGCCAATCTCGCGTCTGTCTAGATCATTCGTTAGGCCGAGTATCAGAAAGCAATTGTTGTCAAAGGTTCCTGGTTCATTGATTGGTGCGGATGGAGACATTGGAGAAGGGAATCGAGAGGTTATTCGTTGAGGTTAACATGGTTGAGGCTGGAGAAGGGTCAAGCAAGGTAGATGTGCAATTCATGGGACCACGTGCAAAAATCAACAACTGGGAAGCTACTCCTCTTCATATCCGAAGGGAGTCTTGGTAGTGGGTTTTGATTTTCTTTTAGATTTTTGGATTATTCCAGGGTTGATAATTCAGATATTATGTTCCGTCCAGTTGGATGTGTTAAAACCCTATTATCTTTAAATTTAATGAAACACAATTGTTCCTTTTCTTCATTTATTCTAATTTTATTTTTGTTCTCTTATTTTGTATAGTTCTTTTTATTCTGATATCAATGACATGACATGCATGAGGAATATTCGGCCCAGTTTTAAAAGTCAATCTAACTCTGAAATAATAATACAAGAAATTGAGTGTGATGACGAGTTGGAATTTGATGATGAGGAGGCTTATGAAGAAATTAGTAAGGAACTAAGTCATTTTGAGGAAAAGCCCAAACCTAACTTGAACGATACAGAAGCAGTTAATCTAGGGGACCAAGATAATGTCCGTGAAACTAAAATAAGTGTCCATCTGGAACCTCAACTCAGGGAGGAGATAATTAAAGCACTGCTCTAATACAAAGATTTTTTTGCATGATTCTACGAAAACATGCCGGGTATAAGCACTGATTTAGTGGTCCACAAGTTGCCCACTGACCCGGCATTCCCTCCTGTCAAACAAAAACTCAGAAAGTTCAAAACAGATATGAGCGTAAAGATCAAAGAAGAGGTCACTAAGCAGTTCGATGCGAAAGTCATTCGGGTCACGCGGTATCCCACCTGGTTAGCCAACGTCGTGCCAGTGCCAAAGAAGGATGGTAAGACCAGGGTGTGTGGTGATTATCGGGATCTCAACAAAGCAAGTCCGAAGGAAAACTTCCCCCTGCCAAACATCCATATACTGATTGATAATTGTTCCAAACATGATATTAGTTCTTTTGTGGATTGTTACGCGGGTTATCATCAGATCTTAATGGACGGGGAAGATGCAAAAAAGACGACATTCATCATACTGTGGGGAACGTACTACTATCGGGTCATGCTATTTGGCTTGAAAAATGCTGGGGTAACCTACATGAGGGCAATGACAACAATATTCCATGATATGATACACCGGGAAATCAAGGTGTACGTGGATGATGTGATCGTGAAGTCTAGAAAGTAGTCTAACCATGTCAGGGATCTGAGGAAGTTCTTCCAAAGGCTTCGCAGGTACAATCTCAAGCTTAATCCTGCAAAATGTGCATTCGGTGTTCCGTCTGGAAAGTTGTTGGGGTTCGTAGTCAGCCTCCGGGGTATTGAACTGGATCCATCGAAAGTCAAGGCCATCCAAGAACTTCCACCTCTGAGGAACAAGACTGAGGTTATGAGTTTGTTAGGTAGATTGAATTATATCAGCAGGTTCATCGCTCAGGTCCCGACAACTTGTGAGCTTATCTTCAAACTATTAAAGAAAGACGCTGTGGTCAAGTGGACGGATGAATGTAAGGAGGCATTTGATAAGATAAAGGGGTATTTGTCAAGTCCACCCATGTTGGTCCTGCCAGAACCAAGGCGACCTTTGATTCTATATTTGACGGTTTTGGACAATTCATGTGGCTGTGTATTGGGTCAACATAATATCACTAGCAGGAAGGAGCAGGCCATCTGTTACCTCAACAAGAAATTCACATCCTACGAGGTTAAGTATACTCATCTTGAGAGGACATGTTGCGCCCTAACTTGGGTGGCACAAAAGTTGAAACATTATTTGTCATCTTATACTACTTACCTCATATCTCGCTTGGATCCCTTGAAGTATATCTTTCAGAAGCCTATGCCCACAGGGAGGCTTGCAAAGTGGCAGATCCTGCTCACAGAGTTTGACGTTGTCTACGTGACTCGAACTGCGATGAAAGCACAGGCTTTGGCAGACCATTTGGCCGAGAATCCGGTTGATGAAGATTATGATCCTTTGAAAACATATTTCCCCGATGAAGAGATGATGCACATTGATGAGTTGGAACAAGTTGACAAGCCAGGATGGAATCTTTTCTTTGATGGGGCTGCAAACACGAAGGGCATGGGGATAGGAGCGGTACTTATTTCTAAAACAGGGCAGCACTATCCTGTTACGGCTTGGCTTCGTTTTTACTGTACCAACAACATGGCTGAGTTCGAGTCCTACATTATGGGTTTGAGGTTGGCTGTGGATATGGGTGTCCAGGAAGTCTTGGTCTTAGGTGACTCAGACCTCCTGGTGCACCAAATTCAGGGAGAATGGGAGACACGGGATTTGAAACTCATACCTTATAGACAATGTTTGCATGATCTTTGTCAGCGTTTTCAGTCAATAGAGTTCAAGCATATCCCAAGGATCCATAATGAAGTTGCTGATGCTTTGGCTACTCTGGCGTCAATGTTACATCATCCAGATAAGGATTATGTGGACCCTTTGCAGATTCAGGTCCGTGATCAACATGCTTACTGTAATATGGTGGTAGAAAAACTTGATGGGGAGCCATGGTTCCATGATATCAAAGAATACATCAGGATGAGGGCATACCCGGTGCAGGCCAAAGGTGATCAGAAAAGAACAATTCGACGATTGGCAAGTGGATTTTTCTTTAGTGGAGGAGTATTGTACAAAAGAACTCCAGATCTGGGATTGCTAAGATGCATAGATGCTAGACAGGCCACAACAATCATTTTTGAGGTACACTCTGGAGTTTGTGGACTGCATATGAGTGGATACGTCCTGGCAAAGAAGATTCTCCGAGCAAGTTATTATTGGCTCACTATGGAGCGGGATTGCATCAGTTTTGTGCGCAAGTGTCATCAGTGTCAGGTGCACGGGGATTTGATTCATTCTCCGCCATCTGAATTGCATACAATGTCGGCACCATGGCCTTTTGTTGCTTGGGGCTTGGATGTCATTGGGCTAATCGAGCCAGCAGCATCAAATGGACACAGATTTATTCTGGTAGCCATTGATTATTTCGCCAAGTGGGTTGAAGCGAAAACTTTCAAATCTGTGACCAAAGAAAGTAGTGGTCGATTTTGTGCACTCAAATATCATCTGTCGATTTGGGGTTCCAAAGGTAATCATCACGGACAATGGCACTAATATCAACAGCCATCTGATGATGGAGACATGTCAGTAGTTTAAGATTATACATCGCAACAGCCATCTGATGACGGAGTTTTCATGCTGTGGAAAGAAGCTCGAGAAACTCGCCTCGGGACTGCAGTGTTACACCCCATATTTTCGTACATGAAGATACGCCATAAATAAATTAATGAGAACCCAGAAGTGAGATTTCACGTCCCGCAGTATTACATTACAGTTAACTGACGTAGACTCGGGGATGAGATCATCTTGACGTTAACGTACTTACGCTATTTATAACAGGCAATAAATAAGTGTTATGAAGGATAAAGGGGTACACGGATTAAAGAAAACGAGTTTCGTTGAAAGTGGCCAATTTGGAATAAAATATGGATCGAGCGATAATACCCGATAATTATGAACTAGTAAAATGCAAGGTACCATATGGCCACTGTAGTATAATATATAAAGTATATATGAATTATTTTAAAAGTAAATAGAATATTAAATAATTTGTGATAATTTTTAAATTATGCGGGTAATTGATTAATTACATGGTAACAGAACATTACCCGGTTAACTAATAAGTGGATAAAAATTAACAAAAACTTACTCAAAAAAAGTGGCACAAATGACACAAGGCTAAGATGACTCATGATCCATCTATACCATGTGGCTATTTATGGCCAAATCACAAATATGGCTAACCTAAAAGACATAAAGTCTTATCTTCAAAAGATATAAAAACAGTTTCCCATTATGGAAAATCAAACAAAACATTTTCATTTCTTGGTTTTAAAACCAAAACGTGAGAAACAGATTTCAAAATTTTTTAATGATTTCAACAATTCCTTGGTTTTCAAGATTTCAACAATTCGATCATTAAGCCAACATCTTGTTCAAAACGTAAAAGCAGAATCAATTCGTCCAACTTTATTAAATTTAAGCAACGTTTCGTCCAATTTCAGAAGTAGAAGCTTCACTTTGATCAAATAATTCAAGGAACAGGTGTGTTAAGGCCCTCCCTTCTTTCTTTTGGCATGGTCCAGATTATACGAAAGAAACGAGCAAATACATAGTTTCTATAAATTACTCTATTCATAGAAATAGTAGAGGTGTCTATATTCTTTAATCCCCATGAGAATTATTATTATCTTCTGTTCATGGGTCTCAGAATAATACGTAGTTGGAAAAATTTATCCGGAAGGAATATCGAGATTAGTATGTATTTTTCAAGCATTTCACTCATTTATACATGTGCATTGACCCATGACCAAATGGCGTTATATACACGTATATATGTAAATATATGTATATGGGATATGGGAAAAGGTTACGGCGTTATATACGCACCACCACCTGATCAGCTGGTATATGATGATGATGTTGCCCACAGTGGCTGAAATATGATTCAAATGGCATTATATACGCGTGTATATGTATGTATATATATGTATATAGGATATGGGAAAGGTTATGGCGTTATATACGCATCACCACCTGATTAGCTGGTATACGATGATGATTTTCCCACAGTGGCCGATATGATATGATGGGATGCCCTCAGAGGCTGATGATGTTATGAAACATGTACCTTTGCATGGCATGACATTCATACGCATATGCATGACGCTAAAAGTAATTTATAATTTACCGAGTTATCCAGACATACAAGTTGAGTCAATTACTCTATATTTATTCTATGTCTGTTATGTACTTATTTATGTACCTTACATACTCAGTACATCATTCGTACTGACGTCCCTTTTGCCTGGGGACGCTGCATTTCATGTCCGCAGGTCCAGATAGACGGGTCGAGAGCCCTCCAAGTAGGCTATCAGCTCAGCAAAAGATGTTGGTGCGCTCCATTTTCTTCGGAGTTGTGGGTTTGGTTAGTATGATTTAGACATGTATTGTTTGGTATGGCGGGACTCTGTCCCGACCTTTATGATATTTATGTACTCTTAGAGGCTTGTAGACATATGTCTGGTACGTGAAATATTGTACGGCCTTGTCGGCCTATGTTTTGAGTTTATAAAGGATCATGTTGGCCTATTAGGCCAGTATGTCACGTGTATATGATGATGTAATAAGAAAGATACGTTACATTGGTACTCAGTTGAGTAAGGTACCGGGTGCCCATCGCGGCCCATCGGTTTGGTCGTGACAAAAGTGGTATCAGAGCAGTTCTGTTCTAGATAGTCTAAAAGTCGTGTCTAGTAGAGTCTTGTTTATGGGTGTGTCGTGTACCACATGTAGGAGGCTATAGGGTATTTAGGATTGTCATTCTTTCTTCTTACTCTAGATCGTATGGTAGAGCTCACTTATAAGAATTCAAATTTCAAAATTCTATTTTATTCGTAATAAGACGATACCTACATCAGGAAAGAAGGGGGGAAAGAGAGATAGTTGTGGAAGAGCTGAGTGAGAGGGATTGGATTTTTGTATGATGCTTGCGATAAGTAAATGTGAGGTCTTTAGCATATAATGGGTGTACTGAAAGGTGTGAGCTTCCTGATAAGAAACCTTAGAAAAAGAATGTCTATCCATCTTTATGGTGAAAGACAATGAGAGATCAAGAAGGTAAATAGAAGTTTCAACAAGCAGAAGAAGCATGATGAAGAAGGGTACGAGGCGCCCAGTTATTAAAGGTTAGCAGCGTTTATAATTGAGGCAGAGGAATACAATATTTTTGAGTTATATTTAATAGTAACAGAGGTATATACGATTGGTCGCACCCATTACATATATGCCCTATGGGGATTAATAGAAGGTATAATGGATGAATTGTTTGCGTCAGTTGACATTTCCGAAGGATATTGCAAATGTGCTAATAGATCTCTTCATGAGACACCCAGATGGTGCACTCTGAAATAGTGTAGCCAGATATGAGTACTACAAAGACATGCACTATAAGCCTTGAAGGGAATAATATTACCTTAGTGTGGCTCGCGTCCCTAGTAAAGTGATGACATTAAGAAACTTGAAGAGCCATTGGATGGAGCAAAGGGAAACAAAAAGCAAAAGAATGTCCTGTTTAAGTTTTCAGAATAAAGTGATAGGCATAAATGTTAGCGGGAAATAAGAAAAGAGTTAATGAAGCATTATGAGTAAGATGTGATACATAGATGATAACGGTAGATCAAAAGATGACAATATTACAAAATCTATAGTCAAGTAAAGGAAGAAACGAGAAGTGACAGGCCTTAGGACAACAAAAGAGTATAGGCCATACAATCATGTCCTCATTTCGAGAAATAAGGTCGCAAATCTAGCGTGATTACAAAGAGGAAAAGTTATACCCCAGAGTAATAGAACTAGTATGGATTGGTGAACAAGATAAACTAAACATGAATTAGGGACTGAGTGACTGATGATAGTCGCCATCATAAGAATTTCAGATTTTGTTCCGCCAATAATAGAATTGACGACAAAAGAATATTCATGAGAAATTTAGAGAATGGTCATTCAGGAAGACGCTTTCCTACAGCAAGTAATGTGAGCAACGTTTAGCTTAAGGGACGTTATGTGCCAGTTATACTAAGTTTCACCCTCGTGAGTAAGGAATTTTGCTATCCTTGGTAAAGAAGGATTACTGAAAGGTGAGTAAGGGTCATCGATGATGTAAAATGATGCCAAAGATGAAAAGGTGAAACATCTATAGGAAGGTCGTCATAGCTCCAAATCTTAATACTCCCCTAAAAGGGGGGAATATGGAATGATAAAAGGAAGAATGCGATAAAAAACGAGAAAGGGATGAGATTTCACTTACCCAAATACTACAGATATACTACGATTCCAGAATATTATGCAAGCACGACGTCAAGGAAAAGAAGTAAGAGTTCCTGCCCGATATGTTATTGACAATTAAGGAGCCAATGCGAGACGTAAGTTAAGACCAAGGAAATAACCCAAGAAAGATTCTGCGGAATATTGACATGAGAATGGACCAGCGAGTAGTTAGTAGTTGATTCAGGAAGAGCCTAGTCATGGCTAGTTTAGAGGATACAAACAAGATAGCAGGTTGTGCAAGATAAAGATAGTAAAACCCAATATAGTGAATTTAACCCCGCAATTATGACATTATAGTACTTGAGAAATATTCTAATAGGAGTTGGGGTAGTTAAAGGTACCGTATGGGTATTACAAAAATAAAAGGTAGTTCTACTGGGAAGACAACCAAAACTTCAGTTCAGAAGCAGTCGTATGAGCAGATGAGTGTGGAGGTAAGTAACTAAGGAGAATTACAAGTGAGCACGAACATCAAGAATTCTATTGGGAATAAGATATAATAAGCTCGCATCTTTACAAAAGTCAAAGGATCCTCCCTAAGTACTACAGTGAAGGACTAGCTGGGGAAATGAGGAAGAAGGCTTCAACCTAAGCACAGTGACCTCAAGAGGAAATGGTCCTATAACAACAGTTTCACAACAACATTGTACGTCGTCCATAAGAAAGAGAAATCTTCCGTTGCTAGAAGTAAAAATCAAAAGAAATATTCGAAGATCATATGAGTTGTACGGAAATTCCGGCATGCATGGGAGCTAAGATAAGCTAAGTATGCACGCAACAAGGGGAAGAAAGATCAAGAAAGATAATAGCTTACGTTAAAAGAAAGATGAGAAGGAACGAAAGGAATTATTTTATTAATGATCCCAAGTTGGTGACGTTATGAACGCACTTAAGAGTTTGGAGTTTATACATGCAACATATATATTGACAATCATACAACCGTAAAAGATTCCGGTATAAGTTAAAAGAAAGAATTAAGCCCAGGTCAAGGACAAAGGAATGAATTGTTAAAAGATTGTATCATGGATATTCCATAGCGTCCATAGAGGGCTAAAGTAATAACTAATACCCTGAGCCGCAGATTGGAAGATAACTTAAGCCAGCATAAAGGCCGATCAGAAGAAGAAGGAAACTAAAGAGTTACATCAACAAAGTAAATAAGGAATTTGATTATTGAACCTACAAGTTATAGGTGTCATTATTGAGAACATAGCAGAATCACTTTTAATATTAGAGGTACAAAAGAGATAGCAGAACAACTATGTTCTATAACGGCCCTACGATAAAGCCTGTTAGAAGGGTACCAGTCTCATAAGAAGTCAGTATGAAGCTCCCACCGGATTATGTATGCACCGAAGGTGTAAGAATTATAATAGAGCTTCAAGTTATGGACGTGAATTATACCTATATGGAGGGAAGGTCATGAAAGAGATAGAAGATACGATGCGAAATTCTAAGGTAAGTAAGGTAAAGGTGAACAACATACGAGATACTCAAAGGCAGAAGATCGTAAATAATCCATACTTCAGATAGAAGTCTATAAGCGCGAGGATTCAATATCCAGGAATGATAGCAGCGGCGTCAGTAGCATATCTTCCAACCTATAGTCTAGGTATCGAAAAGACTGATTATGAGAGTAAAGGATAGTTAGAGACGATGTGATGTCTCGTTTGATGTTCCAGAACAACATAATGAAATCTATGGGGCAAGAAAGTTGAAGGAAGGCCTCGGATAAACTAAATAGATATGTGTAGGTCTCAAGCTAAAGTATAGTAGAGAGAAAAAGTTTTAACGAAACATGAGTAAGGATGAGGAAAGGCAAGTGAAAGGGTGCCGAGAACGGATAAGTCCTCGGGATTGAAACCCACGAAAACAAGAAAGCTAATGGTTTCTCTAAATTATAGAAAATTCAGTATAGCCTGAATGAACTCAAAGGAGTATAAGGCTAATAACATTCAGAAGAGATGGAATAATGCCATGTTAATAGAATGAGGGTGTAATTATTATTAGAAAAAAATGACGTTTGGGCCTTCAATTGAGTAACGATCTGACGAATAAGAGAAAGGGATCTCATGAATTGGATAGGATTAAAATACCCAAGCAAGGTAAATCACATTGGGATGCCGTGAGATACGATTATAAAAGTAGGGTATCGCCCTATGTGGATCAATCTAATTATTTCAGATGTTCCCCGATAAAACGTGAATCCTAGTAGCAATATTACATAAAAGGTTAAGTTATCAAGGGTGGATTATGGATCAAAATTGAGGTGAATCAACAATGGATGGATAAAAGTTATAAAGTATGAGAAGAGATTAAGCCGTCATTCCTAAGACGAATAGTACTGTGGAAGCATTAGAGGACATAGATTTATACGTATGGGATAAGCAATGAAAGTATATGAGAAGAGATTAAGCCGTCATTTCTAAGATGAATAGTAATGTGGAAGCATTAGAGGACATAGATTTATACGTATGGGATAAGCAATGAAAGAATCCTGGGATTTGGTAGCAGACCTCAGTAACGTTAAGTCGAGGTAAGAGGTATGGTATAGTATGACCTATGTAGATGCAGTAAAGTCATATGAATGGATAACCACATCTATAAAATAAGATATAGCAATATTCGTAAGTTAGACAAAAAGCAAAGAACTTCAGGATTGGTTAAAAACTGGAGGAAAAAGTAGAGGAGAGTCGCATAAGCACACTTACAAGATCAGTATCGTAGAAGCTGCATGATGGGAGGTAGCAACAGTTATGAGATTGGAAGGAATTTGATAACAAGTCATAGTGTAGGAAAGAGGCCTAAAGGAGGGAAATACCATGGCCTTTGGACTTATTCACAGAACAGTTGCCTAGATTGCAAGAGGACTACTAAAGTATTCGCAAGAGCTATGGGATATGAGAATGATAAGCGCACCAGTCAACATTCGAGGACGAATGTTCTAAAGCGGGGAATGATGTTACACCCCATATTTTCGTATATGAAGATACACCATAAATAAATTAATGAGAACCCGGAAGTGAGATGTCACGTCCCGCAGTATTACATTACGGTGATGTCACATTTCGTAGTCTTAAGTTACAATGACGTTGCACCCTAAAGTATTGTACGTTAAAATTTTGTTTTCAGTTAACCGACGTAGACTCGGGGATGAGATCATCTTAACGTTAACGTATTTACGCTATTTATAACAAGCGATAAATAAGTGTTATGAAGGATAAAGGGGTACACGGATTAAAGAAAACGAGTTTCGTTGAAAGTGGCCAATTTGGAATAAAATACGGGTCGAGCGATAATACCCGATAATTATGAACTAGTACCATTTAAGGTACCATATGGCCATGGTAGTATAATATATAAAATATATATGAAGTATTTTAAAAATAAATAGAATATTAAGTAATTTGTGATGCTTTTAAATTATGCGGGTAATTGATTAATTACCGGGTAACAGGACATTACCCGGTTAACTAATAAATGGATAAAAATTAACAAAAACTTACTCAAAAAACGTGGCACAAATGCCACAAGGCTAATATAACTCATGAGACATCTATGCCATGTGACTATTTATGGCCAAATCACAAATTTGACTAACCTAAAAGACTTAAAGTCTTATCTTCAAAAGATATCAAAAACATTTTCCCATTATGGAAAATCAAACAAAACACTTTCATTTCTTCGTTTTAAAACCAAAACGTGAGAAACAAATGTCAAAACGTTTTAATGATTTCAACAATTCCTTGGTTTTCAAGATTTCAACAATTCGATCCTTAAGCAAACATTTTGTTCAAAACGTAAAAGCAGAATCAATTCGTCCAACTTTATTAAATTTAAGCAAAGTTTCGTTCAATTTCAGAAGCAGAAGCTTCACTTCGATCAAATAATTCAAGAAACAGATATGTTAAGGCCCTCCCTTCTTTCTTTTGGCATGATCCAGATTATACGAAAGAAACGAGCAAATATTCAGTTTCTATAAATTACTCTATTCATAGAAATAGTATGTGTGTCTATATTCTTGATTCCCCATGAGATTTATTATTATTTTCTGTTCATTGGTCTCAGAATAATACACGGTTGGAAAAATATATCCGGAAGGAATATCGAGATTAGTATGTATTTTTCATGCATTTTACTCATTTATACATGTGCATTGACCCATGACCAAATGACGTTATATACACATATATATATGTGAATATATATATATATGGGATATGGGAAAAGGTTATGGCGTTATATACGCACCACCACCTGATCAGCTGGTATATGATGATGATGTTGCCCACAATTGCTGAAATATGATTCAAACGGCGTTATATACGCATATATATATATATATATATATATATATATATATATATATATATATATGTATGTATATATATGTATATTGGATTTGGGAAAGATTATGGCGTTATATACGCTTCACCACCACCTGATCAGCTGGTATACGATGATGCTTTTTCCCACATGGGCCGATATGATATGATGGGATGCCCTCAGAGGCTGATGATATTATGAAACATGCACCTATACACGACATGACATTCATACGCATATGCATAAGGCTAAAAGTAATTTATAATTTACAGAGTTATCTAGACATATAAGTTGAGTCATTTGCTCTATATTTCTTCCATGTCTGTTATGTACTTATTTATATGCCTTACATACTCAGTACATTATTTGTACTGATGTTCCTTTTGCCTGGGGACGCTGCGTTTCATGCCTGCAAGTCCAGATAGACAGGTCGAGAGCCCTCCAAGTAGGCTATCAGCTCAGCGAAAGATATTGGTGCGCTCCATTTTCTTCGGAGTTGCGTGTTTGGTTAGTATGATTTAGACGTGTATTGTTTGGTATGGCGGGACTCTGTCCCGACCTTTATGACATTTATGTACTCTTAGAGGCTTGTAGACATATGTTTTGTACGTGAAAGATTGTTTGGCCTTGTCGGCCTATGTTTTGAGTTTATAAAGGATCATGTTGGCCTATTAGGCCTGTATGTCATGTCTATATGATGATGTAATAAAAATGATACGCTACATTGGTACTCGGTTGAGTAAGGTACCGGATGCCCGTCGCGGCCCATCGGTTTGGGTCATGACATGCAGGAGTCGGAGCCCTCCTCTGCCCGAAAGGAGAAGGAGCTGGGCGAACTTCGGTCGAGTTTGGAGGGAGTGCTCAGAGAAAGGGCTGGCTTTACGGAGCAGGTAATTTGTTGCTCGTAAATCTGTTCATATTTCCAATAATTCAATATTTGTTGACTTACCTTTTCTTTTGCAGATCAGGCAGAAGAATGGGGAGATCCTTGAGCTAAGGAAGCGAAACAAGGTAGTTACCTCGGAATTGACATCGACCCAGGGTCTTCTCCAAAATGCTCGAATAGAGATTGTCGTGCTATCTGCGGCCATGTCTGCAGTCGAAGGAAAAGTTTCTACTTATCTGAAGGATGACGCCATTGCGAATCAAATAGCCTGAAGTATATCAGTAAAGGCCGAGCAAAAACTGATTCGGGTTGTCACTCATGCTTGTGCAAAGGCGAGGAGGCAAGCCTTAGAGGAAACTAGTGCCAAAGGTGCTGATCTCTCAACTGAGGTCTAGAAGGCCCGAGAATCGGAGGAAAACTGGGAGCTCTTAGTTGCTTTGGATGAAGGTCCCGGAGATGGTTCGGAGGGTAGTGGAAAAGAAAAGTAGGCCTGCAACGTCTTTTCTTTTCTTCTTTCTTTTTGTGTATATGCTCCGGGGGAAACAAGTCTTGTAAAGACGCCCCATGTAAATATATTTTTTGGCAATGCAAAAGAACCTTGCTACTCCAAGCCTTTACATTCTTTATGTTCCATAGTTCTCGCAGAGTTAGCCTTTGAATTTTGATGTTGGCTCCTTGGAGCTCATACTTGGAATAATCGGGGGCCTCGAGATCAGGTTCTACCTCGAAATTATGTCGATAGCTCATTTAGGGTTGATGCTTATGATAGCAGGAAAACCTCGAGGTCTCGATACCTCCCGAATTTTGCTTGATAGCAACATTCATGCGGCCTGATAATGAGACCCTCGGGGTGGTCTTGCCAGTACATTTCCCAAAAAAGGTGACACCATCATGGCCAAAATTAATTGGTCTTCTGGGTAGGCAAGCAGTCACTACCTGCCTTTATATATTTGCTCGCTTACTTCTCAAATGGAGATTCTGCTATTTTGAGTAACTATTTCTTCCATAGAACTTTGTTCTTTGTACTAGTTCTCCCGTCGTTTCAACTCAAAACCTCAGCCCAAATCTTCATCCTCCTCTTCCTATTTTACCGTAGCCATGACTGCTACATCTACATCCACCTATCAAAGAGAGGGGAGTTCTACCTCTGTTCCGTATCCGGTCGGTAGTACACGGCCGATACCCAGTGAGCGGGCCTTGAGGTGCTTTGTCTCGAGGAGAGACTTTACGTTGGACAGACCTCCCAACGTTTAAGGGTATCGGGATCATGTGTCTAGGTTCATCTCCTCAATAAGGGAGAACCACCTCGAGATGATTAGAAAAGATTGCAGATGGGGAGAAGGAGTGGTACTGTATGTACCTTCCCTGGAGGAGAGTATCATGATCCATGTTGAGGGGTTTTTGAGCGTGTATACACATCGTTTTTTGTCGGGTCCCCCTTACAAGGTCATTCTTGAATTATGTAGGAGATATCAGGTTACCCTGGCGCAGGCTCACCCATTCCTTTGGAAGATAGTGATGATGATAAGGTACTTTGCGGATAAGGCCGGGCTCGATTTCACCCTCAGCCATCTCGTTAGGTTATATCGGCCACTGCATTACCGGGGCTTGATTACTCTACAATATCGATCCACTCAGTCCCTTGCCATTAACGATGAAAGGGACGAGGACCGACGGTGGATAACCCAGTTTGTTCGAGCACGGACGGTCGATATTATCCTTGGAGAGTTTTTGCCATTTCCTGAGAAATGGAATTTCACACGTAAGCGGCATACCTGTATCTTTATCGCTTTGTCCATAGCAGAGGCGGGCTCCATAAAGGCATCTTTTTGTTTCATTCTTTGTAGCGATTCCTTGGTTTCCAAATAAGGTCCCTGATCTTACTGAATGGTCCCGCAAGCTGGAAGTTTGTTCGACCTATGATAAGCGTAGGTGGCGAGACCTATCCAAGGAAAGATGGGAGGCAAATCATCACAGTACGCGTTTAGTGGATTATTTCCTCAGAAAGGTACTTTTCCTTTTAGCGCACTAACTTTCCTGCCACAAGTGTTGGAGATTTTTCTGAGATGAGGCCGTGCCCCTTGGGGGAGGAGGAGAGACTGCCAACCTCAGGGTTGAGGGTCGATAATAAACGGAAAGAGTCTCCGAGGTGTGAGGATGCTTACGGCGGGGAGAGTCCTCTTTTGAGGTTCAAAGAGGCGAGTCGGCCGATCTTCCGGCTTCGGAGGCCTCTTATTTCGAAAGATCATTTCCCGTTCCCGTCGAAGGTACTTTGAAGAACAAGGGTCATGTGGAGCCCTCTTCTATTTCTACCAAAGGCGCTTCATGGTATACTAGGCCATCGGACATTGGCTCGGCTTTCGGTGACGCTCAGCGGCTTGGCTTTATGGTAAGCTTTTCTAGCTAGTATATTCTTATCTTGGTTTCGCGCCCTTCCTTTCTTATTGAATTTTCCTTTGTAGGCCTTTGAAAAGCTTAATTCCGAGCTATTTCGCCATGAGGCCAGGATGCGAAAAGCTTTGGATAGGGCGAAATCCCTTAGACTCCTTTGTGCGTGGAAGGAAAGTGAGCTGGTATACTTATGGTGTGAGGCGAATTGAAGTTGGAACTGCAAAAGCCGCCTCCAAAGATAGGTAACCTGCATTTTGTGTCGATGTATGCTCCTCCATCATTTTCTGAGATTAATGTTTTGATATTTCAGTTGGAGAGAGAAACGGAGGAGCTGGAACAATTTTAGGGTGATATTGGCCGGGCCAAACATGAGTTTAACGAGTTGAAGTCTTAGGTAGATGCCCAAGTTGTGGCCAAGGAGGATGCTTTGGCTAAGGCTTCTGCCCTCGAGGTGCAAGTCCGGAATGCTTATGCGAATGATTCTGTTCGAGCGAATATGATCACAAGGCTCGAGTCCGAGCTTTTGACGTGAAGGCCAAGGTGGTGAATGCCCGGGCTGAGGCTGTAATGAGATGCACTAGGGCTGACCAGAATGTGGCGGCCTATTTGAAGGGCGCTACCTATGCTAAAGTTGAGTTAAGGGATGCTCTTGATCGTGCGAGCAATAGTGAAGAGTACGTGAAGTGCAAATCTCGGAGGGAAACCCTGGAGGAAATTCATGCCAGGGGCTTTGACCTCTCGGAAGAGATTAAGCAAGCCAAGGCGGAAGAACACGATGCTAAATTCCTTCTGTCTGATGCCAAGAATGGCTAAGATGGGGCCGTCGGGCCATAGTCCCCAATGGGACGTATATTTCCTTCTGTGTTTCTGTATATAGTACTTTCAAAGCATGTTGTAAATGGAGCTTGTATTTTTCCGCATGTATGTATAAAGAGGAAACCTCGCGGTTTTGTTTCTCCTATATTTCTTCATGTCTTGATTTTAGCCAGATGAACGGGTCTTTTTGTTGAGTGGAATCCTTAGATTCGTGGGATGGCCCTAGGGCTCATCAGGCTGGCACGTAGGCTCTTACGCACTTGGTTGATGCGACCTTTTATGTGGGCTGGCGACAATGACTCTTATGCTTTTTTTCCTAGGCATATTTAGTTAACTATTTTGGGTTCAGTCTCCGAATCGGGTTTCGACTCGAGCTCATGCGACCCTCAAGATTTCGAATTTAGAGTTGG
Organism: Nicotiana sylvestris; assembly: GCF_000393655.2. NCBI lineage: Eukaryota > Viridiplantae > Streptophyta > Magnoliopsida > Solanales > Solanaceae > Nicotiana > Nicotiana sylvestris. The sequence continues at coordinate 40,500,508 of NC_091062.1, forward strand.
CCCTTAGGCTCTTACGGGTTGGGTCGGTATCACCTTTTGTGTGGGCTGGCGACAATGGCTCTTATGCCTTGGGTCGATGAGACCTTTTATATGGGCTGGCGACAGTTCCTCTTATGCCTTGGGTCGATGCGACCTTTTATGTAGGCTTTATTTTTCCCTCGATAAGGATTTTTTGAAATAGTGTTTGCCTAACTCTTCGATGGTTTAATAAAAAACCTTGAGTGTGAGTCATTATATGGCGATGATCAAGCACCTCGGGAGGTTTGGCTTGGAGGTTGAGTATCTCGAGGCTAGTGTTTATGAGATTCCATGGTCGAATCTCTTTTGCCTATGTTGAGGGTAGCCTGTTTAACCGGTTCTTTCCGAAGTATATTCAAAGTAATTGAAGGCCTGTGATTTATAGGGACGGTCGGGCGTCCCCGACTTGCGTTAGTTTTGGCTGGTACAGCCTTGTGACCGGAGTCATTTGTGTTTGTGCAGAGCCTTTAAGTCCCGAGTGAAGTAGTTTTGGCATATATATCGAGGGTATGCCATTTTAGGGGTCTTACAAGTTCGATATATAGCTGAAACTTTAAAATCGGGTTTATGCCTTTAGTAAGGTCCTATAAGTTTTACACGCCTTTGAGGTCTTACAGTTTTGGATACTTGGTACAAGTATGGTTCATGCATTGCTTGAGGTCTTACAGATATTGTTGTTGCCTTATGTAGGTCTTACGAGACCGAGACTACCCGCATGTGGCCTTACAGCCTTGGGTTTTGATAAGTTGATGGAGATGGCGATTGACGGTAGTCCTCGAGTCATCGAGGGTTTCTTGGCTCGGGAGCCATTACTTTTAGACTTGGTGTTGCCTCATTGAGGGCTTACGATTTCAGAGTTCCCGACCCGGAGGTCATGTGGTCTTGAGTTTTTGATGCCAGTCCCAGAGTGTTCGGGATATTTTTGGCTCTGGAGCCACTTTGTGATCTTGATATTGCCTCATTGAGGGCTTATGATTTAGGAGCTCAGACCCGGAGGTCGCATTGTTTTAAGTTGTTGACGTCAGTCCCCGAGTATTCGGGACATTTTTTGGCTCTGGGGTCGTTTTTTGCAAAAATATCGAGTATCCTTAAAATGCAAAATGCTTTTGGGAAGTATTCTTTGATCGTTTGGTGCAAGTATACATGTCTTTGCTGTTGAGGGCTCGATTGTTCTATACGGATTCCGTTCGTTCGACCATTTGGGCCGATACAGTATTTTCCTATTGAGCCCCCGTTTGGCATAAGTAGGTGACCTTCCGGGGGATGTCCCCTAGTATTTGAGGTTGATTGCAAAAGAAGCCTTGAATACTTGTTGGATCTTCCTTAGGTAGTATGTAGATGTCGCCTCATTAAAAACCTTGCCGGTAAAACCCTTTTCGGGATAAAAACTAGGTCTAAGGAAAAGGGTGCAACAGATGCTTTAAAACCTTAAGGTCTTCGAGTTGGGTTAGCGCTTCTGCTGTCTCAGTCGGGCACCTGCATAAATGTGAGTATGAGATGTAACTTAAAAATGGAGATGGTTGTACTTTAGTGGCGATGGCACTTTGAACCTCGGTAGGCCTTCAGTTATCTGCTCGAATGACGCGGTACATCCTTTTGTTTGTTTATTCAGAAATAGTAGAGAATATGACTTGTGATCGCCATGTTGAATCCGTTGAGGGTTTGAGGGGCGAGTATAATTTGGTCAAGTAGCCTAAGTTGCTCTGTTGCCTTTGACCTGATAATATTGTCCGAGCTACCTGGACCCACAAGCACAAGTTTAATTTGAAATGTATACACAAGAAAAGAAGTTACTAGTGGGTCATTATGGGACTGAGATAGAGCCTCGAGTTTGCTTCTTCCTAGCGAGGGATGTTTTCGTTCTCCTGACTGTGGGTTCCTGCAGGGCACCGACACCTTAAAAGATCGTATGGGTGACATGTTACAGCTCATTTGCTTCGTTATTTTTGGTTGCCTCTCTTTCTCGGAACTGATTTTTGGCTCGATCGTTGAGAAATTCCTGGAGGTGACCTTTGCTGAGTAGTCGGGCTACCTCTTCCCGGAGTAGTCGGCAATCTTCAGTCCTGTGACCGTGTGTGTTGTGAAATTCACACACTATGTTGTGGTTCATTTGTGAAGGATCCGATTGTACAGGCCTTGGCCACCTGGTGTCTTTGATTTTACTGATGGCGAACACGATGTCTGATACATCGGCGTTAAAATTGTATTTCGACAAGCGGGATGCCTCCGTTGGCCCCATGTACCTATCAAATCCATCTCTATTGACGAGTCCTCGAAGATTCTGGCCTCGGTTCATTCTTCAATTAGTGCGGGGTATGTTACGCCTCAGAGCATTTCTCCTATCTTTGGTGCATGGCTTGTACATTTCTTTGTTTGGCTTTGGCTCCTTCGTCGGAAGCTTGTTGGGTATACCGAGCCCGAGGGGGCTCCTAGTTGGTCATCCTCGACCCTGATCTTTGACTGGTATCGGTGGTGGACATCCAACTAGGTCACAGCAGGATACTCGACTATGTTCTATTTCAGCAGTCTTGAAGCCACTGAGCTTGGTTCATTCAGACCTTGAGTGAAGGCCTGTACTGCCTAGTCATCGGAGACTGGTGGTAGTTCCATTCGTTCCATTTAAAAGTGAGATACGAACTCTCGCAGCATCTCGTTCTCCCTCTGCTTGATCTTGAAGACGTCAGACTTCCTCGTTGCTACTTTGATGGCACTGGCATGTGCCTTTATGAAATAATCTGCTAGCATGGCAAATGAGTCTATAGAGTTAGAAGCTAGGTTGTGATACCACAACATGTCCCTTTCAAAAATGTTTACTCGTACTTCTTTAGCAAAACGGACTCGATCTTGTCGTTCTTTAGGTTGTTGCCCTTCACTGCACAAGTGTAAGCAGTAACGTGCTCATTGGGGTCTGAGGTTCTGTTGTATTTCAGAAGGTTTGTCATTCTAAACTTATTTGGAATGGGTTTTGGAGCTGCTTCCTCTGGGAATGACCTTTGTACGAACTTTTTTGAATCCACACCTTTCAGGATCGGGGGTGCGCCCGGAATTTGATCGACCCTGGAGTTGTAGGTCTCGACCTTTTTATCGTTGGCTTCTATCTTTTTCTCGCCCGATTCGATCCTCTTTGTGAGGTCCTTGAGCATCTTTATGATGGCGGGGTCAGCTGCCAACTCGTTGTTGCTTGATCTCTCTGATACCTTCTCGGCTGGGGAAGCCGTCCCCGGCGCTACCGTGCTAGGAGTTTTCTGGTGACTTTGCAGCTCAGCGATCGCTAGCTGTTGTGCCTACAACATTTCAAAAATAACATGAAAGCTAACCTCCAGTTCTTCCTTAGCCGAGGTTTCCTGAGTTTATTGTTGGTCTCCTTGGTGCACGATCTTGTTAGTTTGGGAGCTTTTATCGATGTGTTGAGCATCGCATGAGACCATGTCCACGGGAATCGGTTCTAGTGCGTTCTCAGGGTTTTGAGGTGGTACACCAACACCTAGAATATCCACACCATTTTCACCACGGTTCTCAAGATTGTTGTTCACTAAGTCAGACATTTTGACCTGAAATCAAAGATCTTGGGCAAGAAAAAGTGTGAAAGGTAACTTGGGTTGCGTAGTTAAACCAACAAGAAAATAATCACTATTATTTTTGGCCACACGGTGAGCACCAAACTATTTACCGGGAAAATGGCAATAAGATTAAATTTGATTTAGTGGTTCTAAAATTACGTGATATATTTTTATGCTAGCTGTTAGGCAGTTGATGCTATATGGAAGACTTGAAAACGAGATAAGAGCTTAAAACGAGATGTTAACCAAACTGAATCATTTTCGATTGGGGCCTCGAGCTTGCCTATTCGAGGCCTCAGGGTCGAGTCTGAAGCTCGGATGGGAACTATTGAGGGTGGTCGAAGGAGACTAACAGTTACAAATAAATCAATGGCGGCTCTTTATGGCCAATAATAAGCAATAAATGAAGAACAATGAATGTAAGCAATGAATATAAGCAATAAATGAGGTAATGAGATAAAGAGAATATTTTAGAGAGTAGAGAGAATGTTCTAGTATATTTAGTATGGAGCAACCGACCTCTACAAAATGACAAGGATCCCCTTTATATAAGAGGGGGAATCCCAACATAGTCAAGTGCATTAATTACAAAGATATGGGGCTGGTACAGCCATAAAATGCCTTGATTTGCCTCTTGGGCTATTCCACTAGACTAGACCTACCATATGCACGTGCCTTTGGGAACTCCACCTTGATCCACCAAAACCGGTAATTCACTATGTCTCGGGACCGGTCATTAATTATACTGTCTCGAAGTTGAACTGTCTCGAAGTCGACCACTGAGAATTCTCGGAGTCGATAAGTGGAAGCCCTCGAGATGCCTTGATGCCCATGAAATTGAGCCGTCAATTTCCACTCTATACAATGTTCACAACAGAGCCCGAAGCCTGTGAAGCCTTAATACCATGGCTCACCTCAGGGACCACCTCAGCTGACATGAGGTTGTTGATGTCAAGGCCAAGGCTAGGAATTTAGGAGGTACCAGTGCCCTGCTCCCTTGGCTCCGAAAGAAGAGAGGTAAAATCAAACTCAAGGTTTTGCATTTTTAGCAACTCTGACTTTAGCTCAACTACCGCTCTTAAGTTGAGGCATGTCCCAAACTTCGCCTCGCTCAACCCTCTCAAGGTGCATTTCAAAGTGCTTGAGTCGATCTTCATAAGATTGATGTTGTTTTTGAAAGTTAGTGACTGAGGTTTGGATCGGGGGCAGTGCTTGCTAGATGAGAGATGGAAGTTCTTTCAGTAGTTTGTGTACTTTGGCATTTGCATTACGTGCCAGTAGACCAAGCTTTTAAAGTGCAGGCATGAGGCAGGTAGTGGTGCAGTAGCTTATCTAGGAGTGGATGTGGAAGTGGCTGGTACAGAAGGAGTGTCTGATGAGGTAGCAGGTGCTGCTGAGGTTGGAGGAGGAGTGCGTGAAGGCTCTGTTGGATTGTCGACCACTGTTTCTGCAACATCATTTATCCGGGTAATGCCGATATCCTGAACAGCTTTTTCTACGAGATCATGTTTGATACAGGAGGAACCGTTATAGCTTTGCACAAGGCATGGATTAGGCATGGAAAAGGGAATGAAGTTGTTGTCTAGTTCGCTCGGATCCCAATCTCATAGTATATAATCTCTCCCATAACAACCTTGATGCCCGTCATGATGCATGCAATGAGGATTGACTTCTCGATGCTTATATCTGCTTTATTTCTTGAGGGCATTAGACGGGGACAAACAAAACTCAGCCAGTACCGACCATCTTGAGTAAGATCCCTCTTGTGGATCATTTGGCCCGGTGCAATCCAAGGCGGAGTTTGCTTGGCAATGATAGAGGCTACCCAAGCACACTCGGATTCCTTGTTTTTATGCTTTTCGTCATATTCTACGATGTCTGGCTCCATATCCTCGAAGTATACATCATTGATTGATAATGCATCATAGAGGACTTCAACTGTGTGAACTATAATAGAGTCCAGGAACCTACAGTTTCTCTTTTGCTCTGCGTTCCTGGATGCAGCATAGGCGGCATAGAATTCTCGTGTGAGTGTCTCATTGTACTCTCTTGGGACCTGACTGAAGGAATCCCACCCTTTTTTTTTTGATGTTTTCTAGTACATGGGGATAATGTTCTTTTAAGATGTTCAAGCTGAGCTTCTTCTCTTCAAGGATTTTTCTCTTTCCTAAGCCTCCCCTGTACAGGGTCCGAGAGCCGAAAACCCCAAACCTGAGATCTTCATCACTTTTTTGGCGTGCTTCAACAAGGAGGTCAACAGGTGGCACAAGATCAGTTTGTGCCTCCTCCTCGTCAGACTAGGAGGAATGCTCAAATATTCTTCTAGTTATGTCAGGCCGGGTGCATTTGGATTGCTGTTCTTGTTGGCTCAAGGCAGTAGCCTGTTTTTTTCCTCAAGCGGGAGGTGATCGCAATGTGAGAGACTTCTTTGGTGCTATTCCTATCAATGAATCAGTGAGTGAGTGGTTGATATAACACGGGAACATATTGAGGGAATTTAAAGGAAGCAAGAAGTATTTTGCGAAGAGTTATGCTATCGCATAACAACTTTGCGAGCCGCAAACCCATCGCAAATTTACATCACTCAAAAGCCAAAGCAAGAATGTGATCGCACTAGGGAATGCATGCGACCGTAGAGTGGTCGTGTTTTTTCTTACCAGATATGGCAAATTATCTGCCTCAGTTTGTAGCAATTTCGCGGTCCACAAAATGAATCTACGATCACGGAACCCAACCGCAGAAGTTCTTCTCAACAGGCTACCTAGGGCACTAAATGCGACGACTCTGCCGACCGCAAACTAGTTATGAGGACTACAAATATCGTCATCCTTAATCAAAAGGTCGACCTACTCATTTTACAGAGCTTCTAACATCCAAATTCAGAAATTGCAAACCTATGATATGGAAAAATTTCCCACCCTGTTCTTTACTCCTATTTTGTAGATTAAATTCTTGAAACCCAGTTTACCCCCAGACTCAATTTCCCCTAAATCACGATTCTTACACCAACTATGCACACATTGATACCCACATCAAGGGATTGAGAAGACGGGGAAAAAGAGATGCAAACATATGATCTTTTTCAATGTAATTAAGCAATAGAGGAAGGAACATTGACATACTAGATGTTAGAGCAGTTAAAGAATTCGATCAAAGATACGAACCAGGTGACCTCTTTCTGTGCAATTCCTTTTATCTTTTAGTGATTTTGTGTTGTTAATCTGATGTTTTTGGTCTTTTTCTTGTTCTTTTTTTATCTATTTTGTGTTGTGCAGTGCTTGTGTGTATGAGAGTGAGGGTGTGTGATTGAAATGATGAGGGGGTTAGGGTTTAATACCCGGGGATTCTACGGTGGAAAAGTAGATCGCATAACACATTATGTGGTCACATATGTGTTATGAGATGAGTTATTGACTGCTTTGCTATAACTCACTTCGCGATGCATTCTGTGGTTGCATAATCGTTATGCGGGACACAGAAATAGAAATCCCACAGCATTTTTAGGGACGAAATTGCATTTTCTTCAGAGTGTGTCTACGACCATTATGTGGTCCGTAAAGCCATTATACGACCTCATAATTGCCGCAGACCACAAGTCCTATTTTCCTTCCTTCTTCTCAGTCCTTGCACCATGTTTCAATATACTCATCTATATCTGCAAAAGGGTTCTCTTCTTCGAACTCAGCCATGTTTACCTAATAACACCAAGCAAAGCAAGTATAGTGTGATGGAGTAGAAAAACATGTAATGTAAATCACACACTAAATAGTAAATTCAAAACCGTACTCCCCCACAATGGTGCAAAAATTTAATACGCTCAAATTACACTTAAATAAAAAGTGTAAGGAGGTCGGTATCAAATATAATAAGCCAACAAGGTTGGAGTCGAATCCCATAGAAAATAGGTGTGAAAAGGTTATTTGAATAGTGTGAAACAAGAGTTAAGTAGTAATTATGCCCCTTTAGCTTAAAAAGAAAATGATGTAATTGTGAATTAACAAGATACCTATTTTGTTGTGAGAATGTAATTAATTTAATTAAGGAAACCAAGGTTCTGTCCCCATCAATGAAATGTAATGCTATAAGTGTTAAGATGATATATTTCTAATGGAAGGTCCTTTGAGATACAAATAGTTTTTAAATGACTACCCAATATTTTCCAATAGTTGGGTAGTATTCTCTTTAAAATTTTCCCAAATATAAAAGAGTTACAATTAAGAATAACCAATTTATGCCAAATAGAACCCACTTATTCCTAAGTGATTCTATTAAACAAGATTTAGAGCCTTGCATTTTTTATATTCAATTTTACCAAACCCTGACCCACTTTTCCAAGTAAAGATAGAGTAAAATGGAATTAGTCAATGTTTGCAACCACCTGCAATAAATGAATCATAAGAAATGAATAAGTATCAACCAACCATTATATATATATATATATATATATATATTCAATGTTAAACACTCATTAACATTACATTCATTTAGGGTCTACAACCTTAGTATTTAAAACTAGCTACTCATACTAGAATCCGATAACAAAGCAATAAATAAAGTCATAAAGCTTACAAAGATACAAGATTCTCTCTTCAAAAGCTTCCAAAATAATGGTGTATTCAATTTCTTCAATGTAGCCTCTTTTTCAGACAAGATACCCCGCAAAAAATCCAGTAAATCTATTTATAATGGGCTAAAAGTCGGGGTCAAAGTTAGTAAAAATGCCCCAGCAGAACACATCTGCGACCGCAGAATGGTTGCAGATCATGTATGCGGTCCGCAGACTTGCAAGGTCGCCGTATAATTGCACGCCCAGTTGCCCAGTTCTCCATCACAGATCCATTATGCGGTCCGCATATTGATTAAGCGACCGCAAACTTCACCACAAATGTGCTCTCGCAGAATCTCCTGTTGCATTTATGCGGTCATTATGCGGTCCGCAGAAGTGTTATGAGACCGTATAATAGACCACATATTCCTCTCTTCAAGGGCTAGAAAATCTGCTTTAGTCTGCAGTAGGTTTGCAGCCCGCACATCACTTCTGCGGTCGCAGACCTACCGCATTTCTGCCCTTCTACGGGTTTTTGTCTTCTTCTCTGTGTTTTTGGTTCTTCAAGTCTCATACACTGCAAAACACCAAAACTTCATAAGAAATAACTAAATATTCTTTAAAAGGCGACCTAAAGTCTATGTAATTAGTATCAAAGTGCCAAAATTCTATGGTGCATTAGAGCTCCGCGATCGCGATGTACATCCATGTAGCCAAAAATCAGCAGTTGAAAAGGTCTTTAAAATGGTCTGAAACCACCCCGAAACTCCCCAAACCTCTCGGGACCCTGTCCGAACATACCAATAAGTCCTAAAATATAACACGAATATACTGAAAGCCTGAAATCACACATAACAATGTCAATATCATGAATCGCACCTCAATTCAAACATTATGAACTTTTGAAATTTTAACTAAACTCGCGCAGAATCATATCAAATCTACTTGGAATGACATCAAATTTTGCACACAAGTTTCAAATGACATAACGAACTAATTCCAGAACCCGGAATAATAATTCAAACTTGATAACACCAAAGTCAACTCTTGGTCAAACTTATGAACCTTCCAGACCTTTGAATTGCAAATTTTCGCCAGTTATGGCCAAAATCTTCTAGAAGCCCTCAAATACAAATCCTGATATATTACCATGTCCAAAATCATAATTCCTACCTAATGAAACAATCAAAACTCCGATCTGGTGTCAAATACTCAAAAGTCAGACTTGGTCAAACTTTCAACTTAAAGCTTTTAAAATAAGAATCATTCTTCCTAATCAATCCTGAATCACCAGAAAATCTGAACGAATCATCCACACAGGTCATAATATAATATATGAAGCTACTCAAAACTTCAAACATCTGAATACAATGAAAATTCTCAAAGCGACCGGGCGGGTCGTTATACACTTGGGTCACGTCACAATCCTTTCAGGCTATAACCAATTAACGTAAGTCCAAATTCCAACATTCTCCCACTTGGACGCCAACATTAATTGAGGATAATAAAACAATGATAAAACTTTTGAGTTTTGAGAAAAATAGCTTAACAAAGATTTTAGACTCTATAGTGTTCACACCAGGATCGAATGACCTATATAACAATCCATCCAGTCTCAACAGAACACTAATAATGAATCGTAGCAGCCATCACACTATTTCAAGATATGAGTTCTATCTATGATCATATGTGCTAGAATTTCCATCAACATGGATCAAACGTGTGAGCTAAGCATATTATCTTTCTAATCAAGGTGAACAAAGCCACAGCTTAGAAAAAAATAATCCTCCAAGTGATATAATAACCAAATCACTTTTGGAGCCTCAAAGTGACTTTAAAATCATATCGCCTCAGGGGAGTTTTCCTTGTGCCTTACTCAGGATAATTAAGGAAACAAGCAGCAAAGCTCAAAGATACCATGAGTTTATACAATATCCAATTGAAAATAAAAAATAAATAAATAAATTATCATGTTAGTCAATAATAATAACAAATATATAATAACACAAGTTTACATAAAATTAGAATTTATTAAAAGTAATATCTAGGTTAGCAATTATAAAATAACTCCCACTACTAAAGCATATCAAAAGACTCTAAAATACTCATATTTTGAGCATGTTCATTAAATACTACTGGCCTAAGACCTTTAGTCAAAGGATCAGTCAACATAGATTCTGTGTTAATATGCTCAATACATATATCACCTTCTTTTACCATGTCTCTAACCTTAAGAAACTTAGGGTTAACATGCTTAGAACCTCTTGTTCTCTTGTTATTCTTAGAAAAGAATACAATTGCACTAGTGTCACGGAAAATAGTTATTCACTTAGATATAAAATCCACAATTTGCAATATAATAAGGAAATTCTTCAACCATTCAACATGTGAAGCAATCTCATAACAAGCAATAAACTCAGCTTCCATTGTAGATGTAGTAGTGGTACTCTGTTTCTCACTTTTCCAAGAAACAATACCTCCAGCCATAACAAATGTATACCCAGAAGTTGATTTGATAGTACCTTGACAACTTGCAAAATCATAATCTGAATATACCAGCAGGTCTAGATCATCAACCCTTTTTACTCAAGCATGAAGTCTTTGGTGTGTTGTAGATATCTCATCTCTTTCTTTGCAACCACCCAATGTGCCCACCCAGGATTAAAAGAAAATCTTCCCGATATGTTAACACCAAATACAATATTAGGACTTGTACAAACCTGTATGTACATCAAACAACCCATAACACTAGCAATTTAATTATTCATTTTTCGCTTTTAAAAAAACAGAATTTCCTTAAATACACCGAATAATAGTAAAATCTCATAGAACCTTACGTACTTCTTTCCCGAAAATATCATGTGTGAATATTACATAAACCACAATAATAGTAATAATAAGTGCAAAGGTGCATAACTACTAGTAGTCCCTAAAATCCGGTGCCACACATGCATGAGCAATCTAGGAAAATATACAAACTACTACAACTCCTGCTTGAAGTAAAATGGACAGAGATCATAAATAAGGTAGAAGGAGACTCTGGTACTGCAAATCGAAGCAAGGCAAGCAGCTCACCACTAAGTCTCCGTGAAAGTGCGTCTACACGCCCATGTGACCAATAGAAGTACCTGTCTCCGTACTTGTACATCAGTGCAGAAGTGTAGCATGAGTACGTAAAACAACGTGTACCCAGTAAAAATCTAGTTTAACCTCGAAGAAGTAGTAACGAGAGGTTGACTTGACACTTACTAGTGGTCAAACAGTAATAAAAATACATAAGATAGACATGAAGGATGTACAGCAAGCAGCAATTAAACAGATAAACATTAATAGTAAATATCCAACATGGATCTATATAAAGTCATTAAAATGTCATAACCGGCCTCGAATGCACGAACTCGGGTGATATCAAAATCGAATCATATCTCAAGTGTTAAACATAAGTCTTCCAAGGCGAACGGACTGATCCCATAGGAAGGTGATATTCAGTACTGCCGAGGCGGACGACCTGATCCCATAAGAATAGTGATACACAGTATCACCGAGGCGATGACCCAATCCCATAAGAATAGTATTACCATACTGCCTAGGCGAGAAGCCCGATCCCATAAGAGTAATTTATAACACTGCCGAGGCAAACGACCCGATCTCATAAGAGTAGAGAAACTACCTTACTCGCGGAAGTACATACGAGTCGAGAAGACACGGATCTATTGTTCATCAATTATTTCACAATTTTCAAAGTAAGAGGCTCAATCAATGTCTTATTCTAACCTAACTCTTAGTCATAATTTAAGGAAAACAAATGCATAGGGTAATTACAATTAACACATTTAAGGTATGACGTGAAGCTAAGTCTACCCGGACATAACATAGATATAACTCCGTACGGACTCTCGTCACCTCGTACATATGTAGCTCTCACAATAAGTAGCAAACAATAATTAATTCAGCTAAGGGTGTAATTCTATCTTACAAGATTAGGCGAAATACTTACCTCATTTTCAAGTTCCCTATCCGGTTTTTAACTCATTACAAATCCCCAAACAATGCAAAGCAATCCGAACCTAATCAAAAGTAGTATAAACTAATCAACATATGCTTAAAAGTTCGTAATTTAACTATTAAACTAATTTTCCAACTCAATTTTGAAAAGACCATAAAAGTCACCCCCGGCCACACGTGCCCGGATTCCGAAATTTTTTGAAGATAATCGTCACCCATGAGATCACGACCTCAAATATATAATTTATTCCCAATTCCATAATAAATTTTGTGGTCAAATCCCATTTTCACTAAACTCTAGGTTGTAACAAAAATCCCACAAATTTTCTCTAATTCCATGTTAAATCTACCCATAATTCATGTATTTAACTCAAGAATTGATAGGAATCACTTACATTGTGATGTTGATGAAATCCCCCACAAAATGCTCTCACATTCGTCCAAGACTAAATGAAAAATGGGAGAAAAGAAACTAAGTTCTATAATAAATCCAAGTCTCCTAGGTCCCTCTCCTTTGTGATCGTGGAAAAGGCCTCGCGATCGCGAAGAGTAACTGCCCAACTGCACCAAATTCCCACTACGCATTCGCGATCAAAAGGACGCATTCGTGAAGAACCAGTTCCCCTGCCTTCCGCTTCATGATGACACAGTCGCGTTCAGATAGGCCATCTGCCCTTCGGCCCATCCCATTCCCAACCTGCTTCGCCCTCACAAGCAGGCCTTAGTGTTCGTGGAGGAGGACCAACACCTTAACCACGTTCATGTTCGACTTCTCGCATTCGTGAAGAGTAAATCCCAGGGCACTTCACTAGCTATCTTTTCAATCACGGGATAACCTTCGTGATCGCGAAGCACACTACCACACCAGCAATTTCAGGCAATTTCAACCATGCTCCAGTCGGTCCGAAACATACCCGAGCCACCCAGGACCATGTCCAAAAGAACCAACAAGTCCATTAACATACTGCGGACTTACTCGAAGCCTCAAAACATATAAAATAATATAGAATCCCACCTCAAACCCCAAGTAACCAACCTCTAAGCTTCAAATTCATTTTGACCAACTCCGGATGCGACGAAACATACTTAAACAATTGGGAATGACGCCAAATTTTACGCACAAGTCATAAGTCATAATACAAACCTATTCCAAGGCTCGGAATCCCAAATGGACTTCGTTAACATCAAAATTAATTTCAACTCAAACTTAGGAAATTCTAAAACCTTCAAAATGCCAACTTTCAATAATAAGCGCTGAAATGCTCCCAGTCCACCCCAAACTCGATCTGAACGTACGCCCAAGTCCAAAATCATCATACGAACCTATTGAAACCTTCAAATCCTGGTTCCGAGGTTGTTTACTAAAAATGTCGACTCAAGTCAAACTTAGCCACCTTAAGCCTTTATTATGGTACTAAGTGTTCTGAATTCAACCAAAACCCTTCCAAAACCAAACCAACCATCCACGCAAGTCATAAAATAGTAAAAGCACATACGCATAGTCTTAAATAGAGGAAAAGGGATCTATAAAGTAAAACAATTGACCGGGTCGTTACAACTAATCTAATATTAAGGGATGGGTTTGTTGCTTAACTTTATCGCTAGTTAACAAAGAACTGATACATAAACTAATTATCCCAAACGTAGTAACAATCAAGTAAGAAAATACAATTATTTTCATGAAATTGTATGAAACAAACTAGATTATTTTGTAAGCACACATTTATATTTGAAACAAGCTGGCTAATAACAAAACATGTTAATCGCATTATGTAATCATTAGAGCGCATTCAAAAGCCTAAATATTAAGGCAAGTTTCGAATTATTTCTTAGGACTTGTTAAGCAACATAGTTGATTTATTATCTAGATATATTATCTTATGTGTGATAAATCAATGGACAAGCTATAAGTAAATATTAATCCTATTCGACAACCCAAAGTAATATTTTCACTATACTTGAGAGTTTTTGTACATCCGAGAAGGGAAGCTACGAAGCGGGGATTTGACGGGGATATCGAGTGAACCCGAAAATCATCTTTCAAAAGTGGCTTCATACGATTGTACCTCGCAAAAGTGAAGTAAACATGTTAGTGAACTCATATATAATAAAAATAAATTAAGTATTACATATTTTGAAATGATTTTATTTGAAAATATTTTTAGAAAATTGTTGTTTGGAAATGATTCGAAAATATATTTTTGGAAATTTGTTTTTGTTTTTGAAAATGGTTTTAAAATATTTTGGGAGACTTACCAAATAGACATTAGAACGCAAACACCGACTAGGTTGCAACTCCAGTGGCCAACTGTGTTGCCTTCCGAAGTACGGTTCGCGTTCTCATCTTTTAAACTTAACCATGGATTTAGGTTTGGGACATGAAAATGGATTATTAATGTGAATGTTCAATTTTGCTATTGTCTAAATAAACGGAAGCATGGTTCCCTTAACTGTATTGAGTTGGGTAGAAATGTATGAATAAGTCTTGCTCAGTTGGGGTTTACTCGATTGAGCGCTGGTTGTGCCTCACGAGGTTGGGGCGGGATATCAGGAATCCTCAGAGACTGGTGGAACTCACTTGGAATTCAAGACAAAAATACTTTTCTTACTTCCCAAGATTTTGCCTTCAACATCAGAATCCTACATGAAGTTTTCTACGGAGATACTGGCCAAAGACTGGAGAAAATGCGAAGACAACTCTTCGAGATAAAGTGTGTTTCATTCGACAAAAATGACATTGACAGGCATTTTCAAAAAATGGCGAAGATATACTTCGAGATCGGTGGAGACATCAATCTAAAGCAAGCCTTTGTCTCTCCCCTTCCATAGTTGTTGGCAAGCCGAACCATGACCATCATTGAAGAAAAGTTTCAGTCCATAACAATCCCACAAATTGGTTACATCAGGCAAGCTATTTTCGTCACATTGGATAACATTTGTACGAAGCGCTCTGTCCTACAAATTATCCAACATAATCCAGCGCTTGACAAAGCATGCCACAAATCTGATCTAGTAACCGAATCAGGATGTTCCTGCCACATATCTCGGCGACGGAGAGAATTCAAGAGGTTCAAATGGCCAAGAATTCCCGATGAAAAATCAAGGTCCAAGAGATGCACAAAATATTTCAGACGTAGAAGGCCAGGAAATTTTCACAAGAAAAACAGATGCTTTATTTTCCACAAGATTGGACATTTCATAAAAAATTGTCCCCAATCAAGAAGATCTGCCAAACTTCTTGAAGCGATTGAAGATTACACTTGCATACATCTCGACAAAGAGGAGGACCTTGAATCCATATTCTCTACGGATGATGAACCTAGCGAAGAAACCTTATTCTTTCTCGATATCTACGAAGATCAAGGCAGTGATCACTATTAAATTTTAGAACCAGTGATTGAAGCCCGAGAGGAGATTAACACTCTCATAGTCGTTCCTTAAGTAGAACTCAAAGTCTATTCATCCAAATGGGATAAATCAACTCGAGTTATTACTTTCATCGACACTGGAGCTGCTTCCTCACTCATAAATCATGTTGTTCTCCCTGAAGATCAATGGATGTCGCACTTTATGGATTTTACCACTGCATCAAATGGAATCCTGACTACCACCATTATCACAAAGCATCTGGTCACAATTGAGTTCTTTCCAGGATTGAAGTACAAAACCAAGCTGATAGGGTCAGATGATAAATTACCTATACCAAATTAACTCACTCTTTTTTCCCACTTAGCCAAGGCCAAATATTTTTCCAAGTTTAATCTAAAATATGGATTTTGGCAATTGGGAATCCACCCTGAAGAAAGACCCAAAACGGGATTTTGCATCCCCGATCATTACTTCCAATTGAAAGTCATGCCCTTCGGACTAAAAACTGCACCCTCATTATTCCAAAAAGCCATGATAAAAATATTCCAACCCATCCTCTGTACCTCCTTAGTTTACATTGATGACATCCTGTTATTTAGTGATACATTGGAGGAACATGTCAACTTGCTTTGTTAATTTGAGGCATTGGTCACACAGTATGGAATCATTCTCTTAGCAAAAAAGATGGTTCTTGCTCAAAAAGAGATTGATTTTCTCGGAATGCATTTTGTCCAAGATGCATTTAGTCCAGGACTCCATATATGTCAGGAACTACTCAAGTTTCCAGATACCAGCCTCACAACAAAGCGGATACAATAGTTCTTGGGTGTCATAAATTATGTAAGAGATTTCATCCCAAATATCTCTACATACATTTCTCCGCTCACAGATATACTCAAGAAAAATGCTCCATCATGGGGAAAGAAGCAAGATGAAGCAGTCAGGGAAATAAAGGAGATATCAAAAAATATCAAGTCCCTCTACATCCCTTCGGATGGTAAGAAGATACTGCAAACTAATGCCAACAATGAATATTGGAGTGCCGTTCTATTTGAAGAAAAATATGGCCAGAGAAACATATGTGGATATGCCAGCGGAAAGTTCAAAGATGCTGAGCAGCAGTATCACTCCACTTTCAAGGAAATTTTTGCAGTAAATAATGGAATCAAGAAATTCAATTTTTTCCTGATACATACAGAATTTCTGATAGAAATGGATATGAAGGCCTTCCCAAAGATGATCTAGATAAATGCAATTATTATTCCCAATCCTTAGCTTCTCAGATGGGCACAAAGGTTCTCTCCATATAAGTTTCAAGTCAAGCACCTGAAAGGAAAGGACAACATTCTTGCGAATTTTCTATCCTGACCAAAAGAATTCTCAACGGGATTTTCCCCAGCGAAGATGAAGTCAAAACAAAAGCTAATCAGCCACATCTTCATGTTCACAAATATACCGGGCACAAGTTCATTAAAGCCAATGAATCATCCACCGGAGTTGTTCAATCTCATAGATCCTTTTGATCCATCAATTATAATAGAAAGAAGAACTTATTATGAGCTCCAAGTTTTCCGGGAACATGGAGGATCCATTCTTAAGCCTTATGGGGTCAATCAAGAATATCCATTCTTCCATATATTCATAGCACAAGCCAAGGATTTCCAAGGAACTATTATGGTTTTTCAGGTACCTATGCCATAAGTATTATATTTTCATGGAATTCAAATGCAACGTCTTCAAAGATTTTGATAACATTAAACCAGCTCTTAAAGTATTTTTGCCATGGTTCAAACCTAGAAGATATTGGATAAAATGTTTCAATGATTCCTACATAGAAAAAGTATTCATGTTCCATAGGCCAGTGAAGATTATTAATGGAAAAGTCCAGGCGCAAGCAGAGGCATCATTCTGGTGGAAATTTCCCGTGTCCATTTTATCCATGGAAGAAGAATATAGCGAGGCACAAAGAATCCTTTTCCAGCAAAACAGGTGCATCCCGAGGGAAATATAGCCAAAAGATTAGGCAAGCTGGAATTATACCAGCAATCATCCTTACTGGGAAAGAGTCCGCGAGCAGCAAAAGAATATCAAACCCCATACGATGTCATCCGAGAAAAGATTACTCATGATATTTCCAGATTAAGGTTGCGGATTCACTACAAAAAAAATGGAATTAGTTTCAAATGTTGTCGCTAATCTATCGCTAAAATGCTCGTAGCTAATCCGTCGCTAAATGAGATTAGAGACGAATTTTACAGTTTAGCTATAGATTTTGTCCATCGCTAAAACATGATTTTTTTAGTAGTGATTACATCTCTCAATCTTAAAGATAAAGAGAACAGCGAAGAAGGATCGTCAAGTTCCAGGCGTTACTACACAAGGTCTTTGAAAAGATGCCTAGAAGACAACCCTAGAATCATGAAGGATAATTATCTAAATCCCTGCTAATGCCACCATAATCCTACATTACCTACCAAAAACCCCTCAAAAATTATCTACCCATGCCAAGACAAATTTTCACATATTTCCATACTATCCGGGCCCCACTTCCACTTACTTTTACATGCTTCCACGTGCTTCGTCACATGCAACACCCTACTTTCACATGCTATCACATGCCCCTGCATACTTTCAAATGCTATACCATGTATATTTCACCCCTTTCACATGTTTTCAAGAGCTTTTTAGTTGTTTTGCCTAAAGTCCTTCACATGCCAAGAGGGACCCACTTATAGATAAGTTTTCCATGTAAGATAGGTTTATTTTATAATGTAAGTTTATCGTGTAGTAACCTCCTAGTCCTATATAAAGGAGTCCTTGTAGTAGTTGTAAGATCATTTTGTAACCTTTGTACATCTTTTGTGATGTATTACATATGAGTGCTTTCTAAATTTCCCTCTTGTTCTTTCTTTCAAATGGATGGAAAGGCCGGTCCATGTATGAAAATAGAGTAAGAATACTCTTTGAAAGTTAGCTTATTGTAGTACAAAAGTTTTCTAAGTTATAAACAGCTAACGTTGGTTATAGTACAAATATTTTCTTAGTCGTGTAGCTATGTAAACCATGCCATCCCTTATTGGTTATTGAATCTAGCCCCTTTGTCACGACCCAAGTTCACCATCTGTGAACTGTCGTGACGACACATAGTCTCTACGACTAGGTAAGCCTAACAATTGCAGAAAAAGAAACAAAATGGTGTGGCGTGTCCAAAATTATGCCATGGATATTTGCCTTCTCTGAGGAGAAAATGCTTTATTCTTAAATATTGATTCTACAAAAGAAAACAACATGTGCACCCAAATACCCAGACAAATTCCAGAGATGAGCTTGTCAAAATTCTTCCTGATTCCTGGATCATAAATTATGAAAAGTTGAGAGAACCAGAGGAATCTCTACAATCTGGTGAACCAACTTTTACCAAAAGAAGTGACAAAACCGTTTGCGTAAGTTTTGATTATTCCCATCTCAAAAAACCCAATAAAACCATCTCCTCTTGCCAAATAATTCAATCTAAAGATACAACAGATACATACCCTGAACCTGACGAAGAGTTCTTCTGGAATATACAAAGCATCATGGAAGAACATGACCGGTATGAACATTTAGACAAAGAAGGAAAAAGAGTTTGGTGGTTCAAATGCCCCTTTACGGGACACTGCCCTTGGGATCTTGGTTACCATTGCCAAGACTGTTTAGAAGACCCAATTGAAGAATATGATGAACACCATCTGCGTCACTAGGAATGATTTGGCCTCAACAAAACCAAACAAAAATCCAAGAAAAAAGGGAAAACCACTATAAAGCAATTTTGAGGAAAATATGAAAGTAAAGTCGCTTTAATTGGCTCATTAAGCCGTCTAGGTAAATATGAATTTCTTATCAGTTACAAACCCCAAGAATAGCCAAAATTACTAAAAAAAATTACTCCAAGCTGGAAGGATAGTGAAACCACACCCAAACCCAAATCACCATCAGCTCATACCCTAGAATCCAAAGAGCCACCTAAACCTAAAACTTCACCAACTCAAAAAAACTACAAATCCCACCCAATCACAGATATTCATGTTATGTCTTTCAAGCTCCAGCCATACCCAAGATTTTCCTGCACTTCAACTTTTTGAAAAAGAGGGTATAAGCCATGCTCCAAAAATTCCCAAGAAAAATATAGTACTACCTACTGGAGAAAAACCCCCCAACAAGTGATATCAAAGCAACAATAAACTGGAAATCAGAGAACTCCATATGCCAACACAAAGTACTGGACAACATCGGCAATACCATAAAGAAAGTGGCCCATACACAAAACAAAATGATGAGCTAACTGGAAACAATTGAGAAAAAGGTAGAGCATACATCGTCTCACCATGCAGGACTGTTAAAAGCCTTGGAACTAAGGCTAGCAAATTTACAATATGAAATTTGTCCGCCAGGAACCTCACTTTTCCAATTTTTACAACAACAACAAAAAATGATGATTTCCATCCGAGAACAAATTCAACTTTTGAGAAATGACCACTTTGAGTCACAAATGACCCCAGTTTTCCCTTCAAAACCTACCTTCTTCCATATGTCGCCACAAGCATATTCCCCACCTAAATTGGACTACACCTTTTCTATTTTCCATCTACCTCACAAAATCCAATCTCTTTCAATCAACCTTTAAAAGAAAAACATGATTTTGATATCGCAAAAATGGTTTGGGAAAGGAAAGATGCCCTTGCAGCCCAAAAACAAACCAAGAAAAGGAGAGACCAAGGAGAAAGATCAAAAGGATCGAACCCCGAAAATCTGGTAATTTTTTACCAGAAGGCTCCAGACATCTATATCTCCCAGCCAAGATACATATCATAAGAAGATACTCTATGGTCAGAATCTCTAAATTCATAAGACGATGAAACAATGGAAGATAGCCCTCAATCAAGCAATGAATCCACAACAAACTCTTCTAAAGCCAAGAGACCCAGAAATATTTGAAGTAGATGAGGAACAAAAAGGCATGACAGATGAACCAATCCCAGAAAGAAGATATGAGCCCATGGCGTCAAAACCAGTTGAAACTGATTTCCACACTTTCACCTTAGATGACGTCAAGGTTTCAAAATGGCCTCGAAGGATCCAAGACTTCTATACTTGGATGGTGACCAAAAATTTTGTGGAACGAGAAAAGTATATCATCCTTTCAGAACTCACTCCACGGTTCTCAAGAATCCTCACAGATTGGTGGAACTCACTTAGTATTCAAGACAAAAATACTTTTCTTACTTCCCAATATTTTTCCTTCAACATCAAGATCCTACATGATATTTTCTACGGAGATACTGGCCAAAGACAGGAGAAAATGTGAAGACAACTCTTCGAGATGAAGTGTGTGTCATTTGATAGAAATGACGTTGACAGGCATTTTCAAAAAATGGCGAAGATATACTTCGAGATTGGTGGAGACATCAATCTAAATCAAGCCTTTGTCTCTTCCCTTCCAAAGTTGTTGGTAAGCCGAACCATAACCATCATTGAAGAAATGTTTTAGTCCATAACAATCCCACAAATTGGTTACATCAGGCAAGCGATTTTCGTCGCATAGGATAACATTTGTACGAAGTGCTCTGCCCTAAAACAAATTATCCAACACAATCTAGCACTTGACAAAACATGCCACAAATCTGATCTAATCTGATCTAATCTTCGGATCAGAATGTTCTTGCCACACATCTCGGCGACGAAGAGAATTCAGGAGGTTCAGATGGCCAAGAATTCCAGATGGAAAATCAAGGTCCAAGAGACGCACAAAATATTTCAGACGTAGAAGGCCAGTAAATTTTCACAAGAAAAATAGATAATTTATTATCCACAAGATTAGACATTTCGCAAAAAATTGTCCCCAATCAAGAAGATCTGTCAAACTCCTTAAAGAGATTGAAGATTACACTGGCATACATCTCGGAAAAGAAGAGGACCTTGAATCCATATTCTATGTGGATGATGAACCTAGCGAAGAAACCTTATTCTCTCTCAATATCTACGAAGATCAAGGCAATGATCACTACAAAATTCCAAAACCAGTGATTGAAGCCTGAGAGGAAATTAACGCTCTCATAGTCGCTCCTCAAGTAGAACTCAAGGTCTATTCATCCAAATGGGATAAACCAACTCGAGTTATTGCTTTCATCGACACTGAAGCTGCTTCCTCACTCATAAATCTTGTTGTTCTCCCTGAAGATCAATGGATGCCGCACTTTAAAAATTTTAACACTGCATCAAATGGAATCCTGACTACTACCATTATCATAAAGCATCCGGTCACAATTGAGTTTTTCTTAGGATTAAAGTACAAAACCAAGCTGATAGGGTCAGATGTACCAAGAAAAGATATTACTGTTGGTGTCACACCTCCTTTTTACCTACACCCCCCGAAAGGGAGTATAAGGAAGTTTTTTCCAATTTAAGTGACAATCGAAACTGTATTATTTATTTGAAATTTAGATTCGCCACTTGGGAGAATTTTATGGTGTCCCAAGTCACCAGTTCAAATCCTGAATCGAGGAAAAGATTAACTCTGTATTACAGTCTGCGAACACAGAAATACGGGTAAGGAATTCTGTTAACCCGGGAGAAGGTGTTAGGCATTCCCGAGTTTCGTGGTTCTAGCATGGTCGCTCAACTATTATTATTGACTTATTATATGATTTTAAATAATTATGAACCTATGTGAAAATTTTAACTTTTAACCGCTTTTGTTTAATTATTTTTTAGGAGAAAGATTCAACGTTATCTAAAACGCGTCTTGAACTACGTCACATAAATGCACCCGTGGTCCTCGACACATTTTATTTAACGTTGTCGAGATTTGAATTTTGGTCACATAAATCCGCGCCCGAGTTTGGGAATTAGGTATCATAACTATGTCACGAGAATCGTACCCATAGCCACGATGGTAGATTAAGAACGTATCCAGAAAAATACTAACGATATGAATTACTTGTAAAAAAAACAGAATAAAAGCATACTTCCTCACTGGCAAACTCAACCAGAGCAGTGCCACAAAACATCCTTTTGTCAGCTACATGACGAGGCAGTCTCACACTATTAACCTTGCCATGCTGAAAACTCCACATCTTCAAGCTTGACACTGTATTCCAATAGGGATACAACAATTGTCCTGACATCTATTTGCTCTATAACTTCCTCAGGCCTCAAAAACTTTGTGATTTCTGAAATCTTAAGAAACGAAGAAACTTTTAAAGCTTCAGCAACAACTTGTATAGTATCATCTGATATCTCTTCTTGCTTTGATACTCCCAAACACAAATGAGACCTCATCCGTGAAAATGACCGTATCAAAACCAAACTTACCAAGCCATCTTCACTTTCAAATTCTTGGTATAATGGTATAGCAATATATATTTCAAGATAGGTAATAATAATTGAGCCTAAATGTCCGTTTCTACAACATTATAAGTAGTCACTAACATTGCGACAAAATAGAACCAAATGAAAATAGCACACACACGCCATTGTGTAAACTAGAAATCGAGCAAAAAAGTCATTCTATATCAAAATACGCAATAAAGAATCACTATAAATTAATCAATAACAAGGTTCAGCAATAGACCTCAATCCGATGAACTATGGACGGAGCTCGAACCGGAAACCGACGATAGTACCTTGACATGCGACTGAATCGAAAACTCGGACAACGACCTCCGATGAACTCGCAGCTCGCCGGAAAGAGATGCTAAACGAGCTTGAGTTGATAAAACTTACTAGCTATTTTGTTTCATGGGTGGCTATGGAGGGTGGTCATTTGGCATGGTGTTTCTGTTGCTGGCGATTGACAACGACTGGTGGAAGGATGGGCGCTGGATTTTGGGTCTGTCTGGTGGGTCAAAGCTGGCGAGATGGGTGGTGGGTAGCTGGGCGTTGATGGGCAGCTGGCGGCGAGGATGATGGAGTGAGAAGATGAAGTCATTCGGGGTGGTTACTGGCGGATCTTCGTTGCTCTTGTGTCTTGGTTGAAGAAAATCAAGTTTCAAGGGTTGTTGTTTTGCTGAAAGAAAATGAACGATCAGTGAGGGGTGGGGTCTTGTGAAAGGCTGCGCAGCTTTTCCCAGCTTTTCCGTTAAGCGTTTTTTTCTTCTGACTTTTTAGTCTTAGGCCTCTTTTTATATTGTAGAGTCTAGGTCTAGATAGTTGTAGGGTTTTTAGGTTAAGGGGTATGGGCCTAGGAATTATGGGCTTGAAAATTATGGGCTAGGTCCAAAATTAGGCCTAAAAATGGGTTGCTCGAGCCCAAGTTCTATTCTCTCCCTGCGAACGAGATTAAAAATACGGTCCCATTTATTAATTAATCCTACTATTCAAATAATTATTAAAGTAAAACTAACCATTAAAATAAATCTATTTTTGGTATTTTCAAATATCATATTAAAATAAAAATACGATACTATTTTTGTATTTTTTTTAAGATTAAAAATGACTACAAAACATTAATGAACCTATTTTTGTAATTTTTGTTTTCTTGTAATAAAATAAAGTAAAAGAGTCAGAATTACTTAAAATATCTATATTATGCCTAAATTAAATATTTACGTGCTAAAATATGAAAAATCTTGGAGAGGGTCAAAAATCACATGTCTACAGCTGCCCCTCTTTGACTGGAAAGACGTAGTATTTTCAGATAAAGAATGACTAGACAGGTTTTTGACCCGACCCTTATTTGGAGAGACTAAAACTAAGAGAAAAGGGGAATGTGACCGAGCCCTAGTATCTGAGATGCCTACATATCCTTGGCTATAAAGGAATCAGGCCACGTGTAGTTCAGAGGTTAGTGAAATAATGGCCGAGGTGGAGAGCCGATCGAGGTGCCGTTCTGCCGAGGTTCCGGTCCGCGGTCCCCGTTATTACATCAAAAATCAAATGAAAAAGAATAACTAAACCTGTCAACTACGAGTTACACGATTCCTATCGATAAGTCTTCTGAAGCTTGATCTTGAGTCTTGAATGGTTCTTCATGCAGACTTTAGATTTGAACCTTGGCGCTTGTTAGCTGCAGGTGCTAGCTCGTTCTTCTACAGCTCTTTGGATCAAGACCGGACATGTAGTGCTTGTGACTTCTACCATGTCTTAAGCAGTTCACATCTTCCATCAACTTCTGCATTTGGATTCACTTCTTGCCTTCCTTTTTTTTCTTTATTGTGACTAACTTCTGTTGATCACCTCGGACTGTTGACTCGCATTCTTGCCGCGAGATTCTTTGGTTGTTGACTTGAATTGCAATATGAGATGCCTTTCCTTTTCTTCAGGTGGACGCCTGATTGTTGAACTCGAACTGTATTCCCTTACTCTCCAAGTGGGCGTCTGACTGCTGAACATGAATTATATTCCCATGCTTTCCAAGCGGGCTCCTGATTGCTGAACTTAAAATGTATTCCCTACTTTCCAGGCGGGCTCTTGACCTCAATGAAATAGACAAGAAACAAAGAAAATTTTTTGCCCCAGTTTGGTGGCTGGGCACACATGTAAGTGCAAAACGGATCACATTACCAAATATAAATAAGAACTTGAAAGCTAAAACTTGAATTGTACTCCCTTATTCTCCAGGCGGGCTCCTGATTGCTGACTTGAAATGTATTCCCTGCTCTTCAGGCGGGCTCCTGACTGCTGAACTTGAAATGTATTCCCTTCTCTCCAGGCGGGCTCCTGACTGCTGACTTGAAATGTATTCCCTGCTCTCCAGGCGGGCTCCTGACTGCTAACTTGAAATGTATTCACTGCTCTCCAGGCGGGCTCCTGACTGCTAAACTTGAATGTATTCCCTGCTCTCTATGTGGGCTCCTGACTACTAAACTTGAATGTATTCCCTGCTCTCCAGGCGGGCTCCTGATTGCTGAACTTGAATGTATTCCCTGTGCTCTAGGCGGGTTCCTGACTGCTGACTTGAAATGTATTCCCTGCTCTCCAGGCGGGCTCCAGACTTCAACAAAATAGACAAAAACAAAGAAAATTTTTCTGTCCCAGTTTGGGTATCTAGGCACGTATGTAAGTGTAAAACGAATCACATTACCAAATATCAATAAGAACTTGAAAGCTAAAACTTGAATTGTACTACCTTGTTCTCCAGGTGGGCTCCTGATTGCTGACTTGAAATGTATTCCCTAATCTTCACGTGGGCTCCTGACTGCTGAACTTGAATGTATTCCCTGCTCTCCAAGCGGGCTCCTTACTGTTGACTTGAATATATTCCCTGCTCTCCAGACGGGCTCCTGACTACTTACTTGAAATGTATTCCCTGCTCTCCAAACAGGCTCGTGACTGCTGACTTAAAATGTATTCCCTGCTCTCTAGGCGGGCTCTTGATTGCTGAACTTGAATGTATTCCCTGCTCTTCAGGCGGGCTCCTGACTGCTAAACTTGAATGTATTCTCATGCTCTCCAGGTGGGCTCCTGACTGTTAACTTGAAATGTATTCCTTACTCTCTAGGCGGACTCCTGACTTCAACAAAATAGACAAAAACAAAGAAAACTTTTCTGTCCCAATTTGGTTATCTAGGCACGTATGTAAGTGTTAAACTGAATCATTCTACCAACTATTATTAAGAATCTGAAAGCTAAGTCCTATTATCCAGAGAGGTCCTGACAACTCTTAATTAAATGACAATTATAGATCTAAGTTGTATCTTCTAAAGGTATTACTTCCGCTAAGTCCTGTTATCTAAAAGGGTCTTAAACTACTCCCCATTATCTAGGAGGGTCCTGAAGATCAAAAATCAAGTTTTATCTTAAGAGTGGCAATTTTTACGGCTGAATTATACTACCCTACAGCAGAACTTACGCTAAATGTTGTTATCTAATTGAAATCTTAAACTAAGTCCCATTATTCAGGAGGGTCCTGGCAACTCTTAATTAAATCTTATCTTAAACATGCAAACTTTGAAACCAACTTATATTCCTTGGGGTACATTTATGCTATATTGTGCTACTTATGATTGTTTCGATTTTTAAACTAGGTCCCATTTTCTAGGAGGGTCCTGAAAACTCCTAACTTGATTCTATCTCAAACATGCAAACTTTTAAGCCAACTTATATTCCTTTGGGGTACATTTATGCTAGATTATGCTACTCACGATTGTTTTGAATTTTAAACTAAGTCCCATTTTCTAGAAGGGTCAAAAAAACATTAAATTAAATTCCATTATCCAAGCAGGTCCTGAGAGTTTACGGTCAAACCTGTCTGGTGCTTGCCTTTCCTTGCGATAGGTTTCTCCGAAACAAACGAAATTTCCTGCCCCTGTTTCAAATCAAAGAAAATCTTGTCAGTTTAAAAATATGGTGGTTGGTTTGTGTCCTTGACTTTGAGGGCGGTTGATCCTTCATTTGTCATGATAACTGATTTCCACTCAAAGACCTTGCTTGTTCCTTGACTAATCACTTTCTCTATCATCCTTATCGCAGAAAATACCTCTTCTCCGTTCAGACCCAATACCCTCTATTTGTTGCATTACTCATGAACTGACATTTACCAACCTTTGTGTCTCACATGAATCCCAAAGCACGTCAATTACCGTCCACTCAAGGTGCATGCTATTCTTTCCTGACTTAACCCACTGCATTGGCCTTGAGTTCTATTGCTCATTCACTTTCCATGATAACTTTGATTTCCACTTGGAAGACCTTGCTTGTTTATGGACTAACCACCTTCTCTGTCATCCTTATCACAGAAAATACCTTTAATCTATTCACCTAACACCCTCCATCTGTTGTATTGTCCATGAATTGATATGTACCAAACCTTTTTGTTTCACCGAAAATACCTTTGATTTGTTCACCTAACACCCTCCATCTTGTTGCATTGTTCATAAATTGATATGTACCAAGCCTTTGTATTTCACAAGGATCCCAAAACATGTTGATTATTACCAGCTCAATGCGCTTGTTGTTCTTTTCTGACTTATGACATTTGATGTGTTAGCCAGACCCCGTTTTGTGCAATTGAAAAGCTTGTGGCAAATTTGGAAGTCATTTCTCACTTATTTTGACCAAACAGACTCAGGAAAAGGAAGTAAACAAGACAAAAGGAACAGAGTAAAGGACAAAGGAAAGAAATTATTCCTAACAAGAAAACTACAAAGTATAAACCTATCATATGTGGATACCAACTCTAATGACCATGACATGCACCTGTGGCCTATTCTGTTGAGCAAATCTGATGTTTAACTCCTGTTATACCCCTAAATCGTGACACTGGGCTTCAATGCTCCGATTATCCAATTTGATTCACAACCCTTATTCGACTTGTAGTGCCCGAAGGGTTTTCACCATCAAGCCTCTCTCATTTTGTTTTTTCTCTCAACTTATCATTGCCTTACGGTGCCCGTGAGGATTTTCACCAATAAGACTCTCTCATTTTTTATTTCTCTCAACTCCTGTTGCCTTACGGTGCCCGTGAGGGTTTTCACCAATAAGACTCTCTCATTTTCATTATTTTTCTGCTTGGATCAGAGTGTTGCCCCCGATATGAATTACCTCTCCTTGCTTGACTTGTCACCTCTCGAAGACTGATCGGAAGGTCTTTCTTTGGACTGTAACGTGGGCTTTTGGATAGGGTTAAAAACAAAGGATATCAAAGGCTCAAAACATTTCACATGGGTTCAAGATTACAACTTTCAGAATCATATTTCTTACAACAACCACAACTTCTGCCCCAATTTCTTGCTTAGGGACTTTTGGATTTTTATTTCGATGAGACCGAACCGGGAGGCTGCCTACGTATCCTTAAAAGGAATCAGGTCGAACGTAGTTCATGTCATAGAAATTACTTTGTTGTTGTAATCTTATCTTTTCTCTTTCTTTTCTTTCTCTTTTTGCTTTCTTTTTCTCTTTTTGTTGTTTTTCTTCTCTCTCTTTTTTTCTTTCTCTTTTCATTGTTTTCTTTCTTTTTCATTCTTTTCTTTCTCTTTTTCTCTTTTCTTTCTCTTTTTCTCGTCTTCCTTTACTTATCTTTTGCGCTTGTGTTTCTGAACTTTGCTAGTGATTCCAAAAGAGAGATATGAAAGAAAATAAATTAGGCTCAGAGGGGTAACGAAGGATAAAGTATTTAGATAGCAGAACAAAATGTCGTCGTCATTCCAATCTTCAAAACATGCCAAGTACAAACAACACAATTAAACAAACCAAGGAAAACATTTATAACATCTTTTGATTGTACCAGACTTGATAACCATATCCACACGTTCGCCTTTTACATCTGTTAACTACAAAGCACCATTGGAAAATACTCTCACTCTCATTACCACGAACGGCTCCTGTCAATTTGGGCAAACTTGCCTTTAGCTTCAATCCGATGCGGCATGATACATTTCAATAGGGTTTCTTTATGTTCTATCTGCCCCAGTTTCACAGAATTCGGTCTTGAAGTGATGCCTTTACTTATTTCCCTCAAATGTCCTACATCTTCAACATTGTTTCATTGCCTCATGACTAAATTGACTTTTAAAACCAAGCTGAGAATTATGCGTGCATGTCATGTCACTAGAGTCAACAGGAAAAGAACTATAAAAGAAAAGATAACTAAACAAAAATGACTAGCAGTTACGGAAAATAGAAAATTGCATTAGACAGCTGGTGAAAGGATTTGAACAACAAACAAGCAAACTAAACTGGGGTTACAAACCTAGAAGAAACCTAGACAACACTAAACGAGTTGCTACGACTAAACAACTAGGCAAAATAAAAGGATAGAAGGGTTTGGGTCACAAGACAATATCCGGATTACAACCCTAGAAATAACCCAGACAACAGAAATGACAACAAAATAGACCACCAAAACTTCTCCCTGGCTAACCAAGAATAGAGCGACTTTCCAATCACCAAACTCAGCATCTTAACCACTGACTTCTGCATCAACAATACTAGGACCTTCACAAGTCTCCATCATATTGTTCTTAACAAATTGCTTTTGGATTCCCTGTGCCTGCTCGTTCTTAGGATCAACCTCTGATAGCGCTGAAAGTTTCGTAGTGCGTGGAACTCCGAGGATCTCAGAAGAATTCTCATATTCCTTTTCAAAATAAATCATACCCACCATATGCATCTCATTATGCACAGGTGACGGACTTTGAGTAGTGTCTGTTGCATCTGGATTTTGCACAACAATGTCTCCTGCATCAATAAGCTTCTGAATCGCATTCTTCAGATTCCAACACTTCTCTATGTCATGCCCCGGGGCATCTGAGCAATATGCACACCTTTGAGAAAAATCAAACTTCTTTGGAAAAGGGTTTGGCATTTTTATCTGGATCAACTTCAACATGTTGAATTTCCTTAGCCTCTAGAACAGACTGGCTTATGACTCTCCCAATGGAGTGGAGTTTTTCTTCTTCCACAACCTCTCGTTCTTAAATTCTTGATTGGGCCGGAAACCTGATCCAGGGGGGTTTCGGTAGGCTCGTGGGGGTGGATAGGCATTTTGTGGAGCTGGGCACTAGGAAAATGATGTACGACTTTGGAAATTCTATTGAGAGAAGTGGCATTGAGGAGGATCATCTGGTGCATAAGGATATCTACGGGGACAATGTCAAGGTTGGAAGTGTTGATCGGGGAAGCCCATCGAATCATCTTTTCTGTTTCTCTTTCTTCCACCCATGCTTACTGGGATGTTCTGAATGTCTTTCGAACAACTCATGATTTTGCCTGATTTGATTCCCTCTTCTACCATCTCCCATTTTTAACACATCATTGAAAGCCTTTCCCAAGGCCGGGATCAAATGACTGAAGTAGGTGGGTCCCTGGGCTTGTCGAAAAAGCTCAACCATTTCTTCTTCACCAATCGGGGTACTGACTCGTGCAGCTTGCTCCCTCCATCTGAGCCCAAACTCCCTAAAGCTTTCCTCCGGCTTCTTCTCCATTCTAGATAGGGAAGAGCGGTCTGGGGTAACGCCTGATTTGTATTGAAAGTATCGAACAAAATTTTGAGCTATGTCACCCAATGTAGGCCACTTACCAAAATCTTGACTATTATGCCATTCCAAAGCTGCCCCAGTCAAGCTCTCACAAAAATACGCCATCAACAAATCATCTTTCTCGCCAACACTTCTCATTTTACTACAAAAGACCCTCAAATGGGCTACCGGATTTCCACACCCATCATACAAGTTAAATTTTGGCACTTTAAATCCCGCGGAACGGAGAACGTCAGGGGACACAGACAGTTCTTTGTAAGCCATGCTATCCTAGTCTCCCATTCCTTGCTTGTTCTTTAAGGATTGTTCTATGCCTTTCAATGTCCTGGGTATCTCATCACGCCCTTCTTTTCCTGTGACCTTTTCATTTCCAACATGAGTCTCATCCCATGGGCCCTGCTTGTATGAGTTGGGAACCTTGTGGGCAACCTCTGAGGGGTAATATTGGGCATCGTGAGCTTTGAGTGGGTGTTCATTATTGGGGATGGTGGATAAGACAGGAAGGCAATTTTTGGGAATGGTAATTGGAAGATGGGTGATGGAGCTACTAGGGTGGTTGGGAAAGCCACGATAAGCGGGTGAATCTGGAGAGTATGGGGGATCATCTGGCACTGTGACCTGTGTTTGGGTAAGGGAAACATTTAGGAAGCTAGGAGGTAGCGGGGGTGGCGCCTTCCCAGTTATCCAAGCATGATACATGTCCGTAATGTGTAGTCTTAACATCCTTACCTCATCAGCCAAACTGGTGTCCTGTTCAACCAATTGATTTCGGGCACCGGTATCAACCAACCCAATTCTGTTGTTGTCTGCCATTGCCTTTTGATTTTATGTTGTAGAAGGGAGTTATTACTTCAAGAACCATAAACCAACCAACCTTCTGCGATGAAGATAACAAAATGAAGTCATCATGTCAGCGTTAGGGCATTTAACATAATATAATATCATATTGTGTGCAATGCACCTAGTCGCAATTATTGGTTCTAAAGTGACTTCGAGGGTATGAAGGTCATTTGGCATCATCCCAATTTGTTCATTTCAATCCTTTCTTTTCTTTGCTTTTCTAGCACCTCTTGGCTTGCCCATTTTCCTTCATTTCTCTTTTTTCTAATTATCACTCTTTTCTTTTCTCTCATTTCTCACATCCCATAATTTCACCTCTTTTTTTCTTCCTTTTTTCTCTCTTTTTTTCCCTTTTTTTCTTTTTTTTAATAAATAAAAAATGATCCGATCGAACCCTATGTAGGTTGCCTACGTATCATAATGCCACATGAATCAAATCTTTGAATTTTTTAGAAGCAAATCTTTTTTTTTTTTGAATTTTTTAGACTGAATGCTCTATAACCTATTTTAAACTCAAGCTTAATGAGCATGTTTTTTTTTTTGAAACAAATACTCTATTAAGGAAAATCCTAGAAGAGAAAAATCCCATTTTTATTCATTTTTTTATGAAGAAAATCTAAAGAATAAACCACAGAAACATATTTGAATTTTCATTTGATATCCTGACGCAAGATTTCGAAACAATCAATAAACAAAATATTTTTGGATTTCAATTTTGATTGCCTAAAAGAAAAATTCTAATGATAGACAAAAGACAAAGTATGTTTTTTTTATGTACAATATCCTAAAGTTCTAATGAAAATAAAAAAAATTCCATTTTTTACTAATTTCCCAAAGAAACGCCTCAAAAGAAAATCTTTTTGGATTTTGGAATTAATGTCTTAAAGAAAACTTTTAAAGAGGTACTAAAAGAAAATTCCTTTTTTTTTGAATTTTGGTCCTAATATACTAAAGGAAACATAAAAACAATTCATTTTAAATCCTACATATTAATTGCCTAAAGGAAAAACAACCTCAAAATTTTTTCATTTCTAGAATTAGTATTCTAAAGAAAATTTATAACGAAATATAAAATAAAACATCTCTCTCCCTCTTTTTTTTTGACTTGTACCACATTTCCAAATGCAAAATAAGAAATACAATAAAAAAGACTATGCAAACTTAACTAGACAATACAAACTCTAACATCACCTAAAAGACTAAATATACATGACTAGAAAATAAAACAAAAATAATTGACTTAAAAACATAAAACGGCTCCTCGAGCAGCTCCTGAATGCAGTGATCCTAGGATATCTGTCATGCTCAAACTCCGGTAAATAGATCCACACCTGTATGAGAAAACTTAAACCAACACTATGTGAGACAATAACATTCCCCGCGACACATGCAAGACATGATTGAGGCTATTTTTGCAAAATGGCTTATTTGGCCAAAAGGTCGCTAGAAGTGCAAAATTTGGCTAACACCCTGCAAAGCCAAGAACCTAAGATTTACTAGGAAGACTGGACCCTATGTGAGTTGCATACGTATCACGCCCCGGAAGACGAGAATCAGGTTTGCGTAGTTCGGGCAGATTGGATACGGGCGAGAATAATTTAAAAAAAAATAACTGACGCATAGAAAACACATTTTTTTCTCTTTATTTTTCGAAATATGATGAAATATATAAAATCTTTTTGGATTTTCTTTTTCCCTTTTTTTGATTTTTTTTTATTTTTGAAAAATGATAAAAATTGCAAAATCTTTTTGAAGTTTCATTTTCAATTTTTGCTTGAAAAAGTGTGAAAGAAAATCATAACTGGGCCCCACTTTCTTCATCTTCACACTTCACCCTCTATTTTTCTTCTCTTTTTTTTATTTTTTTTCATTTGCCCTCAACTAATATTGGTCCTCCAAATGACCCTTTTACCCTTGAATAAATGCAGCATGTAGCACATAAGATGCATCACGATGATCTTTTATTTTTTTGGGGTATACCTGTCCTAGACGGACCCAACCCCTGTGTTGAGTCCCCTAAGTCAAGTGCACATGATGCAAACAAGCGTTCCAACTAGGGATCCGACATGAAGTTGAGTTATTCTAGGTTCAAAACCTTGGCATTCGTTCTAGACTTGTGTACCCGAGCGGACAACTCGAGTCGAGGAGGGGGCTACGTACCAGGAACCAAAAGGACATCCGACTTAGTAACTTGTCTGAGCCTCTTTCTTATTTCAAGGTATGACACTAACAGAATAGGGAGTCTCGACTAGCGAGCACATCTCTGAAGATGAGAAGAGAAGGGTTTCGTAATAGTTTATATACAGTTCAGATAATATCAAAGCGGTAAAAGCAACATTTAGCACATTAGGCCCAAACATGTAATAAAATCAGATAATAGATAAAGTCAAATATAACATTTCATCTAAGCTCGAATTTCGAACCCTGAACCAGAAGTTCTAGGTTCTTTTCCCCAGTAGAGTCGCCAGAGCTGTCACACCTCCTTTTTACCTACACCCCCGAAAGGGTGTATAGGGGAGTTTTTTCCAATTTAAGTGACAATCCAAACAGGATTATTTATTTGAAATTTAGAGTGGTCACATGGGAGAATTTTATGGTGTCCTAAGTCACCGGTTCAAATCCCAAATCGAGGAAAATATTAACTCTGTATTACAGTCTACGAACACAGAAATCCAGGTAAGGAATTCTGTTAACCCGGGAGAAGGTGTTAGGCATTCCCGAGTTCTGTGGTTCTAGCATGGTCGCTCAACTGTTATTATTGGCTTATTATCTGATTTTAAATAATTATGAACCTATGTGCAATTTTTAACTTTTAACCGCTTTTGTTTAATTATTTATTAGGAGAAAGATTCAACATTATCTAAAACGCGTCTTGAACTACGTCACATAAATGCACTCGCGGTCCACGACACATTTTATTTAACGTTGTCAAAATTTGAATTTGGGTCACATAAATGCGCACCCGAGTTTGGAAATTAGGTATCATAACTATGTCACGGGAACCGTACCCATAGCCACGATGGTATATTAAGAGCGTATCCAGAAGAATACTAACGATATGAATTACTTGTAAAAAAAACAGAATAAAGCATACTTCCTCACTGGCGAACTCAACCAGAGCAGTGCCACAAAACATCCTTTTGTCAGCTACATGACGAGGCAGTCTCACACTATTAACCTTGCCATGCTGACCAAAGAAGGACTCCACATCTTCAAGCTTGACACTATATTCCAATAGGGATACAACAATTGTCCTGACATCTATTTGCTCTATAACTTCCTCAGGCCTCGAAAACTCTGTGATTTCCGAAATCTTAAGAAACGAAGAAATTTTTAAAGCTTCAGCAACAGCTTGTATAGTATCATCTGATGTCCCTTCTTGCTTTGACACTCCCAAACACAAATGAGACCTCATCCGTGAAAACGACCGTATCAAAGCCAAACTTACCAAGCCATCTTCACTTTCAAATTCTAGGTATAATGGTATAGCAATATACATTTCAAGATAGGCAATAATCATTGAGCCTAAATGCCCGTTTCTACAACATTATAAGTAGTCACTAACATTGCGACAAAATAGAACCAAACTAAAACAGCACACACACGCCATTGTGTAAACTAGAAATCGAGCAAAAACGTCATTCTATATCAAAATACACAATGAAGGATCACTATAAATTAATCAATAACAATGTTCAGCAATAGACCTCAATCCGATAAACTATGGACGGAGCTCAAACCAGAAACCAACGATAGTACCTAGACGTATGACTGAATCGAAAACTCGGGTAACGACCTCCGACGAACTCGAAGCTCACCGAAAAGAGATGCTAAACGAGCTTGAGTTGATAAAACTTACTAGTTGTTCTGTTTCATGGGTGGCTATGGAGGGTGGTCGTTTGGCGTGGTGTTTCTGTTGCTGGCGACGGACAACGACTGGTTGAAGGCTGGGCGCTGGATTTTGGGTCTGTCCGGCGGGTCAAAGCTGCCGAGATGGGTTGGGGAGCTAGGCGTTGATGGGCAGCTGGCAACGAGGATGATGGAGTGAGTATATGGAGTCGTTCGGGGTGGTTACTGGCGGATCTTGGCTTCTCTTGTGTCTTGGTTGAAGAAAATCAAGTTTCAAGGGCTGTTGTTTTGCTGAAAGAAAATGAACGATCAGGGAGGGGTGGGGTCTTGTGAAAGGCTGCGCAGCTTTTCCCAGTTTTTTCGTTCAGTGTTTTTTTCTTCTGACTTTTTTAGTCTTAGGCCTCTTTTTATATTGTAGAGTCTAGGTCTAGATAGTTGTAGGGTTTTTTGGTTAAGGGGTATGGGCCTAGGAATTGTGGGCTTGGAAATTATGGGCTAGGTCCAAAATTAGGCCTAAAAATGGGTTGCTCGAGCCCAAGTTCTATTCTTTCCCTGCGAACTAGATTAAAAATACGGTCCCATTTATTAATTAATCCTGCTATTCAAATAATTATTAAAATAAATCTAACCAATAAAACAAATCTATTTTTGGTATTTTCAAATATCATATTAAAATAAAAATACGATACTATTTTTTGTATTTTTTTTAAGATTAAAATGACTACAAAACATTAATGAACATATTTTTGTAATTTTTGTTTTCTTGTAATAAAATAAAGTAAAAGAGTCAAAATTACTTAAAATATCTATATTATGCCTAAATTAAATATTTACGCGCTAAAATATGAAAAATCTTGGGGAGGGTAAAAAATCACATGTCTACAGTTGGATTCGACATTTACAGACAACTTAGAGATCAACTCCAGATCAAGGCTAACGGGATAGATTTTAAGAAGCAGTTCAAACCTTATTCTGAGATTCCAAGGCTATTCCAAATCACCAACGACGAACAAATCAAAGAGATTGAGCAAAATCTCATTAAGCACTCATGTGCTGAATCCCACAAGGACTTTACGAAATAAGGGAAAAGCCCGTTATTGAAAAATAAAGCATTTTTTATCAAGCTCCCTTTCAAGAAGAATGAAAACATCAATCCAACAAAAGCCACTCATTTAGGTATGAATCCAGATCATCTTTAGCTTGCAAAGAAAGAATGCGAAGAACTTTTGGAATTTGAGATAATAGAGCCAACAGATTCACAATGGGCATGCGAAACATTTTATGTCAACAAAAGAGCAGAGCAGACAATAGGAAAACTCAGGTTAGTTATTAACTACCAGCCACTTAACCACTTCCTCCAAGATGACAAATTACCTATCCCAAATAAACTCACTCTTTTCTCCCACTTAGCCAAGGCCAAATATGTTTCCAAGTTTGATCTAAAATTTGGATTTTGGCAATATGGAATCCACCCTGAAGAAAGACCCAAAACAGGATTTTGCATCCCGGATCATCACTTCCAATGGAAAGTCATGCCCTTCGGATTAAAAACTGCACCTTCTTTATTCCAAAAAGCCATGATAAAAATATTCCAGCCCATCCTCCATACCTCCTTAGTTTACATTGATGACATCCTGTTATTTAGTGATATATTGGAGGTACATGCCAAGTTGTTTTGTCAATTTGAGGCATTGGTAACACAGTACGGAATCATGCTCTCAGCAGAAAAGATGGTTCTTGCTCAAAAAGAGATTGATTTTCTAGGAATGCATTTTCTCCAAGATGCATATAGTCCAGGACCCCATATATGTCAGGAACTACTCAAGTTTCCATATACCAGCCTCACAACAAAGCAGATACAACAATTCTTGGGTGTCGTAAATTATGTAAGATATTTCATCCCAAATATCTCTACATACATTTCTCCGTTCACAGAGATACTCAAGAAAAATGCTCCATCATGGGGAAAGAAACAAGATGAAGCAGTCAGGGAAATAAACGAGATATCTAAAAATATCAAGTCCCTCTACATCCCTTCAGATGGAAAGAAGATACTGTAAATTGATGCAAGCAATGAATATTAGAGTGCTGTTCTATTTGAAGAAAAAGATGGCCAGAGGAAAATATACAGATACACCAGTGGAAAGTTCAAAGATGCCGAGAAACATTATCACTCCACTTTCAAGGAAATTCTTGCAATAAAGAATGGAATCAAGAATTCAATTTCTTCCTTATTCATACAGAATTTCTAATAAAGATGGATATGAAGGCCTTCCCAAAGATGATCCAGATAAATGCAAAAATTATTCTGAATCCCCAGACTCTCAGGTGGGCTCAATGGTTCTCTCCATACAAGTTTCAAGTCAAGCATCTGAAAGGAAAGGATAATATTCTCACGGATTTTCTATCCCGACCGGAAGAATTCTCAAAGTGATTTTTCCCAGCAAAAATGACATCGAAACAAAAGCTAATCAACCATATCCTCATGTTCACAAATATACCGCGCACAATTTCCTTAAAGCCAACGGATCATCCGCCGGAATTGTTCATTCTCATAGATCCTTTTGATCCATCAATTATAATAGAATGAAGAACTTATTATGAGCTCCAAGTTTTCCGGAAACATGGAGGATCCATTCTTAAGCCTTATGGGGTCAATCCAGAATATCCATTCTGCCATATATTCATAGCACAAGCCAAGGATTTTCCACAGGAACTATTATGGTTTTTCTGGTACCTATGCCATAAGTATTATATTTTCATGGAATTCAAATGCAACGTCTTCAAGGATTTTGATAACATTAAACCAGCTCTTAAAGTATTTTTACTATGGTTCAAACCTAGACGATATTGGATAAAATATTTCAATGATTCCTACACAGCAGGTATTCGTGTTCCATAGGCCAGTGAAGATTATTAATGGAAAATTCAAGGCGCAAGCAGAGGCATCATTATGGTGGAAATTTCTCATGTCCATTTTATCAATGGAAGAAGAATATAGCGAGGCACAAAGAATCCTTTTCTAGCAAAATAGGTGAATCCCGAGAGAGATATGGCCAAAAGATTGGGCAAGCTAGAATTATACCTACACCCATCCTCACTGGTAAAGAGTCCGGGAAGCAGCAAAAGAATATCAAACCCCATATGAGGTCATCCGAGAAAAGATCACTCACGACATTTCCAGATTAAGGCTGCGGATTACATCTCTCAATCTAAAGGCGAAAGAACACAACAAAGAAGGACCGTAAAGTTCCAGGCGTTACTACACAAGGTCTTTTAAAAGATGCCTAGAAGACAATCCTAGAATAAATGAAGGATAATTATCTAAATCATTGCTCATTCCAATATAATCCTACATTACCTACCAAAAGTCCCTCAAAAAGCATCTACCCATGCCAAGATAAATTTTCACATCTTTCCATACTATCCGGGCCCCACTTTCACTTGCTTTCACATGCTTCCACATGCTTCGTCATATGCAACACCCTACTTTCACATGCCATCACATGCCCTAGCATACTTTCACATGCTATACCATGTATATTTCACCCCTTTCACATGTTTTCATGAGTTTTTTAGTTGTTTTGCCTGAAGTCCTTCACATGCCAAGAGGGACCCACTTGTAGATAAATTTTCCATGTAAGATAAGTTTATTTTATAATGTAAGTTTGTCTTTTAGTAGCCTCATAGTCCTATATAAAGGAGGCCTTGTAGTAGTTATAAGATCATCTTGTAACCTTTGTAAATCTTTTGTGGTATATTACATATGAGTGCTTTCTAAATTTTCCTCTTGTTCTTTCTTTCGAATGGATGGAAAGGCTGGTCCATGTATGAAAATAGAGTAAGAATACTCTTTGAAAGTTAGCTTATTGTGGTACAAAATTTTTCTGAGTTATAAATAGCTAACGTTGG
The DNA here is from genome assembly GCF_000393655.2 of Nicotiana sylvestris. Classification (NCBI taxonomy): domain Eukaryota; kingdom Viridiplantae; phylum Streptophyta; class Magnoliopsida; order Solanales; family Solanaceae; genus Nicotiana; species Nicotiana sylvestris. The sequence continues at coordinate 40,539,561 of NC_091062.1, forward strand.
TTACAGTACAAAAGTTGTCCGAGTTGTGTAGCTATGCAAACCATGTCGTCCCTTATGGGTTGTTGAAGTCAACCCTTTGTCACGACCCAAGTTCTCCCTCCGTGAACTGTCATGACAGCACCTAGTCTCTACGACTAGGTAAGCCTAACAATTGCGGAAAAAGAAATAAAATGCAGAAAAGCTAATAAAAACTGAAGATAAGCAAATATAAAAGTGTTTAAGATGCCGCTCGGAATATACTAATACAAAATCTCAAAAACTGAACAACTTCCCAAAACCCGAAATCTCATGAAATCACAAGCTAAGGATACTACATAGTGTTTTAACTCCAGAATGTCTAAAACAAAGTAAATGTAGAAAGGTTGTAACTACAAGAGAGAATAGAGAGGGACTCCTAGATTTGCGGACGCGAAAGATATACCTCGAAGTCTTTGAAGGATCATCTCGCCTAAAGGATGGTAGGGCTGAGCCGAAGAACCTGGATCTGCACATGAAAAACATGCGCAGAAATGGCATAAGTATACCACATCGGTACTCAATAAGTGCCAAGCCTAACCTCGGTCGGGTAGTGACGAGGAAAGTCAGGGCCCTATTGATAATAGATGAAATAAACAAGGTAAACAGTATAGAATACGACAATATAATTTAAGTGCTAACAGTCTATATCAATTAAAAACATAGAGGATATCTAACTCAATACACAAAAATAACAATAGGGGATCTCCCGGGATACCGTCCTGTAGTCCCAAACGTTGTAGACATGTAACTTTGACCCTCCCCAAGATTGTTTACACATTTTTAGCGTAAATATTTAGTTTAGGTCTAGTATGGTTATTTCAACTAATTTTGACTCTTTTACTTCATTTTTATCACAAAAAAGGGAAAATTAAAAAAAATAATAATATTTTCTTTATTTAGCTAATTGATATTTTATTTAGTTATTTTTAATTTATCTACCATTCATAAAATTTTAAAAAAAATACAAACAGTTTCACTTCTAAAATTTAGTTTTATTTTAGTAACTTATTTTAATTAAGATTGGTTATTATATTTTATAGATACATTTTGTTATTTAGTCTTCCTACCCCAAAGTTAAAACCCAATAAGACATAGTCCAACCCAATTTCATAAATCCAAACCCATATCAATTCCCCATTTGACCTAACCTAATTCCTACCCCCCCTATAAAATAATGCCTAATTCCTAAATCAAAAATCTAGACCTAGACACCCTAAGTTCACGACAACTTTCCTCTTTCTTGTTGACTGAGTTTCTCTTCATGGCTAACTTATGCTCTTCAACCCAAAAACCCCATAAAAATAATTCTGAAATTACCTTAAAACTCCATTAAAACTAGCAGCATCCTAGCCCCGAAAACAACCCAAATCGACACCAGCACACACAACCAAACTTCACCCAAAGTACCATTATTCCCCTGTTGAATCACTCCAAATCCAACTGAAAATAGCACCAAAAAACTGCCATTAAAATAGCTCCCAAATCCTCCATGAATCATCCCTAAACTCCCTTAGAAGCAACCATCAAAATCCTGGCAAAAACGCGGTCAGAATCAGTCTACAAAACACACAAAATCTAGTCGAGCTCGAGCTTTGCCGACGAGCTTTTCGTTTGGATTCCGGTCACGGTTCGATTTTCGTATAATTTTCAATCGGAGCTTGCTGTTGCACTTTCATTTGGCGGAGCCTTTGCTGTATGTTGGTGTTCTTTGGGGTTTCTCAATACTGAAATCTAAAGAAGATTTACTATAGTGAAAGGTCCATTTTGATTCATCTCGTTTCTAATTAATGCATGACTTTAAAGTCTTATGGGTTTGGATGAAATTTTTCCTTGGTTTCATAACTATATCTTCTTGCTGCTGCTTATAACACTTATAACTGATTAACCTACTAAAAAATAATTTTTAAAATTTGAGGCTCAAAGCATTAAAATGGTGTATATGTTTGAGCGTAATTTACATGGTATTCACAAGTTGCTAATTTTTGTTGGATTTCTATGTTATTGAAGTTTAGGAGTGAAGTTGTTTCCTTTTACTTGGTATTTATTTTTAGTGTTTTGATTTCATTTGTTCATGGTGTTTTTCTCCAGATGGTTCTCCTATTAGATTTTTGGGTTAATTGAACAATCAAAAACTTAGTTTATAATATTGAGGGACCAATTGACTCACTGTTAGCCCAATAACCATAATCCATAGGGCCTGATAGCTTTGAGAAGTGTTTGATCTAATGCTGGCCCAAAATGTTAATAAGGCTACAAGTTAGCCCACTTCTTCCGCAATTAGTAAATGCTTATACTTGTTCCGATTTTTTTTTTTTAGTAATTTTAACTCCTCAAAAAGACTTCGTTCATCAAATAATTTTAATTCATATCTCATGACTTGTAGTCTTAACTTAGGAAATAAATAATTCACAAATCATAAACATCATAGCTTGGTTTAGGCGCGATTAATAATAAATCATCATGACTATGGGTACAGTTCCTGTGGCATGGTCACGATACGTAATTTCCAATTGGGGTGTGCATTTCATGTGACCCGATCACAACTATTTTGAGCAATATTAAAATAAATATGTCGCAAATCGCGGGCGCATTTTATGTAGCCCAATTTGCAATGTGTTCCAAAACGAGAAGTGTACGACAACTGTAACTTGTTAAAAAAATAATTTCATAAATCCTAAAAAGCGGTTTAAAATAATTTAAAGTGATTATAAAGTTAAAAATGCACAGTAGATTTAAAACGTGTTGTAAATCAGATAATTAGGCCAATTATTAATAATTAAAGCGACCGTGCTCGAACCACAGAACTCGGGAATACCTAAAACCTTCTCCCGGGTTAACAGAATTCCTTACTTAGAATTTCTTATTTCGCAGACTTTTAAATAAAGTCGATTTCCACGATTTGGGATTTAAAATAAACCGGTGACTTGGGACACCAAATAAACTATTCCAAGTGACGACTCTGAATAAATAAAATAATTTCATTTCGAATTATGTCACTTTAATTGGAAAAACTCGCTTATATACCCTCTCGGGTGTAAAAAGGAGGTGTGGCAGCTCTGGCGACTTTGTTGGGGATCATAACCCAGAACTTTTAGTTCAGGGTTCAAGAATTCGAGCTTAAAATAGCTGTTATACTTGGCTTTTATCTATTATATGTTTTTCGCGTGTTTGAGCCTAATGTGCTAAATGCCGCTTTTTACCGCTTTGATATTTATTGAACTATATATAAAAACTGTTACGAAATCCTCTTCTCTCTGACTCTTCTAAATCAGCCGGGAAGTGTGCACTTTGTGTGACTTCTCTTATGTTAGAGTCATATCCAAATTTTAGAACGAGGTTCGGACAAGTTGCAAAGCCGGTGAAACTTCTGTCTTCCCGGTACGCTGCCCCCTCTCGGCTCGATCTGTTCGTTGGGGTAAGCCAGGTCTAGAACAAATACACCCACGTTTTAAACCTAGAATAATATAGCCTCATGTCGGATCCATACTAGGAACGCTTATTTGCATCACGTGCATTTGACTTTGGGGACTCAACACAAGGGTTGGGTCCGTCTAGGACAGGTGTACCCACATTAAAAGACCATCCTGATGCATCTTACATGCTACTTGTGCAACTGTTCGTTTCGGCTTGCATGTTGACCGACTTCTAGAATAGGGAAAGAAAATCAAAAACAAGAGTGAGAGGTAGGTATTTGAAAAATTCCAAAATTCTACCGAAATTCTGAAAAAAAAGGAAAAAGAAAAAGAGAAGGTCATTTCAAAATGAGCCCAAAATCTTCAAGTGTCATATTTCCCTATTCCATCAAAACTGACCGAACTATGTGGGTCTGATTCTCACCGAATGTGAGATACTATCACGACCCCAATCCCGGTCATGATGGTGCCCAACACACTGCTAGGCAAGCCCGACCATTCAACAACATTATCCCAAATTCTTATTTAGATTATAGATAAATATAACAGAGAATTTACTAAGTCATTTCATTCAAGTGTATAATTAATAATAAAATCTGCGGAAGTTCAATTAAAATACCACACCATAGCCCAACAGAATACGGTGTCACGAATATGAGCCTCTAATACAGAATATCCACCTATTACAAGTCTGTCTAGGAAAAATACGGAATAAAAGATAGAGATAGATGGGAGAGATCAAGGCTGCGAATGCCATGCAGCTACCTCGATACTCCCGGATACTGCTGCTCAGCTAAACAAATCCTCACTCAGCCTGTAGTGTACCTGGATCTGCACACAAGGTGCAGGGAGTAATGTGAGTACTCCGACCCAGTGAGTAATAAACATAAATAAAGGCTGAGAATAAGAAATCATGGAAAAATACAAAGTAAACTATGACGGGCAGTTTAGAACAACAATTAGTGAAGCAACAAGTCAATTAAATCAGAGTACCAATTACTCACACAGGTGTAACAGATAAAAACAAATGCATGAGTGCAATGCAATGCATATGATGGTACACTCTATGCATGAGTGCAATGCAATGCATATGATGGTACACTTTGGTACCCACTGCGGCGTGCAGCCCGAGCCATCCATTTATTTATCGTCGACGACGCTCACTGGGGGTGTGTGCAAACTCCGGAGGGGCTTCTACAGCCCAAGCGCAATATCAAGCCATCTCGTGGCATCAAATCTAGGCCCTCGGCCTCATATCAATATCAGTATAATCACCCAGGCTCTCGGCCTTAATATCAATGTAATCAACCAGGCTCTCGGCCTCAATATCAATGTAATCAATTAGCCTCTCGGCCTCAATATCAATATAACACTGCTGCGGTGCACAGCCCTATCCAAGCTCAGTCCAGAAATCATCATAAGCCCCTTGGGCATTTGTAAAGCAATAGTTCTCAGCCCGAAATATCATTTAGAAATATCATTTAAGTTTTCAAATCTTAGAAAGATGGCTGAGTTTGCAAAACAGGATTTAAAACCTTGGACTGAGATCAAATGATATGCATGTATGCGAAAACAATGATGTCAATCCCTGAAAGATTCAAATAATTGGCAAGAAGCCCAAATTTAACAATTAAATCCAAGTAGGATGATTCTCAATTTAGTTCACGTAGAAAACACGGTAAAAACATATCTGGACGGACCAAGTCATAATCCCCAATGGTGCTCTACCCCACGCCCGTTATCCGGCGTGCAAGTCACCTCAATATAGCGTTACAATGTGAAATTTCGGGGTTTCAAACCCTCAAGACATCATTTACATCAATTACTCACCTCAAGACGGTCAAAGTCTAGCTCGCTATGCCCTTGCCTCTCAAATTACCCTCCTCGTGCGACGAATCTGCCCAAAATCACAACGAATATATCACATTATGCTAAAGAGTCAATACCCAATCGAAAGCAATCGAAAAATATCAAAATTCACGAATTTGACAAAATCCGAGCCCCGGGCCCACGTCTTGAAAAATCAGAAAATTAACATCACCGGATTCCTTGTCTCGCCACGAGTCTATACATACCAAGAACTCCCAAATCCGAGTTCAAATGACCCATCAAATCCTAATTGTTTGGTTCCAAAATTCAAGCCCTAGTTCTTGATTTGTAGGCTTATATTTCATGAATCTCTAGGTGGAATTCACAATAAAAATGAGTTCTAATTCCAAGAAACTTACCTCAAGTCGTTCCCCCTTGAATCCCTCTTTAATCTCCACCAAGAAGCTCTCAAAATGATCAACCATGGAGGAAAAATGACCCAAAATCGCGGATGAAGTGTTTTATAAACTCACTACCCAGAATTTTTTGGAAGTACTGTTCACGCGTGCGGTTACTATTCATGCGCGTGGTCTCAGTCTTCATTTATTTTTATTACTCATTGAGTTGCCGTACACACATTACTCCTTGTACCCTGTGTGCAGATTCAGGAGGTTCGGGTCCCACTAGTAAGGGTTGATTGCACCCACCAGGCTATTCGGAGTCCATTAGGTAGCTGCTCGAGGTTCGCAGCCCAGTGTTTCTCATAATAATTCTCACAACACAGGCCATCGGCCCTACTCAGTCAAAAATCTCTAAAAGCCACTCGCGCACCGTAAAATATGATGCTCAGCCCAAAATATCACTTAAAGTGTTAAAACAGAGTAAACATGGTTGAGTTATGAAAATAGTATAATATAACATGACTGAGTACATATATAAAATCAAAACAGTGAGGAGATAGCAGTAAACGTGCCCTAAGGGTCAAAAACAGTTGGCACGAGGCCCAAATATGGCATTCAGCCCATAACATGATGATAGCAAGCATTTTTCAATCAAATACACGGTAAAATAGTAATTCGGGATGGACTAAGTCATAATCCCCAACTGTGCATGACCCCACGCTCGTCATCTAACGTGTGTGTCACCTCAGTATAGCACAACGATGTGAAATTTGAGGTTTCATACCCTCAGGACAACATTTAGAATCATTACTCACCTCTATCCGGTCCAAACTCTAGCCCCCGATGCCTTTGCCTCTAAAATCAGCCTCCAGATGCTCCAAATCTAGCCAAAACCAGTACATAACCATCAAAATATGCTAAGGGAACAATGCGCACTCAAAATTAATCAACATCAATAGACTCATTATCTCCCCACGAGTTCATACATATCAAAAGTACTAAAATTCGACCACAAATGTGTTACGACCCCAGTTCCCCCTCCGTGAACTATTGTGACGGCACCTAGTTTCTATGACTAGGTAAGCCTAACAAATGCAGAAAAAGAAAACAATTTGCGGAAAGAAAATAATATAAAACTGAAATGACAAAATGAAATAGTGTTTAAGATGCCGCCTAGCACATAATAGTAGAAAATCTCAACCTAACACTCCCAAAATCCAGAACCCGATGAATCACAAGCTAAGAGATACATAAGAAGATCTAACTCCAGAAATGTGTAACAAAATGGAAGTACTGAAGGGCTATACTATTCCAGAAAGATAGAAAGGGACTCCTCGGTCTGCGGACGCAGCAGATATACCTCGGAGTCTCTACAGAAGCGCCTTGCCTAAAGGATGATAATACTGAGTGAAAGTACCGGGATCGGCACATGAAAAACATGCGTAGAAAGGGCATGAGTACACCATAGCGGTACTCAGTAAGTGCCAAGCCTAACCTCGGTCGGGTACTGATGAGGAAGGTCAGGGCCCTACTGAGGTTAAATAAAATACAAAGTATAACAGGGTAGAATAAGACAGTCTAATTAAGTGCAATATTAAGAAATGACATAGAATAGAAAGTGCAACAACAACTAAACAAAGGCAAAATAATCACCGAGGGAACTTAACTCAACACTGAGATAGCAACCGGGGATCTACTAGGATACCGTCCAGTGGCCCCCAAATGTAAATGTCCAGTGGATCTCCCGAGTGTCGTCCCGTAGTCCAACTCATAATGCGCCAGGGATCTACCAGAATCCCGTTCCGTAGTCCCCAAATGTAAATACCCAGTACTGGGGGAATTTATCGGGTGCAGTCCCGTAGTTCCCACATCCGTAGTCCCAAATAAACAAACAAGGGGGATCTACCGGAATCCCACATCCGTAGTCCCAAAAAACTAGGCAAGGGGATCTGCCAGAATCCCACATCCGTAGTCCCAAATGTAAATACACTGTAGCAACGTGGAAATATACTCAGCAAATATCAGTTTCATATTAAGGCAAATAGGTAATTCTAGTCTATCATGCTGTACAGAATTCATGTAAAATAGTTTGAGCAAATAAAACAATTAAATCACTTAGACATGCTTTCCTAAGCTAACAACACGCTTAAAGTGAAAGTAATATAAACAGGAAAGGAAACATACTAGTAATTACTTAATGAAAACCGGATTTTCAAAAATTAGCACAAGTATGCACTCATCACCTCAGGTACAAGGCATTTTAATTAACAATAATACCAAATCCTAAGGGGAAGGTCCCACACACAAGGTTAGACAAGCCACTAAACTCGAACCGGCTCAATAATCAATCTGAAACCACACTCTTGCCATGAGTACTCGACTCCAAATGGACCAAATCTATTCAATTCAATTGCATAATGTAAATAACACTTCAAGTAACTGATTCTACAAAGAAACTCTAAGATAATACCCAAAATTAGGTAAAATGACCAAAACGCCCCTTGGGCCCACGTATCTGAATCGGGTAAAATTTATATTTCAGAATCCTCACACTCTCACGAGTTCATGCATACCAAAATTATCAAAATCTGAGGTCAAATTCACAATCAAAAGTCGAATTCTAGGTCTAAGAACTTTCTTTCAACTTTTCCCCAATTTTCATCTCCAATCTGAAATTAAATGATGAATTCATGTTTAGATTAATGGGTTACAAGCAAAAAGGAGTAAGGAATTGTTACACAATTGATATCTCTAAAAATCCCTCAAAATCTCGCTCAAATCCGAGCTCCCAAACTCTAGTTTTGATAAAAATGGCTAAACCCTCGACTTTGAAATTTTATAATATGCCCTGGTAAATCCTTCTTCGCGAACTGGGAAGGACCATCGTGTTCACGAAGAACAACTTCGCTTCGCCCAGATTTCCGTCATCGCGAAGGCGATTCCCCTGTCGCGAACGCGGTAGCAGCCCTCTCCCACCTACGCGAATGCAGGACCCTCTTCGGGAACGCGTAGGCATACGATCTCACAGCTTCGTGAACGCGGGGCCATCATCGCGAACGCGAAGCGTTAAGCTTCCACCAGCCCCAGCTCTTCTTCGTAAACGCGAGACCCCACTCGCAAATGCGAAGAAGGAAACTAGAACTGGAGACCTGTTGCATTTTCTACAATTCTCTAAGTCCAAAAATGACCCGTTGAGCATCTGAAACACACCCGAGGCCCCCGGGACCTCAACCAAACATGCCATCCAATCCTAAAACATCATTCAAACTTGTTCCAACTTTCGGAACACTCAAAACAACATCAAAACATCTATTTTTCATCAGATTCAAGCCATAGAATTCCAAAAACACTAAAAATACGCTTTCGATCAAAAAGTCTATCAAACCTCATCCGAATGACCTGAAATTTTGCACACACGTCACATTCAACACTGTGGAGCTACTCCAACTTTCGGAATTCTATTTCGACCCTCGGATCAAAATCTCACTATCGAACCGGAAACTTCAAAATTTGACCTTTCGGCATTTCAAGCCTAAATTAGCTATGGACCTCCAAGACACAATCCAAATACACCCCTAAGCCTGAAATCACCCAACGAAGCTAACGGAACCAGAGGATTTCCATTTTGAGGCCGTCTTCAATCTATTCCGACTACGGTCAACTTTCTAACACCTAAGCTCTCATTTAGGTACTAAGTGTCCCAAAACTCTCCGAAACTCAAAACCGAACATCCTGGCAAATCAAAATAGCAGAAATAAACACGGGGAACGTAGTTAATGGGGGATCGGGGCGTAAATTCTTAAGATGACCGGCCAAGTCATCACATCCTCCTACACTTAAACATTTGTTCATCCTCGAACGATCATAAAGACATACTTAAAGTAGTTAAAAGATGAGGGTAACGGTTGCGCATATCCTACATGGTCTCACAGGTCGCCTCCTCGACCGGTTGACCCTACTACTAAACCTTCACTAATGTAATGTTCTTTGACCTCAGCTTTCTAACTCGCCTGTCCAATATCACCACTAGCTCATCAACATAGGATAGATTATTGTCCAACTAGACTGAACTGAAATCTAACACGTACGACAGATCGCCGTGATACCACTGGAGCATCGAAGCATGAAATACCGGATGAACTCCTGCCAAGCTGGGATGTAAGGCAAGCTCATAAGCAACCTCCCCAACACACCTCAATATCTCAAAAGGGCCAATGAACCTCGGACTCAACTTTCACTTCTTCCCAAATCTCATAACGCCCTTCATAGGCGAAACCCGAAGCAGAACCTGCTCTCCAACCATATAGGAAACATCACGAACCTTCCGGTCCGCGTAGATCTTCTGCCTGGACTGGGATGTACGGACTCTATCCTGAATCAACGTGACCTTCTCCAAAGCATTCTGAACCAAGTTTGTTCCCAACCATCTAGCCTCACCCAGCTCAAACCAACCCACCGGGGATCTACACCGTCTCCCATATAAAGCCTCACACGATGCCATCTGAATGCTGGACTGATAGTTGCTGTTGTAGGCAAACTCCGCCAATAGCAAGAAATTATCCCAAGACCCTCCAAACTCGATCACACACGCACAGAGCATATCCTCAAGAATCTGAATAGTGTGCTCGGACTGTCCATCCGTCTGAGGCTGAAATGCTGTACTCAACTCCATCCGAGCCCAACTCATGCTGAATGTCTCTCCAGAATCGTGATTTGAACTGATTACTTCTATCTAAAATGATGGAAACTAGAATACCATGCCGACGAACAATCTCCCGGATATAGATCTCCGCCAACCGCTCTAAAGAATAAGTAGTACACACAGGAATGAAATGAGCGGACTTGGTCAGCCAATCCACAATCACCCAAATAGCATCAAACTTTCTAAAAGTCCGTGGAAGCCCAACTACAAAGTCCTTGGTGATCCGCTCCCACTTCCACTCCAGAATCTCTATCTGTTAAAGCAATCCACCTGGTCTCTAGTGGTCATACTTCACCTACTGACAGTTGAGACACCGAGCTACAAATCAAACTATATCTTTCTTCATCTGGCTCCACCAGTAGTGCTGCCTCAAATTCTGATACATCTTCGCGGCACCCGGAATGGAATACCGCGAGCTATGGTCCTCCGAAAGATCCAATCTCACAAACTAGATTCCTAAACCCTTATCAAGCAATTCCTGTAACTGACCCTTCAACTCCTTCAACTCAGGAGAAGCCATACGATACTGAGGAATACAAATGGGCTGAGTGTCGGGCAACAGATCAATGCCAAAATCAATATCTCTATCAGGTGGCATGCCCGGAAGATCAGCTAGAAACACATCGGAAAAATCCCATACTACTGGAACTGAATCAACTGATGGGGTATCAATACTGACATCTCTCACATAAGCTAAATATGTGTAACATCCCTTCTCAACCATACTCTGAGCTTTAAGAAAAAAATAACTCTACTGGGAGTATGATCTAAAGTACCCCTCCACTCAACACGCGACACACCTAGCAAAGCCAGCGTCATGGTTTTGGCGTGACAATTAAGAATAGAATAATGGGGTGACAACCAGTCCATGCCCAAGATAATATCACAATCGACCATGCTGAGCAACAATAAATCGTCTCTGGTCTCAAAACCACCAAGAGCAACCAAACACGACCGATAAATGCGGTCCACAACAAGAGAATCTCCCACATAAGTATAAACATAAATATGGGAACTCAAAGAATCCCAAGATACACCCAAATGTGTAGCAAAATAAGAAGACACATAAGAATAAGTGGAGCCTGGATCGAATAGAACTGATGCATCTCTGTGACAAACCAATATAATACCTGTGATGACAGAATCGGAGGCAACAGCCTCGATACAGGCAGGAAGGGCATAGTATCTGGCCTGGCCTCCCCCTCTAGGGCAACCTCTACCTCCCCGACCTCCAACTCTAGCTAGCTGAGCAGGTGGGATAGCAACTAGAGCTGTAACTATAGCCTGAGAACTCTGTGGGGCATGTTGTGGCTGAAAAGTCTGTGGAGGTGCACTCCTCCCATGTCTAGGGAAATACCTCACAACATGGTATATGTCACCACACTGAAAGCAACCTCGCGGCTGACGTAGTAGTGGAAACTGTGTTGTACGGGTATTCTGAGAAACCTGAACCCCTGAAACACAGAGTGAAGACTAAGACGCAAACTGAGCTGGCTGACCCACAAAACCTCTACCATGTCGTACTCTTCCCCCAAAAAAAGGACCAGTGGAACTCTCCCGTCTCCGAGGTCTCCTCACTTCCCTATACTCTCTCTCCTGACCTCGTCTGTCCTCTCTCTCCTGGACCGACATGTCCTCTACTCTGTGAGAGGTCCTCATCACCCGCTGAACTGGGACCACCGGCTATGTTTCTATGACATCTGGAACTCGATTAATGAGAACTCGCTGCTCTGGAGTTAGGGTGGCAGAAGTTTGGGTTCCTCCCCCGATATGTGAAGTAGTTGGTACAACCTGAATCAACACCGCCTGAACTAAAACATGATAAGGAACTGTGCTAATGTCTCCTAAAGTGCTGGAGCAGTAGTAGCAGTAGGCGCATCCGGTGCCTGGGCTCTGTCTGGAACTGCTTGTGGCTCCTCGGTGGCAGCTCACACAGGTGCTCTGATTGCACCACATGCACCTCCTCGGCCTCTACCTCGGCCCCGACCTCCGATGGATCTAGTAGGGGGTGCGGGTGTCTGATCATCTCTGGTAGCACATGTCCTCGCCATCGGTGAGAGAATGGAAGACAGAGATTTAGGATTCATGATGTCAAAAATCTCGCACGACAGGGAAATCAAATGAAGTGGAATTTTCCTAACGGTTACATAACCTCTCGTAGATAAGTACAGACGTCTCCGTACCAATCAGCGAGACTCTAACAAACCGGCTTGTGATTCATTACTCCTATGAACCTAGAGCTCTGATTCCAACTTGTTAAAACTCCAGTTCTCACTCCGTGAACTATCATGACGGCACCTAGTCTCTATGACTAGGAAAGCCTAACAAATGCGGAAAAAGAAAACAATTTGCGGAAAGAAAATAATATAAAACCGAAATGACAAAATGAAATAGTATTTAAGATGCCGCCTGGCACATAACTGTACAAAAACTCAACCTAACACTCCCAAAATCCGGAACCCGATGAATCACAAGCTAAGAGATATATAAGAAGCTCTAACTCCAGAAATGTCTAACAAAAGGGAAGTACTGAAGGGCTATACTATTATAGAAAGATAGAAAGAGACTCCTCGGTCTGCGAACGCGACAGATATACCTTGAAGTCTCTACAGAAGCACCTCGCCTCAAGGATGATAAGACTGAGTGAAAGTACTTGGATCTGCACACGAAAAACATGTGTAGAAAGGGCATGAGTGCACCACAGCGGTACTTAGTAAGTGTCAAGCCTAACATCGGTCGGGTAGTGACGACGAATGTCAGGGCCCTACTGAGGTTAAATAAAATACAAAATATAACAGTGTAGAACTAGATAGTATAATTAAGTGCAATAGTAAGAAATAACATAGAATAGAAAGAGCAACAACAACTAAAATAGAGGCAAAATAATCGCTGAGGGAACACAACTCAACACGGAGATAGCAACCGGGGATCTACCAGGATACCGTCCTATAGCCCCCAAATGTAAATGTCCACTGGATCTCCCGGGTGTCGTCCTGTATTCCAACTCATAATGCACCGAGGATCTACCAAAATCCCATTCCATAGTCCCCAAATGTAAATACCCAGTACTGGGGGAATCTAACGGGTGCAGTCCCGTAGTTCCATATAACTGTGCAGGGGGTCTACGGGAATCCCACATCTGTTGTCCCAAATAAACAGACAAGGGCGATCTACCGGAATCCCACATCCATAGACTAAAATAAATAGGCAAGGGGGATCTACCGGAATCCCACATTTGTAGTCCCAAATGTAAATACACAGTAGCAACATGGAAATATACTTTGCAAATGTCAGTTTCATATTAAGGCAAACAATTAATTCTAGTCTATCATGCTGCACAGAATTAAGGTAAAACAGTTTGGGCAAATAAAGCAATTAAATCACTTAGACATGCTTTCCTAAGCTAACAACAGGCTTAAAGTGCAAGTAATATAAACATGAAAGGAAACATACTAGTAATTACTTAATGAAAACCGGAATTCAATAATTAGAACAAGTACGCACTTGTCACCTCACGTACAAGGCATTTCAATTACCAATAATACCAAATCCTAAGGGGACGGTGCCCCACACAAGGTTAGACAAGTCACTTACCTCGAACCGGCTCAATAATCAATCTGAAACCACGCTCTTGCCCCGAGTACTCGACTCCAAATGGCCCAAATCTATTCAATTCAATTGCATAATGTAAATAACACTTCAAGTGACTGATTCTACAAAGAAATTCTAAGCTAATACGCGAAATTAGGTAAAATGACAAAAATGCCCCTCTGGCCCACATCTCGAAATCGGGTAAAATTTATATTTTTAGAATCTTCACACTCTCACGAGTTCATACATACTAAAATTATCCAAATCTAAGGTCAAATTTCCAATCAAAAGTCGAATTCAAGGTCTAAGAACTTTCTTTCAACTTTTCCCCAATTTTCATCTCCAATCCGAAATTAAATGATGAAATCATGTTTAGATTAATGGGTTACAAGCAAAAAGGAGTAAGGAAACATTACCCAATTGATATCTCTGAAAATCCCTCAAAATCTTGCTCAAATCCGAGCTCCCAAACTCTAGTTTTGATAAAAATGGCTAAACCCTCGACTTTGAAATTTTATAATCTGCCCAAGTAAATCCTTCTTCACAAACGCGGAAGGGCCCTCGCGTTCGTGAAGCAAATCTTCGCTTCGCCCAGATTTTCTTCATTGCGAAGGCGATGCTCCTATCGCGAATGTGGTAGCAGCCTTCTCCCTCCCACGCGAACGCGGTAGGCATACGACCTCACAGCTTCGCGAACGCGGGGCCATCATCGCGAACGCGAGCGTTAAGCTTCCACCAGCCCTAGCTCTTCTTTGCGAACGCGAGACCCCACTCGCGAACGCGAAGAAGGAAACCAGAACTGGAGACCTACTGCATTTTCTGCAATTCTCTAAGTCCAAAAATGACCCGTTGAGCATCCGAAACACACCCGAGGCCCCCGAGACCTCAACCAAACATGCCAACCAATCCTAAAACATCATTCAAACTTGTTCCTACCTTCGGAATGCTCAAAACAACATCAAAACACCTATTTTTCATCGGATTCAAGCCTAATAATTCCAAACACTCTAAAAATACGCTATCAATCAAAAAGTCTATCAAACCTCGTCCGAATAACCTGAAATTTTGCACACACATCACATTCAACACTACGGAGCTACTCCAACTTCCGGAATTCCATTCCAACCATCATATCAAAATCTCACTATCGAACCAGAAACTTCAAAATTCGACCTTTCGAAATTTCAAGCCTAAATTAGCTACGGACCTCCAAGACACTATCCGAACATGCCCCTAAGCCCAAAATCACCCAACGAAGCTAATGGAACCATCATATTTCTGTTCCGAGGCTGTCGTCACACTGTTCCAACTACGGTCAACTTTCTAATATTTAAAGAGTAAGTGTCCCAAAACTCTCTGAAACTCAAAACAGAACATCTCGGCAAATCAAAATAGTAGAAATAAATATGGGGAACACAGTTAATGGGTGATCGGGGAATAAATTCTTAAGACGACCGGCTAAGTCATCACATCCTCCTACACTTAAACATTCTTTCGTCCTCGAACGAACATAAAGACATACCTGAAGTGGTGAAATGATGAGGGTAACGGCTGCGCATATCTTGCTTGGTCTCCCAGGTCACCTCCTCGACCGGCTGACCCTGCCACTGAACCTTCACTGATGCAATGTTCTTTGACCTCAGCTTTCTAATCTGTCTGTCCAATATCACCACTAGCTCCTCAACATAGCATAGATCCTTGTCCAACTGGATTGAACTGAAATCTAACACGTGTGACGGATCACCGTGATACCTCTGGAGCATCAAAACATGAAATACCAGATGAACTCCTGCCAAGCTGGGAGGTAAGGCAAGCTCATAAGAAACCTCCCCAACACGCCTCAATATCTCAAAAGGACCAATGAACCTCGGACTCAACTTTCCCTTCTTCCCAAATCTCATAACGCCATTCATAGGCAAAACCCGAAGCAGAACCCGCTCTCCAACCATATAGGAAACATCACGAGCCTTCCGATCCGCGTAGATCTTCTGCCTGGACAGGGTTGTACGGAGTCTATCCTGAATCACCTTGACCTTCTCCAAAGCATCCTGAACCAAGTCTGTGCCCAACAATCTAGCCTCATCTGTCTCAAACCAACCCACTAGGGATCTACACCGTCTCCCATATAAAGCCTCACACGGTGCCATCTGAATGCTGGACTGATAGTTGTTGTTGTAAGCAAACTCCGCCAATGGAAAGAACTGATCCTAAGACCCTCCAAACTCGATCACACACGCACGGAGCATATCCTCAAGAATCTAAACAGTGTTCTCGGAATGTCCATCCGTCAGAGGGTGAAATGTTGTACTCAACTCCACCCGAGTACCTAACTCATGCTGAACGGCTCTCCAAAATCGTGATGTGAACTAAGTACCTCTATCTGAAATGATGTAAACCGAAATACCATGTAGAAGAACAATCTCCCGAATATAGATCTCCGCCAACCGCTCCGAAGAATAAGTAGTACACACAGGAATGAAATGAGCGGACTTGGTCAGCCGATCCACAATCACCCAAATAGAATCGATTTTTCTCAAAGTCTGTGGTAGCCCAACTACAAAGTCCATGGTGATCTGCTCCCACTACCATTCCGGAATCTCTATTTGTTAAAGCAACCCACCCGGTCTCTGGTGCTCATACTTCACCTGCTAACAGTTAAGGCACCGAGCTACAAATTCAACTATATCTTTCTTCGTCTACCTCCACCATTAGTACTGCCTCAAATCCTGATACATCTTCGCAGCACCCGGAATGGAATACCGCGAGCGATAGGCCTCCGAAAGATCCAATCTCACAAACTGGTTGGCTAAGGCCTGAACAGTCATCGCCATAGGCCTCTCTGATGCTGGTAATTAAGACAAACTCCCCAAACTCTCCACCCGGTGACTCAAAGCATCGGCCACCACATTAGCCTTGCCCGGATGATACAAAATAGTGATATCATAGTCCTTCAGCAACTCTAACCACCTCCTTTGGCGCAAATTTAGATCCTTTTGCTTGAACATGTGCTGCAAGCTCTGATGGCCAGTATAAATCTCACAAGGCACACCGTATAAATAATGGCGCTAGATCTTCAGAGCGTGAACAATGGCAGCTAACTCAAGATCGTGGATCGAATAATTCTTCTCATGTACTTTCAACTGTCTTGACGCGTAGGCAATCACTCTACCGTCCTACATCAACACCACTCCGAAGCCAATCCTTGAGGCATCACTAAACTGTATAAGACCCCAAACTTGTAGGCAGTATCAAAATTGGGGCTATAGTCAAAGCTGTCTTGAGGTTCTGATAGCTCGCCTCACACTCCTCCGTCCACTGGAACGGAGCACCCTTCTAGGTCAACCTAGTCATAAGGGCTATAATCGATGAAAACCCCTCCACAAAACGATGGTAGTAACCCGCCAAGCCAAGGAAACTGCGGATCTCTATAGCTGAGGATGGCCTGGGCCAACTATGCACGGCCTCTATTTTCTTCGGATCCACCTGAATGCCCTCACTCGATACCACGTGGCCTAGGAATGCCACTAAATCCAACCAAAACTCACATTTCTTGAACTTAGCATATAACTTCTTCTCTCTCAGAGTCTGAAGCACAGTCCTCAGGTGCTGCTCATGATCTTCCCGACTCCGGGAATGCCCCAGAATATCGTCAATAAAGACAATGATGAACGAGTCAATATACGACCGGAACACACTGTGTATCAAATGCATAAAGGCTGTTGGGGCATTGGTCAGCCCAAATGACATAACAAGGAACTCGTAATGACCATACCGAGTCATGAAAGCAGTCTTCGAGATATCTGGCTCCCGAATCTTCAACTGATGGTAACCTGAGCATAAGTCAATCTTAGAAAACACTCGTGCGCCCTGAAGTTGGTCAAACAGATCATCAATACGAGGAAAAGGATAACGGTTCTTCACTATAACATTGTTCAATTGTCGATAATAAATGCACATACACATAGAACCATCCTTTTCTTCGCAACAAGACAGGAGCACCCCAAGGTGATACACTGGGCTGAATAAAACCTTTATCAAGCAATTCCTGTAACTGACCCTTCAACTCCTTCAACTCAGGAGGAGCCATTCGATACTGATGAATAGAAATGGGCTGAGTACCCGGCAACAGATCAATGCCAAAATCAATATCTCTATCAGGTGGCATGCCCGAAAGATCAGCTCGAAACATATCGGGAAAATCCCGTACTACTGGAACTGAATCAACTGAAGGGGTATCAATACTAATATCTCTCACATAAGCTAAATATGTGTCACACCCCTTCTCAACCATACGCTGAGCTTTAAGAAAAGAAATAACTCTACTGGGAGTGTGATCTAAAGTACCGTTCCACTCAACACGCGGCACACGTGGCATAGCCAGCGTCACGGTTTTGGCGTGACAATCAAGAATAGCATAATGGGGCGACAACAAGTCCATGCCCACGATAATGTCAAAATATACCATGTTGAGCAACAATAAATCGGCTTTGGTCTCAAAACCACTAAGAGCAACCAAACACGACCGATAAATGCAGTCCACAACATGAGAATCTCCCATAGGAGTAGAAACATAAATAGGGGAACTCAAAGATTCCCGAGATACACCCAAATACGGAGTAAAATAACAAGACACATAAGAATAAGTGGAGCCTGGATCGAATAGAACCGATGCATCTCTTTGACAAACCAGTATAATACATGTGATGACAAAATTAGAGGCAACAACCTCGGTACAGGTAGGAAGGGCATAGTATCTGGCCTGGCCTCCCCCTCTAGGGCGACCTCTACTTCCCCGACCTCCACCTCTAGCTGGCTGAGTAGGTGGGGTAGCAACTAGAGCTGTAACCATAGCCTGAGAACTCTACCGGGCACGTTGTGGCTGAGAAGTCTGTGGAGGTGCACTCCTCCCAAGTCTAGGGCAATACCTCACCACATGGCGTATGTCACCACACGGCTCATGTCACCACACTCAAAGCAACCTCGCGGATGACATGGCAATGGAAACTATGCGGTACAGGTACTCTAAGACCCCTGAACCCCTGAAATACTGAGTGAATACTAAGACGCAAACTAAGCTGGCTGACCCACAAAACCTCTACCATGCCGTACTCTTTCCCCAAAATGAGGACCAGTGGATCTCTCCCGTCTACAAGGTTACCTCACTTCCTTATACTCTCTCTCCTAACCTCATCTTTCCTCTCTCTCCTGGACCCACCTGTCCTCTACTCGGCGAGAGGTCCTCACCACCCGCTGAACTAGGACCACCGGTTGTGTCGCTATGACATCTGGAACTCAACTAATGAGAAATTGTTGCTCTAGAGTAGGGGTGGCAGAAGTATGGGCCCCTCCCCCGATCTGTGAAGTAGTTAGTACAACCTGAATCAACCCCGCCTGAACTAACGTACCAAACATGCTTAGGAACTGTGCTAATGTCTCCTGAAGTGCTGGAGCAGTAGGCGCATCTGGTGCCTAGGATCTGGCTAGAACTACTGGTGGATCCTCGGTGGATGCTCTCGTGGGTGCTCTGGCTGCACCGCGTGCGTGTCCTCGGCGCATCTGGTAGCACGTGTCCTCACCATATGTGAGAGAATGGAAGACAGAGGTTTAGGATTCCTGATGTCAACATTCTCGCACGATAGGGAAATCAAATGAAGTGGAATTTTCCTAACGGTTACATAGCCTCTTGTAGATAAGTATAGACGTCTCTGTACTGATCAGCGAGACTCTAATAAATCGGCTTGTGATTCATGACTCCTTTGAACCTAGAGCTTTGATACCAACTTGTCACGACCCTAGTTCAACCTCCGTGAACTATAGTGATGGCACCTAGTGTCTATGACTAGGTAAGCCTAACAAATGCGGAAAAAAATAATAATTTGCGGACAGAAAATAATATAAAATCGAAATGACAAAATGAAATAGTGTTTAAGATGCCGCCTGGCACATAACAGTACAAAATCTCAACCTAACACTCCCAAAATCTGGAACCCCATGAATCACAAGCTAAGAGATACATAAGAAGCTCTAACTCCAGAAATGTCTAACAAAACGGAAGTACTGAAGGGCTATAGTATTACAGAAAAATAGAAAGGGACTTCTCGGTCTACGGACGCGGAAGTGACGAGGAAGGTCAGGGCCCTACTGAGGTTAAATAAAATACAAAGTATAATAGTATAGAACAAGACAGTATAATTAAGTGCAACAGTAAGAAATAACATAGAATAAAAAGAGAAATAACAACTAAAACAGAGGCAAAATAATCACCGAGGGAACATAGCTCAACACAGAGATAGATCCCGGGGATCTACCAGGATACCGTCCTATAGCCCCCAAATGTAAATGTCCAGTGGAAATCCAGGGTGTCGTTCCGTAGTTCAACTTATAATGTACCGGGGATCTACCGGAATCCTGTTCCGTAGTCCCCAAATGTAAATACCTAGTCCTGGGGGAATCTACCGGGTGCAGTCCCGTAGTTCCATATAACTGTGTAGGGGTATCTACCGGAATACCACATCTGTAGTCCCAAATAAACAGACAAGGGGGATATACCGGAATCCCACATCCGTAGTCCCAAATAAACAAACAAGGGGGATCTACCGGAATCCCACATCTGTAGTCCTAAATGTAAATACACAGTAGCAACATGGTAATATACTTAGCAAATGTCAGTTTCGTATTAAGGCAAACAGGTAATTCTAGTCTATCATGCTTCACGTAATTCAGGTAAAACAGTTTGAGGAAATAAAGTAATTAAATCACTTAGACATGTTTTCCTGAGCTAACAACAGGCTTAAAGTGCAAGTAATATAAACAGGAGAGGAAACATACTAATAATAACTTAATGAAAACCAGATTTTAAGCAATTAGTAGAAGTATGCACTCGTCACCTCACGTACAAGGCAGTTCAATTAACAATAATACCAAATCCTAAGGGGAAGGTCCCCCACACAAGGTTAGACAAGCCACTTACCTCGAACCGGCTCAATAATCAATTTGAAACCACGCTCTTGCCACGAGTACTCGACTTCAAATGGCACAAATCTATTCAATTCAATTGCATAATGTAAATAACACTTCAAGTAACTGATTCTACAAAGAAATTCTAAGCTAATACGTGAAATTAGGTAAAATGACCAAAATACCCATCGGGCCCACGTCTCGGAATCGAATAAAATTTATATTTTCATAATCCTCACACTCTCACGAGTTCATGCATACCAAAGTTATCCAAATCTAAGGTCAAATTCCCAATCAAAAGTCGAATTCTAGGTCTAAGAACTTTCGTCCAACAAGGAGTAAGGAATCGTTACCCAATTGATATATCTGAAAATCCCTCAAAAGCTCGCTCAAATTCGAGCTCCCAAACTCTAGTTTTGATAAAAATGGCTAAACCTTCGACTTTGAAATTTTATAATATTCCCGGGTAAATCCTTCTTCTCGAACGCGGAATAACCCTCGCGTTCACGAAGCACAACTTCACTTGGGCCAGATTTCCTTCATCGCGAAGGCGATGCCCCTGTCGCAAACGCAGTAGCAGCCTTCTCCCTCCTACGCGAACTTGGGACCCTCTTCACGAACGCCTAGGCATACGACCTCACAGCCCCAGCTCCACCATCCCACTAGCCCCAGCTCCTCTTCGCGACCCCCAGCTCGCGAACGCGAAGAAGGAAACCAGAACTGGAGACCTGCTGCATTTTCTGCAATTCTCTAAGTCCATAAATGACCCGTTGAGCATCCAAAACACACCCGAGGCCCCCGGGACCTCAACCAAACATGCCAACCAATCCTAAAACATCATTCAAACTTGTTCCAATTTTCAGAATGCTCAAAACAACATCAAAACACCTATGTTTCATCCGATCCAAACCTAAGAATTCCAAAAACTATAAAAATACGCTTTCGATAAAAAAGTCTATCAAATCTTGTCCAAATGACCTAAAATTTTGCACACACGTCACATTCAACATAATGAGCTACTCCAACTTCCGGAATTCCATTTCGACCCTACGATCAAAATCTCACTATCGAACCGGAAACTTCAAAATTCGACCTTATGGAATTTCAAGCATAAATTAGTCGGACCTCCAAAACACAATCCGAACATGACCCTAAGCCCAAAATCACCCAACGTAGCTAACAGAACGATCAGGTTTCCATTCCAAGGTCGTCTTCACAATGTTCCGACTACGGTCAACTTTCCAACATTTAATCTCTCATTTAGGGACTAAGTATCCCAAAACTCTCCGAAACTCAAAACCGAACATCCCGACAAATCAAAATAGAAGAAATAAACATGGGGAAAGCAGTTAATGGGGATCGGGGCATAAATTCGTAAGACGACCAGCCGGGTCGTCACAAAATGACCCTTCAAACCCTTGCTTAAAGGTCTCCAATGTAAAGCTCTAGTTTTCCAAATTTTAATCCTAACTTTCCATTAATTTCCAAATCAAATCAGTGAAATAACACAATAGAAACAAGTTTAGGGTCCAAAATTGTTACCTCAATGAAATCCCTCTTCAAATAGCTCCCTCAAGCTCAAACCCGTACGAAAATGGTAAAAAAATAGCTCAAAATCGTGAAGGAAATCTTTTATACCTTCAGGCCTAGGGTTTTCGCACCTGCGGTCCGATTACCACTTATTTGGTCTGCTTCTGCGGTCGAAAATGCCGCATATGCGGTCCTCACTTAAATCTCAGGCTCCGCATATGCGATGCAAATCCCGCACCTGCGCTACCGCAAGTGCGCTTCCTCAATTGCTTCTGCCGTTCCAGGTGATGCCTTCCTTAGCTGCATTTGTGGCTCCAGTTTCACTTCTGTGAGACCGCACCTACTGTACCCTAGCCACAGGTGCGGTTATGACAGCAATGGGAAAAACTTCATCTGCCAAAACCCAACTCAAATCTTCCGCCAACCATCTGAAATCACCCCGAGGGCCTCGGGACCTCAACCAAAAGCACCAACAAGCCATATACTACTATTCAAACTTATATCAATCTTCAAAACACCTCGAACAACATCAAATCAACCAAACCACATCGAATTCAATCCTAAGGTTCTCAAAATCTTCCGAATTCCGCTTTTGATCAAAAAGTCTATCAAACCACGTCCGAATGACTTGAAATTTTGCACACACATTCCCAACGACACAACGGACCTGCTATAACTTCCAGAATTCCATTCCGATCCCTATATAAAAATCTCACCAACCAACCGAAAAATGCCAAAATTCTAGTTTTGCCAATTCAAGCCTAATTCTACTAAGGACCTCCAAAACACGTTTCGATCACACTCCTAAGTACCAAATCATCTCCCGAAGCTATCCAAACCATCGAAATTCACATCCGAGCCATTTTTCACATAAGTCGACATCCAGTTGACTTTTCCAACTTAAGCTTACTCAAAAGAGACTAAGTGCCTCAAACCTTACCAAAATCTTTCCGAACCCAAGCCAACCAACCTGATTACACATAGCACGGATAAACAAAGCATAAAGAAGCAGAAATATGGAAAATGGAGCGGTAACTCATGAAACGACCGGCCGGGTCATTACATATTCCCCCTCTTAAACAAACGTTCGTCCTCGAACGGGTTAAGAAACATACCTGAAACCTCAAATAGGTGAGTATATCTGCTCTGCATCTCCCGCTCAGTCTCCCAAGTAGCCTCCTCCACGGGCCGACCTCTCCATTACACTTTCACTGAAGCTATATCCTTTGATCTAAACTTTCAAATCTGATGCTCCAAAATAGTTGTTGGCTCCACATCATAAGTCAAATCACCATCTAACTGAACCGTGCTGTAATCCAGAACATGAGACGGATCCCCAATATACTTCCGGAGCATAGAAACATGAAATACCGGATGCACACTTGATAAGCTGGGTGGCAAAGCAAGCTCATAAGCCTCCTCCCCAATCCTCTGAAGCACCTCCCGAGGACTCAATTTACCCTTCTTCCCAAATGTCATAACACCCTTCATGGGTGAAACCTTCAACAAAACCTTCTCACCAACCATGTAGGACACATCCTGAACCTTCCTGTCAGCATAACTCTTTTGTCTTGACTGCACTGTACGAAGCCTCTCCTGAATTACCTTCACCTTTTCTAAAGCATACTGCACCAAGTCTATCGCTAATAGCCTAGCCTCACCTGGCTCAAACCAACCAACTAGAGATCTACACCGCCTCCCATACAAAGCCTCATATGGAGCCATCTGAATACTCGACTAGTAGCTGTTAATATAAGCAAACTCTACGAGCGGTAGAAACTGATCCCATGACCCTTCGAAATCAATGACACAAGCACGCAACATGTCCTCCAATATCTGAATAGTGCGCTCAAAATGCCCGTCCGTCTGAGGGTGAAAAGTTGTGCTCAACTCAACTTGAGTACCCAACTCTCGCTGCACGGACCTCCAAAACTGCCAAGTAAACTGAGTGCCCTTATCTGAAATGATGGAAACCGGGACACCATGCAAACGAATAATCTCCCGGATATAGATCCCTGCCAACCGCTCTGAAGAATAGGTAGTACACACTGGAATGAAGTGCGCAGACTTGGTCAGCCGATCCACAATCACCCAAATAGCATCGAATTTCTTCAAAGTCTGTGGGAGCCCAACTACAAAGTCCATTGTGATCCGCTCCCACTTCCACTCTGGAATATCCATCTGCTGAAGCAAGCCACCCGCTCTCTAATACTCATACTTCACCTGCTGACAATTGAGACACCAAGCTACAAATCCCATAATGTCCTTCTTCTTTCTCCACCACCAATAATGTTGTCTTAGATCCTGATACATCTTTACGGCACCCGGATGAATGGAATACCGCGAGCTATGGGCCTCCTACAGAATCAACTCCCGAAGCCCATCTACATTAGGCACACATATCCGGCCCTACATCCTCAATACTCCATTATCACCAATAGTCACATCTCTGACATCATCGTGCTGTACTTTATCCTTAAGCACAAGCAAATGAGGATCATCATATTGGCTCTCTCTGATGCGATCATATAAGGAAGATTGAGAAATCACACAAGTGAATACCCGACTGGGCTCCGAAATATCCAACATCATGAACCGATTGGCCAAGGCCTGAACATTAACTGTAGAGGTCTCTCCCCAACTAGAATATATGCCAAACTCCTCACACTCACCGCCTTCCGGCTCAAAGCATCGGTCACCACATTGGCTTTCCCCGGATGATACAAAATAGTAATATCATAATCCTTTAGCAACTCCAACCATCTCTGCTACCTCAAATTGAGATCCTTCTGCTTGAACAAGTGTTAGAGGCTACTATGATCAGTAAATACCTCACAAGATACACCATACAAATAATGCCTCCAAATCTTCAACGCGTGCACAATGGCAGCCAACTCCAAATCATGGACATGGTAGTTCTTCTCATGGGGCTTCAACTGACAAGAAGCATAAGCAATAACTCTACACTCCTGCATCAATACACACCCAATACCAACTCTTGAAGGATCGCAATACACGATATATGAACCTGAAGTTGATGGAAAAACTAACACTGGAGTTGTGGTCAAGGCAGCCTTGAGCTTCTGAAAGCTCTCATCACACTCGTCCGACCACATGAATGGCGCACTCTTTTGAGTTAACTTGGTCAAGGGCGGTGCGATAGATGAGAATCCCTGAACAAACCGAAGGTAATAACCTTCCAAACCAAGAAAGTTGTGAATCTCTGTGGCTGAGGATGGTCTGGGCCAACTCTGAACCGCCACTATCTTCTTCGAATCAACCTGAATACCCTCCCTGGATACAACGTGCCACAAGAAAGCAACTAAACTGAGCCAAAACTCACACTAGGAGAACTTTGAATAAAGTTTCTCCTCCCTTAATCTCTACAACACAACTCTCAAATGCTCTGCGTGATCCTCCTGACTACGTGAGTATACAAGAATATCATTAATGAAAACTATGACAAATGAGTCGAGATAAGGCCAGAACACGTTGTACATCAAATGCATGAATGTTGTTGGGGCATTTGTCAGCCCAAAAGACTTCACCAAGAACTCATAATGACCATATCGGGTCCTAAAAGCCGTCTTAAGAATATCCGAGTCCCTGATCTTCAACTGGTAATAACCTGAACGGAGATCAATCTTGGAAAACACTCTCGCTCCCTGATGCAGGTCAAACAAATCATCGATACGAGGCAAAGGATACTTTTTCTTAATTGTTACTTTGTTCAACTGCCTATAATCAATGCACATCCTCATAGTACCATCCTTCTTCTTCACAAATAGAACCGGCGCACCCTAGGCGACACACTAGGTCGAATGAACCCGTCATCAAGGAGTTCCTGAAGCTGCTCCTTTAACTCTTTCAACTCCGTTGGTGCTATACAATACGGTGGAATAGAAATAGGCTGAGTGCCCAGCACCAGATCAATAACAAAATCAATATCCCTATCCGATGGCATGCTCGGTAGGTCTGCAGGAAACATATTAGGAAAATCCCTCACAATAGGAACAGAATCAACACTAGGAGTCTCTACACCGACATCTCTCACAAAGGATAGATATGAAAGACAACCCTTCCCAACCATCTGTTAGGCCTTCAAGAATGAAATTACCCCACTGGGAACATAATCTACTGAACCTCGCCACTAAATCCGTGGCACACCGGTATAGCCAATGTCACTGTCTTAGCATGACAGTCCAAAATAGCATGACATGGAGATAGCCAATCCATGCCCAATATAACATCAAATTCTATCATACATAACAACAATAGATCCACTTGAGTCTCCAAACCCCCAATAGTCACCACATATGACCGATACAGACAGTCTACAATAACAGTATCACCCACCGGAGTAGACACACGGACAGATGTAACAAGAGACTCACAGGGCATATCCAAATAATGAGCAAAGTATGATGACACATAAGAATAAGTGGAACCGGGATCAAATAATACAGAGGCATCTCTGTGATAGACTGAGATGATAATTGTGATCACAGAATATGAAGCAATAGCATCGGGTCTAGTTGGAAGTGCATAGAAATGGGCCTGATCGCCAGCTGATCGACCTCCTCCTATAGGGCGACCCCTAGCTGACTGACCTCCACCCCTACCTGGCTGGGTGGGTGGTGGTGAAGCAACTGGCGCTGAAGCCGATAGCTGACTCCTCTGCTGAGATGAAACCCCAAGACGACGAGGACACTGCCTACACATATGACCCATCTCTCCACACTCATAGCAACTCTTGGGTGCTGGAGACGGGGACTGAAGGTAAGCCCTAGCACCGGAATGACTAGCAGACACACTTGTCATAGAAGAGCCCTAAACTGATGGAGCACAAGACGAACTCTGAGTTGAAAGGGAACTAAGTGATGACTGGCTCTGATGATAACTGTGAGAACCATGACCCGATGACGCCCCACGATACTTGGACGAGTTGGCTGAGCATGCCTGAATGGACAGCCTCTTCCGTGCTGAAACTTACCTCTCGAAGGAGCACCACCATAACTACCAGATCCCCGAGGTTTTTTGTCCTCCCTCTCATCTCGCTCCTGGCGATGAACTGACTCAATCTCACGAGCAATGTTGACAACCTCCTCAAAAGTAGCACCAAACACCCTCTCCCTGGTCATGAGAATACGAAGCTGATAAGTGAGGCCATCAACGAACCTCCTAATCCTCTCTCTCTCTGAGGAACCAACCAAATAGTATGACGAGCTAACTCCGAGAACCTCATCTCATACTGTGTCACCATCTATCCCTGACACAACCACTCAAACTGCCTGCATAGCTCCTCTCTGCGAGACTGTGGCACATACTTCTCCAAAAAGAGAATGGAGAACTACTGTCAGGTAATGGGTGTTGTACCAACAGGCCTATGCCTCTTATAAGCCTCCCAGCAAGTAAAGGCGGCTCCAAAAAACTAAAAAGTAGTGAAAGCGACCCCGCTGGTCTCCAAAATACCCGTCGTACGAAGAATCCTCTGACACTTGTCCAAGAAACCCTAGGCATCCTCGCCCTCTGCACCACTGAAAGTCGGAGGTTGAAGTCTACCCAACTTCTCCAACATGCGCTTCTCGTCCTCTAGCATGGTAGGAGCTACATAGTCCTAAGCAGCTGCAACTGGCTGGGCTGGATGTGCCTCCGGTGTCTAAAGTCCCTACACGACTTGCTCAGGTGTGCGAGCGGCAGGAGTTTAAGTGCCTCCCCTGGCCTGAGAAGTAGTTGCGGCTGTAGTAACTGAGACCGCATGAGCTAGCCCAGTGCATACTGATAGAATCTGAGCCAAGGCCTCCTAAAGACCCAGAATCACAATGGGCATAGTTGGTGCCTGAGCAGGTGTTGTTGGAGCGTCCATAATTTGGACCTGATCCTGAACTGGGGCGGCTGGTGGATTTGTAAGTGCTGCCCTAGCTGCTGTGCAGGCTACACCACTGCCCCTACCGCGACGTCGACCATGTCCTCGGCCTCTAGTGGCCACAACTGGTGGTACTGGTGGTCGTCCATCCTGACCGGTAGCGCGTGTCCTCACCATCTGTGAGAGAATATAATAACATACGTTTAGTACTCAGATCAACAGATTCGCACAACAAGAATTCCAAGAATATGAAGTTTTTTCCTAAAGGCTCTGCAGCCTCTCGAGGATAATTACAGACGTCTTGGTACTGATCCAAGAGACTCTACTAAACCTGCTCATGACTCGTGAGACCTATGTAACATAGGCTCTGATACCAACTATTTAAAGAAGCTTATACTGAACTAAGGTATTTTTATAAGATTTCACTACTTTGTTGCATTGTGTTGGTTTTACACTGCCTCTTATTAGTATGATATTGTGTTTTACGTGATTTCTTATCGCTCATTCTTCATTTATTTTTATTACTCACTGAGTTGGCGTACTTACATTACTCCCTGCACCCTTTGTGCAGATTCAGGAGCTTCGGGTCCCGCTAGTGAGGGTTGATTGCACCCAGCAGGTTATTCGGAGTCCACTAGGTAGCTGCTCGGCATTCGTGGCCCAGTGTTTCTCATAATAATCCTCACAATACAGGCCCTAGGCCCTACTCAGTCAAAAATCTCTAAAAACCACCCGGGCATAGTAAAATATGATGCTCAACCCAAAATATCACTTAAAGTGTTAAAATAGAGTAAACATGGTTGAGTTATGAAAACAGTATAATATAGCATGACTGAGTATAGATATAAAATCAAAATAGTGAGGAGATAGCAGTAAACATCCCCTAAGGGTCCAAAACAGTTGGCACGAGGCCCAAATATGGCATTCAACCCAAAACATGATGATAGCAAACAATTTTCAAAGAAATACTTGGTAAAATAGTAATTCGGAATGGACTAAGTCACAATCCCCAACGGTGCACGATCCCACGCTCGTCATCTAGCGTGTGTGTCACCTCAATATAGCACAACGATGTGAAATCCGGGGTTTCATACCCTCAGGACAACATTTACAATCATTACTCACCTCTATCCGGTCCAAACACTAGCCCTCGATGCCTTTGTCTCTCGAATCGGCATCCGGATACTCCAAATCTAGCCAAAATCAGTACATAAACATCATAATATGCTAAGGGAACAAGGCCCACTCAAAAGTAATCAAAATACCATGCAAATCCCGAAATTAACCAAACCCGACCCGCCGGCCCACGTCTTGAAATCCGATAAAATTTGCATCAATAGACTCTTTATCTCCCAACGAGCTCATAAATATCAAAAGTACTAACATTCGACCACAAATGACCCCTCAAACCCTTCCTTAAAGATCTCCAAGCTCAAGCCCTAGTTTTCAAAATTTTAACCCTAAATTTCCATTAATTTCCAAGTCAAATCAGTGAAATAACACCATAGAAACAAGTTTAGGGTTAAAAATCCTTACCTCAATGAAATCCCTTTGAAATCCCTCTTCAAATAGCTCCCTCAAGCTCAAACCCATATGAAAATGATGAAAAAATAGCTCAAAATCGCAAAGGAAATCTTTTATACCTTCAGGCCCAGTCTTTTCACACTTGCGGTCCAATTACCGCTTCTGAGGTACGCTTCTGCAGTCCAAGACGCCGCTTCTATGGTACTCACTTAAATTCCAGGCTCCGCATATGCAATGCAAATCTCGCACCTGTGCTACCCAGGTGCACTTCCTCAACCGCTTATGCGGTTCTAGATGATGCCTTTCTTGGCCACATCTGCGGCTCCAGTTTTGCTTCTGCGAGACCACACCTGTGGTCCCTTAGCCATAGGTGCGATTATGACAGCAATGGGAAAAACTTCAGCTGCCAAAACCTAACTCAAATCTTCCGCCAACCATCCGAAATTACCACGAGACCCCCTGGACCTCAACCAAAAGCACCAACAAGCAATATACTACTATTCAAACTTATACCAATCCTCAAAACACCTCGAATAACATCGAATCAACCAAAACACATCGGATTGAAGCCTAAGGTTCTCAAAATCTTCCGAATTCTGCTTTTGATAAAAAAGTCTATCAAACCACGTCCGAATGACTTGAAAATTTGCACAGACATCCCAAATGACACAACAGACCTACTGTAACTTCTGGAATTCCATTCCTACCCCTATATAAAAATCTCACCTATCAACCGAAAATGCCAAAATTCCAATTTTGCCAATTCAAGCCAAACTCTACTAACGGACCTCCAAAACACGTTCCGATCACACTCCTAAGTCCCAAATCATCTCCCGAAGCTATCCAAACCACCGAAATTCACATCCGAGCCCTTTTTCACATAAGTGAACATCCAGTTGACTTTTCCAATTTAAGCTTACTCAAAAGAGAATAAGTGTCTCAAACCTTACCAAAACCTTTCCAAACCCGAGCAAACCAACCCGATAATACATAGCACGGATAAACAAAGAATAAATAAGCATAAATAGGGAAAATAGAGTGGTAACTCATGAAACGACCTGCTAGGTCGTTACAAAAAGAGTGACAAAAATAGAAAAAAAATGAGAGAAAAAGAGAGTGAAAAAATAGAAGAGAGACAGAAACAAAACAAAAATCAAGAGTGATTAGAGAAGAAGCAAAAATGAAGAAAAGAGGTGCAAATTGAAAAAAGGGGGTTAATTAAGGCTGGGATGAAACATACAACTCGTTCAAACACATAGTAGAAAGGTTTAACTGTCCAGGTGCATTGCATCGCAATATGTGATTTCCTATCTGTTAAACATCTCAAAACTAACAAGGTTATTGGGTGTGCAAATTAGCCAAGTTCTGTTCAGGTGGTTGGTTTTGTTGGTAATCTGGCTTCCCATCCTTACTTCACAAGATCCAAAGAAAGGTTCCTCTGGCCTCTGAAATCCATCTCCAAATCATCGATCCTGAGGATAGGATTATCAGCTGCTAAAGAGAATAGGATGTTGCATCTCTGCATATTGGAAATGTAGGATGCCTGGTCTAATGGTAGGGAACCGCCAAGTGCAACCCCTGGGTTCCTTGAGTTAATCCACGGGTCAGGTGAGGTTACCAACACCCCTATGCCAAACCCCCTCATCCGATGCGGGCACCATCCAATGCCGTTCAATGATCCTGGCATGCCTTCTCTGGTTCGCCCCCAGGCGCCAGCTTCCAGTGCACCGCCTCTAATGTTCATCTTTCAGGGTCCACAGCTTCAATCAAAAATAACATATGTGATCCCGTACTCTTTAACTCAACCTCCGTAATATGATCTCTCGGTGGAGCAAGAAAAGGTTGTTAAAAATCTCGAGCAAGAGGAAATGGCTCGGAAGATGAAGAGCCTAGAACAAAGCCTGAAAAACATACAAGGTCTTAGGGGCCAAAAAGTGTCTCATACTTTGACCTCTACATGTTTCCCCATGTCCACTTGCCAGCTGGCTTCAAGATGCCAAAATTTGAAAAGTACAACGGGCATGGAGACCCGGTCGCTCATCTGAAACGATATTGTAACCAGTTGAGGGGTGTTGGTGAAAAAGAGGAGCTACTAATGCCCTACTTTGGGGAAAGCCTCACCGCAATCACTTCCGAGTGATATACGGATCAAGAAATTACCCATTGGCACATGTGGGATGATATGGCCCGAGATTTTGTCTGCCAGTTCCAGTATAATATGGACAACGCTCCCAATAGAAACTCTTTGTCCAATTTGAAAAAGAAAACCGCAGAAAGCTTCTGTGAATATGCTATCAAATGGCATGAGCAAGCTGTCAGGGTAAAGCCTCCAATGGATGAAATTGAAGTTGTCACGGTCTTTCTATAGGCCCAAGAGGTGGACTACTTCCAGAACATGATGTCTGCTATGGGAAAGTCGTTTGCTGAGGCTATCAAAATTGGGGAGATGGTAGAAAGTGGGCTATAAATGGGTCAAATCTTGAGTCATGCTGCTTTTAAAGCCATATCACCAGATGTTCAAAATGGTTCAGAGATTTGATAAATGGAAACGGGAGAGAAGAAGGAGCCATGATGGTTTCCAGCTCGAGGGGGACCCGCAGGTCATTCAGCCAATCATATATGCTTCATGAGGTCCCTCAACATTATTATCCCCTTTAAGATGCTGCTTATGTCATGGCACCACCTCCTTATGTGGTGATGAACGTGGAACCTTACACGCGACCACAACATCATACACAAAACCGAGCACCACCTCCCATAAATACCCATCCTTACCAAGCTCCATATAATCCCAAACAAAATGTTCCCCAGTACAATCCTCGCCAAAGAGAGCCATTCAGAAAGAATCAGTTTACCCCTATTGGTGAATCGTATTCAAGCTTGTTCGAAAAGCTAATCAAGCTAGATCTATTGCAGCCAGTGGCCCCGAACCGGCCGACCCCTAGTCCCTCTCACACCGAGCTGATGCAAGATGTGAATACCACTCTGGCGCAGTAGGACATAGTACGGAGGACTGTTGGACCCTTAAAAGGGCAGTTAAAGACTTGGTTGAAGCTGAAAGAATCATTTTTTGGGATGAAGAAGCTCCTGATGTGATGAACAATCTGTTGCCTGCTCATAATGTTGGGCCAATAGTCGGAATTATTTGTGAATATGAGAAATTTGATCCGGCATTGAAGGCTATTGCAGCCATTGCCGTAATACAAGAAAAGCCGAAAGACGGTCTCCAAGCCTGAAAGTTCCCCATCAGACGGGAGTCTCGGTAGCCAGTCTTGCTATCCTTTCTGTGTCCGAATTATCTCAGGGTGTGATCCGGATATTTTACTTTATTGTCTTACTTTCCAATGTAAACCCCTCTATCTTCAAAAAATTGAAAAAAAAATTCAAAAGATCAAAAGAATCAAAAATCAAATGAAATTAATATTTCATTGTCCAGGAATGTCTCCTTTCTTAATCTTATCGTTTTTCTTATTCTCTTATTAGTTCTATTAAATGCAAATTTCAATAACATGACATGCTTACGGACTTCATGCACAGATCCTGAAATGCTGTCAGACCTCGAAATAATGAATCAAGAATTAGATCGCAATGAAGGTAAGTTTAAGGAAATAAATCAAAGACTTGGAACAGCTAAAGGAAAATTGGTTCAGGATTGGAAAGGTCCATACATTGCAACAAGAGTATTGCCAATAGAGTGTGTTGTACTTGGGACACATCGAAAGAAATGTCCTTGAAACAACTGTCAATTGAAACGCAGCCAAAAGTTACTCTGATTGGTCCTCCATATAGTATTAATATTCTCCGGTTGGGATGACGAAGGCTTTCATTCTCGCTACCCAAACACCATTAACCCTTTTGTAAGCTATTTCAGCCGGTTACTCTTCTTTGATTACCCTCTTTGGAACCTGAAAGTGTTGTTGAAAAAAAATTGATTGAAAAAATTAGATGAAAAATGAAGAAAAAAAATGAAAATGAAAAAGAGAAGAAAAGAAAGATGCAAAAAAAAGGGGAAGAAAAGACAAAGAAGCTGAAATGAAAAAAATGAATGAAAAAAAAAAGATGAAAAAAGGGAAAAAAGAAAGAGAAAAGTAAATGAAACAGAAGAAAAACAAAAGAAAATCAAAAACAAAGTTCCATGAACTACGTTCGACTTGATTCCGAAAGGATACGTAGGTAGCCACTCTCTGGGGTTCAGTCACACCAAAATAAAAATCCAAATTCCCCCAAAAGTGAAACTGGGGCAGATGTTATAATGGTTCGGCGATGATCCCGCCTGGATGGTTTCAAAGTTGTAATTCAGTCCAAATCATCTTTGACCCAAATCCTTTCAAGTCCTTCCGGTTAATCAGTGATAATGTTCAAGGATCGGAGGATACAGTTACTTGGATCTGATACAACCAAATGAGAGAAGTGAAATAAGAGAGTCTTATTGGTGAAAACCCTCACGGGCACCGTAAGACGATGGTAAGCAGACAAATGGAAAATGAGAGAGTCTTGTTAGTGAAAACTTGCAAAAATCACTATAAGGCGATGGTGAGAAGAGAAATGAGAGAGGTCAACTTGTGAAAACCCGCAAAGGGTGCCCCTAATCGCAGAGGATCCTCACAACCATCTGCATCGATAGAGTCCTATCAAGGCTTCTCGAATTTTGAAGCAAAAGTTGTGATGAATTTCTGAGAGTCGGACAGTTTACACAGATCAGGCATCCAGCCCAAAAGGCATGTCGTGTTCATTGAAGTTCGCATGTACTTCAGATAAGTCCTTCTTTTCTTTCCCCAAAAGGGACACATCTTGTTTAAACTTATTGTCTATTCCATTGTTTGTTTTCTTTGAATCCCTTTCGGTCTAACACTGTTCAAAAACTAAGACAAATAAAGGATGGCAAGACTGATTTACAGGGTTCTCATTTGATATGAGCTAATATGCAAAAGGCACCCAACCTCGTCAGGGGCGTCAAGTCGACCTCGACTGGCCATGGCGGCCGATGCTTCGAAATCAAAACTCTTGTAAGAATAAAATCAAATTGAAGTGCCTATAAAGGTAAATGAAGTTGAAAAGGTTGAGTCCCACGTGGCTAACCGTCTCGGCAAAGGTTTGAAAAGCCAAGGTGCCCAAATGCTCAGAAATTGAAATTGAGAGAAAGAAGCCAGAAACAAAAGGCCTATAAAGGCGAAACAAAGTTTCACTTCTAGTATTTAGTTTTATTTTAGTAACTTATTTTAATTAAGATTGGTTATTATATTTTATAGATACATTATGTTATTTAGTCTTCCTACAAGTTAAAACACAATAAGACATGGTCCAACTCAATTTCCTAAATTCAAGCCCATATCCACTCCCCATTTGACCTAACCTAATTCGTACCCCCTATAAAATAATGCCTAATTCCTAAATCAAAAATCTAGACCTAGACACCCTAAGTTCACGGCAGCTTTCCTCTTTCTTGTTGACTGAGTTCCTCTTCATGGCTAACTTATGCTCTTCAACCCAAAAACCCCATAAAAATAATTCTGAAATTACCTTGAAACTCCATTAAAACTAGCAGCTTCCTAGCCCTGAAAACCACCCAAATTGACACCAACACACATAACCAAACTTCACCCAAAGTACCATTGTTCCCCTGTTGAATCACTCCAAATCCAGCTGAAAATAGCACCAAAAAACACCATTAAAACAGCTCCAAAATCCTCCATGAATCATCCCTAAACTCCCTTAGAAACAACCATCAAAATCCTAGCAAAAACGCGGTCAGAATCAGTCTACAAAGCACATAAACTCCAATCGAGCTCGAGGTTTGCCGACGAGTTTTCTGTTCGATTTTCGTATAATTTTCAATCGGTGCTCACTATTGCACTTTCATTTGGCGGAGTTTTGTTGTACGTTGGTTTGCTTTGGGGTTTCTCAATACTAAAATCTAAAGAAGATTTACTAAAGTGAAAGGTCCATTTTGATTCATCTCATTTCTAATTAATGCATGACTTTAAAGTCTTATGGGTTTGGATGAAATTTTTCCTTGGTTTGATAATTATATCTTCTTGTTGCTGCTTATAACTCTTTTCATGGATTAACCTACTAAAAAATAATTTTTAAAATTTGAGGCTCAAATCAGTAAAATGGTGTATATGTTTGAGCGGAATTTACATGGTATTCACAAGTTGCTAATTCTTGTTGGATTTGTATGTTATTGAAGTTTAGCCGTGAAATTGTTTCCCTTTGCTTGGTGTTTATTTTTAGTGTTTTGATTTCATTTGTTTATGGCGTTCTTCTCCGGATGGTTCTCTTATTAGATTTTTGGGTTAATTGATCAATCAAAAACTTAGTTTATAATATTGAGGGACCAATTAACTCACCGTTAGCCCAATAACCATAATCCATGGGGCCTGATAGCTTTGAGAAGTGTTTGATCTAATGCTGGCCCAAAATGTCAATAAGGCTACACGTTATCCCACTTCTTCCGCAATTACTAAATGCTTATACTTGTTCTGAATTTTTTTAGTAATTTTAACTCCTCAAAAGTACTTCGTTCATCAAATATTTTTAATCCATTTCTCATGACTTGCAAATAGTCTTAACTTAGGAAATAAATAATTCACAAACCATAAACACCGTAACTTGCTTTAGGCGCGATTAATAATAAATCATCGTGACTATGGGTACGGTTCCCGTGGCATGGTCACGACATGTAATTTCCAATTTGGGTGTACATTTCATGTGACCCGATCATAATATCTTCGAACAATATTAAAATAAACATGTCGCAAATTGCGGGCGCATTTCATATAGCGCAACTTGCAATGTGTTCCAAAATGGCAAGTGTATGACAATCGTAACTTGTTCAAGAAAATAATTTCATAAATCCTAAAAAGTGGTTTAAAATAATTAAAAGAGGTTATAAAGTTAAAAATACTCAATAGGTTTAAAACGTGTCGTAAATCAGATAATTAGGCCAATTATTAATAGTTAAAGCGACCGTGCTCGAACCACGAAATCCGGGAATGCCTAACACCTTCTCCCATGTTAACAAAATTCTTGACTTAGAATTTTTGGTTTCACAGACTTTTAAGTAAAGTCGATTTTGTCGATTTGGGATTTAAAATAAACCGGTGACTTGGGACAGCAAATAAACTATTCCAAGTGGCGACTCTGAATAAATAAAATAATCTCATTTCGAATTATGTCATTTTAATTGGAAAATCTCTCTTATATACCCTATCGGGTGTAAAAAGGAGTTGTGACAAATGTAAATGTCCAGAGGATCTCCCGGGATACCGTCCCGTAGTCCAAATCATAAAGATGCAGGGGAAACACCCGGAATACCAGTCTGTAGTCCTAAAGTAAATATCCAGTACAGGGGATCTACCGGGTGTTGTCCCGTAGTCCTAAATGTAAATGTGCATGGGGATCTACTGATCTGTAGTCCCAAAGTAAACAAACAGGGGGATCTCCCGGGATACTGTCTTGTAGTCCCAAAGTAAACACACAACAGCAACACGAAGAATATTCAGTTTAATCCAATTTCCTACCATGGTAAAACAAGTATTTCTAACCTAGCATGCTGCATATAATTCAAATAAAGCAGTTTGAACATATAAAGCAATTAAGTCACTTAGACATGCTTCCCTAATCTAGAAGTAGGTTTAAATTGCAAGTAATGTACAACAAGGAAGAAAAACACAGTTATAGTTACTTAATGAAAAATAGGATTTTCAACAATTAGCACATGTACGCGCTCGTTACCTCACAAACAAGGCATTTCATATGTCAACAATACCAAATCTTAAGGGGAATTCCCCCCCCCCCACAAGGTTAGACAAGACACTTACCTCGAACCGGCTCAAAAATTAACCTGAAACCATGCTCTTGCCACGAGAAATCGACTCCAAATGGCCCAAATCTATTCAAATCAATTTCATAATGTAAATACAACTTCAAGTAACTAATTCCACTTATTAATTAGAAGCTAACATTCGGAATTAAGAAAAGTGCCCAAAAAGTCCCCCGAGCCCACGTCTCGGAATCGGATAAAAGTTATGGATAATGAACCCCTATTCACTCACAAGTCTAACCATACAAAAATTATCCAAATCGAATGTCAAATTCCCAATCAAAACTCGAAAATTTGGCCTAATAACTTTTCCAAATTTTTCCTCAATTTCTCAGCCCAAATCCAAAATTAGAGGATGAATTCACGTTTAGATTAATGGGTTATAAGAAAAAAGGAGTTAGGAATCATTACCTTATCGATATCTCTGAAAATCCTTCAAAATCTTGCTCAAATTCGAGCTCCCAAACTCTAGTTTTGATAAAAATGGCTAAATCTCGATTTTGAAATTTTATAAACTGCCCAAGTAAATCCTTCTTCGCGAACGCAGAAGGACCATCGCATTCGCGAAGCACAACTTTCCTTGGCCCAGAATTCCTTCATCGCGAACGCGATGACCTTGTCGCAAACGCGATAGCAACCTTTTCCCTCCTACGCGAATGTGGGACCCTCTTCGTGAACGCATAGGCATACGAACTCACAGCTTTGCGAACGTAGGAAAATTATCTAGAACGCGAAGCATTAAGCTCCTACCAGCCCCAGCTCCTCTTCGCGAACACGAGACCCCGCTCGTGAACGCGAAGAAGGAAACCAAAACTGAAAACCTACTGCATTTTCTGCAATTCCCTAAGTCCAAAAATGTCCCGTTGATCTTCTGAAACACACCCGATGCCCCCAAGACCTCAACAAAACATGACAGCCAATCCTAAAACATCATTCAAACTTGTTCCAACCTTCGGAACGATCAAATCAACAACAAAACACCAAATTAACATCGGATTCAAGCCTAAGAACTCCAAAAACTCTCAAATTCCGCTTTCGATCAAAAATCTATCAAACCTCATCTGAATGACCCAAAATTTTGCAAGCACGTCACATTCAACACTACGGAGCTACTGCAACTTCCAAAATTCCATTCTGACCCCGATATCAAAATCTCACTATCGAACTGGAAACTTCAAAATAGCCAACTTTCGGCATTTCAAGCCTAAATAAGCTACGGACCTCCAAAACACAATCTGATACCAACTTGTCACAACCCATGTTCGCCCTCCTTGAATTGTCATGACAACACCTCGTCTCTATGTCTAGGTAAGCCTAACAATTGCGGAAAAAGAAAAAAATGCAAAAAAAACTAATAAAAACTAAATATAAGCAAATATAAAAGCGTTTAAGATGTCGCTCGGCATATACTAATACAAGATCTCAAAAACTGAACAACTTCCCAAAATCAGGAATCTCATGAAATCACAAGCTAAGGATACTACAGTGCTCTAGCTCTAGAATGTCTAAAACAAAGTAAATACAGAAGGGTTGTAACTACTAGAGAGAATGGAGAGGGACTTCTCGGTCTGCGAACGCGGCAGATATACCTCGAAGTCTCTGAAGGATCGCCTCGCCTCAAGGATGGTAGGGCTGAGCCGAAGAACCTGGATCTGCACATGAAAAACATTCACAGAAAGGGCAGGAGTACACCATTGCGGTACTCAGTAAGTGTCAAGCCTAACCTCGGTCGGGTAGTGAAGGGGAAAGTCAGGGCCCTATTGATAATAAATGAAATAAACAACGTAAATAGTATAGAATACGACAATATAATTTACGTGCTAATAGTCTATATCAATTAAAAACATAGAAGAAATCTAACTCAGTACACAGAAATAGAAAATGGGGATCTTCCGGGATACCGTCCCGTAGTCCCAAACGTAAATGTCCAGAGGTTCTCTCGGGATATCGTCTCATAGTCTGAATCATAAAAATGCAGGGAAAACTCCTAAAATACCAGTCCGTAGTTCCAAAGTAAATATCCAGTACAGGGGATCTACCGGGTGCTGTCACATAGTCCCAAATGTAAATGTGCAGGGGGATCTACCGAAATACTGATCCGTAGTTCCAAAGTAAACAAATAGGGGGATCTACCGGGATACCGTCCCACAGTCCCAAAGTAAACACACAGCAACAACAAGAAGAATATTCAGTTCAATCCAATTTCCTACCAAGGTAAAACAGGTATTTCTAACCTAGCATGCTGCAGAGAATTCAAAAAAAGTCGTTTGAACAAATAAAGCAATTAAGCCATTTATGTTGATACCCAATTTTTCTCTGTATATTTTATATATGCAAAATACTTTAGAAGTAACATATATATGCATATATAAGCATGCCCAAGTGTTTTAGTATTTTTTCTAAAAAAAATTTAAAGATTTTAAAATCAGTTTATTGTCCACTTTAGCAGTACAAAAACCAATAATTATTCCCAAAATTATCATTTTGGTGAATAACATATTTTTTCTCATATTTTCACCAAAATATAGTTAAGGTAATTTTTGTATATATTTTTTTTACAAATTTATTTGGCAGTTTTAAAGCTAAAATTGCATTTAATTGCAATTTTAGCCTATTTTAAGATTAATAACATTTTATAATTGTAAAATTGGTTCCAATATCTTTAAATCGATATTTATATATTATTTACTGGCTCAGTACTTTTAATTGGCTTTTAAAATCATTTGTTTTTTACTATTTTTATAAAATAAAAAGGAAAATGGCTATTTAACATCTAGCCTCACTTTATTTCAATTACAACCCTTTTTACCTTTCAATTTTAACCATTATTTGACCCAATCTTAACCCATTTGGACCGGCCCAATTTTTAATTTGACCAAACCCATAACCCGATCCAAATGACCCTTACCCGGTTTCCACCTACCCTCTTAAATCTGGACTGTTGATGACACAAGATCAACAGCCATAACTCACCCTTCCATAGTTAAACCAAACGACCTACCCTAACCTCCCTCATTCTCACCTGACCCGCCGCCTTTGAATCCCAAATGCTCTCAAATCCTCTCATCATCTCTTCGAAACCCTAGCCTCCTCCTACCTTATTTCACCATGTTTTCACCGGAATCCATGGCTTCTTAGGCCATGGATGATCTGTACTCACCCCTCTCCATCATTATACCTTGGGTGTTCGAGGTTTTGATGGCTGACTTCGATGGTTCTTCCAGATCTTCTCAGATCTTCATTTCCATAGCTTCTCCGGCCATGCTCCGGCACATTCAGGCCTCAGGAGCCTGATTCCTCACCTCTTCGACTCAGGATTTGATTTTTCTTCCAAGCCTTTCTCATTTCTAGGGTTTCTCCGAAACCCTAAGTTGTTCGAGGTTCTTCTCTGTTTATTTACTTAGATCTATGGTATGTTCTTGTTCTACTGGGATTTTAAAGTGTTTACCCCAAATTTTCTTTTCAAAAATTGTTTCTGAAAAAGTTCTCAAAAAGATCTTTCTGATTCTTTCTTTATGTGTGTTTGTTTGTGCTATACTCGTATGGCTTCTTTTACTACACGTGTATTGTTCTCCTACTCTTCTTTTTTTACTATACCTATTACTCTAGTTAATCCTTGTTATGTTTCCCTTACTCTTCTAGTATATGTGATTACTGTTGAGTTCTTTGATTTTTGTTTGCTCTATTAGACTCTGTTTGCTTTCTTGCTGAACATGTTTCCTCTGTTTTAATTAATGTCTGTATCACCTCTTCTTTTCTAAACTTGTTTAAGTTCCGAGTTTCTCAAATATGTTCTCTATGACCTCAAATTAGCTTTCTTTCTTTGTATCATATCTGTTTGTTTCTCATAAGTCTTTGAAAGAGGCTTCTGAGACTGTTTCAATGACTTGCTTTCTCATCTCTATGAAACCTTGGGATTTGGGGGTTTCTTAGCAATTTTTAATTTGGGCGAGTTAGGGTTCCGCTTTGGGACCCTGAACTCTCAGACTCATTGTGAGTCTGCAAACTAGAGTTGTACCCATTCTTGCTCAGGATTCTGAACCTCTCTTTGATTAAACTCCCTTCTATATAACTTCTTGATTCACATGTTTGTGTGCTTTATATATGGGAACTCTCCTTTCAAAAGGTCTTTACCGACTAATTGATTGATTTCGAATTCCTTTTAATGAGTCCTGACTGATTGTTACTGATTCTCTCTAATTGAACCTTCTTTACTATTTCTCGACTTGGTTCATTCAAATAGAGCCTGTCACTTTGATTTTACTGGTTGTCTGATTGATTCCCTTTCCCTTTTTTTACAAACCGAGTACCAATAGATTCTTGCCTTAAATAAACTCTATGTATTTTCCCTTCTTATGCTACTTTGAAAAGATTTTAATCAAAATTTCTTTCCTTAATTGTATTCTACCCATTTGAAATCAAATCCCTTAACTGAAGAGAGATCATATGGGATTAATGGCAAACCATTCCCTTACCTGTCTTACTCATTCTGCACTATAAAAGGGACTACCCTTCTGCACTTTTTAGACATGACTTCGAGTTGAATACCTCGATCCTTTAGTTCAATACTTTCGACTTACATACTTACAATACTGCTTTGAGTTCAATACTCTTACAACATTCTACTCTTTCTGAGATCTTTTGGAACTGTTTGCTTGCAATTTGGCTTCTCAAGACTGCTTTTACTTGTTTGTTTTCCCTGAAACTGGTATGTTCTAATTTAACTTTTATGTCTCACCCCCATATGTGTTTATTTACAACTTCTGCAAGCTCGTTTACTTTGCTATTCATATTCAGTGATTAATGTTAACTATGTAAATTATCTTTTTCTCTTTGCATCTGTTGTTTGTTATGAATTCCTTATACCCCCACTCCCTTCTATGTGTTTGAGTTAAGGTTCATGGCCTGACAGCATCCAAGTTGTTTCTTAGGTCTGAAGTTGATCCTCAATGGATCCTAAACAAGCTGGTCAGGGGTGTGCCAGCACTCCTAATTGCTAGGCATGACCACCAGCCTGCCATGGCCTTCCCTAATTCCCTTCTATGCACCTACACTTACTATTAGACTTTATGTTCTTCCCCCCTCCTAGGAGCCTTACTTTGGGGACCTTGAGTTCCCTCTGAACTTGGACATATGAGGGCTGGCCCTTCCACACTGCACTATAATCTAATTCCGCAATGTATTTGGGGTGTAAGCACTGCTCGGAGCCCCCATGAGGCTCTTGGGAACTTTGACACATCCCAAAAAGGAGAAAGGCTTTGGAAACTGGTCCTGGAAGTTGGTTTATCTTATATTGTTAGACCTTGAGTCTGAATTAGGCTGTTTGGTTGTAGCTAGGAATTTCTGATGTAATTTTTTATCTTTCTTAATTCATTCAGGTCTGTAATAGTTTGTAATAACTATGGGGTTCTAGTGAAAAGGGGAGGGTTTTTATGTATGCAAAGGGTAGACATCATGCTCATTGGAATTACCATTTATAAGTCTGCACTTATGCATGCACTAGAAATCTTGCCTATAGGTTTTTTTTCTGCATTTTTTGCATGCACTAGAAATCCTGCCTATAAGTTGTTTCATTTCTGCATTTCATATAGAAGTCTTGCCTATAAGTTATGCATTTCATATA
Source organism: Nicotiana sylvestris (assembly GCF_000393655.2). Taxonomy (NCBI): domain Eukaryota; kingdom Viridiplantae; phylum Streptophyta; class Magnoliopsida; order Solanales; family Solanaceae; genus Nicotiana; species Nicotiana sylvestris. The sequence continues at coordinate 40,582,820 of NC_091062.1, forward strand.
AAAGTCTTGCCTAAAAGTTATGCATCACATATAGAAATCCTGCCTATAAAACTCACGATCTTTCTTTGATGCAGGCACCTGAGTCACAAAATTATCGGACATATTTATACATTCACACTTCTCAGGAATACAACTCCCAGAACCATCACCTGCAATTGCTATCCGTACACGATATCCCCAGCAGCCACAATATCGCAATCAGCTATCAGCTAAGAGATCTTATTACTATTCGACTTTTATTTATCTGCATTGCATAAGGCTACTTTTCTGCCTTCCGATGTTAAGCTCTACCTCCATCTGTATTTCTCTGCATTGCATAAGGCTACTTTTCTGCCTTCCGAGACTAAGCTCTGTCTCCATCTGCATTTCTCTGCATTGCCTAAGGCTACCATTATGCCTTCCGAGACTAAGCTCTGTCTCCATCTGAATTCTCTGCATGGCATAAGGCTACCATTCTGCCTTCCGAGGTTAAGCTCTACCTCCATCTGCATGGATGAAATATCGCCACTTATTGCATTTCATTGGTTGAAAGATTGCCACCTATTGCATCTCATGGGCTAAAAGATCGCCAAAGTGTCCAAAGGCATCATTGTTGAGAAGCACCATTTTCATAGCCCGAGAATGCCATTTCATGGTCTGAGGACCCCTTTTATCTTTTGCATATCATTATTCAAAGGCATCATGATTTGGAGGCATCATTCTCATAGCCCGAGATCATTTCATGGCCTGCGAATCCTTATCATACGCTTCATGGTTCAGGACAGCATGGTCTGAGGACGTCATCCTAACCGTCCGAAGACATCATTCATGGTCCTATGGGAAATTGCATCATGTTTAAATTTTTCGCACAATATACACTTGTATTGCTTATTTGCAGGTAAACCGGCGAGCAACAGCCATCTCAGCAGGAGCGATCCTGCTCCAGTTCCCGCAGCCCTATTAGACTCTAACAGTCCATCCCAACCCGAATATGTCGTCTGTTCTTGAAACAAATCTCCATCGGCATATTCCGCCGACGGATCCTGAACTACATATGGTCTAATTCCTATAAGACCAGAGATATATAGGCAGCTCAGGAACAAGAGCACGGTCAGATTCTTCAAACCATTTCGTTCGGTCAAATTGGCCATCATATCTTTACCCGACAACTCTTTCATCCTTCCCGAGTAAAGAGGAGCAGCTGTTGATACCCAATTTTTCCTTGTATATTTTATATATGCAAAATACTTTCAAAGTAACATATATATGCATATATAGCATGCCCAAGTGTTTTGATATTTTTTCTAATTTTCTTAAAAGATTTTAAAATCAATTTATTGTCCACTTTAGCAGTACAAAAACCAATAATTATTCCCAAAATAATTAGAACAAGTACGCACTTGTCACCTCACGTACAAGGCATTTCAATTACCAATAATACCAAATCCTAAGGGGACGGTGCCCCACACAAGGTTAGACAAGCCACTTACCTCGAACCGGCTCAATAATCAATCTGAAACCACGCTCTTGCCCCGAGTACTCGACTCCAAATGGCCCAAATCTATTCAATTCAATTGCATAATGTAAATAACACTTCAAGTGACTGATTCTACAAAGAAATTCTAAGCTAATACGCGAAATTAGGTAAAATGACAAAAATGCCCCTCTGGCCCACATCTCGAAATAGGGTAAAATTTATATTTTTAGAATCTTCACACTCTCACGAGTTCATACATACTAAAATTATCCAAATCTAAGGTCAAATTTCCAATCAAAAGTCGAATTCAAGGTCTAAGAACTTTCTTTCAACTTTTCCCCAATTTTCATCTCCAATCCGAAATAAAATGATGAAATCATGTTTAGATTAATGGGTTACAAGCAAAAAGGAGTAAGGAAACATTACCCAATTGATATCTCTGAAAATCCCTCAAAATCTCGCTCAAATCCGAGCTCCCAAACTCTAGTTTTGATAAAAATGGCTAAACCCTCGACTTTGAAATTTTATAATCTGCCCAGGTAAATCCTTCTTCACAAACGCGGAAGGGCCCTCGCGTTCGTGAAGCAAATCTTCGCTTCGCCCAGATTTTCTTCATTGCGAAGGCGATGCTCCTATCGCGAATGCGGTAGCAGCCTTCTCCCTCCCACGCGAACGCGGTAGGCATACGACCTCACAGCTTCGCGAACGTGGGGCCATCATCGCGAACGCGAGCGTTAAGCTTCCACCAGCCCCAGCTCTTCTTTGCGAACGTGAGACCCCACTCGCGAACGCGAAGAAGGAAACCAGAACTGGAGACCTACTGCATTTTCTGCAATTCTCTAAGTCCAAAAATGACCCATTGAGCATCCGAAACACACCCGAGGCCCCCGAGACCTCAACCAAACATGCCAACCAATCCTAAAACATCATTCAAACTTGGTCCTACCTTCGGAATTCTCAAAACAACATCAAAACACCTATTTTTCATCGGATTCAAGCCTAATAATTCCAAACACTCTAAAAATACGCTATCGATCAAAAAGTCTATCAAACCTCGTCCAAATAACCTGAAATTTTGCACACACATCACATTCAACACTACGGAGCTACTCCAACTTCCGGAATTCCATTCCAACCATCATATCAAAATCTCACTATCGAACCGGAAACTTCAAAATTCGACCTTTCGAAATTTCAAGCCTAAATTAGCTACGGACCTCCAAGACACTATCCGAACACGCCCCTAAGCCCGAAATCACCCAACGAAGCTAATGGAACCATCATATTTCTGTTTCGAGGCTGTCTTCACACTGTTCCAACTACGGTCAACTTTCTAATATTTAAAGAGTAAGTGTCCCAAAACTCTCCGAAACTCAAAACCGAACATCTCGGCAAATCAAAATAGTAGAAATAAATATGGAGAACACAGTTAATGGGTGATCGAGGCATAAATTCTTAAGACGACCGGCCAAGTCATCACATCCTCCTACACTTAAACATTCGTTCATCCTCGAACAAACATAAAGACATACCTGAAGTAGTGAAACGATGAGGGTAACGGCTGCGCATATCTTGCTTGGTCTCCCAGGTCACCTCCTCGACCGGCTGACCCTGTCACTGAACCTTCACTGATGCAATGTTCTTTGACCTCAGCTTTCTAATCTGCCTGTCCAATATCATCACTAGCTCCTCAACATAGAATAGATCCTTGTCCAACTGGATTGAACTGAAATCTAACACGTGTGACGGATCACCGTGATACCTCTGGAGCATCAAAACATGAAAAACCAGATGAACTCCTGCCAAGCTGGGAGGTAAGGCAAGCTCATAAGAAACCTCCCCAACACGCCTCAATATCTCAAAAGGACCAATGAACCTCGGACTCAACTTTCCCTTCTTCCCAAATCTCATAACGCCATTCATAGGCAAAACCCGAAGCAGAACCCGCTCTCCAACCATATAGGAAACATCACGAGCCTTCCGATCCGCGTAGATCTTATGCCTGGACAGGGTTGTACGGAGTCTATCCTGAATCACCTTGACCTTCTCCAAAGCATCTTGAACCAAGTCTGTGCCCAACAATCTAGCCTCATCTGTCTCAAACCAACCCACCAGGGATCTACATCGTCTCCCATATAAAGCCTCACACGGTGCCATCTGAATGCTGGACTGATAGTTGTTGTTGTAAGCAAACTCCTCCAATGGAAAGAACTGATCCTAAGACCCTCCAAACTCGATCACACACGCACGGAGCATATCCTCAAGAATCTAAACAGTGTTCTCGGAATGTCCACAGACTTACAAAATTTTCATGTATGTTGAGGTCTTACAATTTTTTCATGTTTGTTAAGGTCTTACAGTATTTGCATGCTTGTTGAGGTCTTACAGATGTAGTTGTTGATACTCAATGTGAGTTTTTATTTGAGACCGGGTCTACCCGTTTTGGGTCTTACAGCCCCGGGTTTTTAAGTGAATGGCGATTGGCGACAATCTCCGAGTCATTAAGTTTGCTTAGGCTCAGAGGCCATTACTTGCGAGCTCGGAATTGCCTTATCGAGGGCTTATTTTTGGAGATTCCGACCCTGGGGTCATGCGCTTTGTGAGTTTGCGATGCCAGTCTCCGAGTGTTCGGGACATATTTCCTTTTTAGGAATGTTTTGTGCTTTCCGTGCTACCTCATTAAGGGCTTATGAGTATGGAGTTCTGACCCTGAGGCCATGCGGGTGCCGAATTATTGACGCTAGTCTCCGAGTATTTTGGGGCGTTCTCGATGGAGGGATCCTTGCTGTGAAAATACTGAATTTGCTTTGAAGTTGCTTTTGGTGAAAGATATGTCACGCCCCAACCTCGGGAGGCACGATCGGCGCTCAATCTAGTGAACCCAACTGAGCAAGCCTTTTTAACAATTTCTACCCAGCTCAATACGATTAAGAAACCATGCTTTCGTTTATTTAGATAATAGCAAAAACGTACATTCAACATTGTTATTCATTTTCATATCACGAACCCTAAGTCGTGGTTAAGTTTTAAGATTTCATACAGTTACAGTTTAGAAGAACTAGAGTTTAGAATTACTATACAGTACATTGTCCCATCCGACATCCGAACACAACCCACACAAATGTCTATGGAGCCTCTAAGGACACAAAAGACAATTATGACAACGCCGGCAACAAGGCCCCGGCTATACCTCAAAAGTAGAAGTCTATAACAAAATATGTACAACATAACCCCTTGGAGGAGAAAAGGGGGGCTCACCAAGACTTTGAGAGGAGGATACTCCGCTACGCGCGATCGGCACTGTCTGCTATAGAGCCACCTACATTCATTCAAAAATGTAGCGCCCCCGGCAAAAGGGACGTTAGTACCATGGAATAGTACTAGTATGTATAACTAAACACCATCCTGTTAGAAAGAACAACCATACAAGAGTAAAAAAAAAATCATAAGGACTACAAATCTTCAAAGAAACACCACGTCAGCAAATAAAAGGTTTACATAGCTTTCACATAGTTTCCAAAATTTCAGGTTGGGGCATTCCATATTGTTGCATCATTATCCACAATACCACCATTTCCTTGAGCGGATTCCGATCACGGCCCGATCGGCTGAGTCGTCTTACCAAGACGTTACCCTTATTTCATTCTCACTTTCCAGTTTCAATTATCAATACATTACCACCATGTGTGTATAACATGGCATCCGATCACGGCCCGATCGGTTAAGCCATCTCACCAAGAAGTTACCCTTTTCCGTTAATCATCTCACTTCAATCTTTGCTCACATGTATTAGTTCATCGGCACTTGGGGCCACAATTACCACATTCCATAACTCACGTTTCACATTATTCCCATTTTCAACATTAACCTTTCCATTTAAGATCATAGGCACATACAAAAGCAATTTAGGTTATAAGCATATAGAGGAATTCATCTAGTTCGGCATATTAATCACAATGTAACCTTGACTTGACATTTAGGCATTTAGCACATAGCTCATGTTCTCTACACATCCTCAATTTACAAAGAATAACACATTAAACACATGGAGAAGCACCTTCCACATACATTTTCGCAATCATCAATTCATTTGACATAACAAGTACTACATCAATCAAATTTCGGACTTACAACATTTGCACGGGCACCATGGAGGCTCAATTTCCAAGAGGAGTGGGTTTTAGCCATACATATCTCAATAGAGCTTTCCTTAATTCCTTATAATAAATTCCGGAATTTCATAGCAACTTCGATCTATTTTATAAAAATTATAAATTGAACCAAGAATTAGAGACATGAATAAGATTCTAGCTCATTTTAGTAAATTATCAGGCACTAGGTGTGCACAGTGATTTTAGGACCCTTTTGTGAGATATTTCTATCGTTTTACATCCCTATTGCTATTTTTTTAGTTCACAACCTCCCCATACCCTATTATCTTTTATGCACGCAAGAAAATCCATTCTTATACCCATGAACCCCCAAGCTAATTAGTCATTCTAGTGTGAATTTCGAAACCAAAGGTTAGGGCTCAAGTTCTTACCTCTTAGGGTGAAGGTTAGCAAATTTTATTTAATAATCTTCAAGAGTTTAGGCAAGAATTGAGTGGGGATTTGACGAAGATCACCCTCTCTCTCTCTCTAGAACTTCCCCTCTCACTCTTTTTGCAGAAGAATATCTTAAAAGGGGTCTAATGGGGTGTTTTTAATGGGATGGGTCGGGTTTTAAAAGTTAGAAAATAGGAGCACCGACACGATCTGTGATCGCATAATGGACATGCGGCCCGCAGAATGGACTGCAAAGATGGCCCCAAAAACCTGAGCAAATTGCCCGGGTATGCAATAGAAATGTTGCCCGCACACCTGTTCTGCGGTCTCATAATGCACTGTAGAACTGCCCCTTACAAAAATTCCAAGGGGATTATGCGATGACTATGCGGCCCGCTTATTGATTATGCGATCGCATAATTGGCCGCATAGTTGACCTCAAATTAACCATCTAACTGTTTGACTCTGCGGCGACTATGCAGTCCACAAAGCTATTCTGCGATCGCATAATGGACCGCAGAAATGCACTTTTATGGAAAACATTGTTACTTAACTTTTTAATCCACGGATCAATCCAAAGAGTCCAAACTGTGGCGAGCAAGCTTACCGCAAAGAATTTTACAAATCTCTAACACATATACCTAACTTGGCACTACGAGCTTTCGGGTTTTGAGTAGAAATTTTCACGGGGCCTTACAAGATATTCTTTGAATGTTTGGCATAAGTACATGTTGTTTTGTTGCCGTGAGCCCGGCTTATGCGGACACGGTTTGTTTGACCGTTTGGCCCGGTACATCATTTCCTATTGGAACCTTGTTTGTCATTCCCTGGTTCTTCTAAGTGGATGACCTCTCAAGGGGGTGCCCTCCAGTGTTCAGGGTTGATTCCAAAAGAAACCTTGTAGGCTTGTCGAATCTTCCTTAGGTAGTGCATGGATGTTGCCTCGTTAAAACCCTTGCCGAGGAAACCTTCTTCGGGATAAAAGCTCAGCCGAAGGGAAAGAGTGCAACGGATGCCATTAAGGCCTTGGGATTTTCGACTTGGGTTAATACTTTCGACCACCCTGACCGGGCGCCTGCATATGGGTTAGTGTAAAATAATGAAAGAGGGAGGTGGTCTTACCTTATCGCGGGGTGCGCAGGCGATGTTCCAAGGCCTGATGTGTCCCTGTTGTTTGGAGTGAGGACCCGGTACAGTCCTACATTGTGTTTAATCGGGCTTAGCCGAAGACGTAGTTTGATTACCCTTTGACTCTTTCTATAGTGGAGATATTGGTGCCGGCGCTACGTTGTGTAACGCGAACACTTCCCTCGCCGTATGTTGTTCCCCGTAGACGGTTTTAATTCTGTCTTTTGCTGGGGATTTTATCATTTGGCGAAGAGGGGACGGTACCGCTTTCATGCGGTGTGTCCGCTGCTGCTCGAATAAGGCATTTATACCTCGTGTCTCCTTCGATGACATGGAATTTGGCGTTCCGTTCTGCGCCGGCCATGCCGACTGAGAGAATGGTCTCTCCTTTTGTTGTTTCAATCGCCGTGTTTAATCCATCAAGGCTCCGAGAGGCGGGCATGATTTAGCCTGGCAGTTCGTGCTGCGCTATCGACCTCGACCCGATAATGTTGGTCGGGCCACCTGAATTTACGAGCATATGTTTTATTTGAAATGAACGAATGAGAAAGAAGGTTACCAGTGCGTTGTTACGAGGTTGGGGCGAGGTTTCGGAGTCTTCCTCGCCGAACGCGAGGGTCTTCGGGTACGTATCCCCGGGTCCGTTTTTCTCCAGTGACAGATATTTTTGTCCTCCCTTTCATGAGTTCCTGGGGAGTGTCGATGCTCCCCCAATATCATGATAGCATGTCGTGGCCTATTTAATTCGTCCCTTTTAGCCGCCTTCTTTTCTCGAAACTGAACTTGAGCCTGATTGCTCAAAAGTTCTCGGCGGTGACTTTTACTGAGTAGCTTGGCTATTTCCCTTCGAAGCTAGTGGAAATCCTTTGTCCTATGGTTGTGCGCATTATGAAGTTCACGTACCAAGTTGTGATTCCTTTGGGAAGGATCTGACTGAATAGGATTGGGCCATTTGGTGTCCCTAGTTTTTCTGATTGTGAACATGATGTCTGATACAGCGACGTTGAAGTTGTATTCTGATAGGCGAGGTACCCTCATTGGCTTCGCGTCTCCGTCGGACCTGGCTTTGTTGATGAGCCCTCGAGGATATTATCCTCAATCCATTCTCCGACCGTTGTGAGGTAGGTTGCTCCTCGGGGGCACTCCTCCTATCTTCGGTGTACGGCTGGTATCTTTCTTTGTTTGGTTTCGGTTCCTTTGCCATGAGCCTACTTGGGTATACTAGGCCCGAGGGGGCTCCCGACTGGTCATCCTCAACCCTGATTTTTGACTGGTACCGATTGTGGACGTCCAACTAGGTCGTAGTTGGATACTCGATCAGGTCATGTTTCAACTGTTTTGAAGCCACCGAGCCTCGTTCATTCAGGCCTTGAGTGAAGGCCTGCACCGCCCAGTCTTTGGAGACTGGGGTAGTTCCATTCGTTCCGTTTGGAAACGAGGTACGAATTCTCACAGCATTTCATTCTCCCTTTGCTTAATCTTGAATACGTCGAACTTCCTTATTGCTACTTTGATGGCACCGACGTGTGCCTTTATGAAAGAATCTGCTAGCATGGCAAATAAACCTATGGAGTTGGGAGTTAGATTGTGATGCCACATCATGGCCCCCTTCGAGGGCGTTTCTCCAAACTTCTTCAGCAATACGGACTCAATCTCGTCGTCTTTTATGTCATTGTCCTTTACCGTGCACGTATAGGTAGTGACATGTTCGTTGGGATCTGAGGTCCCATTGTACTTTGGGAGTTCTGGCATTCCGAACTTCTTTGGAATGGGTTTCAGAGCTGCTTCCTCTGAGAACGGCCGTCGTACGAACTTCTTCGAATCACACCCTTCAGGACCGGAGGTGCGCCCAGGGTTTGGTCGACTCTGAAGTTATAGGTTATGACCTTGTTGTCGTTGGCTGCTATCATTTTCTCGCCCAACCCGGTCCTTTTGGTGAGGTCCTCCAGCTTTTTTACGATGGCAGGATCGGCTACTGATCCGTTGTTGCTCGATCTCTCTGGTACCTGTTCGGCTGGGGGAGTAGTTTCCAGTACTACTGAGCTGGGAATCTTCGGGTGGCTTTGCAACTGAGTGATAGCCAACTGTTGTGTCTGCAATATTTCAAAAATAACATGAAGACTAACTTCTTGCTCTTCTCGGGCTAGGGTTTTTGGGGCTTCCTGTTGATCGCCATCTTGTTTGCTCTAGTCGGTGTGTGAGGTTCCGTCGGCCTACCGTGCGTCTTGCGAATCCGCGTCCGCTGGAATCGGTTCAGGTGCATTATCGAGGTTCTGCGGTGGCGCGCCAATAACTGGAATGGCCATACCATTTTCTCCATGGTTTTCGAGGTTGTCGTTCTCAACTCTGTTTACTGAGCCAGGCATTTTGACCTGAAACCAAAGATCTTGGACAAGAAAATGCATGAAAGATAACTTGTGTTGTGTAACGGAACCAACAAGAAAATAAACACTATTATTTTTATCCCCATGGTGGGCGTCAAACTGTTTACCGTGAAAATGGTAATAATAATTAAATTTGTTGATGGGACTCTAAAAATACGTGATCTATTTTTATGCTAGTTGTTTAAGCAGTTGATGCTAGATATGTGGAGCTTAACGGTGGAATTACGAACTAAAGCAGGGTTATAATCGAACCTAGGGGCTAGCTATCCGGGCCTCAGGCTAACCGATGAAGGGCCTCGAGGTCGATGTTTGGGCTTGGGCTCTAGCTATCAGGGGTAACCGGGAAGGGACTAACAGTTAGAATATAATTAAAGGAAGCTATTTATGGCGAATAACAAGCAATGAATGAAGAACAAGTATGAAAGTGGTAAGCAACAGCGTCGATAAGATACGTTAGAGAGAAAAGAGAGAGAGAGAGAGATTTTATTGATCTTATGTAGAATGGTTGGAGCAACAGCAGCCCCTTACAAAGTGATAAGGATCCCCTTTATATAGAAAGGGAATCTCATCATAGTACAAAATACATTAATTGTAAAGGCTTGGAGATGGGACGGCTAGACGTGACACCTTGATACAAGCTCCGGGTAGGTCGGCTTCATTAGACTTAGCAGTGTGCCTTGGGAATCCCCTATTTTATTCTAGCCTCGATCAATATTCTCTTTGGGTCGATCCTCGATGAGCTTCGAGGGAGGGAGCTCGGTCACAACTTCGTGTCCTCGAAGTCTCGAGGTGTTCTTCTGAAGTGACTTGATAGCAAGAAATTGGACTCCCTGATTTCGCTGCATACACTTTTCATAATTTGTGATCCAGGAATCAGAAAGAATTTTGACAAGCTCATCTTTGGAAATTTGTCTGGTTATTTGGGTGCAAATGGTGTTTCCTTTGGTAGCATCAATATTTAAGAGTAAAGTATTTTCTCCTCCGGGAAGGCAAAGATCCATGGCATGATTTTGGACTCGCCACGCCATTTGGTAATAAAGAGTGGCTTGGATGGAATTTTTGGCTTGAGGGGCTCCTTGGATTTGGACTTGGATTTTTAGTGCTTCGGTTAAGTATGGATCATAAAGGGGCATGTTGAAATTTGGAAAGATAGTTATGATGACAGTCCCAGCATTCAGGGTAACTTCTACAGTACCCAAATTTGCATGTTGGTACTCCAAGTATCTTGTATCTAGAAGAGAAAGGCGAGCTACAACAGGTTGAACTTTTCTTCCATGATATGTTAAAGAGATTCAGATAGCACCAAAATGGATATGCGTAAAACCATGATCTCTCCATTGTCTGGGAAAATCATCTGGAATTTGAAGGGTGATAAATTGTTCCTCTCGAGTGGCAAGAATAGGATATTGGTCAAGTTTTGAGGAAGCAACATATTCTTTGACTCCTTTTGGTCTGTGTTGGACTAAGGAACGAATTTGAGTCCAGGGTGCAAACGATTTTTTGGCAAAGGCTGAGTAAGGGTTTATGAGAGGTAGTTCAGTGGAGGATACTTTCTGTTCATCGGGTAGAATATCTACTTCATAGAGGTAATCATATTTTTTGGACAAGGTTTTATATAGAATAGAAGACATATTCATTTTTGCAAGGGAAGAAGATGATGGAAATGACTCAGACATATTTAGTAAATTGTTCCTCCATCCAAAAGGATGGGCTGGCTCTGATACCACAGAGTTGAGAGATCTAGATAATACTTTAGCAGCAATAATAAAAAGAGTAGGGGAGAGAGAGTCCCCATGCTTAAGCCCTTGAGATGAAGAGAAGAATCCATGTCTCATACCATTAATGATGACTGAGTACCATATATTGAAAATGAGATTGTTCACTAAATCAATCGAATTATCTGAGAACCCAAATTTTCTACGCACTGCATATAAGAACTCCCAATCCATTCTATCATACATTTTAGCCATATCTAGTTTAATAATAACATTACCCCATGATTATTATGAGAATTATTGTGGACAATTTCATGCACTAACAAGACATTCTCATAGATGAGCCTATCCTTAACAAAGCCACGTTGATTGGGGGAAACTATTTTATGCAATAAAGTGTTTACTCTAAGAGAGACAATTTTGGAGATAATCTTGTTTGTAAAGTTAGACAAGCTAATGAGTCTAAAATCCAAGAAAGTAGAAGGATTGTCAATTTTAGGGATCAAAACCAAATAAGTATGAGAATAGAATTTGGTCAAACCTTTTCCTTTGAAGAATTCTTTCACAAAGGTAGTGACATCCCTTTCAATTATATTCCAACAACTCTGAAAGAAAGTGCCATTGAAGCCATTTGGTCCTGCTGTGCTGTGAGGGCTAAGGCTAAAAACTGTCTCCTTGATTTCAACTTCCTCTGCCATCATCACCTGAAACACAAAAAGGAATTCAATCTAGGATAGAATTGTTAATAGTAGGAGGGGTGAGATTAAAGAAATTTTGGAAGTATCTCACAGCTCTGTTGGCAATCTTATCATCCCCTTTAATCCAATTTTCTCTACTATTTTTGATATGGTTAACTTGTTGCATTCTTCTCTTTTCTCTAAGGATGGAGTGGAAGTATTTGGTATTCTTATCCCCTTCTTCAAATCACTTTATTTGAGAATTTTGCTTGAGCAAAGATTCTTGAAGATTAAGCCATCTGATATATTGAGCATGAGCCATGTTGACATCTTCTCTACTCTTTTCAGAGTTATCTTCTATGTCAATATTATCCAACTCCTGAAGTCTATCTTCCCAATTAGTAACAAGATCATTAATATCAACAATTTCTTTCCTACACCATTGGGAAAGTCTTTTACTAAGATCTTTGAGTTTACTTTGAAGAATCCACATAAAGCACTTTAGAACTCCATGATTCCCTCACTATATCAAAGAAGCCCTCAATATTAACCCAACAATTCAGGAATCTAAAATAGGAAATATGTTGGTGGGTAGCACTCAGGTTCTTCATAAGAAGGGGCCTGTGATCTGAACATGTCCTAGCCAGATGCCTAACAGAGGTTCTTTGAAATATTTGATCCCAGAGATCATTTACAAAAATTCTGTCAAGCCTGTTCCAAATTCTCTTCCCAGGTCTTCTGTTATTGCACCAAGTGTAATTAGAACCATTGTAACCCATGTCAATGAGACCACAGTTGTTAATACATGTTTGAAACTCCAGACTTTTGTACATCCTGTGAGGATGACCCCCTAATTTGTCATTTGGATCCATGATAATGTTGAAGCCCCCTCCCACACACCAAAGGGCATCAATAACCATACTATCTAGCTCGAGAGAATACCATAAGTCTCTTCTATCTTTGGATTTGCATTTAGCAGAAACATATATGTCCTTCTTATCAAAAATATTTTGAAAGTGGATTGTGATATGTTGCTCACTGATGGAAGTGACTGTAGTAGTGTTGTAGGAGTTCCAGAAACACCAGATTTGGCCAATATTATTGCTGCAACAATGTTGGAAACTCAAGAATTTCCTATACCCCTCCAATTTATCATTAGAGACAAAAGGTTCAAAGATAGCCACATATTGAGAGTTGTTGATGTTAATAAGATTTTTTAGCCTATGAATGACTTTTTTGGATCTAACCCCCCTAATATTCCAAAAAGGAGCACTAATCATTAAGATCATTTAGGGGGTTGTCTTCCTTTTGATTCCTCTTTATAGAGGGATGGGTTCTGTTCCTGTTTCTTTTGCCATTTTTCCTTGTTTCGCTCCTTCCTCTCCTGGTATTATGGTGTTGATCATCCATAATGGAAAGAGAATTTTGGTCTTCTTTGCTCTCCTCCTGTTGTTTGTTCGATTGCTCTACATCTTGACAGCTTTCAGAACTGATTTCTTCTTAAATGGGAGTTCTGTTATCATTTTTATATTTATATAAATCCACAACAAGTTGGAGACCTAGAAGGTTCCTTATCTCGGTCGAAACAGTAGAAGAACTGGAATTACCACTTTGTTCTTGGCCTTTTATCCCTTCACTATTGTCTTCTTGTATGTTTTGAATATTTCTGTTATGTTGCTGCAAGTCCCTCATTCCATTGCTCTCGATCAGCTTCTCAACAGAACTTTTACTAATATTCTCATCGTTTGGATCTTGGTGGGAGATGTTGTTTTTTGTAGTTAGGCTCAAAATGCTTTCTTCAATGGATTGTCTTGAGAATTCATTTTGTTTGGCTGCTGAAATGTTTTCCTCTATTCTTTTACTGTTGGTTGGTTTAAACACTACTTCGCTCTTCTTTTTTGGCAACTTTTTAGGATTCTACTTCTTAGTCTTCTTCTTTTTTTCCTTACTGATGTTGCGGTAGATTTCTTCCTGTTGCTATTTTTTATGTTGTCGTTTTTGGCTGATTTCCGGACTTGGCAGCTTTGGAGATTCTCCATTGCTACTTTCATCAACCTTGCTCCCTTCCTGTTCTCTGACTGTCTGAAAATCCTCAATACCTTGATTCTGTTTTTCTTTCCCTTCTTCTTGTAAATTTTCTGCTTTCTTTTTCTCCAATACTTTGCAATTGATCGTATAGTGACTAATTTTTCTATCGTGCTTGTAATACTTTGGGACTCCTTCATATCCCAGTTTCTGAGTTAGTCTTTGAGAGGGGAGTCTTCATATTCTTGGCCATCAAATACACTTTGAGGAAGTGGCTTTAGAAGGTCCACTTCAACTCTAATTTTCGCCACACTTGGCCTAGTTCTTCCCATGGTGGCAGCATCCAGAGCAAGAGGGGTTCCGATGGAACTTAGGAGTTGTTTGACATAATTCCAATCGTGCATATGAAATGGTAATCCTGGTAATAGAACCCAAGTTGGAGCGACAAGTAAATTTTCTTCTGATTTAAAATCCAGCGACCATTTTTGAAGCCACATTTGCATACCATCAATTTCAATGACCCTTCTAAACCATATTATTTTCCAATCCACCTCATTAAATAAGTCAATGAAAATATTATGGTTATCAAAATTCCCAATTCACGCTAACCCCTTAAGAGGAACAATGTCCTTGAATCTTGACCTAATTCTTTCAATTTGGGGACGGTGTCTTAGAAATCGACCCACAATTGTGAATTTACAAGACATAGCCATTATTCCATAATAATCAGAAGCTTTGAAGATAACAGTGGGCATACCGTTGTGTGTAGTGTGTCTAGCTTTCAGTTTTTCTTTTTCAAGCTTGAGATCGACCGTCGAGGGACTGGACGGCGCTGAGATTTTATCGGCATAAGAAGTGTTTCTTGTAATTGTTCCTTGCATGTGAGAGGGATCAACTTTATTTTGCTGAAGCCCTTCCAGACGCACCAGTTGGAGGCCTCCCGGCGGCTCCACCTGGAGGCGCGTGGACCAGAAGCGCTGAGAAATTAGCCGTTAGGAGATATTTTCGACGAGAGAGAAGGTCACGTATTTAAGTTAACTTTAAATTGCCTCTACTTGCCTCATTTGTCATATATGCTATTATACCTACTTCTTATCTCCTAGCTTTCCACATAACCTATATTAACAGGGTCTATTTTGAGAGAATATTGAAGAAGAATTTGAAATTCTCCTTAAGACATTCTACTTAAATCAGTATCATTTATTACGCTGACATATAAAGTTCACACCATTTTATTGTGATATAGGTCGAAAGAATGATAAAATATTGTCCAGGGTCATCCTCTTGTGTCTTTCTTTCACAAGATACAATATGGGAACCATGTATAATTGAAATTTATTGTATTGTTTATAAAAATAATGCAGAAGATACAACTTAATGCAGTTAAATTCGATTGAATAGGGTGGTGCATACAAGTATATTTTGCTAGCCCACATGCGCTAACTCTTTCGAACAATATAATCTAGTTTTTGGATGTGTATAGATACTATTGACACAATATATTCTGTGCTTTTGTATATATTTATAACATTGAATGATGGATTTCTGTATTTTATTTGAAATATATATTTTTTCTAAAAAGTAGATATGCTCATAAGTCAAGCCATGAAGATAAAATGATCTGCAATAGAACTTGGTGTGATTTTCATGATGATGGCTCTCTGGTGTGTTTAAATTTGGTTCTTCTCTAAAAATTGGTTCAAGTAATTGCTTTTGGTTACTGTACTATGATGGAACAAGCTTTCTTACTATCAGTGGTAAGAATTAACATATTATCATATGAGTGAAATCTGTCATTTGTACACCAAGGTTAATTAGGAGTCATAGTGGACCTTTCAAAAAATTGGAGTCATAATGGTGTATAATGCAACAATAGATGCTTTATTAAAAAGATTAGAACAGGATGTGCTAAAAGAATGAGATGTTAGCTTACAATGGACTTTGAGCTCCGTCTTTCCAAGATTGGTTCCACTGTTTTCTCGGCCTACTACTTATAGCCTTTTAGGTATGCAATCGCTTTAGGGAAGCTCGGTGCATTAAGCTCTCGCTATGTGCGGGGTTCGGAAAAAGGCCGAACTATAAAGGTCTATTGTGCGCAGCCTTACCTTGCATTGCTGCAAAAAGCTAGGCTCGAACTCATGACCTCCTGGTCACATGACAGCAGCTTTACCAGTATGCAATCGCTCATGAAGATAACTTTTGTTTAGTGTAGATATGTGCTTAAATTTATTATTTTTGTATTGTTGGACTATACACCGTGAAGATTCTCATATGAAAATTATGAGCTATAAAGTTGAGATCTATAAAAGTATCGCAGATTTATCGATGAAATTCAACTGATGCAACTGTTATAGACAGAAGAGTAATAATTCTGAACTTCAAGTGATGCATGGCCATTGTCCTATAGACAGAAGATTAATTATTTATATATTTAATCTATCTGTTAGGACACAATGCATAAGAATTATTCCTTATTTTGGTTTAAAGTAAAAAAACGACATTTTGGCCAAGATCTTTTGCAATATAGTACAAAGTAAAGAGGATAATGGACGGCCAGCTAAGTTGTGTGGACCCTTCGTTTTTGGCGCCACACCTATCTTGACACGAGAAGGGAGCGGGAAAGGGATACGTCCCAGATTCGGTCATCTAATTTCGGATATTTTGACCTGAGTCTATCGATAAATTTGAGGGAAAATTGAGATTTTGATTTCTCAAAATTAAAAATAAAACAGATTTAAGACATGGGAAATGGCATACCTTCAATATTGTAGTACTTTTGTCTCATATTTGGTTCTTTGTGTTTCAGAAAAACCAAGAATTCAAAGGGTCGTGTTCTGAGTTCGGACTTCTGATAGACAGTAGCAGCGATATAGATGGAGAGTTGGTGGAAGGCTTTGAATGGTTTTCTTTTTCTCTTTATAGCTCTATTTTTTATAATTTTGAATTGTTTTAGCCGAATTCTCGCACCCGTATTCATACCTAGATCCGCATCCCGAATCTTAAAATTTAGATTTTGCCGAATCTGACACTCGGATCCGTGCCCGTATCGGATGCCCGCACCTGAGCCCAAGCAACTTAGGGTCACAGAGTCATCATCATAAGTTGTTGGTAGCCTTCATTGGATTGCACGTTCACTTCGCACAAGATGAAGGGAGATCATTGTGTTTTGCTTTGATGGACCTAAATATTTTATATTAGCTCAACTTCGTCCACTTCAATTGCTGGGTTCTTTGTAGGTGATCTTAAAAATATTAAAGTACGTTATACTAAGAAAAATTCGAAAATAAATGTATCGATACCGGAAAAATTGAAAATCTAAATAGCTCTTTGATGGTGCTTCTTTTATAATGGAATTCTACAAGCCTGGAACGTCTTTTGTTTATGTACTGCACAATTTGTTTCTCCATTTAATTAAGCATTCTATTGCAAGCGATGGTAATTTTTATGTTTCTTTCTCACTAAGCCCTCCATCTAAATTTGGTGATTCATCTTTGCCTTTTCTTCTGCATCTCATACTTCTAAAGTCAGTAGTCAAGTCATCCTCCAAAAAATATAATGATCAAAGAAAGCATGCAACAGTGTGAGCCAATCTAAAATGATACTACTTACATTGATCTTAGATTCTCTTAATTAGTCATGTTGCTCATAGAAGGCTACTTTTTTATGTGTAGGCTTTTCCACAAGAAGTTTTGGAGCCACCTTTTTGATAGAATCTATTGTTGCTTCTATTATATTTATAACTGTAATTGTATTCATTTCTCAAGCATTAGCCTAAACATATGAGACCTTGAGTTGCTGACTTGACCCAGAACATACCTAACTATATATGATATGGTCTTTGCTATTGTTTAAAACTTTCCTGGCACCAAAATTTGTAAGTTAATAGAATTTTAATTTACCCTGTAATTTGTTATTTACTTGCACTGACTTTGTTTTCTCACAAGACACGAGGGAAGTGTTGACGCGGAAGGATAGCAAAGCTACACTGTGCTTGGTCGAGTTAAAGTAGTTATCAGGAAACTTGTGAGAACAAGTGCCTCTTTGTCATTTTTGTACTTGATTATTTTAGTAATCTGTCAAATGATAACTTTGTACATTAAGGTTTAGGTTTAATGTAAACACTTCTTTCAAGTCGTGACCTTTCATTTTCACAGCTATTCATTCGTTGAACCAGACATTTGTTGGAGTAATCAATTTTTTCATTAGCCAATTTATTAATTCTGGAGGTTTTGTCATGTATTTGTGGATATGTATTGTTGGGATATATTGATCGATAGATAGACAGACATATAAATAGATACTGGAGTAATCCTTTTTTTTTTTTACTATTTATAATCAGCCGTGAGCGATGGTGACTTTTTACCTTTAAAAATCTCAGAGGTTACTGGCTCACTTTGGTCGTCAATCCAAGACCAAAGGGGTTTTTGTCTCAATCAAAGGTGAAGCGACTATTTCTTCTTATATCTTACAGGTTAAGAAATAGTAGGATTTGCCTTTAAAATAGTTTATGAACGAAACATCTTGAGGTAAATTTCATAAGACGCATTGATCAGTTGCTATCTGTACAGGCAGGAAGCCAAATTTTAGAGTTGAAGTTTAACATCAAACATCTTTAAAATGATTTTACAGTGGAATGTAGAATAGTGGCAACAAGTCGAGGAGAAGCATATGGCACTACATCAAGTGTCTTTCCCTTAATCCAGAAGCCAAGAAATAACCGATGTGTGCCTTATCCATTCAAGTTTAACACCTTAACTAAATTGGAGGCCCTTTTCTCCTCTCGTTGCATTAGTTCAAGACGTTCAAGGACCGTTTATGCCCTAGAATCCATTTAAGAAGTAAACAAGTACTATATTTGAGGAAACATAATGATCAAAACTAGGGGCAGAAAATAGGCAGGTTGGGTCGGAAATGAGTGGGTTGAAAACGGGTAATACAAAACGGATAAATCATCCGACTTGATCCATATATAATACGGATAAAAAATGGATTAATCGTAGATAATAATCCATGGCTTCTTGAATATGATCACTTTTGGGAGAATTCCTAGTCTCCTTAACTTGAGGAACTTCCAATTTGAGGCGTTACAAATATAAAAGTTAAACTCATTAGTTATCCATTGGTTATCCATTTTCTAAGTAGATAATATGGTTTTTTGGTAATAAGATGTGAATATATTACCGGACAAACAAACCATCAATTTACACATAGAGAGCACTCACTACTATTGTAAAACCAGTAATTGAGCCTCGATCACTCTAAAAAAAAGCACCTACTAACTACATAGCGTATCAATTAGAAATCTAGTTTTACTTGCTTCCTTAGTATCTCTCAACATCTCAATTCTTTCTCTTATTACACTTTGTATTTGTTGCAAAACAAAGCTATTATCTACACTATGTCCTCTAAATTGTCACCAGTTTCGTACTTGCCATATTTGATAAATTACCGCACCATATATCGCTGCCATGATCTTCTTCTTAAAGCTGCTCTAATTTTTCCTGTTAATATTCTGCATTGTATCAGTCACCTCTGAACACCGTATGCTGAAACTAATCCATTGCTTTATCATTGTCCATAGCTGCCCAGCCCAAGTACATTAATGAAATAAATGTGTTGTATTATCGATATTTCCAGCATCACACATCCAACACGCTGCGTTGTCGCATTGTATTCCCATATCTCTTAGTCTATCTTTTGTCATGAGCCTTCCCTGCATAGCGAACCACACTATGAATCTGTGTTTTGGTAGCACTACCTTGTTCCATACTAATCCAGCTATCTGTAACTTAGGAGAGTCTTCTATTAGTTTCAAGTATCCTTTTGCCATCGAGTAGTGCCAATTAGTAGTTAGACAATACTTTCAATTTTGGTACAAACTTGTCATCCCCAGCTTTAGTTTGTTGAGCCTTCTCCAGTACCAACTATTGTCTACTGGTACCTGATGTTCCCAAAAGTTTATGCCATTGTTCATATATATACCATGCACCTACTTCACCCATAGATTATCTGCTTTCTCCATTAGCATCCATATCAATTTCCCCACTGCTTCTATATTCCAATTCCTACAACCTTTGACATTCAAACCCCCTTGTGCTTTTGGCTTGCAATATTTCTCTCATGCAACTAGAGAGACCTTTTTCTGTTCTGCGTTATTGCACCATAAACATTCTATGCATTTCCTATTAACTTCTTTTAATACACTCTGTGGGAGGATGAATACTGCTCCCCAAAAGTTATGTAATGAAAATAGAACAGAGTTTATAACTTGTAACTTACCTGCATAAGATAGATTCTTAGCAGAGTAAGTTCTAATTTTCTCTGTAATCTTCAATATCAATTGGTGACATTCCATCTTATTCTACTTCTTAGGCGAAAGTGGTAATCCCAAGTACCTTATTAGAAATGTCCCTACTACAAATTCAGTCATCTCTACTAACTTTTCCTTCAACTCTGTATCTACTCCAGCCACAAACGTATTAGACTTATATATCCACATTTGATGTTAAGCCAGTTACCTCTAAAAAATATTTTAGTGCTTCCATAACTCTACTATCAGAGCTAATATTTCCTTTGCAAAAAACCATGAGGTTGTCAGCAAATATCATATGAGTAAGCTTCTGTCTCATACACATCGGATGAAATCGAAAGTAAGTTTGGTAATTGACTTATTCTTCCCATAATTCTGGACAAGTACTTCATAACCATTTCAAACGAGAGATGTGATATCGGATCACCTTGCCTCAATTCCCTTCTTCCAGCAAAGTAATCATATCCCTCCCTATTCCCTTTGATAGAAAAGGAAGTAGTAGAAACACATGCCATTACCAATTGGATGAAGCTTCCTGGAAATCCACAGCCTTTCAGCATCTCCTCTATAAACTCCCAGGGTACCATATCATAAGTCTTCCTCAAGTCAATCTTCATTAAACATCTTGGAGTTGTTTTTCTGTTATATTGTCGCATGAGGTCATGATAAATCAATACATTATGCACTAGTGATCTTCCTTGGACAAACACTACCTATGATTCACTAACCAGTAATGGAAGTAATCTCTTAAGTCTACTACATAGAATTTTAGAGATACATTTGCATATAGTATTGCAACAAGAGATTGGTCTAAACTGCCCAACATTCATTGGATTAGGCACCTTAGGGATCAAACTAATCAGTGTTGCATTCAGTTGTTTCAATAGCTTCCCATTTTTAGAAAGTCTAACATAGCTTCGCTCACTTCATCACCAACTATCCTCCATGCACTCTTGAAAAAACCACTTCCAAATCCATCGGGCCCAAGGGCTTTTGTTCACATTTATACTCATCATTGCATCTTTAACATCTTTCCTTGTGTATGGGGCAATTAAATCCAGTTGTTGTGTAGTTAATTTGTGGCCATTATGTAGAAACCATGGTGATGCTATTCTTCTCCACCCTCCATGTTCCCTTAATAGTTCTTTATAAAACTTAACAAACACTTCAGTTATAGCTTCTAGATCATCCTGTATATTCCCATTACTATCTTGCACCTGTGTGACTGCTTGTACTAACTTCTTGTACATGATAATAGAGTAGAAGTACTTAGTATTATCATCCTCCAGTCATATCCAATTAGCTTTATTCCTTTGTTGAAGAAATATTTCTGCCAGGTAGTTAGATCTCTAAAACTTTGCCCCCAATCTCCTCGTCTCTTGTTGTAAGTTCACATCCAAAGGATTAAGCTGAAGTTGTTCTTGGCTCTTCAACAGCTGCTCTCTATCTAGTGTTGCTTCCTTCGCTATGTTATGAAGTTTCTTTTATGCAGCTTCTTGAAACATCTTCCATCCTTCTATGTCCTGCTTCCATCCATCCTCAACTATTTCTATAAATTGGGAATGAGTACTCCATACATTACAGTATTTGAAAGCTTTCTTTCTCCTACTAGTATGATGCATGGTTGTGACTTGTACTGGGTTGTGATCACTCACCCCTTCAGGTAAGAACCTTGCTCGACAGTCCACCATATTATCCATCCAATCCCTATTAACAAACACCCAATCAATTCTAGAGAACACATTTCCATTCTCTTGTTTGTCATTCCATGTATAAGAGCATCCTTCATTAGGAAGTTCCATCTGTCTATTCTTGTCTAAACATGTTTGAAAATCCAGAACTTCAGCTATAGTAAACGGATTACCTCTTTTTCTGCCCTTCACATGCAAGACAGAGTTGAAGTCTCCTAACACTATCCATGATTGATTTATTCCCACTGATACTTGATTGAAGTACTCTCATAATGCCTTTCTCTCTTCCTTCTGATTGTATGCATATACAAATGTAGCTATAAACTCCACTTTTAATAGTAAGTGATTCACCTTGCAGGTTATAGCCTGAGCATTCTCACTAATTATTGTAATATTATATACTTCCTCCTTCCACACCAACCAGATTCTCCCATTGTAGTGAGACAAATGGTTAGTATAGTATTTCCAACCTTCAAACATTCTAGCATTTATTATATCAATCTTATTATTCTTTATTTTAGTCTACAAAAGACCAATTAATCCAACATCTAGCTCATTGCAGAGGATTTTAACTTCCTTCTGCTTGGTGAGGCCATTCAGGCCTCTCACATTCTAGCTAAGTATATTAACCATCCCCCACTTGGAGAGATGATAGTCCACCCTCATTCCATGTACTTCCCCATTCTTTTCACCTTCCTCCCTCCCAAGTGGCATGAAAGAGTTTTTGGTTATTATTACATTCTTGATTATATCCTGAGCCCCATTTCCATTCAGTGTCATCACTGGTTGAGTCCACCCTCTCCCTTGATACCTTCTGTTCCTTCCCATCTCCTGCACCTGTTTAGCAGGATTTGTCCTTTGATCAAGCTCATTAACACTCGTAGATGTACCCTCCATGTAACGCCCCAGCCGGTCGTTTCATGAGTTACCGCTCCATTTTCCCAATTTCTACTTCTTATTGCTTTATTTATAGGTTCTATGTGTTATCGGGTTGGTTGGCTCCGGTTCAGACAGGATTTGGTAAGGTTTGAGACACTTAGTCTCTTTTGAGGAAGCTTAAATTACAAAAGTCAACAGGATGTTGACTTATGTGTTAGAAGGCTCGGATATGAGTTTCGATAGTTCGGATAGCTTCGGAAGGTGATTTGGGACATAGGAGCATGATCGAAATGTGTTTTGGAGGTCCAGAGTAGATTTAGGCTTGAATTGGCAAAATTGGAATTTTGGCGTTTTCCGGTTGATAGGTGAGTTTTGATATAGGGGTCGGAATGGAATTCCGGAAGTTGCAGTAGTTCCAGTGTGTCATTTGGGATGTGTGTGCAAAATTTCAGGTCATTCGGACGTGTTTTAGTAGACTTTTTTATCAAAAGCGTAATTTAGAAGATTTTGAAATTCTTAGGCTTGAATCTGATGCGAATTTGGTGTTTTAATGTTATTTTGAGTGTTCCGAAGATTGGAAAAAGTTTGAATGATGTTATGGGATATGTTGGTTTGTTTGGTTGAGGCCCCGGGGGCCTCGAGTGAGTTTTAGGTGGTAAATCGGACCATTTAATGTTGTGAAACTGCAGAAAACTGTTGTTAAGTGTTGCAGACGATTGGCCTTCGCGTTCGCGAGTGGGGCCTTGCGTTCGGGAAGGGTTAGCAGGTGAGGTTGGAGTTTTGTCCTTCGCGTTCACGAGGTAGGTCCTGCTTTCGCGAAGGGCTGGGCCATTGGGCATCGCGTTCGCGAGAAGGGGAGCCGCATTCGCGAAGGTTGAGTTGTAGAGTCATCGCGTTCGCGAGGTAGTGGTCGCGTTCGCGAAAGAGGGAAATGTGGTCAACATCAGTTTGTGCTTCGCGAACGCGAGGCTTTGACCGCGTTCGTGAAGAAGGATTTAATGCATGGGCAGAATGTTTAAATGGCGATTTGTCCGTGACTTTGGGGCTAACTTCCACCATTTTTGAGCGATTTTGGAGCTTTTTGAAGAGGATTGAAGAGGGATTCAAGGGGAATCACTTGGAGGTAAGATTTATGGACTTAATACTTGATTCTAATGTGAATTCTACCTAATTAATCATGGAATTTAAGCCTAATATTGAAGAACTAGGGGTTGTAATTGGAGACCTAGAATTTGGGATTTGAGGGGTCGTTTATGGTTGGATTTTGATGTTTTTGATATGAATGAACACGGGGAATGATAAGGAGTCTATTGATGTAATTTTTATCAGAATTCGAGAAGTGGGTCGGGGGGTCGGGTTTGGCCAATTTCGGGATCTGTGTTGTAATTTGATTTCTTTCGAGTGGGCTTTGTCCCCTTAGCATATTTTGATGGTTTGCACTAATTTTGGTTAGATTTGGAACATTCGGAGGCTGATTCCAGAGGCAAAGGCAATGCGGGTTAGAGATTTGGACCGGATAGAGGTGAGTAATGATTTTAAATGTTGTCGTGAGGGTATGAAACCCCAAACTTCACATCGTTGTGCAATATTGAGGTGACGCAAACGCTAGATGACGAGCGTGGGGTAGTGAATCGTTAGGGATTGTGACTTAGTCTATCCCGAATGACTATTTTATCGCGTATTTGATTGAAAACTATTTGCTATCACCATGTTTTGGGCTGAATGCCATATTTGGGCCTCGTGCCAACTATTTGGACCCTTAGGGGATTTTTACTGATATTTCCTCACTGTTTTGACTTTATACTTGTACTCAGCCATGCTTTATTCTACTGTTCTCATAACTCAGCCATGTTTACTTGTTTCAACACTTTAAATGATATTTTAAATAATAATTTGGGCTGAGCATCATGTTTTACTGTTGCCCGAGTGGCTTGTGAGATTCTAACTATATAAGGCTGAGGGCATGTGTTGTGAGGATATACTGATTCGTGATTAAGAGGCCGAGGGCCTGAGATTGTACGCCACGAGGTGACTTGTTTATATGAGGCCGAGGGCCTATTGATTATGCCATGAGATGGCTTGATATTTCGCTTGGACTGTAAGGGGCCGCTCCCGGAGTTTGTACACCCCCAGTGAGTGCGGGTATCCATTGTGATATAAGATATAGCCCGAGGGGCTGGTGTTGTTCTATGATATTGCTCGAGGGGCGGATTTTGTTGACGTTGTGCCCGAGGGGGATAATTTTTATGTGTTTATCTGTTCTAGCTGCTTTTCATTTAATTGTTTAACTGTTAAAAAGGTGTTTTAAAGAAGCTTCTTCTGAACTAAGTATTTTTATATATTTTCACTGTTTCATTGCTTTTATTGGTTTTATATTGCTTCTTTATAGTATGTTGATGTGCTTTTACGTGATTTCTTATTGCTCAGTCTTCATTTATTATTATTACTCACTGAGTTGGAGTACTCACTTTACTCCCTGCGCCCCGTGTGCAGATTCAGGCGCTTCAGGTCCTGCTTGCGAGGGTTGAGAGCTTCTAGTAGATTTCGGAGATTTACTAGTTAGCTGCTCGGCGTTCCCAGCCCAGTGCTTCTCCCTCTATCTTATCTTCTCCTGTTTTAGTTATGTAATAGTTGTGTAGACTCTTTCAGACTTGTAGTTTTTATGATAGATGCTCATGATTGGTGACACCCCGATGTCGGGCTATGTCTATTCCGCAACTGTAGTATTCACCTTATTTTGGGATTATTTTTATGTTAAAAACTTAATTTGTATTACTTTAACTGCTTAAAATGATTTGGGAGTGTGTCAGCTGTCCTTGTCTTCACGAGAGGCGCCATCACTATCGGGTCCGGATTTAGGGTCGTGACACTCCACCTAATTGGTATTCTCCACTGAAACAACAATAAGTTTGCCATCTCCCTTAGTAGGTACCCCCACCTCACTTTTGTTCTCCTTATTCCTCCTACATCTATCCTCTGTATGACCATATTTTTGACACACCTCACACCTAGTTGGCTTCCAATCATATGTCACCATTTGCTCAATGATCTCCCCTTTTTCATTCGTGAAGTAGATTTCCTTAGGAAATTGATCCCCTACCGTCACTGCAACAAGCATTCTAGCAAATTGCAATCCTACTTTTTTCTCTGTATTCTTGTCCACCATTAATGGCTTCCTAATCAAACTTCCTATCTTACTTTATCCTGTTGCACTCCAATACTTAAACTCCAGCCCTGGCAGTCTAATCCATATTGGAACAGTACACAGTTCTGTTTTGGAGAACTCCATATCTGGAATCCAAGCTTTAACAATAAAAGGTTTGTTATCAAAATGAAAAACTCATGAATGACTTCATTCTTTCCCAACTCAGTATCAAACCTCACCATCACAATGTCATTTTTGAGCATTGCTAGTTTGTTAATTCCATGTGTTTCCCCATATCCTCTACAAAACAATTGCATTTCTCCAATATATGATTTCAGATTCTACATCATCCAATTCTATCTCCCTTATCATACGATCCCCATCCTTTTCAGGACTCAAAAATTCAAGTTTAAATCTAGTATTAGATATTTTAGAAATGTCAAACGTATCCCAAATTGACTCTGCATGTGCCTGCTTACCAGCTTCCTTCTCTTGTGCTTCGACTTCATCCGCCCAGGATAGTCTGCTTCCACTTCCTTGACTTTTGACAGCATTGTTCCATTTGCTTACTCTCTCCTTCGCTGGTGTTTTTGATGGCTATGCAATTTGCTGAACCTTAATTTCCTCCGTTACTGTTTTATCAATTTCCGCTCCATTCCCCTTTTTTGTTGGATTCCTTCATGTGCATCTTGCATAACATTCTTCCCCGGTGCTTTCTGGATCGGAATTTGTACAGGGATGACGGTTTTCGCTCTCCTTTCCATGGATGGCGTATGTTATGACTAACGTGCCCCGAGAGAGTTTTCAGTCATCATGCCCTTAGGTTACTCTTGTAGATAATATGGTTATTATCCATATTTGACCCATTTTTAAAAAAGTTCATTATTCAACCCATTTTTTAACGAATAATACGGGTGGATAACTATTTTGCCACCACTAATCAAAACTATAAAAAAAACAAAAAATTAAAAAAAGGTCAAGGATCGCAAACTCAAACACCTAGATACAGAAGAGAAGAAGAAAAAAGTAGAAAAAAGCATTCGACAAACGGGGACCAAGTGCTAATATATTATATTTTGATAAGCGGGAAATAGCTTCATTTGCCTCCAAGAAGTACAACCTTAATTTCACGACTAAGATTTGTGACACAGTAATTTTTTTCCCTGATGGAGAAATACGGGCGGAAGAGGGATAGCATCTATCAAGACAAACTATATATGGGTACTTATTTCGTAAATATAACAAAACTCACCTACTTGGTAGAATACAACAGAAAACAACAGTACAACGAAAGCTCCTCAACAAGTCAAGGGTTGGTACGATTCACTTTAAGCTGGTCTTGAAACCTGTAAACAGATTTACTTCTACATTAGTCTCCTTTAAAGGAGTGCATAAATTAAATGGTTAGTAATTTTTTTTAAAAGCGGTGCTATTATAACCAAAGTTCTCAGTACGAATAAAAAAGCATAAAATAGTTTGAAAAAACTATGAATCGAAAAAGCGTCTCATATATCAACTTATCAAGGTGCTCAAGTCTCAAATAATGAGTGAGTGATGGAAGGGTGGGTGTAGTAAATATGGACAAAAATATTGATATGATTCTGGGCTTAGTTTTAGGGAGATAAAGAGGGCTGGTTTGAGGATGTCAG
This sequence comes from Nicotiana sylvestris, assembly GCF_000393655.2. Lineage (NCBI taxonomy): Eukaryota > Viridiplantae > Streptophyta > Magnoliopsida > Solanales > Solanaceae > Nicotiana > Nicotiana sylvestris. Next base: position 40,610,426 of record NC_091062.1, read on the forward strand.
TAATTATTCACTGAAATATTTAAATTTAATTAATTATATGTTATCAGTTCATGAAACAAAAACTTATATGGTGTTAAGCTCATCGGACCACAGGAAAAGAAGTACATATACCTCTAACAAGTGGAAAACACAGTAAAATTTAGTAATTTATTACTGGAGTTTAAACTTATCTGGAAATTTTGGCTGATCGGTTATTAGATGCACGAAAATGCTTCGCCAAGAAAAAGAACGAGAAATTTCCAGTTTTGCAGTTTTTAGAACTTCCCAAGACCCTAATAATTCCCTGCAGGTCATTTATATATATATATATATATATATATATATATATATATATGTACTCCCTCCGTATCAATTTATGTGAATCTAATTCCTTTTTTGTCTGTTTCAAAAATAATAACCCCTTTTTAAATTTGAAAATAATTTAGTTTAAAATTACAATTTTACTAACAAATACTCTAGACCACTTTTTGACTTGTTTAGGACCACAAATTCAAAAAGCCTTAATTTTTTCTTAAAATCCGTACTCAGTCAAATAGGTTCACATAAATTGGAACGGAGATAGTATATGTTAAAAAATAATGTTCTCTTAAAAAAAATTTGTTAAGAAAATCCTTATACATTTTTTCTTGAATTTTATGACGAAGTTTACCGACAATTTAATCCAAAAAGCGCTATGGTTTCTTGTTTTATGAGTGCCGCCATTGTTGTCGTGAACAGTTCTACAGCAAATTCAGATCATCAGTTCTCAACACAGCCTAAAAGACAAAAAATTTCTAGATTTGCAGAGGAATCTTGTTTTGTTGTTTAATTTATAATTTTTGGAATCCTACGCAGATTTTGAGGTATCCTAATGATTTAGCCAAAAGCGCATGAGACCATACATGATATTTTATATTCTTTAACAAAATGAAAAAGAATTACCCGTGTCATGATATTGAACTAATAATAAAAGCGGTGTTATAACTCATTAATATAGAAGACGGGCAGAAGAATTTTGTGTCAAAAACACGTTTTAAAACTTTAGGGGAACGAAAAAAAAGAGGAAAAAGAAAATGAAGCAAGAGAGTGGCTATGGCAGCGTATAAATGTGTGTGAAGTAATTAAATGTTAAATTGATTTTGGGGTAAGGAATTCTCTAAAATTAAAATAGGTAAAGGCAGTTAAGCATATACTATAAGAATTAACCCAACCTCAATTCTTAATGATTAGCCAGCTCACTTAAACTCCTTCTGATTTTCTTTAAAGATTAACATGAGTCCACTTTAATTGATTTTATTTTACTGTTTTCGTATATATTAAAAAATTCTTCTTTTAATAACAATAAAATTGATCCTATTAACCTTTACTATCTTTTCAATTTGTTCATTAGAAATTTAACACATATTCTGACACGTTTTACTCTAAGCATAACTTTGAAGAAAAAAAAAATTCTCCTTGATATCTTAAAAAATTAAATATTATGAACCACAATTTTTTTTTAAAAAAATTAATTAAATTGAACCGGAAGAATTATTAAATTAGTTAACAGGAAACAAGCAGATACAATGAACGCATGCAGCATTAAAGATTCCTCCATCCTACAAGTAAATTGCAGGCACCCTACCCTTCCCTTTCGAGCCGAAAAAAGGGAAAAAATGCAAACGAACCTAACTTATGTTGACCTAAATGCACGAATCGAAATATATACATATATATATATATATATATGGTCCCAATATATAGGCGGGAGAGTGGGAGGGAATGGTAGCTTACCAGGAAGTAGCTTTCACCATGCTGCAAACTCTGAACTACAAAGCCATATTCATTAACTGGCAGTGGCACCCCAGAGGAATGATACAAAGCCAAGTTTTCTTGGCCGAACATAGAATTCATGTCAAGTGGTCCCCTTGGCACCTCTGTCGCTACTCCATTAATAAAAACTGTGATAAACCCTGAAACACATACTACTTCAGCACCTGCGCAGAAATATAACTCAACACTTTTACACTACACTACTTATAACCTTATAGGAGTATCAAACGAGTCAATACTAAAATACCTGAACCCGACCATATTTTTTGTGGGTTTATTTCATCTAAAAAGGTCAGGTATGAGATCGGCAAATGAAAGGCTTGTAACTTACAGAATGAAGATGGGACAACAGTGGATGAAAAAATACGGCCGGGTTCGGGTATTTTAGTATTGACTCATTTGGCATGGATGGAAAAATCAGGTGACAACATTTAATTGGATATTTATTACACATCATATTTGTGTATACAAACGCACTATATTTTTTGTACTTGTTTTAGCTTTTATGTTAAAGTGGAACATTAAAAATATAGTTGGAGGGCCAAAATGGAACATATAAAATAGAGTTGAAGGGCCAAAATGATACAAGGCAGAGATAGAATGCCAAATGAAAAATGGTGCCAAGTTGAATGGGCTGTATAGGAAAATTTTATTTTGTGTCTCATACAACTGACACTAGTTGTTTATGACAATTTTTTTGTCTCATAATTTTGTGGACCCAGATTTATATGGACCCAAAAATATAAGATTGAGGTACACAAATTTATGAGATTAAAAGGAGACTCATACAACTAACACTAGTTGTATGAGACACAAAATAAATTTTCGGCTGTATATGTATTTGGCCAACAAACTTTGTTGGTACGATATGATATGTCAACTCAAAACATTTTTTCCCTTCTAAATTACTGTTTTTTTTTTTTTTTTTGCATATAATTCAAGTGGAGTGTTCCCTCCTTATATTCCGGGGCAAGTAGAAAAATGCCGCCATTTATTGTGAGAACAAAGCCTTGATTAAGGTAGCAAGAAGTATGAATCTCATAAATAGTTGCCAGTATGGCTTAGAAAAACGTCATAATTAAAATAATTGTTGGAACTTTGAGAAAGACCAATACCAGTTTGGTAGTGCAAGTTAGCATTGTCTGCTGGTGAGCACAAAATTGAGCTAACAGAAGAGTTTTGCTCGATTTCCGGAAGACCCATTTGACCAGAAAAAGGGAAGAGGCCATTAGTACCATCATTTGCATTATTTCCCATATCTCCTCCACAAGAAGACGAAGAAGAACCAAGAACAAGATAATTGGAAGGTGCAGCCATAGGGAAAGAAATGGATGAGGGGCCAAATTGAATTGCACAGCCACTACTACAGTTTGCAGCTTGTTCTCCTCCACTTCTACTATTCTCGTTGGTAGCATTAAGACTCGCCTGAATTTGTCTTTGACGACGGCGAGACCTTGAGCGGCGGTTTTGAAACCAGTAGAAGACATTTGCATCTCCAACAGCGCCAAATTGCTCCAGAATTTTTCGTATTCTCACCGTCTCATCTTTTGGTGGATTTACCATTCCACTATTGAAGATTGACTCAAGTATTAGGATTTGTTCCGGCTTTGGATTCCACCTTGATCTCACCGGTTCATTTCTTTCGGAATTAGACCGGGTTGAATTAGACTGGTTTGATGAGGTAGAGTCTTGCGCTTCATCTTCCATGTCTGAGGAGTGAAATAAGATAAAAACTCAAATGTAAGGGAAAAGATACCAAAGAATAAAGTACACGGAAAGTTGTCTCCATCAAGGGAATTATTTGGGTATTTAAAGGCCTAAAGGGAATGTTAGTTGCTGAAGTTACTGTCCTGTCCCTTTTAAACTCAGAAAGTAGTAGGAGTATTTATCTTCAACAAAATAATACAAAACGTAATTTTCATATAAGTATCATACCACTTGATACTTTTTTCGGCGTCGAATTTCATTGGACTACATAAAGTCTAGATTTGTCTTGAGCTTGGGTTTCCCTCATAAGGGGGAATAGTACGGTTGATAATTAGGGGAAAAGATTAGCTCCAGTGAAGTTGTGTCCAAGAAAAATATTAATGGCTTGGATCCTTTTGTTTGGTACTCTCTAGTCTTTTACTTATTTATTTATTTATTTTACCTCTAAATAATAAGATATTTAAAAACACAAGAAAACACTCCTTCAATTTTACTTTACTTTTTTTAAACACTAAATAAGTATTTTAACAAAAAGAAAAGCATGACTAGACTGTAAAAGTCTATGTCATTATTCACAGAAGAGAACAAGAATTATATCTACTTTTGTATTTATGGTCACAGGCATAACAACAACATAATCTGTCTGGGGTGGTCACATGTTCAATAAATCTGCTCGGTGTGGTCGCAGGCACAACAACATAATCCGTCTGGCGTAGTCATAGGCATAATAATACAATTCGCCGGCGTGGTCAGGGCTATAACAATACAATCCGTTCGACATGGTCACATGCATAACTACACAATACGCCCGGTGTGATCGCAGGCATAACAACACAATCCGCCCAGAGTGGTCACAGGCATCCAGTCCAATCATATCACACAGGAGCAAATAAACAAGAATACATGTATGTGATGAATAAATGATGGATCTCATGCACCTGGACTGGTATAAATGACATGCTAAAGTGTAGGCATGTACAAAGTGTGCTATCATAGCTCAAATTAATAATTTCATCACAGAAATAGCATTTATCAAATTCATTCAGGGATTAAACCTCTATATAGCCTAAAACATGGCTCAAATAGTTTCAACAATATTACAAATATGAGAAACATCATAGCTTAAAGCTTAACAGACAATTCTAGGCATATCATAGCCTAAGCACAACCTAGGCATGGTTAAATACTCCGGTGTTAGCACATGGGTTCAAGCCCCACATATGTACGTACCTATAGCACATAGCTATCATGAATAATTCAGGCAACTAGCGCCTCAACCAAGTTTAGATAAGATACTTACCTCAAGCAAACCAAATCACTCCGCTAACCCTTCCCGGGTGTATCAACCTCCTGAAGGCTTGAATCTAGCCAAAATAATATAATACTATAGATAAAAGCCATAGGAAGTGATTCCAAAAGATAAAGCTGAGATTAAAAAGTCAACCCAAAAAGTCAACTCCGGGCCCGCACCTCGAAACCCGATAAAATTCACAAATTTTGAACACCCATTCAATTATGAATCCAAGCATATCAAAATCATCCAATCCAACCACAAATCGCCCTTCAAATCCTCAAATTTCGCTCTCTAATAACATAGTCCAAAAATTCCCAAATTCTAATTTAGATTCATCAAAATTAGGTATAATAATCAATGGTTATTCATATTTATAGACAGAAGTGATTAAAAGTTACTTACCTCTTCAATCTAGGTGGAAACTTCACCAAAAATCGCCCTAGTCCGAACTTCAAAATCCCAAAAATGAGAAAAATAACTAAATCCTTCGATTTTTAAACATTGGCAAGCGATTTTGCTTCTACGACCCTCGGTGCGAGATTTAGTTAATTCCATGACCTAGCGCACCTGCGAGACCGCTTTTGCGGCCCCTCGTCCGCTCCTGCGCATCCGCACTTGCGGATCGCCTATCGCATCTGCGACCAAGGCCAAGTCCAATAACTTACGCATATGTGGACTTCTCATCGCTTAAGCGCTTTTACTTCTGCGGAAACACCGACACATCTGCGGTCCTCCTAGACTCCACTTCTTTTCGCACCTGCGACCATGACGCTGCACCTGCGGTGTCGCATCTGCGACCATTCCCACCGCAGGTGCGAACGCACCAGATGCCTGAAACTTCAGCCAACACTCCAAGACCAAAACTAATTTGAATTCAATCTAAAACACACCCGAGGCCTGGGGACCCCATCCAAATATACCAACAAGTCCTAAAACAAAATGAACTTAGTCAAAGCCTCAAATCACATCAAACAATATCAAAACCACGAATCAAAACCCAATTCAAGCCTAATGACCTAATGAACTTCCAACTTGTAAAACTAATGCAGAAGCATGTCAAATCCACTCCGATTTACCTCAAATTTTTCATATAAGTCATAAATGACACAACAGACCTAATCCAACTCCCGGAACCAAAATTCGAACCCGATATACACAAAGTCAACTCTCGGTCAAACCTCTCAACCTTCCAAATCTTCAACTTTCCAACTTTTGCTAAAATGCACCCAATCAACCTACAGCCCTCCAAATCCAAATTCGGACATACGCCTAAGTCCAAAATTACCATACGAAGCTATCAGAATCATCAAAACTCTATTTCGGAGTCGTCTACTCATAAGTCATCATCCGATCAACTCTTTCTACTTAAACTTCTAACCTTGGGGTTAAGTGTCTCAATTTACTCTAAAACATCCCCAGAACCAAATCGACCATTCCGGCAAGTCACATAACCACAAGTAAACATAGAATATGTATGTATATATGTATGTGTGTATATATATATATAATATATATATATGACCTGAAAATCATTAGGAGTCCGAATACCCATTAGATTTTCCTCTTAATTGAACTTGAAATTTTCATGATATTTCTCTATGACCTGAGATCGGATATTTAGTTGATGGTTCTTACATTGTTAAGATACCATGCGGCCCTAGGGGATATAAAACCGAAGATATTTTGCTAACTGATTTTGTTATCTACTGTTCATTGCCCTATTGATCTTGTTGTATTTCATGCATGCCTATGATTCATGCACTTTATTATTGGACCATTAGTAAGTATCGATGTCGGCCCTTCGTCACTACTTCTCCGGAGTTAGACTAGATACTTATTGGGTATGCGTTGATTTACGTACTTATGCTACACTTCTGCACTACACGTGCAGGTTTTGACAGGTTCATTTGGTGGTCATCCTGGCGCGTAGGTCCAACTGCTGAGGGGACTTTATGATGAGTTGCTCTCTATGCTACGCACCGTAGCCCTCAGAATCTCCATCTTATTTTTTTACTTCATCCTCTCTATTTCATATTCCAGACAGATGTTGTATTATTATTGCACTCTTTAGCAAATGCTCATGCACTTGTGACATCGGGTTTTGAGATATTTTAGTTAATATTTTACGGGATTGCACAATATTGTCACCTTTCATCTTTATACTTTACTAATTGTGCATGTATCCATGATTCTAAATGCGCAAATTTCTTTATTTAATAAATTCATGATTTCAAAATTTATGAAATTAATAAATAAGTTGGTCGTTTACCGTTGGCTTGCCTAACGACGATGTTGGGCACCATCACGACCTATAGTGAGCTTTGGATCGTGACAATTATTAATCATCAAATTACAAAAGATACATAAATATATATTTTGTGATGTGTATAATTTGAATTGATAAATGATTTCATAATTTATTTTGAGAGACAGATAAGAAAATACTTTTGTAATATAAAGTTTTGTGAAATATAACTTGCAATTTTAAAAATATAAAAAATATTCAAACATTCTCTAGAAGTATTTTAAAAGGCATTAGGGTAAGGTGGGACCTTTTACTAAAATGAGGTCGTGAGGCGTAAGCCACGAAACATGGGACATAAGCCCCACAGATCTTTAAGATTTTTAATTTATAAATAAATAAAATACAGTAATATATATATATATATATATATATATATATATATATATATATAGAGAGAGAGAGAGAGAGAGAGTACATTAAAAGTTTAAGAAAATTTAAAATATTCAAAAAACTCATAAAAGATGTTATATTTCACATTTCTCATAAATATAAATAATGCAATAGTATTAAAGTTACTATGAGAGAAAAATCAACTATAACGTGTTATATATTTTTCAAACAATTAAAAAATCACAATATTTTAGAAAATATTATCAAACGATATAGTAGACCGTTCTCAAACACTACTAAAAAATGGCTAAATTCCGACCGGCAAAACGGTCGCAAATCGAACATTTCTGACGAATTTTCGACTGAAAACGATCGATTGGAAAACACATGGTCGCAAACAGTTTGCGACCGAAACAGCCAAAAATTTGCCACTGAATTAGTCGCAAAATGGATAATCTGGGACGCGTTGAATTTTTAGGTATTTGCGACTGATTTGGTCGGTAATTTTGCAACTGTCGGTCGCAAATCTGAAAATTTTCAGGTAATAATTGCTACTACTACTTGTTTTCAGATCTTGTAAATGAGAGTAAGAGGGCGTTTGGCTAAGCTTATAAGTTGGTCAAAACTAGCTTATAAGCGCTTTTTGACTTATCTACGCGTTTGGTTGTCACAACCCGAATTTTCCACCCTCAGGAGTCGTGATGGCTCCTACTCGTGAAAGCTAGGCAAGCCGAGTATTATAAATTCATTACCCTTTTTTTATTAAGCCTTTTCAACAGATCAATATAATAGGTGACCAACAGCGGAATCATTAAAAATAACCAGAAATGCGAAAGACGAAAACTTAATAGTTTAACCAAACGCTGATACATAAATCCGAGATATAACTCTACCCAGAATTTGGTGTCACAATATCACAGATTGTCTAGGAATACTAAAAATAAGGGTTCGAAAGATAACTACAAGTTGTTTCAGAAATACATAGAAGAAACAGTATGGAAAGATAGAAGGGGACGCCAGGGCCTGTGGACGCCTGCAAGTCTACCTCGGGTCGCCTGAATGGACTGAAGATAGCACCCTCACTGCGGTCCAAAAGCTACAGCACTGGAATCTGCACATAGTGCAGAGTGTAGTATCTATACAACCGACCTCATGTGCTGGTAAGTGCCTAGCCTAACCTCGGCAAAGTAGTGACGAGGCTAGGACCAGACTACCAAATAAACATGTGCAGTTAAATCATATACAGTGAAAAATAAAAGCAAAAATGTACAGTTAAGGACGGAAGGGGGAACATGCTGCGAGGAAACATCAAATGATAACAGAAGGGCATCAGGTAAATATAAGGAACACCATAACTCAATTATCAACAAGAATCAGATGTCAAAGAAGTGCACGACATCACTCTTCGTGCTTTTACTCTCGCCATCAGCATATGAATCAATATAATTTGCACGACATCACCCTTCGTGCTTTTACTCTCGTCCTCACTATAAGAATCAATATAATCGGCATGACATCACCTTTCTTGGTTTTACTCTCGTCCTCACCATAAAAATCAATATACTTGGCACGGAATTATACATCGTGTGGCACGGCATCACGCTTCGTGCTTTTACATTCTTCCTCACAAAATCATACACAACATCACCCTTCGTGCTTTAACACTCTCTCACCAAAATAATGCACGGCATCACCCTTCGTGCTTTAACACTCTTCCTCACCTAAACAACAATCACAAAGCAAAAAGGGCAAGGAAATCAACAAATTTACAATTAAATCCCGGTAAGGGAACAATAGTACAATAGTCATATCCCGGCAAGGGAAACAATATCAACAATAGTATCCCGGCAAGGGAGACAACATTAAATAACAACATCCCAGCAAGGGAGACAATTTCATAGTCCTTTTTCCTTTTTCACGTTTACTTCACAACTCAATTCACAATTTTGAGCCAATGCTCTACAAGGTTCAATTGTCAATTATACTTTCACAAATCACTTTACAACTTGAACCAACGCTCTTCAATGTTCAAATACCAATATTATTTCCACAAGCCTTGCTTAACAATAGAAATCATCACATAAAGTATGAACAATACAAACGTAGTCACATTAATCATAATATAAGACTCACGGGCATGTTTGACACCAATGTATAAATACTTGTCACCATGCCAATACGTCGTACTCAATAATTAACACGTAGCAAATAGGACACGACTCCTAATCCCTCAACCTAAGGTTAGACCAAACACTTACCTCGATGCCACGAACACAATTCAAGCCTCAACTACCGCTTTACCTCTTGATTCTACCACCAATTCGCTCGTATCTAGCCACAAGTTGCTTAACTATATCAATAAATGCTAAATGAATCAATTCTAATGCATGAAAATAAGTTTTTCCCAAAAGTTAAAAATCGACCCCGGGCCCACATGGTTAAAACCCGAGGTTCAAACCAAAACCCGATTACCCATTCCCCCACGAACCCAAATATATAATTTGTTATGAAATCGGACCTCAAATCGAGAGGTCCAAATCCCCAAAATTTGAAAAACCTAGGTACTACCCATAACACCCAATTTCCCCCATGAAAACCCTTACTTTTCAGTTGAAATCACGTGAAAAGATGATAAAGATTGAAGAAAACGAGATAGAAATGACTTACAATCGATTCGGAGAAGAACTTTTCTTTGGAAAATTGCCCAAGAGAGTTTATATTTTGAAAGGGTTTGAAAAATGAAAGATTTTCGGCTAAGTTATGAATTTACAGGTCGCAGATGTCGCAATTGCGACCAGGGTTTGCAATTGCGAACCCTTCAAAACCTGCTATCTTCGCAAATACGAAAATTTTGTCTCATTTGCTACACTGAAGGAAATCCGGTCCACTTCGCATTTGCGATGGACCTTTCGAATTTGCGATATCGCATTTGCGATGAACATGTCACATTTGCGATCAAGGAAGCCTAGGTCTTCTTCGCATTTGCGATAGATGTTCGCATTTGCGAGCCAGGATTCGCATTTGCAAAGCCTGCAGACCTGCAACATACCAGCTGAAAACCTGCAACTTCCTAAGTTTAATTCCACTCCGTGGCCTATCCAAAACTCACCTGATCCCTCGGGGCTCCAAACCAAACATGCACACTAACCCAAAAATATCATACGGACTTGCTCGTGCAATCAAATCACCAAAATAACATCAACAACTGTGAATTTAGCATCAAAATCAAAGAAAATCTCAAGAACTTTCAAAGTTTCAAATTTTACAACTAAGATTCCGAATCATGTCATATGACCTCCGTTTCTTACCAAATTTTACAGGCTCGACTTAAATCACATATAAGACCTGTACCGGGCTCCGAAACTAAAATACGAGCCTGATACCATCAAATTTCAAACACATTTCATTTCCAAACACTCATATATATTCCAGAAAATAATTTTCTTTAAAAATTTATTTCTCGGGCTTGAGACCTCGGAATTCGATTCCGGACATACGCCTAAGTCCCCTATTTCCTACGGTCTCTCCGGGGCCGTCAAATTACGGGTCCGGGTCCGTTTACCCAAAATATTGATCGAAGTCAACTTAAAATTTATTTTAAAGGAAAAATTTATTATTTTTCACAGATTTTCACATAATGGCTTTCCGGATACGTGTCCGGACTGTACACGCAAATCGAGGTGAGTCAAAAAGATATTTTTAAGGCTTCAAAACACAGAATTTATTTCTAAAACAAGTATCACATTGGTAAAGTTAAAAGTGCTTATAAGCCAAGTGCTTATAAGTAAAAATGAGCCAAAATCCATAAGCTGGTCACCCCCAGCTTATGAATTTTTAGCTTATAAGCACTTTAAGTTTGACCAAGATTTTTACTATTTTATCCTTAAAATATTGCTTTTTACAACAAAACTCCTACATCAATACTCACTGCCTCAAGTATTCAACCTAAATCCCCTCTCCCCCCTCCCCATCTCTTCAAGTCTACAATTTTTATTGACTATTTAAGATAAGCAAATTCTCTGTTCCTTTTTTGTCTTATGTACAACCAACAACCTCAAGGATTCCATGCCTCCCCCGATGTCACAACCCAAACCTTAACAATCATGATGACACCTAATCTCTATAATTGAATTTGTCATTTTATGTACTATATCTCATTATTAAGTTTATTCTTATATGCTTTAATTGAAGTTACGTGTTCCATCTTTCAATGTCAAGTTGCTCTTATGTGTATTTATTTGAGGTTGTTAGTACACGTCATACATTTTATTGTTAAATTTATTCTTAAGGAAGTAATTGAAGTTGAATGCTACCGGAAATGCACTGGTCTGGCTACGCTCTCCATAAAGCCCACCAAGTGGACTAGAGCGTCCTCAAGTACCGGGGTAGCAGTAAACCCCTCCGGGACCTGAGCTGGTCCAACTGGCACGGTCTGAACAGGAACCTCCTCCTGTTGCTCGATCTGAGGCTCCAGAATAGGTGCTGCTACACGTGCTCTAGGCTCAGCTCTGCCTCGGCCTCTGGCTCGACCTCGGCCCGGCCTCTACCCCTAGCAGTGGCAACAACCATTAGTTTAATTTTAAAATTCCTCCATATAATCTTATTTAAATCCCTATGTTAAAATCCAAATACTAAATTAAATTACTGACGATTTAATTATTGATTCTGGTCAAATACAAAATTCACAGATCGGATTTACACATAAAAATTTATAAGCTTTCATAAAGGTATATCATTAATTTCACGATCGAGACATGAATTCTATCAACTAATTATTATTTTATCAATTTATAGTATTATTATTATTATTATCTAATTTATCAGGCATGTTGAACCACAAAAGAATTTTGTCTTTTAATAAATTAAAATAATAAGCAACATAACTAATATTAATCATATGAATATTACGAGAATAAGTACATTTAATGGACTAGAGAATTATTTTATTAAGTCAGTGTAATATATACTTATCTCTACTTGGTCCGTTCAATACATGCAAAATATACTATTACAAAAAGTCAAAATTAGACTATTCTCATAATCAAGAAAAATTATGTTTAATTTTGTTCTACGACCATTCCAATAGTTTGTGCAATTCCATAATTAGATTGTAAACTTTATGACTTATAAGAATCGATGATTTAATCTTCTATATATAAGTTAAATTGTATACACTAAATTATCTACTATATAATCAAAGGCATACAAACTATTGAATACATGATCTTTTTAAATATTTTTATTAAATTAAATTAAATAAATAAATAAATATTTCATAAAGAATACTATCACAAAACACATTATTTATAGTACTAGTATTGTTAAGCTCGTGTTGAGCCCGGGCCCAAGCTTAATACTAAATATTAAATGGATAATCATCGGATTTACCATTTACGGTTACATAGATTATACGTAGATTGTATATGGCTATAAACATATCAAGTATATATTATACATTTATCGGCTATTTTAGTTTAAGCAATTGGGTGAACGATAATTTAGGTTAATTCTTCTGATTATTTATAGACATAATTTCAAAAACTCTCTTGGTTTGCTTTAGCAATATTAATTACCTCTCATATGGTTTAAATACTATAATTACCTATTTTGTTTCTATTTTCTTGTTAAGAAATTGGTTTCAAGTAATAAATATTGCTGTAATATTTCGTAATTACCTTCCTCAACTTTAATTATTAGTTTTTAAGTTTCGTTACATAAATATCTCTTTTATAAAATAGAAAGGATACTATATTTTATTATTTGACTAATCTTTCAAATCTTTAAAAGATTTAAAAATTGATTATTTATGAGATTAATTCAATGAGAAAGAAAAATAAAAGAAAGCTTCACAGCTTTGTATTTGAATTTTTGTTGCGAAAGTCTATGTAGATTTAAGATGTAAATTTGTTAATATATAGTGAGGCATATGCTTATCTTTAATTTTACTTCAATGTTGCTTTTTATCTCTATTACTTCTGTATTGGGAAAAATTAGAGTTTGCATATTGGAGGTAATGTGTCATGACACGTGGATTAGTCAAAAGGTCAAAGAATTATAATTAGCCAAGAGGCACGAGCAACAACAGATACGAGAGAAGGTGATGAAAGAGACACGGGCAGTTATTCAAATAGTTCGGCGCTCGTACCTATTTAAGTCATTTAAAGCTCAAACATCAAGGAGAATCAAGGAAATGAATTTGACAACGCATGAGAGTCCAAATTCAGTATTTAATATATATTAAATACCTATTATGTTAGAGAATTTGTATTTAATATAAATGATTGAGTAACGTTTCTTTTATTGTCATTTATTGCTCATAATTGCCTTATTAAGACAAAGGCAATACACATATTTCCAAAAAATCATTATAAAATGGAGAATGCTGAACATTTGTAAGGATACACAAAATACTATTAGAATATACTGATTTACTTTGCTTTCTTCTGCTCATCTTGTTATTATTGAAAGTCAATTTCTTTTATACATTCTTTTGATTATCAGTTACCTGTGTTCTTCTAAAATTCTATTTTTTGGTTAAACAAATTGGTTCCGTTACCGGAAATCTGATAATCTATTTTCTTTTCACCTAAACTTCCTTGTCGCATCAACTATGTCGAATAATGATGACAATACTCAAGGAAACCAAGAGAACCAACAAAATTGAGATCCACAAAATATCAACATTCAAGTTCCTGCTCCGTAAGACTCTCCACGGCAATCTCGCGAGGGTTCTCCTGATGAATCTCAAACGAACGAGAATGCTCAATTTCAAAACATGGAAGCCGCTGATGAAGCTTTGCAGAAATTAATTACTGCTCAAGTCAACAGCGTTGTTGCGGCACTTGTTAACCAATTACCTGTTGCAACACCCGCGCCTACTCCAAATAATAACACTATAGAAAATCCTCGTTTCGGGCTCGTTAACTCAGGCAGCAGTGGAACTCCCAATAACTCACAGGAGGGAGAACCAGGTAATACAATTAATTCTGATTTGCAAACTTTAGTACTAACCTTGCAGAAACAGCTCAAGGAGCAAAGTGAACGCATAAAGCAGATACCTGGGGTGCCACATATAATCAAGGGGGTAGATATGGATAGATATTCACAACAACCCTGGAAGCCAAGTGCTGCTCCGCTCCCAATCCCGAAAAAGTTCAAAATGCCTGATATTCCAAAGTATGATGGAACAACAGACCTACGAGACAGCGTGATTGCCTTCACAACGGGTGTAAAGGGCAACGATTTGACTAAGCAGGAGATTGAATCGGTACTAGTCAAGAAATTTGGTGAAACACTCACCAAAGGAGCACTAACATGGTATTCTCTTCTACCTGAAAATTCTATAAATTATTTTGCTAAGCTTGCAGATTCCTTCATCAAAGCACACTCGGGAGCTCAAAAAGTGGAAAAAAGAATGGAGGATATTTTCAAAATCAAGCAAGGAGATTCAGAATTGCTTAGAGAGTTCGTGGACAGATTCCAACGTGAAAGAATGATATTGCCACATGTACCTGACAATTGGGCAGCTATAGCCTTTACAAGCAATTTGAATGAAAAAAGTTCGGAAGCTACGAGGAGGCTCAAGGAAAGCCTTCGTGAATTCCCAGCTACAACGTGGAATGATGTTTACAACAGGTATAGCACGAAGTTGAGGATTGCGGAGGATACTGTGCCACGATCTCAAAAAAAGAAAATATACATCCAAGACGAGCAGAGACCGACAAAAGGTCCGGTAAAAACAGGTACGAGCCTTATATGGGACCTGCGGGAAAAGACTCACGGTCAAAACAGGACAACCAAAGGCACGATCACAGACCAAGGAACAGAGAATCAGGTCTTTCATCGGGATTTAGGAACGAGCGAAACCACTATGAGTCGCGGGACGATGATAGAAGTTTAAAAGCGAGATTTGGAGGTTACAACTTTAACGTCAGCATCTCTGAGCTCGTAGCCATTTTGAGAAGTATATGAGATAAGGTTCGATGGCCAAAGGAAATGAGATCGAATCCAAACAGGTGCAACCCTGACCATTGGTGCGAGTTCCATAATGACCACGGGCATAAAACAACAGATTGTAGATTTTTACAAAGTGAAGTTGATCATTTATTAAAACAAGAATATCTCACCGAGTTATTCAGTGAGAAAGGCAAGCAAGCTTATATGAAGAACAGGCAGAAACCTCCAAAACTCCCGTCTCCCAAAAGAACTGTTAATGTTATAAGTGGTTGTGAAGACATCAATGGTGTATCATATACTGCAGCCAACAAAGTTTCCAAAGTAACTATTACCCAAGGGAAACGGGTGTTGCAGGTTCTAGAAGAAGACAATATTACATTCAATGATGCAAATGCTGACGAAGTATTAACCCCTCATAACGATGCACTGGTAATATCTCTAATTGTGTTTGATACTAATGTGAAACGAGTTTTGATTGATCCAGGTAGTTTCGTGAACATTATTTTGCTAAGAGTATTACGTGAGATGCAAGCTGAAGAGAAAATAATACCAAAGGCGCATACTCTATCTGGATTTGATAATTCCAGTGTCGTCACGAAAGGAGAGGTAACACTCACCACATTTACTGAAGGGATCGTGAAGGATACAAAGTTCCAAGTAGTAGATATGGAAATGGCTTACAACATGATTCTTGGGAGACCGTGGATCCACGAAATGGATGTTGTTCCTTCAACCTTGCATCAGGTTATTAAGTTTCCTTCGCCATGGGGAATCTGTCAAATTCGTGGGGATCAACATACGTCCAGGGCTATCAACTCTGTTGCAGACACAAGCACGAGAAGTGAAGGTAAATAGCAATCACAGAAGGCAGTTGAGGACATCACAACATAAACCTCAACTGAACAAGGACAGACGGATGTGGAGTCAAGGCCTGATACCATCCAAGAACCAGAAGAGAATAAAAATATCAAAACAACGATAGAAGAATTATAGCCTGTCGTGTTATATGCTCAATGGCCTGATAAAAAAATCTATGTTGGGGCTAATATTGACCCGGGAATGAAAGGTAAGTTAATTGAAATTTTGAAAATTAATATGGATTGCTTTGCTTGGTCCCACTCAGACATGACTGGAATTCCACCGGGGGTGATGACTCATAAACTAAATGAAGATCCATTATATCCTCCTGTGAAGCAAAAAAAGAGAAAGCAGGGATCTTTCAAGAATCAGGTGATTCAAGAAGAAGTTCAAAAATTGTTAAAAATTGGTTCCATTCGAGAGTTAAAGTACCCTAGTTGGTTAGCTAACACTGTTGTGGTTCCAAAGAAAAACGGTAAGTGGTGGGTCTGTGTAGATTATACAGATCTTAACAAAGCCTGCCCTAAAGATTCTTTTCCGCTACCATATATAGATCAATTGATTGATGCAACTGCAGGTCATGAATTACTAAGTTTTCTAGATGCATATTTAGGTTATAATAAGATTAAAAAGGATCCGGGAGATGAAGAAAAAACTTCGTTCATAACAGACAGGGGGACTTACTGTTATAAAGTAATGCCCTTTGGTCTAAAAAATGCAGGGGCGACGTATCAGAGGTTAGTAAATCTTTGTTAGATGCGGAGACAAGGTATCCTCAATTAGAAAAACTTGCCCTTGCATTAATCATGGCATCTAGAAAGTTAAGACCTTATTTTCAGTGTCATCCTATCGTTGTGGTAACTACCTACCCTTTACGTAACATATTACATAAGAATGAGTTATCAGGTAGGTTAGCTAAGTGGGCAATAGAGTTAAGTGAATACGAAATTGCATATCAACCTAGAACTGCTGTAAAATCACAAGTATTAGCGGATTTCGTGGCTGATTTTAGTCATGGAATACAGTTAGAAGCAGAGAAAAAATTGCAGGTGTTCAATGGGGCTAACCTAGGAACTTGGACTTTATTCACTGACGGCTCATCTAATATGAGAGGAGCAGGTTTGGGAGTCGTATTGGTACCACCTACGGGTGAAACCATTCGGCAAGCTATCAAATGTCATTCCATAGCTAAAAACGAGGCAAAATATGAAGCTATGATTGCAGGTTTAGAATTGGCACGGGAGCTTGGCATAAGTCAGATTATAATCAAAAGTGATTCACAACTCGTAGTTAATCAAATACTATTGATTATACAGCTAGAGAAGCAAGGATGCAGCAATATTTGGAGAAAGTACTGGAGTTGATAACACAATTTCAAGATTTGAAAATTAGACAAATACCCAGGGACGGAAATCTTGAAGCAGACGCCCTAGCTAATCTCGCATTTGCGGCCGACATGGCAAACGATGCAAATGCCTTAATGATACATTTATTTCATTCAGTTCTTGATCCTGATGCTAACGAGGTAAATTTTAATAATTTAACTTGGGATTGGAGGAACAAAATTGTGGCTTTTTTGTTGTATGGAACCGTTCCTAATGACAAGAAAAAGGCTTGTGCACTTCGAAGAAAAGCTGCTCGGTACTGCTTAAAATAAGGCAATTTATATCGTAAAATGTTCGGTGGTCCATTAGCAAGATGTCTTGGACCTGTGCAAACAGAGTATGTAATGAGAGAAGTACACGAGGGTCATTGCGGGAATCACGCAGGTGGAAGATCACTGGTGAGAACCTTGATTAGGGCAGGTTATTACTGGCCCAAAATGGAAGAGGAGGCAGAAAGTTTCGTGGCTAAATGTGATAAATTCCAAAGGTACGATAACAATATGCATAGACCTGCGGAATTGTTACATCCGGTCATTGCACCATGGTCATTTGTGAAATGGGGAATGGATATCGTGGGTCCATTACCGCAAGCAAAAGGATAGGTAAAATTTTTGCTTGTTCTCACTGATTATTTTACTAAATGGGTAGAGGCAGGTGCATTCAAACAGGTGCGAGAAAAGGAAGTTAGAGATTTTATTTGGCGAAATATCATATGTCGATTCGGCGTGCCAAAGGAGATCGTATGTGATAATGGCCCTCAATTTATTGGAGCTCAGATCACGGAATTTTTTCAAAGGTGACAAATTAAAAGGATTACGTCACCACCATACCATCCAGTGGGTAATGGGCAGGCAGAGTCAACAAACAAGATTATCATTAACAATTTGAAGAAGCGTTTACAAGAAGCAAAAGGTAACTGGCCTGAAGTGTTATCTGGGGTTTTATGGGCATATCGAACAACTGCTAAAACAAGTACGGGCGAAACACTATTCTTGTTGGTTTACGGAGCCGAAGCCTTGATTCCAGTTGAGATAGGAGAGCCGAGCACATGGTTCATGCAGCAAACGGAGGAGTCTAATAGCGAAGAGATGCGGGTCAATCTTGATTTACTCGAGAGAAGAAGAGAAGCTACATTAATAAGGATGACAACACAAAAGAAAGTCATTGAACGATATTACAACCGAAAAGCGCGCCTCAGATTCTTCAAAATTGGGGACTTCGTGCTTAAAAAGGTTTTTCAATCTACAAAGGTAACTAAGTCAGGGAAATTAAGTCCAACATGGGAAGGACCCTACAGAATTAGTGATGTTGTAGGAAAAGGAGCATATGAACTGGAAACAATGGATGGCAAAATACTGCCTTCACATTGGAATGCTGTTCATTTAAAGAGATACTATTTCTAAGGAAAACCCACGGTCAGGTATAACCATTTTAAATTTCATTTTTGAATTATTAATTTTACTAACGATTTTAGATGATAGGCAAAAAGCTAACCCGTACTAAATGATGAGTCACGACCTGTAAGGCACACGGAGTAACCTAAATTTCCTGGCCTAAGGTAACAATTATTCTAATAGAAACGAAAATGGGTTATGTAGTCTTCATCTATAATCGTCTCTCCGAGTCCCGTATGTTTTTCCTTTTCAGGAAAAGGACCAAGATGAGAGAAACAAACAAGTGCTCGAGGCTTCAAACTTCAACGCTCAAACACTTGGGGGACTACCTAATATACACAGACATATGTGTAAATCTCAATCAAAGATTTGAAGAAAAAATCAAGCTTAGAAGAAACAAGTGCAGAGCAAAAGTTACGAAGTTACGACATTCATAGCATTCATCATAGTGTTCTTTCCCTTTAAGACAATGAATAGCTATGGCATTCATCATAGTGTTCTTTCTCATGAGAACAACGGAGTCACTTCTTAAATCCTTCCCAATACATGGAGTTAGGGTAATAACTATGTACTGAAACGGGTTATAAGGAAAAACCTTGTGTCTATTATTTTTCTTTTGTAAAAATCTGTTACAAGAAAAATAGTTACGAGAAAGCTATAGATGTAATCCAAATACATGTAAAGTATTACTCAAAAACTTGTCAAGGTTCATAAATATAAACCTGTCAAAATTATTTCAAACAAAACATGTGTGTTCTTATTCCTTTCATCGTATTATAACACCATTATGAAGTTGAGACGTCTTCTTCATTAAGTGTCAAAAATTTAAAAGGGCCCTCTTTTATAAAACTCATGTTATTAAGTCATGAGATTAATCATAGAGCATTTTCAAAAGATAAAAATGCAAGCTATTCTTTAAGTCCATATAAATAAAAGGCAAGAATAGAACGAATAGAAGTAATAAAAACTTCTTGATATATTTAAAATTTAAAGACTAAGTATAAACTTAGTCATGAAAAATTGTTTTATATAAATGCCCCATAATAAGAACTGGGGACTTTTTCCTTCGAAAAACCCTTAAAACAAACTAAGGGTTCGATCATTATCTTCCAAAAAAAAAACAAGTTAAGCTGTAAAAATTGGTCACTGGGAGGCAGGAACATCAGAAGTAATGGTGCCACCATCAGAAGAAGCAGCCACAAGCACGGTGTCAACTTGACTTGAAACAGCAGGCTCGTTGAGGTGAGCAAGAGTCACGGAAGCCTCACCTTCGGGAGCTTGATCTACGGTAGCTTCAACTTCAGGAACTTGAGCCAAGGCTACATCATTTTCGGGAGCTTCAGCCACGGAAGCCTCAATTGCGGGAGATGGAAAGTCCAGAGGTTGTTGAGCCTTTTCAATAGTCTCTATGACTTTAGCCAATTCTGACTCTAAATTAAAGTTCTCTTGGCTAGCCTCGGTTAAGGCATCACGGCGAGAGTTCAGAAAAGTCCAACTTACCTCAACAACCATTTTATCCCCGAGAAGCTCGTCTCTTTCCCAAATAACAATTTCACTTTTGAGCTCTTCATTTTCAGCCAAGGTGGGATTTAAAGAGATTTGAAGAGAGGCATTGGAACTTTCCAAAGCACGAATTTTATCAGTAGAGGCCCTCAAGTCCATTTGAGTTTGATTCAAGCTCTGTGCAAGATCCTTCTCGTAAACCTCCTTTTGACTCAGAAGTGCCTTCAATTCTTTAATCTCCTCATTTTCCTTAGATAGCTGATCTGAGAAAGAAGATTCAAGGTATTCTTTGTCCTTCTCTGCTTGGCTTGAAGAAGCCTTGGCCACTACTAATTCCAAAGTCAATGCACGCACCTGCTGCTCCAGGTTACTCCTATTCTCTTGCATATCTTCAATAGCAATTTGTGCACTATCAAATTGCCCTTTCCAATTAGCCGCTTCTAGTTGAGCTTCATGAGTCACTTTCTCGGCCTCAAGAATTGTTTTCTCAGAGTCACGGGCCACCTTCTCTAAAAGAGAAATTCTTCCCATCAACTCTGTACCAATGAGGTTGGCCTGAAAATGATGAAGAAGGAAAGTAAGAATCCAAGAGTAAAAAGAAAAAGAATTTTTTTTAAAATAACGGAGGAAAATACCTTCAAAGTGGCATGAACAATGTCGTTCATCAAAGTCAAGCAGCTATGGCTATTCATCTTCTCTTTTTTAATTGAGCCAATCAAAGGCTCAAGCCAAACGTCTGCCTGACCAGATTTCCTCAAAAGGCTGTTGTTGGCAGGAACTTTAATAGTCACACTCCTCATGGAAGTAGTTCTGCTTGTAGAACCAACTTCAGTATGATGAACAATAGGAGGGGGAATAATCAAAGGAGGAGTTGGAGAAGAGGTAAGTGCAGTAGAAGAAGGAACGAAAATAACAGGGGCCGGTAAAGAAGGAATCGCAGGCACGGGTGATGAAAAAGACGATAATGGTACTTCATCTAAAACAGGCCCGAGATCACCACTATCAAAACCACTAGCAAAAAGTTGGTTGGTGGATTCACGAGTATCTTGGGGGGTAACATCGTCATCAAAGACGAGGTGAACAGGCTTAGCAAAAGAGGCATGGGGAGAGACTTCAGCTTCATCATCAAAAATTACACGTCTCCTAGCCCTTGGCCTCTTTATCAAAGAGCCATCTTCATCTTCCTCCTCGGAATCTTCATCAATGGTCTTCCTCTTCACAAGTATGTCCTGAGCTCTCTTTAAAGTGAGTTGAGCTCCTGTAAAGGTTCGAGAGGCCGCAACTACCTCAGCAGAAATGCCTCGAATTGAAAATCCTGACAAAAAGAAGGATAAAAATTAAGGCAATAAATAGAAGATTTTACATACGAGAAAATAAAAAAAAAACTCTTACCATGAGTTTTCACTTTCCAACCGTACTGATTGGAAATAGATTTCCATGACCTGGCCTCCATAGGTGCGGCCTTCAATAATTTCTCTACCCAACCACGAAAGTTGGGAACTTTATCCACAACTCCCATGATTGCTACAGAGAGGAGAGGGAGAGAAAATTAAAAAAAAAATTGTCAAAATTGAAAGAAAAAGGTACGAGAGAATAAAAGACTTACGTGCAAAATTCCATTTCTCGGAAAAAGGAACGTTTTCTTCACCCACCAAACCAATAGTGGGGGCAGCAACGAATCAAACATACCAGCCACGATCCTTATCATCTTCTGGGCTTACCAAAACCCTTTTACTCCTAGCTACTAAAATAAAAACACCGATGCGATAGAGCCTGGGGGAGTAAAGATGAATTAGATGAGGGAAAGTAAAATCAACACCAGCCTTGTTTGATAAATGTCTTAAGCAAGCTACAGCTCTCCAAACGAGTGGGCCGATTTGTGCTAAACAAACTTGGAAAAAAGTGCAAAAATCAAGAATTACTGAATCAATGGTTGGTTTAAATCCTAGAGTCAAGGGATAAGTATAAACGAAAGAAAAACCAGTCATATAAGAAGTAATTCTTTGATTTGGGTTAGGAACAACAATTAGGAAGTCACTATTCCAATGACAGTCGTTACAAACTATGGGGGTTAAAACCTCTGTAATCATAGTAGGGTAGGTATCAGCACGACTCAACTAAGAAACTTGTTTTTGAAGTGATTCTCTGTCATGGGTAAAAGATAAGTCGCTAGGAACTATCTCTTCTATCAAAGGTTCTTGTAAAGGTTCGGAAATTTCTTTACTCTTAGAAGATGATTTCTGAGTAAAAGAACCTCTAATTCTAGAAGGAGTACCAGAACTAGAGGAAGTTATAGAAGAACCAGCAGCAGAACTTCCGCCACAGACAGATCCTAAACTATGGAGTCTGCCACCCCTACCCCTTCTATGTTTAACAGGGGCATTGGGGAAGTTATCCAAGGTAGGAACTCTTCTAGGGTTAGGGTTTGAAGAAGACATGATGAAGAAGGTCGAATTAAGGAAGAAGTGAACAATATCGAAGAGTAAAGTATTCAATAAAACTTTATGAAGAAGAGGACAAGAGAAAAAGGTTATATTTATGTGAGAAAACAACCGTCAAAGGCAGGAAGTGTAATGATGAAAAGCCTATAATAAAGGCAACTAGCTCTTCGTGAATAGTGGAGCTGTAAAAGCCTTGAAAAAAGGGTGCAAAACTGCAGAACCGATGGGAGAATGACACGTGTATAGAGCATTTAATAGAAGAGACAATTGAAGAGTCAATGTTGTCATAGCATTAATGATGACATAAATTCCTTTTTTTAATGAAATCCACTTCCCAAATATTTAATTGATAAATAAATGAAAAGTGGGGGGACTATCTGTACTGGAAAAAATTAGAGTTTGCATATTGGAGGTGACGTGTCATGACACGTGGATTAGTCAAAAGGTCAAAGAATTATAATTAGCCAAGAGGCACGAGCAACAACAGATACGAGAGAAGGTGATGAAAGAGACACGAGCAGTTATTCAAATAGTTCGGCGCTCGTACCTATTTAAGTCATTTAAAGCTCAAAGATCAAGGAGAATCAAGGAAATGAATTTGACAACGCATGACAGTCCAAATTCAGTATTCAATATATATTAAATACCTAATACGTTAGAGAATTTGTATTTAATATAAATGATTGAGTAACGTTTCTTTTATTGTCATTTATTGCTCATAATTGCCTTATTAAGACAAAAGCAATACATATATTTCCAAAAACCCATTATAAAAGGGAGAATGCTGAACATTTGTAAGGACACACAAAATAATATTGGAATATACTGATTTACTTTGCTTTCTTCTGCTCATCTTGTTATTATTGAAAGTCAATTTCTTTTATACATTGTTTTGATTATCAGTAACCCGTGTTCTTCTAAAATTCTAGCTTTGACTAAAATTCTATTTTTGGTTAAACAACTTTAAGGCGCAGTTTATCGACAATTTTTCTTCTTGTTGGACAATCTTTTACTATATAGAAATAATTTTATATTTTTGTGCTTTCAAGTATTTTTATCTTTGAATATATACTTTTAAAAATTTGTTATTATTTTTTAGTAAGAACGTTTTACATTTATGTTTGATGTTTATTACACATGGCTTGCAAATTATAGATTTTGTTTTCTCGTTCTTGATTTTTTTGCTTCCAGTGCTCTTACAATAAATATAATGGAGATCTGTAACTCTAGCCAAGTGGTGTAATATAGCAACATTATCTTCTTCTTTATTTAAGAGTTGCAGGAAAATAACACTGAAATTACAAAAGGGTAAAATTTAAAAACATTGAAATTTATATTGTTGCCAAAAATCATAATATGGAAGGTATATAACATTACAAATCACAAGGTTGATAAGTGTTATAACGGTAAACATGGTGAAGATCTTTAAAATCACCCTATTATTTTTTGCTCACTCTTATTTATATTGTGTAATAAAATATGGTATACGGGTTGAGAGGGGTGTCTATCAGGTCACTGACGAAGTTAAAGTGTCTATTTGATCGTTGTGGATAATTTAAAGAGACCGTTTGTATTTCGCCAAAAACTAAAAATATTTTAAAATGACCTTGAAATATTTTAATTTACCAAAATGAAAGTGTGAACTAAGTAATAATAATAAAAAAATATAGTAGGAGTAAAAAGGAGGCTTATGAAGAAGTTATAGTACTATCACGTTACTTGTAAAAGTTAGTCTAAGGAGCTATGATGTCTTACCAAAAAGGCTTGAAAGTGACTTGATTTATGGACAATACATTTTAGTAGATAAAGTAATATAGGATACATACAAAGGGTGAACTTGGAAGAGGAAGCCTTTTAGTTGGAATGCCTAGTTGTAATGTAACCAGGACGACAAAATTTTTTTCATTGTCCCTTATTATGTATAGTAATATCCTAACAATTTACACAAGAATTTGCCACTCGCAAATGCGACTTTAGTACTGTCCATCTTTACTTATTTTGTGTTCTACTTTCTTGATATTTTTCACTTGTTTGGTCTGAATGCAGAATGTCCATAGTATGGAGAGTAGAGCCTTGTGCCATCTTTAGTCAATTGAAATTAAGAGTGGAATTTTTGACACTGGTTATTTCGACAAAGCTGTAGTGTAATTCTCACCGAAAGTAATGTGGTTATTTGACTGTGAATAGGAAAATGGGAACAATAAGGACCCTTTACATGTGCCGATGATTTCATTTTAGGGTATTTTCCGACTTAGACATCAGCCATCTCTTTGACTGCGTGATAAAGAGTTATGAAATGTTCTGGTTCTTGGTCACATGATCTTTTGAGTTGTTTAACTTCTTCTTCTCTCGGTAATATTACCAATTAAATATGTCGAGAAATAATGACATTCGCCTTTAGAATCGGGAGAGGCAAAGGTAAAAGTAAATCTTATGGATGAATGTAGCTTTCTTCCAAGAATTACGAGTAAGAATCTTCAATCAAACAGAATAAAAGTAAAGAGTAATTGCATATATTTGTAAATTTCTTGATGATAGTATAAAATAAGACAAGAAGCTCTTATATAAGAATACACTATGTAAAGGTTTTTTCTCACTTATTTTCTGCCCATTACTAACATTAACTGCATTAATTATCTGTTATTTAAATTACTCGTAACAATTATGGTAATGTAGACATCGAAATTTTATAGATCAAGCTAAATCCTAAATTCAAGATACTACAAGACCTCTTGAAATTCTAGGAGTCTGTTAGTGTTGCTTGGAGGCTACTCTACCAAAACCCAGTATTGGAGGCTACCCTATCCTAACCCTAGGTCATTCCTATAAAAAGGGTTACGTATTCTCTTAAAAAGACATCTCAAAAAATGGAGATCATCTCGAAAATCCCATAAACTCATGGGATATTCACAAAGAGATCAAGATGCGGCCGGATAAACATAATTTCATGGAGATCAAATACATCCCATGAAGGTTTGCATCATCCTACGTTCGAGAAACACGCTGTTCTAGCCCTCGAATCACGGAGATAATCAGGAGAGAAGAATCAATGGAGAAACAGAATTGTACCCACAAATATTTATCAATAAAATTATGCTTCTTCATATTTGTATTGTAATTGCATTTAATTTTCTACTCTAAGAAAATTTGTTGCAAACAAATTGGTACACCCAGTGGGACCAGTTCTGCGCTTCATCTCTTCCTCCTGCAAATCGAAACTACAAGCTTCAAAAATTTCTGTTGTATCGGGTACATCAAGTCTCGTCTTCAAGTTTCGCCAAGCCTACACCCCGACGAACCTTGAAGTAGGGGGATATTTGTAGACATCAAAATTTTAATGGATCAAGCTAAGTCCTAAGTTCAAGATACTACAAGACCTCTTGAAATTCTAGGAGTCCGTCAGTGTGTTGCTTCGAGGCTACTCTACCAAAACTAAGGATTAGAGGCTACTCGATCCTAACCCTAGGTCATTCCTATAAAAAGGATTACGTATTCTCTTAAAATGGCATCTCAAAAAATGGTGATCATCTCGAAAATTCCATAAACTCATGGGATATTCACAAAGAGATCAAGATGCGGCCGGATAAACATAATTTCATGGAGATCAAATACATCTCATGAAGGTTTTGCATCATCCTACGTTCGAGAAACACGTTGTTCTAGCACTCGAATCACGAAGATAATCAGGAGAGAAGAATCAAGGGAGAAACAGAATTGTACCCACAATTATTTATCAATAAAATTATGTTTCTTCATATTTGTATTGTGATTGCATTTAATTTTCTACTCTAAGAAAATTTGTTGCAAACAGGTAATAATAACAATCGCGCACAATCAACGATAATGCTGATTCCCTTCCCATATTCGTAACTGTCTATGGATCTTCCTTTTTTGTAGTATTCATGCATTCCCTACCTATATTTTTTTTCCCAATTGTTAGATACGATATCTTTAGTAATTAATCTCATAATCTTCTTTATTGATCTCATTCAAATGCCACCTGTCAACATATCGTTAATCCACGTGTCATATTCATTTTTCCACCAATACACCCTCCATATATATTGAAGTAACAATTGCAAAAGATTAAATTTATTAGTTATAAATAAACAGCAGTGATGTCAAAATGGTAATTAAGGAAATAGTGGCAGGGTATGAAAGAAAGACAAAAGAGTTAGGGGAAGCAAGTGCATGTAAGGGAAAGCATGGAAAGATGGGTCGCTGTAAAGGCAGGAGATAGTAAAAACAAAACAAAGAAAAACTAATTATATAAATACAGAGACCAATATTTAAATAAAATCCAAGAAAAATCTAAAATCTGGTCAAGAAACCATGCAATAGTTTAAGAGTACTTCTGTGACGTTCGGACAAAAAATAAAAATAAGAAACAAGAGGTGGCCGAAGGTTCGCAATGGATGGCTTAAATATCGAACAGTTTACCACAGTACACACTGAGAGAGCAAAAATTCCATTATTAAACTCTGCAAAGATAGGCTACACAAACCAAAGGCTGATCTATAATTTAAATTTTATGAATTTAATATTTAAAAATTTTAATATTGAACTTATTATATTTTCTAAGTTATAAGTTTATATTCATTATTTTTTGCAATTTAAATAAATTTTTAGCATAAACTTATGCTCCATCTTAAAATTATGGGTTCAATTGAACTCTTATACATGCGCCACTGACACAAACACAGAACCGACTTCAGCCGGACGCGGTTTCGTGGCCCTCTTTGCTTTTGGCTTCTTCCTTTGTAAGGAATACTGTACTGTCATGAATGGTTCTGTTTCCAGCTTAGAGGGTAATTAATAAAGAGAGCGCTAAGGTTTCGATTAGTTGTCAATCCCATTTTTATATTGCAACAATGTTTTCTTATGGTTTTATTGTGTGTATCGAAACAGTAGTAATGTGTTAACATGCTGCTGAATGGAATACATTGGGCACTTAAAAGAGGTTTCTTCGTTTAAGTTAACGATATTGAGTAGAAAAGTGATTACATGGATGGCCGTCCAACTTTTATTTTATTATTAATGATACTCTCTTCGTTCAATTTTAATTGCTTTCTTTTTTTATAGCTATTTTTATATATATTAAGGAATTTATTTTTTAATATTAATTAATAATAAATTGGTCATATTAACCTTTACTATCTTTTCAATTTGTTCATTAGAAATATATAACATATACACCGAAACTCTTTACTCCAAGGTCAATTTTAGAAAAAAAAAATTAATTACTTCTTGATATCTTAATAAATCAAATATTGTGGCCCAAAAAAAAGGACCAAAATGTCAATTAAAGTGGATCGGAGAAAATATAAAACTATTTTATTTCGAAAAGATAATTACTTAAGTTATGTATCACGAATATAAAGAGAAATATCAAAAATTAAAATTCAGTTCTGACGACCGCAAGTAGGCTGCCTTCTGTTCATATGAATAAAATTATCATGTAATTAAGTATATCCATGTCAAAATATAAAAAGCAAAATATTGCATTTTCCAGCCCAACCTATGTCTTCCATCATGTGGCACATCATCCATTACCTTTTTAAAATTGTGTTAGAAAATATGTCTTTATTTTTGTAAGTGGTGTCGGGTGCATATTACGCTAAGGTGAATTGTTGAGGTAGTAACCTACTTATGATTAATTTCTCGAAATGGATTTAGCATTTTATACTAAATTAATGCATAATTGAATAATTTTTTCATTACAAAAATACTTCTATGTTTTTTATATGATAAATTGAAAGTGTGATGACCATCCATATTAAGCCTGAGACAAATATGAAAGAAGGAAACTATGCTGGTTACCAAATCTAGGTGCTCAATCATGTTTCTATTTAAGGATAAGTGTCTTCAAACCAGAGCCACTTGCTTAAATTCTTGCTAAAAGAAAATCTGTTCAACTGTGCAGTATGTATTCTCAAGTGAGTAGGAAGCGAATTTGAGCGAATTTCAATTTCATCGGAAAATGAGCAGATTACGGAGATGAACATCAAATTGTCCAGAAAAAAAATCAAAAGAAACTTTTTTGCGCTTTACAATCTAAGTCCAACTTTGCCATTTAATGAATTGCAAAATGATATAAGAAGAAATAATCATGTAAAAAAAAAAAAAGAGAACACTAATAATAGTACTAATAGTAGATCAACTATTACAAGTAGGTTACTATGAATAATAGGAAACTACTACTATTATTTTAAGAACCTTTTTCTATTTTTAATAACTCCCCTTTGAGAATGTAAAGGTTGATGCCTTGTGTTGCATTTGAACTATATAGTTAGCTTGCTTGTGGATTAATTTTCAATTGAGGGCGACTGATAGTATTGGTTTTCCTTTTTTATTTTTGGGTTCTAAATAGGAAGTAATCTGTAACGATCCGATCAGTCGTTTTGAGCTAGCGTGTCGTTCAATGGTTGAAGACTTTGAGTAACTTCACTTTATGTATTATGACTTGCACGTGTGGTTGGTTTTGATTTTCGAGAAGTTCAGAGTTGATTTGGAGGAATAATTCTCAATTCGAAAGGTTTAAGTTGGAAGAGTTGACGAAGATTTGACTTTTAAGAAAACGACCTAGGAATCAAGATTTGAAGGTTCCTATAGGTTCGTAAGATGATTGCGGACTTGGCTGTATATTCGAGTTAAATATCAGATGGTCCGAGAGTGATTCGGCGCTTATTATCAGAAGTTTGCATTTTGAAAGTTTTAAACTTGCTAAGTTTGACTTAAAGTGGACTTTGGTGTTATCGGACTCCGGGAAGTGTTCAGGGACCTTGGATAGGTTCATTTTATTGATTGGAACTTGTGCGTGAAGTTTCGTCGTGATTCGGAATATCTAAGTGTGATTCGGACGCGTTCGGCGAACGCTGAAAGTTTGAAAGTTAAGAGAGTTTAAGAAATTGAGTTTGATCTTTAATTTTTGGTTTTGATGTTGTAATTCGTGTTTCGAGCCTTTGGACAAGTTTACATAGGATATATAATAAACTTGTTAGAATAATTGGACGGGGGTTCCTCGGACCTCGGGTGAGTTTTGGAGGTAGTTTCGGACCATTTTTAGGCCCTTTTGAACAACTGATAATGGATACTAGGGTATGAATCGTGATCACGGAGGTCTGGGCGGCGATTGCGAAGAGCAAAGTGCATTTCAGATCTTGTGAATCGCGATCGCGAAAGGTAGGGTCGCGATCGCGAAGAAGAAATTTTTACTGTCAGTGGTGTGACTTCGGGAGCTTATATCTTGCAATTGATAAGGAATTTGGAGATGATCTAAAAATAAAAGTTATAGTCCTTTGAAACTAATTTTTAGAAAAATCAAACTGTTTGTCATTTTAAATTTTATACAACAAGTTATGGCCATTAAACCAAAGAGTGTTTGTGAAGAGAAAAACATAATTTGTACATTGCGATCACGGGCTTCTTGGCCGCGATCGCAATGAAGGAAATAATGCTGGAACATTTGTTAACCGCGATAGCATGGCTAATAACTGCAATCGCGAAGACGGAGGCCTGACAGGTGTATTAAACATCTTATTTCGTAATTTTGAGCTCATTTCTTTATACCTTTAAGTTGTTGAGCACATGTGGGCCATTTGGGGTGATTCTTGAAGATTTTTTTTTTTTGCATATATCATAAGGTAAGTTAATCCTACTTGTTTCAAGTTAAATACATAGATTATATATGGATTAACATGGAATTTAATAGAAATTGTGGAATTGTGGGAAGAAAACCTAGAATTTGGTATTTTTGGATTTTGACCACGAAATTTGACATGGAATTAGGAATAAATTATATATTTGAGTTCTTAGTGCTATGGATAATGTTTATCTTCAAAAAATTTTAGAATCCGGGCACGCGGGTGTGATAACCCAAAGGGGCCATCTTTTATCTTAAAATCTAAATCCGAGTTTTGAGGCCTTGAAAATCTTATTTTCCTTCTCCTCGATTTGCGTGCGCAGTTCGAGCGCATTTCCGGAAAGCCTTTGTGCGAAATTTAAGAAACATATTGAAATTTACCTTTAAAATTGATTAAAGTTGGATTCAGTTAACGTTTTTGGTAAACGGACCCAAACCCATAATTTAACGGTCTTTTAGGGTCCGTAGTAAAATATGGGACTTGGGCGTATGCCCGAAATCGAATTCCGAGGTCCCTAGCCCGAGAAATGAATTTTTGAAGGAAATTGTTTACTGGAAAATATAAGGATTTTTTGAAATGGAATAGTATGTAATCTCATTGGTAACGGGGCCATATTTTGGTTTCGGAGCCCGATACAGGTTTGATATAGTATTTAAGTTGTATATGTGAAATTTGGTGAAAAACGGAAGAGATTTGATATAAATCAGACCCTTGGATGAGAAAATAGAAATTTCGAACTATCTTATGAATTTCATGAGTTTTGGTGTTAAATTCATTGTTTAAGATGTTATTTTGGCGATTTGATCGCATAAGCAAGTCCGTAAGATAATTTTAGACTTATGTGCATATTTGGTTTGGAGCCCCGAGGGCTCGGGTGAGTTTTGGATAGGCCACGAGGTGTTTTGGAACTTAGAAAATCTTGCTGGCATGCTTCAGCTGTTGCAGGCCTCTGATCTCACAATTGCGAGATTAGGCTTCGAAATTGCGAGCTTCACAGGCTTGGCGATTGCGAGCCTTTCATCACAAATACGACTAAAAGGCTTGGCCAGCATGTTTGCATTTGCGAACATTCCTTCGCATTTGCGAAGTCAACATGGAGGCTAAAGCTTCGCAATTGCGACAAATTGCTCGCAACTGCGACAGTAGCAGACATGCAGCAGCTTCGCATTTGCGAAGCCTGTCTTGCATTTGCGAGCTTCGCAATTGCGAAGCTCTTGTCGCAAATGCGACATCTGCAACTGATCAAAACATCACTTGGACAGGATTTTGAACTCATTTCTCAAATTATTAAACCGTAAGCTCCCATAGGCGATTTTCCAAAGGAGTGTTCTTCCCCAAATCATAGGTAAATGATTTCTAACTCATTTTCTTAATTCTATTTCATCTTTTTACAAGATTTCATCACAAAATCTAGGATTTTTCCAGGGAAATTGGGTGTTTTTGGGTAGAATTTAAGAATTTCAAAATTTGGGAATTTAGACCTCAAATTGAGGTCGGATTTCAAAACAAATTGCATATTTGGGTTCATGGGTGAATGGGTAGTTGGGTTTTGGTTCGACTTTCGAGTTACCAAGCGGGCGTGGGGTCGTTTTTTGACTTTTTGGAGAAAATATTGGGAAATATATAATTAAACATTGGAATTGAGTTCTTTAGCATTTATTGATGTTATTAAGTAAATTATGACTAGATACACGCGGATTGAAAGTGAAACCGAGAGGTAAAGCGGTAATTGAGGCTTGATCTTGGCCGTGGAATCGAGGTAAGTATTTGGTCTAATCTTAGCTTGAGGGAATAGGTGTAATTGTCTTATTTTCTATGTGTTAGTGTTGAGTACGATGTATAGGTGTGGTGACGAGTATCTATACGTTGGTGTCCAGCATGCAAGGGAGTCTTATACTGCGACTGTTGTGACTCTTATTATGTACTATTCATTCTTAAATGGATGCTTATCCATGTTGAACAAGACTTATGATAATTTCTTGGTAATTGACCATCGTTAAGTATTGACTCAAGTTGAGACTTATTTTGGGAAGTTAACTGTTGAAACGAGATTGACTATAGCTGATTCCCTTGACGGGATGTTATTATTTCTATTGTTTGGGTGAGGAAGAGTGTAAAGCATGAAGGGTGATGCCGTGCACCATATTGTGAGAGAGTGTTAATGCACGAAGGGTGATGCCGTACCATATTCAGTGAGTGTTAATGCACGAAGGGTGATGCCGTGCCTTATTTCTGTTAGTGTTAATGCATGAAGGGTGATGCCGTGCTGTTTTTGTTGATTTCTATGGTGAGGACGAGAGTAAAAGCATGAAGGGTGATGCTGTGCACTTGTTACTGTGTTATCCTTTCTGTTGGTTTAAAGTTGATATTTACCCTGCTTCCCTACTTTATTATTGTCAGAATTTGACATTTCCCTCAACATGTTTCCCTTTCCCGTCTTTATCTGTTCAATTCTGTTATTACTGTTTCTCGTATATAATTTAACTGCACATGTTTATATGGTTGTCGTATCTTAGCCTCGTCACTACTTTGCCGAGGTTAGGCTCGACACTTACCAATACATGGGGTCGGTTGTACTAATACTGCACTCTGCACTTTCTACGGAGATTTCGGTGCTGGACCACATGAGTAGTGTTGAGGTTTCTGCCTTCAGTCCACAGGAGACTCAAGGTAGATCTGCCGGCATCCGCAGACCCTGGACTCCCCCTTCCCCTTATTTTGGATTTTCTGTCTCTTTCCATTTCGAGAACAGTTGTAATTCTTTTAAACCAGTATTTGTAGAACTTCTTAGATGCTTGTGAATTGTGATACCAGATCGTTGGGGTAGACATATATTGGAGTATTTTTAACTATTATAATACTTCCGCATCTTATATCTATTTAGTATTAGTTATTATTTGTTTCTATTTGGGTTAATTGTTAATGTGTTAAAACCGTAATTGTTGGCTTGCCTAGCATTCAAGAGTTAGGTGCCATCACGATCCCGATGGTAGGAAATACGGGTCGTGACAAGTTGGTATTAGAGCACTAGGTTGCCTAGATCTTACAATTCACAAAAAAGCTGGTAGAGTCTGAGGGATCAGTACGGAGACATCTGTGCTTATCCCCAACGGCTACAGAGCTTAGGAATAACTTCATATCTATTCTTCTCTGTCATGCGATTTGACTTCTCAATGCTAATTGAACTTCTACTCTGTTCTTTCACATACGGCGAGAACACATACCGCTTCATCCGCTGATTAGCAGCGCGAGCCCCTACTAGCAGCTCCTATGAGGGGCAGAGGATGCGGCCAAGGCCGTGCTAGAGGCCGAGGCAGGGGTAGGGCCCAACCTAGAGCTCGAGCAACAGCACCAGCAATGGAGCCTCAGGTAGAGTTTGAGGATGAGGTTCCGGCCCAGACCGTTCCAGTAGGGCCAGCTCAGGTTCTAGAGGGGTTCATCGCTACCACGGTACTTCAGGATGCTTTGGTCCGTCTAGTGGGCCTTATGGAGAGTATCACTCAAGCATGCATACTTCATGTAGCACCAACCATCTCTCAGGCTGGGGGAGGAGCACAGACTCCTGCTACTCGCATTCTGGAGCAAATGGCTCCCCAATTCCAGACTCCAACAGCTCATCCAGTAAGAGTAGCTCAGCTAGTTATTGCGGCTCAGGCCACTGGTGGATCTTCAATGTCTTCTGATGCCTTTTTGAGGTTGGATAAGTTTACCAAGCTTTTCCCGGTTCATTACAGTGGGGCAACATCTGAGGACCCCCAGGATTATCTTGACCGCTGCCATGAGATGTTGCGGAACATGGGGATAGTAGAGACTAATGGGGTCGACTTTGCTGTATTCCAGATGATAGGGTCCGCCAAGAGATGGTGGAATGATTTTGTGTTAACCAGACTAGTTGGGTCGCCTGCATTGACTTGGGACCAGTTCTCTCAGCTATTTCTCGAGAAGTTTCTTCCAGTCACTCAGAGAGAGGACTACCGCAGGCGGTTCGAGAATCTTCAGCAAGGTTCTATGACTGTCATCCATTACGAGACTAGGTTCGTTGATTTGGCTCGTCATGCTCTTCTTATACTCCCCGCTGAGAGAGAGAGAGAGAAAGAGAGAGAGAGAGAGAGAGAGAGAGAGAGAGAGAGAGAGAGAGAGAGGAGGTTTATTTAGGGACTCGCTCAGCCTATCAGATTGCAGATGGATAAGAAGACGGGAAGCGAGATTTCCTTTAAGGATGTGGCCAATGTGGCCCGGCGAGTTGAGGCAGTTCTAGCTTAGAGGAGTGGTTAGGGGTCTGACAAGAGGCCTCGTCATTTTGGTAGGTTCCGTGGTGCCTCATCTGGGGGCAGGGATTCTTTTGGTAGAGGCCATCCTCCCAAGCCGTTCCATTCAGCACTTCAGGCTTCTCACGGTGCTTCAGGTGGACGTGGTTCTCATATGCAGTATTCTGATCAGCTACCCTACAGTGCACCACCAGCTCCTATCAGTGCACCTCCGCTCCAGAGTTTTCAGGGTGGTTACTCGGGCCGTCATGGTCAGCAGTCCCAACAGCCAATGACTTATTACACTTGTGGCGATCCGAGGCACATTGCTAGATTTTGCCCTCGAGCATAGAGCAGTTCTCAACATCAGGGTTCTCGTGTCGTAGTTCCGGCACCGGGTGTTCCACCGCCCGCTCAGCCAGATAGAAGTAGGGGTCAGACAGCTAAAGGTGGAGGTCGAGGTATTAGAGGTGAAGGTCAGGCTGCTAGAGATAGAGGCCAGCTAGCAGGAGGCCATCCCAGGGATTTAGTTCAGAGTGGTGGGGCCCAACCCCAATGTTATGCTTTCCCAGCCAGGCCTGAGGCTGAGGCATCCAATGCCATTATCACAGGTACGGTTTCAGTTTACAGTAGAGATGCATCAGTTCTATTTGATCCAGGGTCTACATACTCCTATGTGTCATCTTATTTTGTTACATATTTGGTTGTGCCTCGTGATTATTTGAGTGCTCTTGTATATGTGTCCACACCGGTAGGTGATTCTATTTTTGTAGATTGTGTCTAACCTCGTGTGTGGTTATTATTGGGGGTCTTGAGACCCGTGTAGACCTCCTACTTCTGGATATAGTCGATTTTGATATCATCTTGGGGATGGATTGGCTGTCACCTTATCATGCCATATTGGACTATCATGCCAAGACCGTGACCTTAGCTTTACTGGGGTTGCCTCGATTGGAGTAGAGAGGGACTCCTGGTCATTCTACTAGCAAGGTTATCTCTTATATGAAGGCTCAACGTATGGCCAAGAAGGGGTGTTTGGCTTATTTGGCTTATGTTCGTGATTCTAGTGCTGAGGTTCCTTCTATGGATTTTATGCCAATTGTTTGGGAGTTTCCCAAAGTATTTCCTACAGGCTTGCCAGGGATGCCACCCGACAGTGATATTGACTTTTGCATTGATTTGGCTCCGGGCACTCAGCCCATTTCTATCACGCCATACCGTATGGCCCTGCTAGAGTTGAAAGAATTGAAGGAGCAGTTGAAGATCTGCTTGATAAAGGCTTTAGTGTCTCGCCCTGGGGTGTGCCGGTGTTGTTTGTTAAGAAGAAGGATGGATCGATGAGGATGTGCGTAGATTATCAGTAGTTGAACAAAGTCACCATCAAGAACAAGTATCCATTGCCGAGGATTGATGATTTATTTGATCAGCTTCAGGGTGCCAAAGTGTTTTCAAAGATTTATTTGAGACCTGACTACCATCAGTTGAGGATTAGGGCATCCGATATCCCTAAGATAGCTTTTTGGACTCGATATGAGCATTATGGGTTCTTAGTAATGTCATTTGGATAGACAAATGCCCCAGCAACATTTATGGATTTGATGAACCGGGTGTTCAAGCCCTATTTGGATTCATTTGTGATTGTCTTCATTGACAATATTTTGATCTACTCCCGCAGCTGAGAGGAGCGTGAGCAGCATCTTCGAGTCGTCCTTCAGACTTTGAGAGACAGTCAGTTGTATGCTAAGTTTTTGAACTGTGAGTTTTGGTTGAGTTCAATTGCATTCTTGGGTCACGTTGTATCAGTAGAGGGTATTCAGGTAGATCCTAAGAAGATTAAGGTAGTCAAGGACTTGTCTAGACCTACATCAGCTACAGAGATCTGGAGTTTCTTGGGTTTGGCGGGTTATTATCGTCGGTTTGTGGAGGGGTTTTCATCTATTGCAGCCCTGATGACCAAGTTGACCCAGAAGGGTGCCCAGTTCAGGCGGTCGAACGAGTGTGAGGCGAGCTTCCAGAAGCTCAAGACAGCTTTGACTACGACACCGATGTTGGTATTGCCCACAGGTTCAGGGCCATATACAGTATATTGTGATACATCTCGTATTGGACTTGGTGCGGTGTTGATGCAGAATGACAAGGTTATTGCATATGCTTCACGATAGTTGAAGATCCACAAGAAGAATTATCCAGTTCATGATTTGGATCTAGCAGCCATTGTTCACGCACTGAAGATTTGGAGACATTAATTATATGGCATGTCGTGTGAGGTGTTCACGGACCACAAGAGTTTGCATACTTGTTCAAGCAGAAGAAGCTAAATTTGAGGCAGAGGAGGTGGTTGGAGCTATTGAAAAACTATGATATCACCATCTTGTATCATCCTGGGAAGGCCAATGTAGTGGCGGATGCTTTGAGTAGGAAGTCAGCTAGTATGGGTAGCCTTGCATATAATCCAGTCGGTGAGAGACCGCTTGCTTTGGATGTTCAGGCTTTGGCCAATCAGTTCGTGAGGTTGGATGTTTCTAAGCCCAGCCGTGTTCTAACTTGCACAGTCGTTCGTTCTTCATTATTTGAGCATATCAGAGATCCATAGTATGACGATCCTCATTTGCTTGTCCTTAGAGACACAGTGCGGCACGGAGGTGCCAAGCCAGTTACAATTGGAGATGATGGAGCTTTGAGGTTGCAGGGTCGGGTTTATGTGCATAATGTTGGTGAGTTGATTCTAGGGGATGCCCATAGTTCTCGGTATTCTATTCATCCGGGTGCCGCTAAGATGTATCAGGACTTGCGGCAACATTATTAGTGGAGGAGGATGAAGAAGGATATTGTCGCGTACATATCTCGGTGTTTGAATTGTCAGCAGGTAAAGTACGAGCATCAGAGACATGATGGTTTGCTTCAGAAGATCGAGATTCCTGAGTGGAAGTGGGAGCGTATCACTATGGACTTTGTTGTTGGTCTCCTACGGCCCAGAGGATGTTCGACGCAGTATGGGTTATTATGGATAGGCTGACTAAGTCAGCGCATTTCATTCCTGTGGTAGTATCCTATTCTTCAAAGCGGTTGGCAGAGATTTATATCCATGAGATCGTTCGTCTCCTTGGTGTGCCCGTGTCTATCATTTCCGATCGAGGTACATATTTTACCTCGCATTTTTGGAGGGCAGTTAGCGTGAGTTGGGTACGCGGGTCGAGTTGAGCACAACATTTCATCCTCAGACGAACGGGCAGTCCAAGCGTACTATTCAGATTTTGGAGGATATGCTCCAAGCATGTGTTATTAACTTTGGAGGTTAGTGGGATCAATTCTTGCCATTAGCGGAGTTTGCTTATAACAACAGTTATCAATCGAGCATCCAGATGGCTCTCTATGAGGCATTATATGGTAGACGGTGTCGGTCGCCGGTTAGATGGTTTGAGCCGGTAGAGGCTCAATTGTTGGGTACAGATTTAGTACAGGATGCCGTGGATAAGGTTAAGATTATTCAGGATAGGCTTCGTACAACTCAGTTCAAGCAAAAGAGTTATGCTGACCGTAAGGTTCGTGATGTGGCATTCATGGTCGGAGAACGAGTGTTGCTTGGGGTGTCGCCCATGAAGGGTGTGATGAGATTTGGGAAGAAGGGCATGTTAAGCCCTAGGTTCATCGGGCCTTTTGAGATCCTCTATCGAGTGGGAGAGGTGGCTTACAGACTTATGTTGCCGCCGGGTTTATCAGCTGTGCATCTAGTATTTCATGTATCCATGCTTCGGAACTATCATGGTGATCCATCCCACGTGTTAGACTTTCAACACTGTCCAATTGGATATGGATTTTACCTACGAGGAGGAGCCGGTAGCTATTCTAGACCGACAGGTTTGTCAGTTGAGATCGAAGAGTTATCCGTCAGACCGTGTGCAGTGGAGAGGTCAGACTGTTGAGGCAGCTACCTGGGAGTTTGAGTCCAATATGCGGAGCCGATATCCCCATCTTTTCACCGACTCAAGTAATTTTCTATATCCGTTCGAGGACGAACGATTGTTTTAGAGGCGGAGAATGTGATGACCCAAAGGGCCCATATTTTGTTTTAGAATCCGAATCCAGGTTTCGAGGCCTTGAAAACCTCATTTTCCTTCTCCTCGATTTGAATACACAGTCCGGACGTGTTTCCGGAAAGCCTTTGTGTGAAATTCAAGACAAATATTGAAATTTTCCTTTAAAATTGATTAAAGTTGACTTTAGTCAGCATTTTTGGTAAACGGACCTGGACCCATAATTTTACGGTCCCGTAGGGTCCGTAGTAAAATATGGGACTTGGGCATATGCCCAGAATTGAATTCCGAGGTCCCTAGCTCGAGAAATAATTTTTTGAAGGAAATTGTTTGCTGGAAAATATAAGGATTTTTAGAAATGGAATAGTGTGTAATCTCATTTGTAACGGGCCCGTATTTTGGTTCCGGAGCTTGGTATATGTTTGATATAGTATTAAGTTGTATTTGGTGAAAAACAGAAGAGATTTGATATAAATCGGACCCTTGGTTGAGAAAATAGAATATTTGAACTACCTTATGAATTTCATGAGTTTTCGTGTTAATTTTGTTGTTTACGATGTTGTTTTGGCGATTTGATAGCATGAGCAAGTCCGTAAGATGTTTTTAGACTTGTGTGCATGTTTGGGTTGGAGCTCCGAGGGCTCGGGGTGAGTTTTGGATAGGCCACGGGGTGTTTTAGAACTTAGAAAATCTTGCTGGTATGCTTCAGCTGTTGCAAGCCCCTGTCTCGCAATTGCGAGATCAGGCTTCGCAATTCCGAGCTTCACAGGCTTGGCAATTGCAAGCCTTTCATCACAAATGCGACCAAAAGGCTGGGCTAGCATGTTCGCATTTGCAAAGTCAATAGGGAGGTTCAACCTTTGCAATTGTGACAAATTACTCGCAATTGTGACAGTATTAGACATGCAGCAGCTTCGCATTTGCGAAGCCTGTCTCGCATTTGCAAGCTTTGCAATTGTGAAGCTTCTGTCACAAATGCGACATCTGCAACTGATCAAAACATCACTTGGATGGAATTTTGAACTCATTTCTCAAATTCTCAAACCCTAAGCTCCCATAGGCGGTTTTCCAAAGGAGAGTTCTTCCCCAAATCATAGGTAAACGATTTCTAACTCATTTTCTTTAATCTATTTCATCTTTTTACAAGATTTCATCACAACATCTAGGGTTTTTCATGGGAAAGAGGGTGTTTTGGGTAGAATTTAGGAATTTTAAAATTTGAGGATTTATACCTCAAATTGAGGCCTGATTTCAAAACCAATTGCATATTTGGGTTCGTGGGTGAATGTGTAGTCCAATTTTTTATTGAGCTTCGAGTTTTGACCATGCAGGCCCCGGGTCAGTTTTTGACTTTTTGGAGAAAATGTTGGGAAATCTATAATTAAACATTGGAATTGAGTTCTTTAGCATTTATTGATGTTATTAAGTAAATTATGACTTGATACAAGCAGATTGGAAGTGGAACTGAGAAGTAAAGCGGTAATTGAGGCTTGATCTTAGCCGTAGAATCGAGGTAAGTATTTGGTCTAACCTTAACTTGAGGCATTGGGTGTTGTTGTCTTATTTGCTACGTGTTAGTGTTGATTGCGACGTATAGGTATGGTACCGAGTATCTATACGTTGGTGTCGAGCATAAAAGTGAGTCTTATACTGTGACTGTTATGACTCTTATTATGTACTGTTCATGCTTAAATTGATGATTATCCATGTTGAACAAGACTTACGATAATTTCTTGGTAATTGACCATTATTGAGTATTGACTTAAGTTGAGACTTATTTTGTGAAGCTAACTGTTGAAACGAGATTGGTTATAACTGATTCCCTTGTCGGGATGTTATTGTTTTTGTTGTTTGGGTGAGAAAGAGTGTAAAGCACGAAGGGTGATGCCATGCACGATATTGTAAGAGAGTGTTAATGCACGAAGGGTGATGCCGTGCCATATTCAGTGAGTGTTAATGCACGAAGGGTGTGTCGTGCCATGATTATGAGAGAGTAAAAGCACGAAGGGTGATACTGTGCCGTTTTTGTTGATTTCTATGGTGAGGACGAGAGTAAAAGCACGAACGGTGATGCCGTACACTTGTTACTGTGTTATCCTTTCTGTTGGTTCAAAGTTGATATTTACCCCGCTTCCCTACTTTATTACTGTCAGAATTTGATATTCCCCTCAGCATGTTTCCCTTTCCCGTCTTTATCTGTTCAACTCTTTTATTACTGTTTCTCGCATATGATTTAACTGCATGGGTTTATATGGTTGTCATGTCCTTGCCTCGTCGCTACTTCACCGAGGTTAGGCTTGACACTTACCAGTACATGGGGTCAGTTGTACTGATACTGCACTTTGCACTTTCTGTGCAGATTTCGATGCTGGTCTACGTGAGTAGTGTTGAGGTTGCTGCCTTCAGTCCACGGGAGACCCAAGGTAGATTTGCCGGCGTCCGTAGACCCTGGAGTCCCCCTTCCCCCTATTTTGGATTATCTGTCTCTTTCCATTTCTAGAGCGGATGTAATTCTTCTAAACCAGTATTTGTAGAATTTCTTAGACTTTTGTGAATTGTGACACCAGATTGTTGGGGTAGACATGTATTGGAGTATTTTGAACTGTTATAACACTTCCGCTTCTTATATCTGTTTAGCTTTAGTTATTATTTATTTCTATATGGGTTAATTGTTAATGTGTTTAAACCATAATTGTTGGCTTGCCTAGCATTCAAGAGTTAGGCATCATCACGATCCCGATGATGAAAAATCCAGGCCGTGACAGTGGGCCCGAGATTTGACTTTGTTGACTTTTCTAGCGGAGTTGGGAATTGCTATAAATTGTTATATTACGAGTATTAGAATATATTTTAATTGGTTTGCACGTTGTTTAACTAGTTTTGGATCATTTGGTATTGGTTGAGAGGTTAGAGAGGCTTTGGAGCTGGTTGTCGGAATTTGGAGCGAGGTAACTCTCCTGTCTAACCGTGTGAGGAAAAAACTACGTCGTAGGTATTAAATTGTTACGTGGTACTAGTTGTGGGTGCTACTATAGTGACCCGACTGATCTTTTCGAGTATTGTATCCCCCTTCCCTTATTTATCATTTCTTCTGTGTTCACTTGTAGTTATGTGACTTGTCGGGGGTAGGTTTGGTTTCGGGGATGTTTTGGAGTGAATTGGGATACTTAGTCCCAAGGTTGGAAAGTTAAGTTGAAAGAGTTGACCGGAGTTTGACTTATGTGAAGACAACTCTGGAATAGAGTTTTGGTGATTTCGATAGCTTGGTATGGTGATTTTGGACTTAGGAGTATGTCCGGATATTGATTTGGAGGTCCGTAGGTCATTTTGGATTGAATTGAAGAAAGTTGAAAATTTGAAGGTTTGGAAGGTTGAGAGGTTTGACTTTGTTGGTATCAGGTCCGGATTTCAATTCTGGGAGTTGGAATAGGTCCATTGTGTCATTTATTACTTGTGTGCAAAAACTTGAGGTCAATTAGAGTTGGTCTGGTATGATTCGACATTAATTTTAGAAGTTGGAAGTTTATTAATTCATTAGGCTTGAATTGGGGTGCGATTTGTGATTTTGATGTTGTTTTATGTGATTTAGGGCTTTGACTAAGTTCGTATCATGTTTTAGGACCCGTTGGCATGTTTGGATGGGGTCTCGAGGGCCTCGGGTGTGTTCCTGATCAAGTTTGGACTCATTTCGACATAAAAGAGTTGCTGATTTCTGGTATCTGGTTTCCTCTTTTCACAATTGCTCTCACACCTCCTTTTTACACACCCGAAGGTAGTACAAGGGAGTTTTTCCAATTAAAGTGATATTATTCGAAATGAGATTATTTATTTATTTTTAATCAGAGTCGCCACTTGGGATAGTTTGTTTTCTGGTGTCCCAAGTCACCAGTTTATTTTTAAAATCCCAAATCGAGGAAATTTCGACTTTCCTTTTGAAGTCTACGAACCAGAAATTCTGAATAAGGAATTCTGTTAACCCGAGGGAGGGTGTTAGGCACCCCCAGATTCCGTGGTTCTAGCGCGATCGCTTAAACTATTATAATTGTCCTATTATCTGATTTTAATACATGTTTTAGCCTATGGTATTTTAACTTTAAAAATTGCTTTTATTTATTTTAAAGAAGATTTAACGTCGTTTAAAACATATCTTTGGACCGCGCCACATGAAATTCACCCGCAATTCGAAACATATTTTATTCAACGTTATTAAGATTTGGATTTAGGTCACATGAAATGCACACCTGAGTTTAGGAAGGTAATGTTATTAAAATAACGCGCCTAAAGCAACTATGCATTTTTAACTTTGCGAGGGCCATGGAAATTTGCTAGATGGCAGGCCTCGGGTTCTAAGAATTTTAAAAGATATAATTAAGTGCGGGCCACACATTTGAGATTTTATTTGGCGCGGCGCACCTCAATTCAATTTAAAAAAAAAGCAATTCAAACTAAAGTTCAGAGAGCCATAGATTATTTGAATTATCTAATATGGCTCACCTCCAATCTAGTTTTGAGATGATCTCGCTTAATCGAAGGAAGAGCCCCAAAGGAATTTCAAGGGATGTTTCATGTTAAAGCCCAAACTCCAACTGAATAAGTGAGCAACGTCCAATTCTCTTTTCCTTAGCCGAACCCAACGAAGTACTGTGGTTGGGGGGGGGAGGCCATCGACCTTAAAGTCTTGGGCCAAAATTTCTATTGCAGGCCCGTTTTGAAAAAAAAAACAAATCAGCCAAATGAAGGGAGTTTGGGATCGAATCCCTTTGGAGGTAAAACATAAGCAACAAATTGCAAATAATCGAGATAAGGCAAAACCATCTAAATCGGAGGCCAAAACACACATACAAATTGCCATTCAACTTCCAAATTTACAAATACCTTAACATGGAATAATAGACAAGTAATTCGATCAAATATCCCCAAATCAAACATGCATTGGTTCATCATGCTTGATATTTATCCATTAACCAACCTTTCAAGCCACCGTGTGACTCTTACTTTAT
This sequence comes from Nicotiana sylvestris, assembly GCF_000393655.2. Classification (NCBI taxonomy): domain Eukaryota; kingdom Viridiplantae; phylum Streptophyta; class Magnoliopsida; order Solanales; family Solanaceae; genus Nicotiana; species Nicotiana sylvestris. The sequence continues at coordinate 40,654,314 of NC_091062.1, forward strand.
TTAAGACCTTGGCTTAATCTATGTGAACAGTATATGGAATTTTAATCATGGACATCATGCTTAGTCATAATTTTAAACCTGTATCACAATGAGTCATGCACTTTTGGTTTTATCCCATCACAGAAACTTTTGCATATCTAAACAAACCCAAAATTCATTCTCAAACCAATGCATACATCCAATTATCTTGAGTACCCCAGAGGTTGATACCAATCAGGACAATAATCATAAAATTGTACTCCCAAAAAGGAAGCAGTCACCCTTTTAAATTGAATGCACTCTAATTCTCAAATAACACTAAATGACAATCTAGAGATCAAAACAAAAGAGTTTAACCACATGGCTGAATATATGCATAACCAAACGTGTGAATGGCTTAAATAACAGTTCATATACACAAGATCTCAAATGTCCTGAACTACTTACATACCAACCAAACTATCAGACCACTTGTTTTCATAAAAAAAACAAAATGCAACATTGAATTTTCTAGGAAATACTACACTACTGCTATATTAAAATGAACAGGTCAGGCTAAATACTATTACACTACATCACTAACTTCAGAAATTCTAAGTGAATAGGTAACATTGATGGTTAAGGAAAAACAACATTCATTCATGGAATCTTCATGTAATTACAGCTCTCATACTTGCATCTCATCTTCTATAGAATCAGGGAATACCTGGAAGTAAATGAAATAAGAAAGGGGAGAATCAGCAGTAATGACAACAGAGAATCAGCAGCAGGTTCCAGTAACAAAGAGCAAACCAACAAAATAATTTCAAAACCCGAAAAATGAAGTACTGCAGCCCAGAAATCAGTTTCAAACACACAGTCAAACAAGCAGACCTCTAAACCCAACCTCAATGACTAAATCTCAAACCATTTCTTAGTCCAAACAATCAGGCAATTGATTTAGGAAGAGGAGGATTTCAGATTACAAAACTAAAACTCAATGGAATAGTGTTTTCTACAGAAATTTTAGCTATTTTCTATTTTTGGATTTTTTAGCTCTCTCCAATCTCTAAAATCTGAATTGAACCCCAAGTAACTATGCCTTTATAGGCAAATTACTAGGGCAGCCTTAAGAGTTTAGTTATCTCATTTTTAGTCCTTTTCAAATTTTCCTTTTCGCTGCTTAGTCCTTCATTTACTGACTTGTTAGTCAAGTAAGTATATTATGCAGCTTCTGGGAAGCTTCTCAAGTAGTTACTTGAGAGATTCTCTCAGCTAGATTTCCTAATCTACCCTTTAAGACTTTGTCAATTACTACAGCAGACCACATGGGTCAATTCTGACCCAAGATTTAAATCAAAATAAGTGGGATTCCCTTGGAAATAGGTCAAAAATGACCCCAAAGCCCAAAACCAATCAGAAAATCCATTGTTAATTCATGAAAAGTAGAAGAAGAAACCAATTAGATGATTTCAAAACCAAAATCTAAACTAAATGACTGATTTAAACCAAATAATGAGCTAGAATTAACTACATTACCCAATCAACAACATCTAATTAAACTAATCATACGACTAGAGAATAAAATCTGAAACTTAAAGTCATGAGTGACAATTAAGCATGACGAGTAAATAATCTTACCAAAAACAACGTTTAAAAATTGAAAGAAAAACTGAAAAGCAGCCGGAACCAATACAGATATGAATCAATCCAGAAAAAGAAACCTAGGTTCAGAACCTTGGTCAATTTTTGGTCTACTTCATGAAAAATGAGAAGAGAAAGAAGAGGAGTAGGAGGTGAAATAACAAAATGGACAGAAAAATAAAGAAAGCTTACAGACTAAACTCGAAATAACGCTGGACATCTTGATTTAAACGGAACTGATAATAATCACTTGTTCTTTGTCAAGAACAAATGAGCAACATCAATTCGCGTTGAATCAAACTTCAACACTCGAACAAATCGGAAGCCTATGGTCATGCATGCCAACAGATTCAACAGAAATTGATTTTGGGCTTTTAGGGTTCGCACTTAGATTTGAAATTCGAGCAGATGCCAAAGGATTCGAGGGAAATTAGTTAGGGATTTGGTAAGGGGATGTTGCGAGGATTTTAGGGTGTACGTTTGGGGCCAGTTAGGGGTGGCGCCGCCAGCCTTAGGCGGTGGGATTTCAAGGGCGGCTGCTAGGGTTTTGGGGGTAAGGTCTCTGAGGAGAGGGGGTGATATGCGAGAGATGCGTTTGATAGGGGGGGTAGGCTTAGGACAATTATATATAAAATGAGGCTTAGTTCTGGACCACCCGATGGAAAGAAATCAACGGTCCTGATCAAGACAATTGGAACAACGTCGTTTTGGTTACTGGTGGGGTTTGGACCGGGTTGGGACGCGGATCTGGGCTGGTTTGGTTGGGTAGAGGGGTTGAATTAATTGGGCTTTGGGGAATTTCATGGATTTAGCCCAAAAAATCTGATTCTTTTCACTTCTTTTCCTTTTCCCATTTTCCTTTTATTTTAAAAACTTTTAATTAATTCCAAATAAAAAATAAAAACCTAAATGAAAATCTTAAAACTAGATTATCCTACCAAATGAAATTAATTAACTCTAAATAATAATTACCACAACTAATTAAATACCAAATTAAAGAAAACTACCAAAATTCGAATCTAAAAATTAAAAATGCAAAAAAATGAGTTATTTTTTTTTTGTGATTTTTCCATTTTTGTAAAACATCAATTTATTAATTAATCTCAAAAATGTTAAATTAATTCCTGAATGCAATGCGTGATAATTTTTATTTTTTCATGATTTAAATTAAATATGCACACAAAATGTAAACAAACACGAAAATTGAGTAATTAATTCCTAAAATCAAATAATAATAAAAGGAAAATCCTAATTTTGGGGATTATGTAGGAGTAATTCAAGTGAGGCAAAAATCACGTGCTCACAGCTGACCCTCTTTGCTCGGAGACACGAAGGGTTTTCGGGCAAAGATAAAAAGAGCAATTATGAGGGATTTTTGCCCGTTTGACACTCCATGAGAAGCATTTTGAAAAAAGTCTGACCGAACCTTGCTTCAAAGGTTGCCTACATATCCTTGGCTATAAAGGAATTAGGTCAGTGTAGTTCTGGAAGTTTTGGTAGCTGGGACTACCAGGAAGCTATGATTTCACTGCTGTTGCTGCTGCTACTGCTTGCTGACTTCCTTGTTACACTAAAAGGAAAATCCAAAGCTAAGCTAGCTAGGCCTATCAGCTACGAGTTACAAGATTCCTATCTATAAATCTCTTAAAACATGATCTTGAGTCTTAGCTGATTTTACTGTGGACCTCGATCTGAATCTTGATGCTCGCAAGCTGTAGGTGGTGGTTCTTTCTTCAGCATTGGATCAAGGCGGGACAGTCGAAGCTTGTGACTTCAATCAATCCGCATCTTTGTCTGCCTTAGCGCTTTGACTTCCTTTCTTTTTGTTCTTTTTGTTCTTTTCTTTATTCTGGATTGAGACTCATTCTTTTGGTCATCTCTAATCCCGCACCTTGAGGTAAGACCTACTCAGACACCAAAACAAACAAACAAACGAACGAAATTTTTCTGCCCCAATTTTTCACTAGGAAAATTTCGTGAGTTATTTGCCTCACAAATCCAAGCTATCTCTTTATTTGAAAGTAATAAAATCAGGATTGTGTATACTTGGGAGTAGGGTGAGGAGCCCTAAATTGGGGGGATTGCCAGGTTATGCTGGAAAGCTGACCGAGTTATGCCGGAAAAGAAAAAGGGTCCTCGGGTTATGCCGAGGAAATCAATCAGGTTATGATGAGAGAAAAGGAAAAAAGGTCCTTGGGTTATGCCAGGGAGGTCCACGGGTTATGCTGAGATAAAAGAAAAGGGTCCTTGGGTTATGCCAGGGAGATCCACGGGTTATGCCGGGATAAAAGAAAAGAGGTCCTTGGGTTATACCAAGGAGATACGCGGGTTATGCCGGGATAAGAGAAAAAGGTCCTTGGGTTATGCTAGGGAGATCCACGGGTTATGCCGGGATAAAAGAAAAAAGATCCTTGGGTTATGCCAGGGAGATCTGCGGGTTATGCCGATAAAGTTCATCTGTTTATGCCGGAAAATAAAAACGTCCTCGGGTTATGCTGGGATAAAAGAAAAAAGGTCCTTAGGTTATCCCAGGGAGATCCACGGGTTATGCCGGGATAAAAGAAAAAAGGTCCTTGGGTTATGCCAGAGAGATCCATGAGTTATGCCGTGATAAAAAAAAGGTCCTTGGGTTATGCTAGGGAGATCCGCGGGTTATGCCGAGAAATTTCATCGGTTTATGCCGGAAAAGAAAAAGGTCCTCGGGTTATGCCAGGATAAAAGAAAAAGGTCCTTGGGTTATGCCAGGGAGATCCACGGGTTATGCCGAGATAAGAAAAAAGGTCCTTGGGTTATGCCAGGGAGATCCGCGGGTTATGCCGGAAAAGTTCATCGGTTTATGCCGGAAAAGCAAAAGGTTCTCGGGTTATGCCGAGATAAAAGAAAAAGGTCCTTGGGTTATGCCAAGGAAATCCATGGGTTATGCCGGGATAAGAAAAAAGGTTCTTGGGTTATGCCAGGGAGATCCGCGGGTTATGCCGGGAAAGTTCATCGGTTTATGCCGGAAAAGAAAAAGGTCCTCAGGTTATACCGGGATAAAAGAAAAAGGTCCTTGGGTTATGCTAGGGAGATCCACAGGTTATGCCGAGAATCAACTAGGGAATGGAACCCTACAATGGAAAAGACTAACAGGTTATGCTGGGAGTGACTAGGGAATGGGACCCTATGTTGGAAAAAATGCAGCTAGACATTGGGGCCATAGGCTACCATGATTTTAAATTTTTCTTCTTCTTCTTTTCTTTCTTATTTCTTCTTCCTCTTTTTTTTTAATTCACTTTTCATTTTATTTAGGAGAATGAATGAAGAGTTTAAAAGGACTTCCCTTTTCTGGTCAACTTTTGCTGCAGAGCTGCTTTGGTTTCTGCCTTCCTTGCTTTTATTGCACTTGCTTCTTGCAGGGTTGTTTTGGAATACACCTGTTCTCCTATTTTCAAATCAAAGAACAATTTGTCAGTTTGAAACAATGGTTGATTTTTGTGGCCTTGAATGTTTTAATCGCTTGATCTCGGCCCAACTTTTTGGTGAGAACCTCTGCTGCTTGCCAGTTTTCTGAAGATTGATCTCTCTTTCCAACCGAGAAACTCAACTTTTCAAACTTTCTAGACGACGGTTAAACCGTACGGGGCTTTGTCTTTCCACTTTATCCCACTTTTAGGGCTTTTGACTTCGGATTTCTGTTATTTTCAAACATTCTGGCTTCAGAGCATCAACTATCATGGCCAGTCGGAATTGACTTGATGCACCCGCTGAGGCTGGGTACTCTTCTTTGGATTTGGCTTTTATCGAGCGGAACCCTATAAAACCATTCTTGCCACCTTTCCTTTGCATTAGTTTCGGAACCGAATCAGATCGAAAGGGATTCAAGGAAAAGTAAACAAAGGACAAGAAAATGAATTTAAAGGAGAAGCGTCCCTTTCGGGAGGGAAAGAAGGACTTATCTAGGGTGCATGCGGGCTTTAATAGACATTACATGCTTCTTGGACTGGATGTCCGACCCGCACAAACTTCCCTAATTCCTCATAAACTCATTGTGAACCATATTTCCAAATCGATATACCTAGCCAGGACTCCAATGGTGGCGAGGGTGTCTTCTTTTCGATCAACGGCGCCCTTTGTGGGTTTTTGCCAATCGACCTCTCTCATTTCTCTTCTCACCGTCGCCTGATAGTGCTCTTTACGAGTTTTCACTAACCAAGCTCTCTCATTTTCAATTTATCTGCTCACCGTCGCCTTATGGTGCCCCTAGGTTTTCACCAATAAGACTCTCTCATTTTATTTCTCTCATTTTGATTGTATCAGATCCAAACAGCTATGTTTTCTAATTCCCACGCCTTTGCTGATTGATCAGAAGGACTTGAACAGGGTTCGGGTAAAAAGAGAATTGGATCGCGTTACAACTTTGGAACCGTTCTGCGGGATCATCGCTGAACCATTATATCATCTGCCCTAGTTTTACTTTTTTGGGGAAAATTGCCTTTTTGTTTTGGTGTGACTAAACCCCAGAGAGAGGCTGCCTACGTATCCTTTCGGAATCAAGTCGAACGTAGTTCTGGGAAACATTTTGTTTTGTTGTTTTTGCTTCTTTTTTTTAACACTTACGGTTCCCAAGAGGGTAATCAAAGAAGAGTAACTGGCTCAAATGGGTTTGCAAAGGGTGGATAGTGTTTGGTAGCGAGAATGAAAGTCTTCGGACAAGGTTGTCGCTATAGAAAAGCTAAACATAATACCTTTTGACTGCATCTGTATTTACAGCTGCTTCGGGATCATTCCCTTCAATATCGCCCTGATACAATGCCCCTTTTGGCAATATCTTTCTGATGATTTATAATCCCTTCCAATTAGGAACAAATTTTCCTTTCACTTCCTGGTGATGGGAAGGATACGCCTTAAAACGAGTTGCCCCACTTCAAAATTTCTAGGCCGGACTTTCTTATTGTAGGCATGGGCCATTCTTTGTTGCTACAACTGCCCGTGGCAGACTGCGGCCATTCGCTTTTCATCGATCAAGGTTAAATATTCCAGCCAGGTTTTAACCCACTCACTGTCTTCGATTTCAACTTCAACGATGATCTGGAGAGATGGGATTTCAACCTCTGCGGGTATCACGGCTTCAGTGCCATAAACCAAAAGATACAGGGTGGCTTCAATTAACGTGCGCATAGTAGTGCGATATCCCAACAATGCAAACGACAACATTTCATGCCACTGCCTGGAACTTTGAATCATCTTTCTTAAAATCTTTTTGATGTTTTTGTTTGCTGCTTCGACGGAACTATTGGCTTTGGGCCGATAAGGAGTAGAGTTCCGGTGCGTTATCTTGAATTGTTCACATATCTCTTCCATTAAATGACTATTCAAGTTTGCAGCATTGTCTGTGATAATAGTTGCAGGAATGCCAAAACGATAGATAAGATTGGAGTGCACGAAATCTACCACAACATTCTTGGTGACAGATTTGAGAGTGATGACTTCAACCCATTTCGTGAAGTAGTCAATGGCAACTAGTATGAATCTGTGCCCATTTGAGGCTTTCGGCTCGATTGGCCCAATGACATCCATACCCCAAGCAACAAATGGCCAATGTGCTGACATGAGATGTAGTTTTGTGGGAGGTTCATGAATCAAATCACCGTTCACCTGACACTGATGACACTTCCGGACAAAGCTGGCACTGTCCTTTTCCATGGTTATTCATTAATAACCCACTCGAAGGATTTTAATTGCTAAAACATACCCGTTTATGTGGGGTCCTCATACTCCCGCGTGTACCTCATGCATGATTCTTCCAGCCTCTTCTGCGTCAACACATCTTAACAAGTTGAGGTCCGAGTTCTCTTGTACAAGACATCGCCACTCAAAAAGAAACCACTTGCGTGCCGCCTAATGGTTCTCTTCTGGTCTCCACTGGCTTGCTTGGTGTATTCTTGCATTTTCAAAAACCTTTTGATGTCATGGTACCATGGTTGGGTATTTGGTGCTATTTTAACCGTATTACAATAACCATGCCTTTCTCGGATCTGGATTTCCAAAGGGTCAATGTGGGCATTACGTGGGTATGGTAGCATTGAGGCTAAAGTGTCAAGCGCATCAGCTAGTCCATTGTGAAAATGAGGAATGTACCTGAACTCTACTAACTTGAATCGCTTGCCAAGTTCTTCCACATGTTGCCTATAAGGAATAATCTTGACGTCTTGGGTTTCCCATTCTCCTTGAGCTTGTCGGATAATCAAATCTGAGTCTATCATGATTAACAGTTCTTCGACATCTTGGTCTATTGCCATATTCATACCCATAATGCAAGCTTCATACTTGGCAGTGTTGTTTGTGCAGAAAAACCGAAGCCTAGCTGTGGCCGGATAATGCTGACCGGTGGGCGAGATCAAGATTGCCCCAATTCCTACACCTTTTGCGTTTACCACTCCATCGAGGAACATTTTCCAAGCATTGATGTCTTAGGATATTGCCTCAACTGAGTTTACCTCTTCATCTGGGAAGTAAGTATTCATCATCGACCGGATTTTCATCCAAATGATCTGCTAACACCTGGGCTTTCATTGTCGTGCGAGTGACATATACTATGTCGAATTCCACAAGCAGAATCTGCCACTTTGCTAACCTCCCAGTGGGCATTGGCTTCTGGAATATGTATTTTAAAGGATCCAACCTGGTTATGAGGTAAATGGTGTAGGCTTGCAAATAATGCCTCAGCTTCTGAGCGACCCAAGTCAAAGCGCAGCAAGTCCTTTCCAACAAAGTGTACTTGGCTTCATAACTGGTGAATTTCTTGCTCAGATAGTAAATGGACTGCTCTCTCTTTCCGGCCACATCATGTTGCCCGAGGATGCAGCCGAAAGAATTTTCCAAGACTGTCAAGTACAAGAACAAAGGCCTCCCTGGCTCAGGTGGCACCAAGACTGGCGGGTTTGACAAATATTCCTTAATTTTATCAAAAGCTTCTTGACATTCATCTGTCCACTTGATTGTCGCATCTTTCTTCAGCAATTTGAATATGGGTTCACATGTGGATGTTAACTGGGCAATGAACCAGCTGATGTAGTTCAATCTACCCAACAAACTCATAACATCCTTCTTAGTTTTCGGAGGAGGAAAATCTCGAATAGACTTTATCTTTGTTGGGTCTAACTCGACGCCCCTCCGACTAACGATGAATCCTAGGAGTTTGCCAGATGGTACCCCAAATGCACATTTGGCTGGGTTCAGCTTCAAATTATATTTGCACAGCCGCTTAAAGATCTTTCTCAAGTCCCGAACGTGGTCATCCTGGGTTTTGGATTTGTTGATTACATCGTCCACATACATCTCTATCTCTTGGTGTATCATATCGTAAAAAATGGAAGTCATGGCCCTCATATAGGTTGCCCCGACATTCTTCAGACCCAATGGCATGACTCTGTAACAGTATATACCCCAAGGTGTGGTAAAATCTGTCTTCTTCGCATCTTCTTCATACATCAACACCTGGTGATATCCTGCGTAACAATCCACGAAAGATTGTATCTTATGCTTGGCGCAGTTATCAACAAGGATGCAGATGTTCGGCAAAGGGAAGTTATCTTTGAGACTTTCCTTGTTTAAATCTCTGTAATCCACACACAGTCGGGTCTTCCCGTCTTTCTTTGGCACTAGAACTATATTAACTAGCCATGTGGTGTACCGGACCACTCGGATCACCCCCGCTTTCAACTGTTTCATGACTTCTTCTTTGATCTTGTCACTGATATCAGTTTTAAACTTTCTTTGCTTTTGCTAGACTGGGGGACAATCGGGGTATGTTGGCAACTTGTGAACCACCAAATCAACACTCAGCCCTGGCATGTCATCGTATGACCAAGCAAACACATCTTTGAACTCAAACAGGAGTTGGATTAATGCGTCTTGAGTTTTTTCGTCTGTGTGAATGCTTATCTTGGTTTCCCTGATTTCTTCAGAAATACCCAAATTAACCGGTTCAGTATCATTTAAGTTCGGCTTAGGTTTATTCTCAAATTGTTCCAATTCTCAATTTATTTCCCTAAAAGCCTCCTCTTCATCATACTCCGGTTCTTGGTTCATTATTTCGCAGTTAGACAGCATGTTTGGATCTGGGCATGAAGTCCGCAAGCATGTCATGTTATTTAATGCCGCATTATTAGAACTGAAAGAAGAAATAAAAGAGAAAAATAACAAAATCAGAAGGAATAAAGAAAGATGAACGATGAAATATTGATTTCATTTCTTGGAATTTAAAGATAACAGGGTTTACATTGGAAAATTAAAAGACAAGAAACTAAAGAAAACATCCGAGTTACACCCTAAAATAACTCGTGATACAGAAAAGGTGGCAGGACAGGTCTAACCATCAGTCAATGCAGACTGAGTTGCTGCAATATTCTGCTTATTTTCATCATCTCCTTGATGATAAACAAGGGAATTATTTTCAAAATTGTTATCTGGATCCACACTTTTGCCTTTTAAAACCTGTTGCATCTTTCTTGCATTCAACAATTGCCTTAAATCCCCTTGATATTGTTCTACAGGACCTTGTCAATTGGTTCTTGAAAAACTTCTACATCTTCAATCTCATCATTTTTGTGTGCCCTTTTCGATATATATTGACATGTTTTCTCATTGTGTCCCTGGTATTTACAGCAATTACAATACAAAGGTAGATTATCATACATAATTTCCTGAAAAACTTCAATAAGTTTTCCAAAATTTTTATTCACACTTTGGATTCTCACTCGCTTGGGATGCTTGTTCATCAGGTCCAAAATTACCTTCACCCTTACTGTGCTTTGTCTGGATTTAATTTGTGTCGCTTATCAATGGCTATAGGTTTTCCAGCAGCAGAAGCAATTGATATTAACGAACGCATAGCAAATAACTCCGGCGACAGATTCAGCAACGAAATCCAAACTACTGCCATTGTAGTTTCTTCGTTTGGATTAAATCCAATTGTCCATGGAAAGACTCTATACTGGTGTTCTTTGCCATTCCATGATTGGTAATTTACTGTGCGAGCTAAGGCCTGTACATAATCTTCATTTTGATCGAATCTTAACAGAAATTTGCCTTGGTGCGAGTGAACCTACGAGGCATCGACCTTTTGTTCCTAGATGTTTGGGCAGTAAATTTCTTAGCTCTTTGAGATCTGGTGCACCTGAAGATAGTTTAAAAACAAAATATTGGTGTAACCTCTCCTCCATTGCAAATTCACGCCTTTCTTCCATGGTAAAACAAACAGTTGGTTCGCCATGTACATATTGAATTGATTTCAACACTGTTTTTGTTGCAATTTGTGTTGGTGATTTGGTTTGGATCTGAGCAGCATATGTTGGTTTAATAGATGGCTCTCCCATAGCCAAAGGCTGGGGAGAGGACGCAACAGACATGAAACTCTTCAACACTCCATTAACGTGAAGAATCAGAAGAAGTTAATGAAAAATACCTGGTTGCTACAGTAACCACAAAATGAAATTTAAGATCCTTACCAATTCGCTACAGATTTGAGCATGAAATCAATTGGGGTTTGTGCACAAAGAGAAGATGCTTCTTTTGACACCAAGTTTGCGACAATCCGCCACCGGATGCCGGAATTATGGTCGGAAAATGGTGACAAAAATACTATTCCTTCTCTTTCTAGAGAGAAGACAGAGAATTTTAGAGTTGATACCTAGAACTTGCCCTGTATGTTTGCAAAGCGAAATAGAAGCTGTTTGGTTTTAGAGATGATTGAGGCAATTCTTTGAGTAGCCTGTATATTTGTGAATCCACCTGTATATATTGCCATAGTTAACCCCTTTGAGCCTGAAGCCTGTTCTTTGATAACACTATAATGACTTATATCCCTGTGTTTGAATAGTTTGACTGTTTGAACCTGTACCTCCTAGAAGCACTTGAATTACTAAAGAACATACAAAAGTCAAAGTGGGGGGGTGGTAAGGAAGTAGAAAAAAGGGGAATCAGGAAAGAAATACTTGAATGGTGCAATGGATTTGTAAAAGAAAAAAAAAATAGTTGCACCTAAAGAAAAGTGGGGGTCACCTATGAACTAAAATGTGGAAGAACGAGTGGGCTGAGCATGGAAATTGAAATAAAAGGAAGTGTGTATTAAAAGTGCTTAGGGAGGTTAGTCACTATATCCAAATATATCCTACCCGTCCCTTAGCCTACATTACAACTAAATAAAGACCTCTTGATCTTTGACTGAATAGCTCGATTAGTAGAGTACTACACTAGGGGCAAGCTTATGGTGTGTCTGCGTGGCATGTGAATGTTCTTTGCTGAGAGTTAGTGAATTCTTCCTATCTTTGGTTCCTTGTTGCTTGAATTTTATGTGTGTGGAACTTCTCTTAGAATTATGATGTGAGGGCATGTGACTTAGGAAGAAAAAGTGAGTTTTCACCTTTGTTAGAGTAACTAGAGTGAGCATGAGTGTGTCATGGTGTTAGAGTCTTCATCTAAGGCGCGATTGTTGCACTGCTTAGGTTGTTCCTTCATAATGGTGGGTGTGGCATAAAAATTGGGTAATGCATCGAACGATTAGGCCTAGAAGTGTGGTTTAACTTGCTCGAGGACGAGCAAAGGTTTAAGTGTGGGGTGTTGATAATAGGTGAATTTAACTATAATTAGGCCCTAAATAACCACTTTCTTGTATAGTTTGGATGATAAAAGTGATAACAAAATGCTCTTATTAGTATTTTTCATGCTTTGCAGGTTATATATGACCATAGAAGGCTATGAAGTACTTTTGGGATCAAATATGGAGAAAAAGAGGCCGATCGTAAAATTCCGTCAAGTAAACCACGCGAAACAGCTCAAGTCAGAACCGAAAGAGGACTGCCGCAGTTCCACCGCGACCGCGGCAGAACCGCGGTAGAAGAGGGCTGCAGACAAAGTGAGAATCAGAGAGCATGTTTGGCCGCGGTTTGACCACGACCGCGGCAGAACCGCGACGGAGGCGAAGAACTTCAGGGACTAAAGTGAAAAACACGGGATTTTTAGCCCAAAACCCTATTTTAAACACTAGACTTCGCCCAAGAGAGGCATGTATTGATTTGGAGAGTATTTTGGCAAAGAAAACAATTGTGAGAGATCACCCAAAATATCTTTCTTCTTTTCTTTGATTTTTCTTGCAAGTTTTATGATGAATATTGTTTTAGTTTTTTTCCCCATAGTTATGAGTAGCTAAATCCTTTGTCTAAGGTTTTGATGGAACCTATTGGGGGATGAACTTCTTGTTTATGTGAATACAAATTGCTAGTCTCAATCTTTATTTGTTCAACTTTGTGCATGTTGTAGTTAATTGACAGGATCCTCAATTAGCTGTGCCTATTTAGTGTGCATAACTCCGGAGAGAGTGTATATTTAGGTTATTGTTGAAAAAAACCACTCCCAAAGTATAAGAGGGATCTATAACTGCAGGTTTAAAGGCGGGATTAAGGATAACGAAGCTTTGAGTGCAATCTAAAGTGAACCGTGTTAATTAGAGCTAGCTAGTGTATCTCGGGAGAGTGCATTGAGTATATTACTGTGATTACTCGGGAGAGATTTATGGTAAGATGAGCGTTCATGAATGATAGAGAGGTGTTGGTCAATTTGTATGAAGCATAAACAGAAGGGATTCCATCAATAGGGGAAGTCATTACCTTAGCGTTTTCTCATTATTGTTTACAACTTTAGCATCCTTAGTTTACAACTGTTTATTTACTTGAAATTTTAGTTATTAAAGACACGATCAACTGTGATTGAAACGTTTGGGGAAATTGGTTCTCAAGAGTTTAGTGGGTCTAAAGATAGTGATTGATAAGTTAACTCTCTGTGGATTCGACTTTGGGCAGAATACTCAGGTTATATTTGCAACGTCTGCAGGGTCCTTTTTATAAGGCATAGTTGGGCGTGATCAGGGGGAAAATGGAATTTTTATTAAATTATGACCAAACCCATAGTGCTGCCTACGTATCCCCTCTTAAACGGGAATCAGGTCAGGCGTAGTTCAAATTACATCGTTAAGGGAATCATAAGTGGTTACACATAATATCGTTTTACTGCATCTGAATTGATTGGCTTCGGCGAGACTTCTCCATCCATCTCTGCAAGAATAAGGGCTCCTCCAGTTAGAACCCGGTGAACCATGTACGGATCCTACAAATTGGGAGAGAACTTCCCCTTGGCTTCATCTCTATGTGGGAATATGTTTTTCAACATCAGCTGCCCCGGTGTAAACTTCCTTGGCTTAACCCTTTTGTTGAAGGCTCTGGACATTCTGTTCTGATACAACTGACTGTGGCAAACCGCATTCATCCTTTTCCCATATATAAGGTCTAACTACTCGTAGCGACCTTTTACCCATTCTGCATCATCCAATTCTACTTCTTGTATGATCCTTAAGGAGGTAATTTCTACCTCGGCGGGGATGACCGCCTCTGTACCATAAACCACCTTGTAGGTCGTTGCTCTGGTCGATGTGCGGACTGTAGTGCAGTATCCCAATAAGGCAAATGATAACTTCTCATGCCATTGTTTGTGCCTTTCCACCATCTTCCTTAGTATCTTCTTGATATTCTTGTTGGCTGCTTCCACAACTCCATTCATCTGAGGCCTGTAGGCTGTAGAGTTCTTGTGTTTGATCTTGAAAGTTTCACACATTGCTTTCATCAAGTCGCTGTTGAGATTGGAACCATTATCGGTGATGATTGATTCCGGAACTCCGAACCGACAAACAATGCGGTCGCGAATGAAACCCGATAATGTTCCAGCAGGAACCCCGAATGCGCACTTGGCGGGATTCAGTTTCAGATTATACCTCCTCAGTCTGTTGAAGAACTTTCTTAGATCTGCCATCTGATCCTTGGATTTCTTGGATTTGATGATGATGTCATCCACATATACCTCGATCTCCTTGTGTATCATGTTATGAAAGATGGTAGTCATGACTCTCATGTAGGTGGCCCCAGCATTCTTTAACCCTAACAGCATCATCTTGTAACAATATATTCCCCATGGCGTAATGAAGGCCATTTTCTCAGCATCTTCTTCATCCATCCAGATCTGATGATACCCAGCAAAAACAATCAACAAACTACTGCAGCTCGTGCTTGGCGCAGTTGTCAATTAGAATGTGTATGTTTCGCAAGGGGAAGTCGTCTTTGGGACAAGCCCGGTTGAGGTCCCGGTAGTCGGCACAGACTCTGACCTTCCCATCCTTCTTTGGTACTGGCACGATGTTGGCTAACCATGTTGGATACTCTACTACTCTGAGAACCTTAGCTTTGACTTGCTTGGTGACTTCTTCCTTGATTTTCAAACTCATGTCAGGCTTGAAGTTCCTGAGCTTCTGATTTACCGGTGAGCATGTCGGATCTATTGGCAGCTTGTGCGCCATAATAGATGTACTCAAACCAGTCATGTCATCATACGACCAGGCGAATATGTCCTCATATTCCTTCAGAAATTCTGTATATTCTTTCTTTTCTGCCGGTGACAAATGAACGCTGATCCGAGTTTCTTTGACATTTTCTGCATCTCCTAGGTTAACAATCTCGGTCTCGTCCAGGTTGTACTTAGGTGTGTTCTAAAAATCCTCAACCTCTTTAACAACCTCTTCTAGTATATCATCTTCCTCTTAGTCCGTTTGTCGCATTGTCTCGCTACATGTCACAGTCGTTGGTTCTTCATGATAAGTAATAGTAATACTATAAATAAAGTAAATGAGAAAGTAATAAGAGTAAGATTCATAAGAAAAAATCGAAATGCTTTGAAAAATTCCATATCTATTTTGAACATTGAAGATCTTATTGCAAAATTAAAAGGCAAAAGGAAAGTCAACTAGTAAAAATGAAAATAGTGCACGATGGTTGTCCAGCCTTGCTACCCCGAGGCTTTCCGGGCTCTGGTGGTTCTGATGGGACCAATTGTTGAGGAGCGCTCCTCGGCTCACGTCTTGTATGGAAGGGCCTTCCTCCCCCTCCTCCTCAAAAATGACACAGCAATCCATGTCATCCTCTTCCAAAAACAAATCCCTCATCGCTGCCAGTGCTTCCTCTTCTTTTGACCCGTATATAACATCAGTTGGCTGGAAAATCTGCTCCAAGCGAGGTATCAGATGCTCTAGTGGATAATAAGGCCCGCCCATGGCGGCGACCATTCATTGAACTCTTTCTAGGTGTACTCGTATCCCAGACCGAAGGTGGTACCATGTTTCTTCAGCTTGACAGGCTTAGAGATCCCTTGTAGGTTTTTGCCAAGTCTCTTGCCTGGCTCATATCCACAACAGTCTAATATGCTTTCGATTTTGTTGTCCCACCATTTATCCTTGTCAAAGGCGTTGACTCGCTCGATGTGGTGATAGGTTTCTCCGTATATCTTCTTTCTTCCTCCGATTGCTGGGATGGTCTGGCGACTGTATATGGGATTGCTACCGTCACCGTGGATGATCACCTCTTGGTGATTCCACTCAAATTTCACTGCATGATGTAGGGTTGATGCTACAGCTCCAGCGGCATAAATCCATGGTCGTCCCAAAAGCAAGTTGTAAGATGCCGGCACGTCTATTGCTTGAAAGTCGACATCAAACCAAGTAGGCCCCATCTTTAAACATAGGCTGATTTCCCCAATAGTGGACCTTTGGGAACCGTCGAAGGCTTTGACGTTAATGGCTCCGTCTTTGATCTTATGCAGCCCCTTCCCTAATGTTCTAAGTGTTACCAGCATACAAATGTTGAGGTTGGACCCTCCATCGATCAGGACCCTAGTGATAAAATAATCCTCGCATTGCATGGTGATGTGCAATGCCTTGTTGTGGCTCAGCCGTTCTGATGGCAACTCATCTTCATGAAAAGTGATTTTGTGACACTCCAATACCTGTCCCACCATATTTGCCATTTCTCCTCCGGTGATGTTGCTTGGTACATATGCCTCACTCATCACCTTCAATAAGACATTCTTATGTGCGTCAGAGCTTTGTAGCAGGGCTAAGATAGAGATCTGGGCTGGCGTTTTGTTCAACTGATCAATGACAGAATACTCTTTGGCCTGTATCTTCCTCTAGAGGCCGGGACCAGTTTCAGTAGTCCGTCCCGAGGCTTGCTTACTGGACTCAACTAGGTGCTCTGGAGTGTAAACCCTTCCTGTTCTGGTCATACCCTGCGCAATAATTGCCTCTCCCGTCTTGGTCTTTCCTATCCTCCTTGCTTCAGCTGTGTAATCCCATGGTATGGCACTTGAGTGAAACGGTGTTATGTCTGACATTGCTACAGGAATGGGAACCCTCGGTGGTAACACAACAACTTCAAAGAGTACATGTGCCTTTGGAGCCCCAAACTCAACCTCAATTGGCCCGGCCACCTTCGCAGAAGAAGGTGCTTCAAATTCGAGAGGTATAGACATGTTTACTTCGTCGCCCCTGGAGGGCTGGTTCTGCACAACAATCGGGTTAAGTGTGACTGCTGGTTTCTTTGGCTCATCATCCTCAACAATCAATCCTATCGATCCATTGGGGTCCCAGTCATCTTCGATCTCGATCATGTGAATGTCCCTACCTCTGTGATCAGGTAGAGGGTTGTTGCGGACATTAGGAGCAGGCTCCTTTGCTACGATAACCTTATTGTCGATCAGAGTTTGAATCTTTTCCTTCAACGAGCGGCATTCATCAATGGTGTGTCCTTTCATGCCGAAGTGGTACGCACAGGTCTTATTAGGGTTGACCCACTAGGAAGGATTTTTTGGAGTTATGGAAGGGATAGGGAAGACGTAACCAGCAGCTTTAAGTTTCTCATACAGCTGGTCAATTGGCTCAGCGATGGTTTTATATTGTCTAGGAGGTCTGCGGTCAAAATTTGGTCTGGGTCTAGGGAAATTTTGGCGAGTGGGAGGTGATTGGTAGTGAGAGGGTTGGGAATTATAAGCTTGGTAAACAGGTGCAGGTTGAGAGTATCTGGGTGAAGTGGGCTGATATGCGGGAGGTGGAGATGATTGGTAAACAGGTGGTGGATTTTGGTAAGAGGGTGCGGGTGCTTGGTAATTCGGGATAGGCTGATATGTAAGTAGAGGTGACGGGTAAGAGTGGTATTTTAATGGTGATTTGTCTCCCTGTGCAACCATCACGACATTGACATCCTTCTTCTTGGACGTGCCACCAGACTGTAAAGCCTTGTTGGTGGCCTGCAATGCCTCAAGATTAGTAACCATACCATTCTTAATGCCTTCCTTAATTCTTTCTCCCAACTTGATGATATCGGAGAATTTCTGGCTATCGATCAGCATCAACCTCTCATAATATTGTGGGTCCTGAGCCCGGACGAATAATCTGTTCATTTGTTCCTCTTCTAAGGCCGGCCTGACCTTAGCAGCCTCTGATCTCCAATAAGTAGCATACTCGCGGAATGTCTCGGTAGGCTTCTTTTTCAGATTCTGGATGTAGAATACATCCGGTGCATTCTCTGTTTTGAATCGAAACCTATCTATGAAATCCGATGCCATACCTACCTAGTTTGTCCATTTCTTGGGGTCCTGACTGATGTACCAGGATAAAGCATCCCCCTTCAGGCTTCTAATGAAGAGTTTCATACGGATTTTCTCATTCCTTCTGATTCTGACCAGCTTATCACAATATATCCTCAAATGGACTCTAGGATCTCCTGTGCCATCAAACATTTCAAACATGGGAGGTTTGTATCCCTCCGGAAGTTCAACGTCTGGCTGAATGTAGAGGTCCTCATAACTCAGCCCCTCTATGCCTTTGTTTCCTTCCATGCCCTGGACTCGGCTGGTCAACTTCTTGAGTTCTGCTACCAAGTTTCTGATAAGAGAGTCCTTGTCATCAGACTCAGGTGCACTTGAGATTGGTTGAGTGTAGTGAGGTATGGTATCTACGTAGATGGGAGCGTTGTGGGGGTGGTCATTTGTGGTGTTCAGTGGTTCAGGAATGAGTAGTGGAGTGTGGCATGTGTTATAGTGTTGAGCATGAGTGGGTTGCATCTATGGTTGTGGGGTGTTCTGCGGGATTTTGAGCATTTGGAAAGTTGACATCAGGAGCGGTGAGAGTGAATGATAAATTTGCGAAGTTCCGAACTTGATCCAGTTCTTCTTGGAACTTCAACAGTTTCTGCTCAAGTTGGGCAACAGTTTCCTTAGCAACCGGGGTACTTTGAGGAATCTCAATTCTTTCAATTTCCTTTCTGGCGCTTGAATCTCCCATTCTACCTTTGTTCTTGTTCCGGATAGGACTTGGAGGAGGAGGAGGTGGAGGGCCCTTGGATCTCGTACTGTATGATGATGGTGCCAGAATGCACGAACTAACCTTTGGGGAGGGGAATAAAAATAAAGAAAAACAAAAAAGGTAACAAGTTAGTGCGGGTTATGAGAAGAAAATGTTGCAGTATTTAAACACATTGTGCAAGAATATAAATCGCGTCCTAATTTGGGTGCCTCGTTGTGCCCGAGGTAGGCCTAGCGACAAATTAATTTGGAGAACTTATAATGCTAAATCCCTCATTTTATTGATAAAAAATAAGACGAATCCAAAATGATGCTAAATAAAATGTCACTAGTGGCCATCAGCCTTATTACATCATTAAAAGCAAAATAAAAGACTCCTAACTACTTGGTCCCAGAAGGACCTTCCCCAGATTCGGCATCTTTATCCCCCTCGAACAGCTTCACCAGCTCGCACAGTCCTAGCAGCAGATAAGCTAGGGCCAAATGTCTGCCTGCATTCCCTTCAGCGTTTCGACAATCTTCAATCCTCTTGAGGAACTTTCCTTCTAGCTCCACTAGACCCCGCTCCAAATACCCTAGTCGCTTGTTGGCGCTGACATCCATATCCTTCCATTCTTTGATCAACTTTTGACGGGCTTCTTGTATTTCCCGATGCTCACTTTCACACTATCGAATTCTCTTGCGCAGTTGATTGTACTTAACCCGTGCTTCAGCTTTCTCGTCGATGATTCTGTGTCCGTGAATGAACCTGGGCTGACCCATACCATTGTGATTATCTTCCAACCAACCCGAATAGTGCGGAATGCAACCAGTGTGATACTTGTCTGGCTCAATAGATTCTTTCCCCAAAACGAGCTTGCAATGCCACATGTGTTGACCTTGGCATTTGTGAGGGCTATCATCGTCCTGGAAGTCATCCTTAAAGTGACTCATTTTGTCGACCCTTGGTATGATTTGCTTTCTTCCCGCCTGCCTCATGGCTCGGAGGGGAACGTAGGGATAAGTTCCTCTTAGACCAATGAGTATAAGAAATGGTGCGTCTCGGGATCGAACAATGAATTCTTCCATAGGGAACCATTCAACCATCCACTGTACCTGGTCTTCTTTTAGATTCTCAAATAACTCCACCCATCTTCCAGCGTTCTCTGGCTGAGCGAACATGTTAGGCATATAATTCATACGCCTTGGCTGGTGGAAGGCAATGTGATCATCCCAGTCTCTGCGTAAGATCTCTTATCGGTATTCTCCTTTCTGGAGGTGCTCCATGAGCCAGAGCTGTAGTAATAAATTGCATCCCTCAAAATGACTGGCTTTTTGCTGACAGTTGTCCAGAGCCCGGTATATCTCAGCAACAATCATGGGCACTATACTGAAAGGCTGTCCGCCAATTCCTTCCATTAGAGTCTTGGTTACCATGGCCAGTCTGGTGTGGATCCTAGCCTTCTTCATAGGGAACACTATCATCCACAGGAAACAAAACATGAATACGAAGACCCTTCTGTAAATATGCCCCAGTGAGGTGAGGGCAAATTCATCTGAGTAGGTGCGGTATGACTTGCTATGGCCGTACCTCTCGTACAGATAGTCGAATGGGATGTAGGAGTCTTTCAAACAGGTCAAGTCTGGGTTCTTCTTCAGTCCCATCATCTTAAGGAAACCCCTACCCTTGAGATTCTATGGCATAAGAAAACCCGGAGTCTCCTAAGGAATACCAGCTAAGCCTCCTATTTCTTCGAGCGAAGGAGTCATTTCAAGGCCCCCGAAGCGGAACACGGACCTGTCACTATCCCAGAACAGAGTTGCAGCCTCTATGATTTTGTTGTCAGGATGGATTTCTAGAAGACAAGGCAGATTCCTTAAGTATTTGCGTACGAGTGTCTGATCACTAGAGTGGAGATCTTCCCACCAATTTAGCAGCTTTGGATGAATGTTGGTTACCATGCCAAATCTGGGAACTTCGTGCCTCATTTTCTGCAAAACAGAGTGTTAGACCCTTACCCCGCCAGACTCGACTATTTAAACCAATAATTAGCATAAAAAGCATTTAGTTCTCCAAATAAATGCACAGAACATGTAGGTGTCCGTTTGGGTTTCAGGGAAACCCGATGGACTTTGGACAAGGCTATCTTAATGAGTCATTATGTGGACAACATAACTGACTCGGCTAGGTTTGACCATGATGCATGCACAGTTAGACAAAGTAAGGTTTTTATTGGAGTATTAGATAGGTACCCTTGAGCGGACAACTCAAGAGGGAAAGGCATGGAACCATCGGCTGCACCGCTGATCGACTGGTTTTACCGCAAATACGCCTTTGCCGAATTTAAAGGGTGATAATATTGGAAGAGCACAACCACTCATTATAAGCGTTGCTATGGTATTTGTTTGGCACGAATGGAATATGATGTTGAAGATGCAGTTTACAAGAATGAAACAAATTGACATGTATTTTCACGTTCATAAGATAAATGATTACAATAATTGTAGTAATTACAACAGTATTGAAATAAAGCAGTAAAGGAAAGCAGCTAAATGAAGGAAAAGACATGAAGAGCCAAGTTAGTTTCGTAGTGAAAGAATAAAAGACAGTAAATAAAATAATTAATGAGATAGTAAAGTCACAATCAACATGCAATGGTAAAATCCTAAAGAAGATCCCCAGCAGAGTCGCCATGCTGTCGACACCCCCTTTTTCTCTAACCGTGGGGTCAGAAATCGGGTATACGACATTGGGAAGGACAACTCTATTCCCTTTCGAGAATTGAGTTTCGGAATTTGAAGAGTCGCCACCTAATGATTATAGTGCATTAGGACACTTTTTTAGAAGAGTTTGAGTTGGAAAACCAGCGTTTGGGTAAGGGCTAGAAATTATCTCGAGGGGAAGGTGTTAGGCACCCCTCAAGATCCACTAGTGTGGTTCCCGGCCATGTTACAATTGTGACTTTACAAGTAAACAATCAAGGCTCAAATAAGGATTCACATATAACATTGCAATCAGGTTGAAAACCTTCGAAGGTAAGTAGAGAGGGCAGAAATTTATGAAAAAAAAGATTTGAATAGTTTTACAAGAAGAGATGAAAGCAAATAAGGGAGGGGGGGGGGAGTCCTAAGTTTATAATTAATATGGATCACTTCAATGCAATACCCAGTAATCACTCCACAGAAGAGGGGTCGCACGTGATATTAGCGCATCGGTCATCATATCCATATCTACCCTTCCCACCCTGTTAAGGTGTTAAAGCGCGAAATGGTATCGTTTCTTATTGCATGCTATTACCCGTCCCAATCCTATCAGTCCCGAAGGCATATGAGACTACTAATCCTAAAGAGAAGGGAGTTGGGGCTTTTGCGGAGTTTTCAAAAGGATAAAAATCTAGGCAACAAGCAATAACAAATAGCAGTTTAAAGGGAAACAAATAGCAGTTAAGGCTCAAGTCGGCCTCCTCATTCAAAGCAGCAGATTATTTAGCATGACTTACAAATACTGGTTTGGTCTGTATTAAACTTAACGTAGGAAGGGTGGCTAATTTATCACATATTTTTAGATAAGAAGTCCGAATTAGGCCTGCCTGCTGGTTGTAATTATCAAAACTGATGCAATTATAAAATTTTACCCTAAGGCTTGCCTAGGCGTTAAACAGAACCTATAGGCATGATATCTATTAGTTTCAGAAATAAAGAAGTAAACTGATTGCAGAAAAAGAATTGTCAATTACAAGGACATAAGATCTGCAGGCGTTAAACATTATTGCTACTGATTTTAGGCTTATAAGCGAGTTGACGATTCAGGTTTAGTCAACAACTCATATAGACATGCTTTCTAGGTGTTACTAATTTGAGCACTGTTATTGCTTATGCAGGAATCCTATAGGCAAGTTGTCTACATGCAATTGATTAGGTATTTAAATCCTATAATAGGTTTGCCTAATGACAGATGCAGAATGCAGTAAGTCCTATAGGCATGGTGTCTATATGAAGATGCAGAATTTTAGAATCGGCTTACAGGCATGTCATCTGTTATGAAATTGCAGAAAACCTTATAGACATAGTATCTATATGAGAATGCATAAAATCCTATAAACATGGTATCTATATGAGAATGCAGTGTTTCAGTGATTTATAAAATGCAGAACTTTAAAAATATAGTAATCCCTATGAACATGGTATCTACATGAGTGCAGAATTTCAGAAGTATAGTAATTCCCTATGAACATTGTATCTACCCCTTGCATGCATAGTCCCCTACCCTTTTCCACTAGCCGACCCCAAATGTTTATTACAACATTATTACAGGCCAGAATGAATAAGAAAAAATATATCAGAAATTAAAGACTCCAACCAAGGAGAGCCTAATTCAGACCCCAGGTCTGAAATATAAAATAAACCAACTTCCAAAGATCAGATTCCAAAGCCTTTCTCTTATTTGGGATGTGTCAAAGTTCCAAGGAGCTTCAAGAACTCCAGGCAATGCTTACACCCCAAATATATTGCAGAATTAGATTATAGTGCAGTGTGGAAGGGCCAGCCCTCAAATGTCCAAGTTCAGAGGGAACTCAAGGTCCCAAAGCAAGGCTCAAAAGAGAGGGGCAGAACTTAAGGTTCTAGGAATAGGTGTAGGTGAAATAGAGGGGAATTAGGGAATGCCAAGGCAGTCTGGTGGTCATGCCCAGCAATTAGGAGTGTTGTCACACCCCTGACCAGCCTGTCTGCTAAAAATTAGAGAGTTAGGACCTATTGAAGGTCAGGTTTAGCCCTGGACAGCAACTTGGATGCTGCTAGGCTATACCTCAACTCAACACACCTAAGGGAATGGGGTATGGGAAATTGAAAGAGCCTAGGATCCAAAGGATCCAGTTTTAATCCATGGACAATAACTTTGTGTATTTCCATGTCGTAAACCACAACTCAAGCACATAAAGGGGTATGTTGAATGGGATTCATTGCAGTAACAGATAGCAAGACATAAGTATACTATCATAGAAGTTGAACTCTACAAAGCAGTAAAGTAGGCATGGACATAAAAGCTTGTAAGTAAACACATTGGGGTTGATGCTAGAATCAAAACTAGGACATACCAGTTTCAGGAATACAAATAAAAGTAGAAGTCTTGAGAAAGACAAAGTGCAGAAAGTTTTAGAAGGGGTTATGAGAATTAAGTGAAGCTCTGAAGTGTATTATGTGTTGTGAAAAGAAAAAGAGTCGAGTATTTATAGCTTGGAAAACAAGTAGAGAGTAAGGGAAGAATCATAGTAATTATGGAACTGTGTATCAATTATAATCAATCAACATAAGAACTTCCTTTAATTAAGTAGTTCAAACTCAAACGGTAATGGACAACAATCAGTTAAGGAAAGATAATCAAGTAAACATCTTGTGTAAAGTAGGAAATTAGGGGTAAATACATAGGGGTTTAACTAAGGAAAGAAAATTTTAAAATATACGGTTAGCCCAAAAAAGGCAAGAACACAGTAAATCAATTAGTACCTAATAAATCAAGGAATCAGGGATTCGACATTACCAATGAACCAAGTCAAAAAGAGAGGAAAAATTTTAACTTAAGGAACATCAGTAGCAATCAATTAGACCTATTAAAAAAGATTCTGAATCAATCACAAGTTGGAAAGCCCTTTTACAGAAAGGTTCATCACATATAAAGAGCATACAGACACGTTAAGTATGAAAGAAAAATTGTCATGCCATCGTTAAATCAGTGGAAAATCCAGTAACAAAGTTTAGAAGAGTTTATCAAAAGGTCAGAATCATATGAAACTTCGAAATTGATCTAAAAGAGTTGGGGGTTTTGAAATAAGAACCCCAGTTCGGGCAAACCATAAAGCAAAGATGAGAGGGCCAGCAGTTGAATCGAAACATGTTCAGAGGTTCTGAAAAGAACTGAAACTTCTAACATGCTTCTCGGAGCAACAGAACTCATGAATAGCATGTAAATACAATAGAAGAGTTCAAAGCAACAGAGTAAAGAAACTAATTCGAAGCATGATGAGAAAAAATTAATAAGAACAGTAGAAGGAAACATGCTTAAGAAGATCCTTTTAGAAAAGGCTTAAACAAAGTTCAGTAGAAGGAAAAAATAGTTAGAGCACTTAAGAACACGATAGAAGAATACAGTAGGTGAAACATACCAGAACATGGTAGAAGAAAATAGTAGAACATAGTAGAAAAGCATACAAGGACATGGTGTACAAAATACAATAGCAGAACATACAAGAACGGAATATAGGAAGCACGGTATAGGAACATACGTGGTAGAAGGAAAACATAAGAACACAGTAGAGGCAAATACATACAAAAGAAAAGGAGAAGAAAGTCAGATAAGCACTTACGCATTTTCAGAAAACCCTAGATGGTAAAAGAGGCTTCGGAGAGTAATTTTTGAAAGAAAAGTTAGGGAAATCATATGAACAATCAAGTAGGGCATAGATACACAACAGATCTAAAAGAAAAATCGGGAAAACTCGACGGGTTAGTGTTTCAGAAGAACCCTAGAAAAAACTTTGAAAAGGTCACCGATCTGAGTTGGAGAGGTCAGAATCAGGCTCAAAACACCATGGTATGCCGGAGCAAGGTCTGAGTGAAGAACTTCGAGGTCTGGCCTCGAACCTTCGAGCATCAGGTATGCAAGAGCCGGAGGAGGTGGGTATAGGCTGTCCATGGCCTGAGAAGCCATGGACTCCGGTGAAAACACGGTGGAACAAGGTAGGAGAAGGCTAGGGTTCTGAAGGACCTGGAGAGTCTTGAGAGAGTTTTGGGATTTAGAGGCGGTGTCATTGTGCAAATGTGGTTAGGGTTAGAGGGCTTAGGGGATTAAAAAAGGAAAGGGTGAATCAGGGCCGTTGATCAAAATGATCAACGGCCAGGATTTAGAAGTAAATCCGGACGGGTTTGAAAACGGGTTAAGGGGTATAATTGAAATGAACTGAGGCTACATGTTAAATAGTCAGTTTTACCCTTTTTATTTATAAAAAATAGTAAAATGATTTTAAAAATAAATTAAAAGCACTACGCTAATTAGTAATATATAAACATTAATCTTAAAATGCTGGAAATTATTTTGCGATTGCAAAACGCTATTAATCGTAATATAGGCCATAATTGCAATTTTATGTAATTTAGCTTAAAAAATATCAAATGAATTTGTAAAAATATGCAAAAATCACGTTAATTATATTTTGGTGTAACTATGAAGATGGAAATAAATTATTCACAAAAATGATAATTTTGGAAATAATTATTGGATTTTTTACTGTTAAAATAGACAATAAATTAGTTTTGAAAATCCTTAAAAATTTGGGAAAAATACCAAAATACTTGGGCATGCTTATATATTCATACGCATATTATTTTGAAAGTATTTTGAGTATAAAAAATATATAGGGAAAAATTGGGTATCAAGAGCGGCGTACCTCAATTCCATTTTTTAAAAAAAAGCTATTCAAGCTAAAGTTCGGAGAGCCATAGATTATTTGAATTATCTAATATGGCTCACCTCCAATCTAGTTTTGAGATGATCTAGCTTAATCGAAGGAAGAGCCCCAAAGGAATTTCAAGGGATGTTTCATGTTAAAGCCCAAACTCCAACTGAATAAGTGAGCAACGTCCAATTCCCTTTTCCTTAGCCGAACCCAACGAAGTACTGTGGCTGGAGGGGGGGGGGGAGGCCAGCGACCTTAAAGTCTTGGGCCAAAATTTCCATGGCAGGCCCGTTTTGAAAAAAAAACAAAGCAGCCAAATGAAGGGAGTTTGGGATCGAATCCCTTTGGTGGTAAAACATAAGCAACAAATTGCAAATAATCGAGATAAGGCAAAACCATCTAAATCGGAGGCCAAAACACACGTACAAATTGCCATTCAACTTCCAAATTTACAAATACTTTAACATGGAATAATAGACAAGTAATTCGATCAAATATCCCCAAATCAAAACATGCATTGGTTCATCATGCTTGATATTAATCCATTAACCAACTTTTCAAGCCACCGTGTGATTGTTACTTTATTTAAGACCTTGGCTTAATCTTTGTGAACAGTATATGGAATTCTAATCATGGACAACATGCTTAGTCATAATTTTAAACCTGTATCACAATGAATCATGCACTTTTAGTTTTATCCCATCACAGAAACTTTTGCATAGCTAAGCAAACCCAAAATTCATTCTCAAACCAATGTATACATCCAATTATCTTGAGTACCCCAGAGGTTGATACCAATCAGGACAATAATCATAAAATTGTACTCCCAAAAAGCAAGCAGTCACCCTTTTAAATTTAATGCACTCTAATTCTCAAATAACACTAAATGACAAGCTAGAGATCAAAACAAAAGAGTTTAACCACATGGCTGAATATATGCATAACCAAACGTGTGAATGGCTTAAATAACAGTCCATATACACAAGATCTCAAATGTCCTGAACTACTTACATACCAACCAAACTATCAGACCACTTGTTTTCATAAAAAAAATGCAGCATTGAATTTTCTTGGAAATACTACACTACTGCTATATTAAAATGAATAGGTCAAGATAAATACTATTACACTACATCACTAACTTCAGAAATTCTAAGTGAACAGGTAACATTGATGGATAAGGAAAAACAACATTCATTCATGGAATCTTCATGTAATTACAGCTCTCATACTTGCATCTCATCTTCTATAGAATCAGGGAATACCTGGAAGTAAATGAAATAAGAAAGGGGAGAATCAGCAGTAATGACAGCAGAGAATCAACAGCAGGTTCCAGTAACAAAGAGCAAACCAACAAAATAATTTCAAAACCCGAAAAATGAAGTACTGCAGCCCAGAAATCAGTTTCAAACACACAGTCAAACAAGCAGACCTCTAAACCCAACCTCAATGACTAAATCTCAAACCATTTCTTAGTCCAAACAATCAGGCAATTGATTTAGGAAGAGGAGGATTTCAGATTACAAAACTAAAACTCAATGGAATAGTATTTTCTACAGAAATTTTAGCTATTTTCTATTTTTGGATTTTTTAGCTCTCTCCAATCTCTAAAATCTGAATTGAACCCCAAGTAACTATGCCTTTATAGGCAAATTACTAGGGCAACCTTAAGAGTTTAGTTATCTCATTTTTAGTCCTTTTCAAATTTTCCTTTTTGCTGCTTAGTCCTTCATTTACTGACTTGTTGGTCAAGTAAGTATATTATGCAGCTTCTGGGAAGCTTCTCAGGTAGTTACTTGAGAGATTCTCTCAGCTAGATTTCCTAATCTACCCTTTAAGACTTTGTCAATTACCACATCAGACCATATGGGTCAATTCTGACCCAAGACTTAAACCAAAATTAGTGGGATTCCCTTGGAAATGGGTCAGAAATGACCCCAAAGCCCAAAACCAATCAGAAAATTCATTGTTAATTCATGAAAAGCAGAAGAAGAAACCAATTAGATGATTTCAAAACCAAAATCTAAACTAAATGACTGATTTAAACCAAATAATTAGCTAGAATTAACTATATTACCCAATCAACAACATCTAATTAAACTAATCATACAACTATAAAAAAAAATCAGAAACTTAAAGTCATGAGTGACAATTAAGCATGACGAGTAAATAATCTTACCAAAAACAACGTTTAAAAATTGAAAGGAAAACTAAAAAGTAGCCGAAACCAATACAGATATGAATCAATCCAGAAAAAGAAACCTAGGTTCAGAACCTTGGTCAATTTTCGGTCTACTTCATGAAAAATGAGAAGATAAAGAAGAGGAGAAGGAGGTGAAATAACAAAATGGACAGAAAAATAAAGAAAACTTACCGACTAAACTCGAAATAACGCTGGACATCTTGATTTAAACGGAACTGATACTAATCACTTGTTCTTTGTCAAGACAAATGAGCAACATCAATTCGCGTTGAATCAAACTTCAACACCCGAACAAATCGGAAGCCTATGGTCATGCATGCCAACACATTCAACAGAAATTGATTTTGGGCTTTTAGGGTTCGCACTCAGATTTGAAATTCGAGCAGATGCCAAAGGATTCGAGGGAAATTAGTTAGGGATTTGGGAAGGGGAGGTTGTGAGGATTTTAAGGTGTACATTTTGGGGCCGGTTAGAGGTGGCGCCGCTAGCCTCAGGCGGTGGGATTTCGAGGGCGGCTGCTAGGGTTTTGGGGGTAAGGTCTCTGAGGAGTGGGGGTGAATTGAGAGAGATGCGTTTGATGGGGGGGGGGTGTAGGCTTAGGACAGTTATATATAAAATGAGGCTTAGTTCTGGACCACCCGATGGAAAGAAATCAACGGTCCTAATCAAAACAATTGGAACAACATCGTTTTGGTTATTGGTGGGGTTTGGACCGGGTTGGGACGCGGATCTGGGCTGGTTTGGTCGGGTAGAGGGGTTGAATTAATTGGGCTTTGGGGAATTTCATGGATTTAGCCCAAAAAATCTAATTCTTTTCACTTCTTTTCCTTTTCCCATTTTTCTTTTATTTTAAAAACTTTTAATTAATTCCAAATAAAAAATAAAAACCTAAATGAAAATCTTAAAATTAGATTATCCTACTAAATTAAATTAATTAAATATAAATAATAATTACCATAACTAATTAAATACCAAATTAAAGAAAACTACCAAAATTCGAATCTAAAAATTAAAAATGCAAAAACAAAATGAGTTATTTTTTTTGTGATTTTTTAATTTTTTTAAAACATCAATTTACTAATTAATCTCAAAAATGTAAAATTATTCCTAAATTCAATGCGTGATATTTTTTATTTTTTCACGATTTAAATTAAATATGCACACAAAATGTAAACAAACACGAAAATTGAGCAATTAATTCCTAAAAACCAAATAATAATAAAAGGAAAATCCTAATTTTGGGGATTCTGTAGGAGTAATTCATTCGAGGCAAAAATCACGTGGTCACAATCGCGAAGATAGGGATGCAATCTCAAAGATTTGTTGTTGGAAGTTGGAAATTTGTGCTTCGTGTTTGTGTTAGTTGGCTCGTGTTCGGGTAGCTTTGTGAGTCTCAGTTCATTGCAGATGCGATAAGGTTCACACATTCTCTTAGAGGAGCAGTCGGCTTGGGTCTTAGGGTAATTGCCTACGCATCTCGGCACCTGAAGGTTCATGAGAAGAATTGGCAGCTATTTTGCATGCTTTGAAGCTTTGGAGACATTATTTGTACGGTGTCCCATGTGAGGTCTATACCGACCACCGGAGTCACCAACATATATTCAAACAGGAAGATCTTAACTTGTGTTAGTGGAGATGGTTAGAGTTGCTTAGAGACTATGGTATCACTATTCTGTATCATCCCGGGAAGGCCAACGTGGTGGCCGATGTCTTGAGTAGAAAGGAAGAGAGTATGCGTAGCTTGGCATATCTACCGGTAGCAGAGAGGCCACTAGCCATGGATGTTCAGGCCTAGGGGTGTGCATTCGATTTATCGATTCGATTTTGACCCTTATCGATAATTACTTATCGATTATCAATTTGTACATATGCTTATCGTTATCGTTTCAATAAGGTTTCAATTTTTTCAATTTCGATTTATCAATTTTTAGGGCTTATCTATTCGATTATCGATTACACTAATAAGAAAATTTGTGGGATTCCACGGAAAGTATATCACTATAAACACGCCTAACTAATATGGACAAAAAGAAGCTAAAATAAGACGAGCACCGTTTATAACATAAAAATTGTGTCAACAAGCACATGCAACGAAGCTAAAATAAGGGATCAAATGTATGCCACCAACACTTCAACGGTATAAAAAAACAAAACAAAATACATCATCACAGCTAATTCTGTTTTTCATTAATTTGAACTTCATTCTCTTGAGCTTTATATATGATCATTCCTTAAATGTGGTAGAGGAAATAATAGGGTTAGGGATTTAGGGTAAAGGAAAAGGTATTAAAGAATAAGGGTAATTTTTTTTTGTCTTTTTAGTATATCTTATCGGTTTATCCAAAAACTGATAACCGAAGAGGACAAAATCGAAATCGAAATCGATAACTTGATAAGGAAAATTTCGAAATCGAAATTGATAAATCGATAAACTGATAACAAATAACCGATTCGATTTATCGATAAACCGATTCGAATGCACCTTGGCCAATCGGTTTGTTAGATTGGATGTTTCGAACCCAACCAGATTCTTACTTGCGTGGTTTCTCAGTCTTCTTTATATGAATGCATTAGAGAGCGTCAGTGTGACGACCCCCATTTGTTTTTCCTTAAGGAAACGACATAGAACGATGATGCTAAGGAGGTTTCTATCAGAGATGATGGAGTTGTGTAGATGCATGACCATATATATGTGCCCAATGTAGATCGGTTACGTGAGTTGATCCTTGAGGAAGCCCACAGTTCGCGGTACTCCATTCATCCGGGTACCGCTAAGATGTAATTAGGATTTGAGGCAGCACTATTGGTTAAGGAGAATGATGAATGATATAGTAGAGTATGTGGCTCGGTGCCTAAACTGCTAGTAGGTGAAGTACAAGCATCAAAGGCCGGGCGGTTTGCTTTAGGGACTTGAGATTCCCAAGTGGGAGTGGGAGCATGTTACCATGGACTTCGTTGTTGGGTTCCCACGGACTTTGAAGAAATTTGATGCAATATGAGTGATTGTGGACAGGTTGACCAAGTCGGCTCATTTCATTCTAGTGGTGACTACTTATTCTTCAGAGCAGCTGGCTCATATCTATATCCGTGAGATTGTTCATCTCCATGGTGTATCCGTGTCCGTAATCTTCGATTGAGGCACACAGTTCACATCACATTTCTGGAGAGCCGTGCAACATGAGTTAGGCACACGGATTGAGTTGAGTACAATATTTCACCCCTAGATGGACGGGCAGTCCAAGCGCACCATTCAGATTTTTGAGGATATGCTACGTGCTTGCATTATAGATTTCGGTGGTTCTTGGGATCAGTTCTTGCCTCTTACAGAGTTTGCCTACAACAACAACTACCAACCGAGTATTCAAATGGCTACTTATAAGGCTCTATATAGGAGACAATGCCTTTCTCTAGTTGGTTGGTTTGAGTCGGGTGAGTCTAGGTTATTGGTCATGGATTTGGTATGGGATGGCTTGGAGAAAGGTCAAGTTAATTCAAGATCGGCTTTGTACAACATAGTCTAGGTAGAAGAGTTATGCTGATCAGAGGGTTCATGATATAGGATTCATGGTTTGAGAGAGAGTTTTGCTCCGGGTTTCACCTTTGAAGGGTGTGATAAGGTTCAGGAAGAAGGGCATGTTCAGCTCTAGGTATATTGGTCCTTTTGATATCCTTGAGAGAGCTGGTGATGTGGTTTACAAGCTTGCATTGCGGCCCAACTTATCAATAGTTCACCCAATTTTCCATGTTTCTATGCTCCGAAAGTATTATGGTGATCCATCCTATGTATTGGATTTCAGCTCAGTCCAATTGGATAAGGATTTGACTCATGTTGAGGAGCCGCTGGCTATCTTGGACAAACAGGTTCAGAAGTTTAGATCAAAGAACATTTCTTCAATGAAGGTTTAATAGTGGGGTCATCCGGTCGAGGAGGCGACCTGAGAGACCGAGCATGACATGCAAAGTTTATCCTTACTTTTCGTCATCTCACGTATGTCTCTATGCATGTTCGAGAATGAATGTTTGTTTTAAGAGAGGGAGAATGTAACGACCCGACTGATCATTTTGTGTTATTGCACATCATTTCCCCTTTTTGATACTTCACACATGTATAATTTTGATTTTATGACTTACGGGGTTGATTGGTTTCGTTCCGAGAAGGTCTCAGGTTTATTTAGACCCTTTGATTTTTGGCTTAGAAGCTAACGCTGATTATGTTGACCAAACCTTGAATTTTGTAAAAATACCCAGAACGGTATTTTGATGGCTCCGATGGGTTCGTATAAAGATTTTGGACTTGAGTGTTTGCACGGAATCGAATTCAGAGGCCCGTAGGTTGATTTTTGTTGTTTTGTCGGAAATTGGCAATTTGAGGTTTAGAAGTTTGACCGTAGGTTGAATTTTAGCTATCGAGTTTGAAATTTGGTTTTCAGGACTTGGAATAGTGCCGTTATGATATTTAGAAATTGTCTGCAAA
The DNA here is from genome assembly GCF_000393655.2 of Nicotiana sylvestris. NCBI lineage: Eukaryota > Viridiplantae > Streptophyta > Magnoliopsida > Solanales > Solanaceae > Nicotiana > Nicotiana sylvestris. The sequence continues at coordinate 40,687,237 of NC_091062.1, forward strand.
ATTTGGTGTTATTTGGAGTTGATTTGATAGTATTCGGACGCTTGGTTGCAATTCTATAAGTTCTTGAACTTTTCTTTGAAATTCATGCGTTTTTATGTCCAATTTGTAGTTTTAGATGGTATTTTTGTGTATTGATTGCGCGAGCGAGTTCATATGATGCTTTAGACTTGTCTGGATGTTTAGTTTGGAACACCTAGGGCTCCGATGAGTTTCAGACATGTTTTGGAAGGTTTGGAGTAAAAACAGGATTTGCCAGTGTGCAGGTGATCTGATGTGACAAATGCGAGCACCAACATCACAATTGCAAACATAGTAGGGGGTCTCAGTTGTTGCAATTGCGATGCCTGGTTTGCACTTGCGAAGTCTGGGCTGGTTAGGTAAGTTCGCATTTGCGATGGGAACATGGTTTGCATTCGCGAACCCACTGCCGCATTTGCGATGTTTCCCCTGGGCTGTCAGTGCCGCAATTGTGAGAAATTATTCGCAATTGCGACATCTACAACTGAACAAAAGGTTAGAGAGTCAGGATTTCATATCATGTTTATCATATTTTAGAACCCTAGGCTCGGTAGGAGGCTATTTGGAGAGGGGAGTTTTATCTACAAATTTTGGGTAAGTGATTCTAACCAATTTCCAACTATATTTCATGATTATATCTTAGATTTAACAGCAAATTGCTGATAATCAAAGAGGAAAATTGGGATTTTTTGTCAAAGTTTTGAAAAATGAATATTTGAGGTTTAAGAGTCGATTTGGACTCAAATTTGAAAACTACTCACATATATGGACTCGTGGGGGTTATGGGCAGTAGGAATATACCATTGGACACGAGTTTTGATAGGGCAAGTCCGACGTTAACTTTTGTTGACATTTTTGGAAAATGTGTAAAGATCATAGCTTTATCTATTATAATTTATTTCTCTTGCATTGGTTGATGTTATTAAGTCATTTTTGGTTAGTTTTGAGCTGTGTAGAGGCGAATTTTAGGGGAAAAACTATATTCGAGGTTGATTTGGCCTAATTGAGATAAGTATCATGCCTAACTTTGTGTGGGGGAACTGCCCTTGAGATTTGGATTGATTGTGTTATTTGTGTTATGTTAAGGACGTGTATGCGAAGTGATGAGTGTGTACACGGGCTATATATGGTATTTGACCTTTCTAGGTTATTTAGACTCTTTCTATGCCTTTAATTGAATTGTCATAATATGTTGTATCTTTCATTGTTAATCTACTCTTACACACTTCATTTGACATTGTTAACACTTGTCCTGCCTCTTACTTGTTATATTTGATCTCATGTGCCTTAGTTGAGGCCGTTACATTCCTTATTGTCTTGATACCTCTTTAATTGAACTACTCTTATTTGAAGTTGTTATTTCGTGGAATATCTTGTTATTGAGTTATTGGCGTTGAAGTTGTAAAATCCGTTATCACATTGAGGTGAAGTTGTTAATTGTTGAGGTATATTTTCTTGTTGAGTATTCCTCAATTATCTTGTTGTTATTGAGATTATTATGCATATTGTGGTTGAGCCATGGGTTAATTGTCGTGAAATATTGGTATTGTTGATTTTAGCAAGTCATGGCATATGGGCACTTATGGTGCGAGTTGTTGTTGTGTTGTGATTTTGATACACATGTAGTGGTATAAGGCCAAGGGTTGATATGCATGCAGTGAGATAAGTTGGGCTTAGTACGAGTGTTGTTAGTAGGGGAACTACTTGAAGCCACACGGTGGGATAAGGTGGGCAACACCTGTAGCTATTTTGGGGAAAAAGATTTTCAAAACTAAATGTGAGGCTCACGCGGTGATATAAGGAAAGATTGTGGTTGAAATTGTGAAATGTGAATACGAGGCGGCACCTCAGTTGTGATTCGCTTTGTACATTCCATGTTGAAAAGGTTTATCAGTTGAACAGTTCTTGTTGTTTTCTTCATTGTCTTACTTGTTTTTGTCTGTATTTGATTACTTGTGGTTATCATCATGTGTTCCCTTCTTGTTGCCTTTTTGCTTTAAATTCTGTCATTAGCTACATTATTAAACTGCTTTGTTATTATTCATTTCTCCGATTTTTATTACTTCTCGTTATTATATTTTGTTATATTTATCTTGTCCTAGTAGGTGCCTTGACATGACCTCATCACTACTCTACCGATGTTAGGCTTGATACTTACTAGGTACCGTTGTGGTGTACTCATACTATGCTTCTGCATATTTATGTGCAGATTTAGGTACGTCTGTCCATGCTGGACACTAGTGATTGATTGATTAGTTGCTTTTAGAGTCTTCAAGGTATACTTGCTCGACGTTCGTAGGCCTTGAAGTCACCTTCTACTTTTGGATATTCTACTTTTATTTCTTGTTGCAAAACAGTATTGTATTCCGAGACTATTAGTACATTCTTGTAGAGCGTATGATTATGTTCTACTAGGTTTTGAGAGTTGTTGATAGTTGTACTATTGAGTTCTATTATGATAGTTTAAATGGTTTAATTTGAAGTTATATTATTATTTCTGCTATTTCTCAATGCATGTTAGGCTTACCTAGTCTCAGAGATTATGTGCCATCATGACATCCTAATGTGGGAAATTGGGATCCTGACACAACATATGGATGAGTGTAGACACGGGAGGATTCATTGATTATTGAGGCTACACTGGCCTATGAGAAGGTTAGAGGTTATACGATTTCTTATGAGGTTTCTATAAAAAGTTTTACCCCCTTTCTAATGGGATGTATATACTATGATATGAGTCTAGATCGCTTGAGGTAGATGATAGGACTGTCACGAGGTTCAATATGTATTTGGACAACTGATTTGGAATGTTTTATGGTTAGTGCAACACTAGTCATTGTGTGTTTTTGGGTTATGTGATTGTAGCTGAAAGCCAAATTGGGGATCCTACCATCGACGATTGGATCACATGGTCATATGTTGTTGCAGTCTTGGACTTCGCTACGGTTGTGGATTAGTTATGGCTTGAGGAGGATGACTTCGAGATTGATTCGAGCAAGGAATTTGCTAGGGGCGTGTTATATTTTACCTTGCTGTTATATGGAGGTTGTGGAGTGGCTCAGGTTGGATAGTGCTTTGTGGATGTAGTGTGTAAAGGAAAATAATTCGCTCAGTTGTTTCTTTTTGGAGTATTCATATGCCAATGGAGCACTAATCGTTCGTCATGTTTTGCTATGTAATAGGGACTAGGACTGAGTGGGCGGCTCTCGTGGATAATTCTAATAATTCAAGATTCAAGATATGGTACCTAAGGCTTTTTATATTCGTCGTGTGGCTGAGGAAATGAGATTGATGTTGGATTAGGGAAGACTCTTGGGGTATTTCTGTAACATTATCGATTTTGCGAGGCAGTGTTTGGGAGATGGAAGAACAACTTTAGATTCATAGAAGATCTCTTCAGAACATATATTTTGGTCTGAGGTACTATTGGGTGAATAAGAGAGAACAAAGTGTCTTACGAGTCTTAGGACGACGAGATTTCATGTTAGGATCACTTGGGATGAATTTTGATTGAGGTCCATATTATACTGGGAAAGAGAAGTGTTGTCGTGAAGGCGAGTCATGAGTAACCAGAAGAAGTTGGGTCCATTTAGTAGTGGCTTGGATCAGCATGGTAATAGAAATGATCGGTTCTGTTGGTATATCTCACGACCCGGAATCTCACGCTCGGGAACGTGATGGCACCTAACATTTTACTTGCTAGGTAAGCCAACATTATCCAAATTACATAACCAGTTTTAATAATTTAAGATCAATATAATTAATAATAACAAAGTGTAATAATTTGAAGTATACTATTAAATACTAAATAACAAAGTCTAAGTATATTCAAAAATCTGGAGTCATGAATACATGAGCCTTTAGAGTACTATAGATAAAGTCTGAACAAAATAAAACTGTTTGAAACTAAATAAACAGTAAGTACAGAATGGAAAGGGGACTTTAGGCTGCGGATGCCGTGCAACTATACCTCAAGTCTCCTAAAGTAGCTGAATCCAGGCAGTCTCGCTACACACTACTGGGACCAACACCGATATCTGCACAAGACGTGCAGAAGTATAGTATGAGTACAATCGACCCCATGTACTCTATAACTGCCGAGCCTATCCTCGACGAAGTAGTGACGAGGCTATGGCAAGTCATTTACAAATAACCTATACAAAATAATTATAACAGATAAATAGGAATAAAAATAAAGCAATAAACTCATATAAACGGACACGAAGGTCAACTACCAGAGAGCCCCAGAATAATAAAGTCTCAAGTTTCATTTCACAAATATCGAGGTTAATTTAACAATCACAAACAATTACAATATATCAAGCGGTTGTTGCGCGCAACCCGATCCCACCGTATCATCATCTGTTCATATCATAATCTATCATTATTCCTTCAACATGCCCGTGCACGCAGACATGCCCGTCCCCTAGCGCGTACGTCACCCCAATATCTTTCATACAACATGGTTCTCAAGGTTAAATACCCTCAAATCCAAGTTTAAATATGTTACTTACCTCATAATGTGCAAATCACAACCCCGACAAGCCCTTTCCACCCGTATCAGCATCCAAACGACTTGAATCTAGTCATAAACAACAAAATATCAACAAATAATGCCGTAGGAAACAACTTCAAACAATAAAGTTTCAATATTTATCAAAATCAAAAAGTCAACCCGGGCCCATACCTCAAAACCTAACAAAATTCTCGAATTTCGGATACCCATTCGATTACGAGTCAAACCATACCAAAATCATCCAATTCCGACCTCAAATCGACCTTCAAACCTCTATTTTTCACTTTTGAAAAATGTCCACAAAAACTCCCATTTCTTTACTTTAATTCACTAATTAGATGCTAAAAAAAGATGGAATCACAAAATAATAACAAATTCGAGTCAAAAACACGTAACCCGATCTAAATCTTGAAAATCCCCTAAAACATCGCCCAAAACTGAGTGCTACAACTCAAAATATGAAATAATAACTCTAATCCTCGATTTGGGTTTTTATATTTGGTGCCCAGGTATTATGAATCTCGATTGCGGGACCCACCTCACGAGCACGAAGAACAAATGATCGCTGCCCTCAAAATTCACTACACGAACACGATGCCACAGTCGCGAACGCGATGGTTACCGAACCTAACTCTTCGCAAATGCGCTCACAATACCGCGATCGCGAAGGCTTGAAGCCTGATGCTCCAGCTGACCCCTACTCTTCGTGAACGTGTGAACCATCTCGCGTCCGCGATACCCTAAGACCTCAAAGATTCGCGAATGGGTGCCCAGTATTGCGAACACGATGAATGAATTACCACCTACCAGCGACAACCCTTTTTGATCGCGAAAGAGGAAACTAGATACAAAAAATCAGCAGTCCAACAAAGTCAAAAATGAAGCTGAACTTGATTCGAATCACACCCTAGGCCCCACAGACCACATCCAAACATACAAACAGATCCTAAAACACGATACAAACTTATCTTACCCTCAAATCACATCAAACAACATCGAAAGCACGAATTGCACCCCAATTCAAGCCTAATGAACTAATTAATTTTAAACTTCTAAAACTAATGCCGTATCATGCCAAACCAACTCCGATTGACCTCAAATTTGCACACAAGTCATAAATGACACAACACACCTACCATTTCTCCCAAAACTGAAATTCGAACCCGATATCAACAAAATCCACTTTTGGTCAAACCTCTCAACCTTCCAAACCTTCAACTTTCCAACTTTCTTCAATTTAATCCAAAATGACCTACGGAGCTCCAAACCAATATTCGGACATACGCCTAAGTCCAAAATAACCATACAAAGTGATTGGAACCTTCAAACTCCATTACGGTATTGTCTACACAAAAGTCAAAACTCAAGTTAACTCTTTTAACTTAAGCCTTCAACTTTGAGACTAAGTGTCCCAATTCATTCCGAAACCTCCCCGGAACCAATCCAATCACCCCGACAAGTCACATAACCATAATTAAGCATAGAGGATACGACAAAAGAGGGAACATGGCTACAATACACAAAATGACTAGCAGGGTCGTTACACCGCCACGTGGACTAATGATATGCTGACAGGTGGCATACGAGTCAAAGTGATAAAGAAGAATGAAGGTTAAGAAAAGCATCGGTAAAACACCCACGGGATCGCTCATAAGATACTGTACCTAGGAGATGGAAAAGAAGAGATAGGTGTGAGATGGATAATTAAAGACCACGAGGAAGGAAGGTTCATTAATAGCCAGGAATATAGAAAGAAATCGACATAATTCCTGGTTGTGCGCGATTGACTATTATTACCATAACCATTACAAATTAACAATATAACGGGAAATCAATGTAATAAATATTAGTAACGGGCGAGAATTAAGCAGGGAAAAATTGTTCCATATTGTACCCTTATATAAATCTCCTTTACCATATATTATACGATAAGAAGAAAATCACGAAATTATACTTTCAATCACTTATATTTTATTCTCTGCTATTTGAAAGATTTTGTTCTCTCTTCTTGGAAGGAAGCTACGATTATCAATAAGATTTTTTTCCTTATTCACTCAATATTTTGTTACCATTATTTTCTATTCATCTATATTAGGAAAAGTGAAGTAAAATTGGTTAAAAAACTCTAATTATTCTTTTATTTGCTTTGACCACACAAATTATTTTTTGGTTAGAAAAATTGGTTCCGTTAGCGATAAATCTAGTAAACTTTTCACTTTTCATTTATATATTTTGTCTTTAGCAACCAATTATGCCTGACACTAATGAAATTGTTCAGGTCAAGGATGGACAACAAGAAAGGACTCCTCCACACCACACACCCATGCATACTCCTCAACGTTCACGAGAAAATTTGCCTATCAGATCCACTAATCATACCACTGGACAACAATATGAAGAACAATAAAATGTGCAAGATAACTTGAAGCAATTTATCATGCAACAAATAAGTGAAGCTTTGCGTCCTTTTGCAAGTGGTTTACCGAGTGTTGCGTGCTTCTGCAAGTTATTTACCAAGTGTTGTTAAGGCTTCACCACCAGTTAACACGACTGTGGAAAACCCTCATTTAGGGCTTGGAAACTCGGAAAGTGGAGAAATACCAAATTATTCTTGAATTGGACGGTTAGGTATGCCAAATAGTTATTTACAAAATCTAGTTCTAACATTGCAGAAATAACTCAAGGAACAAAATGAGCGGATGGAATAGATACCGAGAGTAATGCATGTGATTAAAGGAGTGGATATTGACAAACATTCAATGCAACCACGGAAGCCAAGTGGATCACCTTTACGAATACCAAAAAAGTTCAAGATGCCTTTTCTTCCCAAGTATGATGGGACTACCGACCCACGAGATCACGTTATTGCATTTACTACAGGAGTCAAAGGAAACGATTTAACCAAGAAAAATATCGAATCAGTGTTGGCAAAAAAATTTGGTGAAACATTTATAAAAGTGGCACTAACATGGTGTTATCTCTTACTTGAAAATTCAAATAACTCTTTTGCTGAGTTTGCAGATTCATTCATAAAAGCACATTCGGGAGCTCAAAAAGTAGAGAAAATAATGGAAGTTATCTTCAAGGTAAAACAAGGGAGTGCGGCATTTCTATGAGAATTCGTGGATCGATTCCAGTGAGAAAGAATGATGTTACCTCGTGTACCTGATAATTAGGCATAAATGTCATTTGCAAGCAGCCTGAATGAGAGAAGTTAGAAGCCACGAGAATATTAAAGTAAAGTTTATGGGAATTTCTTGCAACTACTTGCATTGATGTTTATCACAGGTAAAACACAAAGTTATGAATAGAAGAAGATACGGTGTTCCAACCAAAGGTGAGGAGAGGTTCGAACCTAGATCCTCAGAATCAAAAAGGAGATCCGCATGGGACCTGTGGGCGAGATCATAGGCCAAAACCAGAGCATGCACAATTTGATCAAAGATTACGGCAGAAGGAGGAAAGTTCTATTTCTCGATTTGGAAAGGAAGGGGATATAACAAGTGCAAACATCAAAATTCCCAATTAAAAATAGGAGATTACAATTTCAATGCCAGTACTTCCGAGTTAGTAGCTGTGTTAAGAGGTATGGGTGATAAGGTGTAATGGCCAAAAGAGATAAAATCGGATCCCATCAAAAGAAGTCAGCAATTCTGGTGTGAATTCCATAATGCTCAAGGTCACAGAACAACATATTGCAGGCTCCTTCAAATGGAGGATGATTATTTATTGAGAAAGGGTTATCTCACTAATTTATTTAGTGAGAAAGGAAAGTAGTCTTATATCAAAAACAAGGAAGAATCGTCAAATCCCCCATCCCAAAAAGGATGGTGAATATAATAACCAGGGGTGAGGAGGTTAATAGAGTTACATACACGGACACAAAAAGAACAACCAACATCTCAGTGACCTACGGAAAGCAAATGATAGGTCTTGGAAGGAGAAAGTAAAACATTTGACAATGAGAATGCAAATGGCTTGTTCATCCCTCATAATAATGTGCTGGTAATAACTTTACTTATTCATAATTTTAATGTCAAATGAGTTTTGATTGTTCCAGGTAGCTATGTGAATATCGTATTATTAAGCATGGCCAATGAGATGCAAGCGACTGATCGTGTGATACTTAAGGCTCGATCTTTATCTAGGTTCGACAATTCAAATGTGATAACAAAGGGAGAAATTACGTTATCTACATTTGCCAAGGGTGTTGTTAAAGACACCAAATTTCAAGTGGTGGATGCAGGCATAACTTACAACATAATTTTAGGAAGGACGTGGATACATGACATGGATGAACTGCCGTCAACTTTACATCAGGTTATCAAATTTTTGTCACAATGGGAATTCGTCGATCAAGGGAGATCAACAAGCGGCACGAGAAACCAACAAAGATTTTGCGGCAAGCGAAGCATCCAAAGATGGAGATGAAAGCAATTACAGTGTCGAGCTGAGGAGCTTTTATTTTCTACCTCAAATGAAAGTACGAGGGAGAAAAAGATATAGATGCGAGGCCCGACGTGATCCATGATCCGGAGGAATGAGACTAATAAAACAACAATGGAAGAACTCGAAGCTTTTGTATTATTCGTTCACTGGTCCGACAAAAAAATCCATGTTGGGACAAACCTAGGTCAGGAGTTGAAAACTAAGTTAATTGATTTTTTGCGCACTAACGTTGATTGCTTTGCCTGGTCTCACTTAGATATGGCAGGTATCCCACCGGTGGTGATGATTTAGAAGTTGAATAAAGATCCATTACACCCCCCGATGAAGCAAAAGAAACGAAAGCAGGGAGCATTCAAAAATCAGGTAATTCAAGAGGAGGTGCAAAAACTTCTGAAAATTGGTTTAATTCGAGAGGTAAAATACCCTGACTGGTTAGCTAACACTGTTGTAGTACCAAAGAAAAATAGAAAATGGCGAGTGTGTAGATTGTACTGATCTAAATAAGGCATGTCCCAAACATTAATTTCCTTTACCGCATATTGATCAACTAATTGATTCTACCACAGGTCATGAACTTCTAAGTTTTTTAGATGATTATTCTTGATATAATCAAATAAAAATGGATCCCTGTACGGGAAAACAATTTCTTTTATTACAGACAGGGGGACTTACTATGCCTTTTGATTAGAAGAATGCTGGAACTGTACCAGAGGTTGGTGACCTAAATGCTCCAAGAATATTTGGAAAAAAATCATGGAAGTCTACATCGATGACATGCTAGTAAAATCTGCAGAAAACAGAAGATCATCTTAGGCATTTGAATGAAACCTTTGACATACTTCACAAGTATAACATGAAGTTGAACCCGAAGAAAGCGCCTTTGGCATGGCCTTAGGTAAATTTTTAGGTTTTCCTATCTCTAACATGGGAATCAAAGTAAATTTTCTTAGATTTAAAGAGATGAAAGAGATATCAGATGTGCTCACGAGTAAAAAGGAAGTACAAAGGTTAATAGGTAGAGTAGCAGCTCTGGGGAGATTCATATCTAGATCCTCAGAGATGTGTTTTAAATTCTTTTCTTATTAAAAACACAAAATCAAAATCAAATTTAAAGGACTGATGATTGTCAACAAGCATTGAAAGATTTTAAAGCATATATGTCAAAACCACCTCTGTTGCCAAAGCCAAGGGATGAAGAGAGATTTCTCATTTACTGTCATGACCCAAATCCACTAGTCGTGATGACACCTAACCCAATCTACTAAGTAAGCAAACAATCACATGATAACAATGAAATAGAATAATCATGGTTCAATAACTCAAAAATGGAAAAACATCATAAAGTATATGAGAATAAAACCATAATACTGCTACAACCATCCCTAAAATCTGGTGTCAACGAGTACATGAGCACTACCGAATAATAAGATACAAAAAAAATCTTGTAATACAATTGTCTGAACAATAGAAAAGTAAAGATAGAAATAACTAAAAGAGGACCTCAAGGACTGCAGACGACATAGTAACTACCTCGTAAATCACCTCGACCAGATGTACCTGGTCTGCACACGAAGTGCAAAGTATAGTATGAGTACAACCGACTCATATACTCAATAAGTAATAACACTAATCTTGGGATGAAAGCAGTGACGAGCTCAAAAATGTAGTCAAATATAAATATCAATAACTAGTAATAGTTTAGAATATAAAGGAAAACCGTAGAAACAAGTATCTCAAAGGTATCATGATTAACTTTTTCACATTTAAGAAATTTAGACATGCTTTCAATTATAGCAGTTAAAACCCAACACAGAAAGAGCATTCGATTTAACAACTAGCACGTGGAAGGTACACTTCTATGCCTAGATGTCAAGTATACATGTCAATCAATAATGTCACAATGGATCCATCACTATTTATGCTTAGTAATGTACGGGTACCTGCCATAACAACCCATCATCAAAGCACATATATAAAACACTGTGCCTGCGCCCACTGCTGGCATGTCAGACTCCGGATGGGTGGATCCTTACCAAGCGCTAATCATATTTAGTTTGGCTCAATAGTGAGGCCTGGTGCATACATCACCCCAGAAAAAGCACTTACCCCAATATGGACCTAATGTACGCGTCACCTCAAAATAAATATCAAACTAGCTCTATGGCCCAAACTAAGTCATTTACCATTCTTGTCTCAGATAAACACATCTCAAATGCTCAGTTTAACGGTGTTACACATATGATGCATCAATAACATGTGAGGATTCAAATAAGAAGAATTGAGATAGATACATCATACATGGATATTGCATTATGACTTGGAACATGTGCAAAAATAGGGCATATGGCTCTGAAATATCAAGAATAGCCCTATCAAGTCTCAAACAAATAGTACTTAGCCTGGACATGATGTCTAACATGAATTACAGTTCGAATGATCAAACAAGTAGGGAAAAAATGCAAGGATAACAAGATATGACAGTAAAACAAGACTGGTAATAGCCTAAAGGCCTCCCCAAACCATGAACACATCGGTGCACGTACACACACCCATCACCTAGCGCATATGTCACCCTAATATCTTTCAGATAACGTAGTTCTCAGTGTTAAATACCACCAAATCCAAGTTTAGATGTGTTACTTACCTTAAAACACGCAACTCAATACTCCAAGAAGCCCTTGTCTCGTGAATCGACCTCCAAACGACTCGAATCTAGTCATAAACTACTTAATACCATCAATAATAGCTATAGGAAACAATTCAAAAAGATAATGCTAAGGTCTTGAATCAAATACGCAAAGTCAACTCCGGGCCCACACCTCAGAACCGAACAAAATTCACAATTTCGATCACCCATTCAATTATGAGTCCAACTATACTAATTTCATCCAATTCCATCCATAAATCAACCCTCAAATCTCCAAATCTCGCTCTCCAATAACATAATATAAATTCCTCAAATTTCACTCAAATTCACATAAACTTGGTGTAATAATCAATGGGTAATCAATATATATCCTTAAAAGTGACTAAACTTCACTTACATCTTAAATTCTTGAAAAAACCCTCTAAAAAACCGCCCTTAGCCGAGCTCCACAAGTCCAAAATAAGAGAAATTACTCAAATCGTCGATTAAAAAATCTGCCCAGCGATCTCGCTTCTGCGATCCAAATTGTGTGCATGCGCATTCCACTTAAATCCCTAACCTACTACTTCTGTGGTCTGTCCCCCGCATTTGAGCATCCGCTCCGGCAAAAAATACTTCGCACATGCGGTCCCTCCTCTTTTGCATTTCCTTCGTTGCAGAAGCGACTCCGCTTCTACATAATCATGCATGCCTCTGCGATATCCTGGCTTCCAGCCTTCCTCCACTTCTGCGATCAAGCTACCGCTTCTGTGGCCTCGCGCCTGCAAAAAAATATCGCAGGTGTGGTTGCATCAGGTAACGGAAATTCCAGCTATCTCTCTAAGTGTAAACATATTCTGCCAACCATCCGAATCACACCCGAGGCCTCCCGAACCTTGACCAAACATACCAACAAGTTCTAAAACACAATATAAACTGGGTCGAAGCTTCAAGTCATATCAAGCAACACCAAAACAACGAATCACACACCGATTCAAGCCTAACGAACTTTCAACTTCTAAAACTAGTGCCGCATCATATCAAACCAATTCCGAATGGCATCAAATTTGGCACACAAGTCATAAATTACACAACGGACCTACTCCAACTCCCGAAACTAAAATCTGAGTCTGATATCAAAAAAGTCAACTCTCGGTCAAACCTCTCAACCTTCAACTTTTAAACTTTCATCAAAAAGCCTCAAACCTACCTACGAACCTCCAAATCAATATTCGGACATACGCCCAAGCCCAAAATCATTATACAAAGCTATTGGAACCCACAAAACTCCAATCCAAAGTCGTGTATACAAAAGTTAAATTTCGGTTAACTCTTTCAACTTAAGCCTTCATCCTTGGGACTAATTGTCCCATTTCACTCCAAAACTTCCTCGAAACCAAACCAACTACCCCGGCAAGTCACATAACCACAAATGAACATAGAAGAAATGATAAATAGGTAAAGGGTGATGAAGTCCAAATCCACTACTAAAAAGTAAGCGGACATGGTGGCATGTAATATAATATACCCAACTATGAGTCGGGGTCGAATCCCACCGAGAATAATATGTAGTCTATTAGGCAATGTATGAGAATTATCACTTAATATGCTGAGACAAAGACTTAAAAGGGTTTTGAAAAAATATTTATTTCTAAATGAAAAATTGAAAACTAACCTAAAAAGCAAGTAAAATGATCAATGGCTACAAGCATGGATACATGGGAAATTACGCGCAAGTAACGATCCAATATTTTTCACAATGTTACAAATATGAGCGAGTTTATGTTAATTAGCCTCGGGTAATAATTCTATTTTAGCTTCTTCCGAAGACTAAACTTCCTAATTGAATTATACCTAAGACAAATAAGAGATTAAGAGAACCCGATGTGACTACAAGTAGTTCAATCCTATCCCTTGGTAGAATCTATATAATGAGGGTTAATGCCTCATGTTATTGTTAATCAATCTATCCCAATCCCAAATTACCTTTTGTAAGATTAATTCAAAGTTAATGGGCAAGTCCTAGGGTTCGCTAATTCCTTTGGAAATATTAAAGAACAAGAATAAATAAAGAAACAATAACTTACTTCATAAAAAATAAAAATCGTTCAATACATAAGCACAACAAGATATTGTATACAGTGATATCACAGGGTCCAATTTCTCACTATCAAAGCACCTCGGAAGACCGTCTCGAGGTTCCGGGGCTACAAGGATACGATCGGGATTCCTCCCTCAAGGTTCGTCGACACTCGACCTTATGATAATGTCAACCAACCCGGGTCCGGATGTCATCTAGTGGTCACATCTCCATATCTTTGTAATTAATGCTTGTTGTACTATGATGGGATTTTCCTCCTATATAAAAAGGATACTTATCACTTTGTAAAGGTTGGTTGCTCCACTTACTCCACAAGAAATATAAGAAACATTCTCTTTGCTTTCTCATATACTCTCCCGATATTATTTCTTTCATTTCTTATCCTCTTATTTGTTCATCATTTATTGCTTATCATTGGCCATAAAGAGCCTTCGTTGATTATTTTGTATCTGTTAGACCTATCCCAATCACCCGCGATAGCTCGAATTCGACCTCGAGGCTACATATCGACAAGCTCGAGGCCCCGAGTAACTAACCTAACGGTTTGATTATAGATCCCTCCTTAACTCCATTTCATCCTTAGATCTAATACATTTAGCATCTACTGCTTAACAAACTAGCATAAAAATAGATCATTTTTAGAGTCCCATAAACAAATTTAATTGTTATTACCATTTTTGCGGTAAACAGATATTTAATCCAACTTTTACATATGAATATTCCTATAAACAAGATTCAAGTGTTGGAATAAATACGCTACACTTAGATATTTTTTACAAAGCAAGGAAATGAAGAAATAAGTAAAAATGGGTAAGAAAATCTCCACCAAAAGCTTCAAATCTTCAAGTCCCAAGTGTGTGTGCAAGAACCCTAGCTTCAAAACTTGTGTTCTTAGTCAAGAGACCAGAAAAATAATAGTGATTATTTTCTTGCTGGTTTCATCACTCAATGCAAGTTATCTTTCATGCTTTTTCTTGTCCAATATCTTCGATTTCAAGTCAATATGTCTAACTCAGTGAATATAGGCGAAACAACAATCTCAAGTACCATGGGGAGAATGGTGTGGATGTTCCGGGTGTTGGTGTGCTACCACAAAACCCTGGGAATGCGCCAGGACCAATCCCCGTGGACGCGGTCTCACGCGACACCCAACACATCGATATAAGCTCGCATACCAACAGGAGCGAGCGTCAGGGAGATCAAACAAGAAGCTCGGAAAACCCCGACCAGGGAAGAACGTGAGGTTAGCCTTCATGTAATTTTTGAAATGTAGCAGACAATAGATAGCTATTGCTTAGTTGCAAAGTCATAAGAAAACTCCCACCACGGTAGCACCGAGGACAACTCCCCCAGCTGAACAGGTACCGGAGAGATCAAGCGATAACGGGTCGGTGACCGATCCCTCCATCATAAAAATGCTCGAGGACCTCACCAGGAGGATTAATTTGGGCGAGAAGATGATAGAAGCCAACGACAAAAAGATCAAAACCTATAACTCCAGGGTCAATCAAATTCCGGGTGCACCCCCGGTCTTGAAAGGTGTGGATTCGAAGACGTTCATACGAAGGCCGTTCCCCTAGGAAGCTGCACCGAAAACTATCCAAAGAATTTCAGAATGCCAGAACTCCCAAAGTACAACGGGACCACAGACCCCAATGAACACGTCACTTCCTACACTTGCGCGGTAAAAGGCAATGATATAAAGAACGACGAGATCGAGTCCGTATTTTTGAAAAGGTTCAGGGAAAAACTCTCGAATGGGGCCATGATGTGCTATCACAACATAGCTCCTAACTCCATAGACTCATTCGCCATGCTAGCAGACTCCTTCATAAAGGCACATGCCGGTTCCATAGAAGTAGCAACGAGGAAATCTGACGTTTTCAAGATTAAGGAAATGGAGAACGAGATGCTGCAGGAATTCATATCTCACTTTCAAATGGAAAGGATAGAGCTACAACCAGTCTCCGACGACTTGGCAGTGCAGGCTTTCACTCAAGGTCTGAATGAAGCTTGGTGGCTTCTAAACAATTGAAACAGAATTTGATCTAGTATCCAGCCATGACCTGGTTGGACGTCCACAACCGGTACCAGTCGAAAATCAGGGCCGAGGATGACCAGTTGGGAGCCCCCTCGGGCTCAGTATACCCAAGCAGGATCCTGACAAAGGAGACAAAACCAAACAAAGAAACATATCAGCCAAACGTTGAAGACAGGAGGAACGCCCCGAAGTGCAACCCACCACGCAATGATCGAAGGATAGATCGAGGATAGGACCCTCAGGGACTCACTAACAGAGCCAAAGTCGATAGGAGTGCAGGGCCAACGGGGGCACCTCACTTGTCAGAATACAACTTAAATGTCGATGTATTGGACATCGTGTTCGCCATTAGTAAAATTAGAGACTCCAGATGGCCCAGGACTATACAATCAGATCCTTCACAAAGGAATCACAACTTAGTGTGCAAGTTTCACAACACTCACGGCCACATGATCGAGGATTGCCACGAACTCTGAGAAGAGGTAGCTCGACTACTTAACAAAGGTCATCTCTGGGAATTCCACAACGATCAAGCAAAAAAAGTTTCGGGAAAGAAAGGCAGCCAAGAAGAACAAAGCAAACGAGCTACAACATATCAGTCACACGATCTTAGGAGGTGTCAATGCCCCGCAACAACCCGTAATGAGAAGGACAAAAATATCCATCACCAAAGAAAAGCGAACCCGGGGATATATTCCCGAGGACGCCCTCACTTTCAGCGAAGAGGACACTGAGACCTTGTCTCAGCCTCACAATGACGCACTGGTAATCCCTTTCCTTGTAAATTGTTTTCAAAAAAACGTGCACTCGTGGATCCAGGTAGCTCAACCCAACATTATCAGGTCGAGGGTGGTAGAGCAGCTCGGACTGCTTGACCAAATCGTGCCTGCCACTCGAGTCCTCAACGGATTCAACATGGCAAGTGAAACAACAAAAGGAGAAATCACACTCCCAGTCACTGTGGCCGGCGCGACCCAAAATGCCAAATTCCATGTCATCAAAGGAGACATGAGGTATAATGCCTTGTTCGGACGACCCTGGATACACTGCATGAGAGCAGTACCATCCACTCTCCACCAAATGATGAAATTCCCAACAAATGATAGAATTAAAATAGTGTACGGGGAACAACAAGCAGCGAGGGAAATGTTCGCGGTGCACGATATGGCACCGGTACCCATACCTCTACTTGCAAAATATCCAAAAGGGTAACCAAGCCACACCTCCGATTAAGCCCAATTAAACGAAATAAAGGACCATACCGTGTCCTCATCTCGAGTGACTAGAACATATCGACCCTCAAAATATCACCATCGCGTCTCACACTAAGGTATAACCATATCCCTTTTTATTTCATATTTCAGACTAACCCTTGTGCAGGCGCCTGATCGAAGGAGTCAGAACGTTAACCCAGCTCGATAACGTTGAGGTTTTAAAGCATCCATTGCACTCTTTTCCTTCGACCGAGTTTTTGTCCCGAAGAGGGTTTTACCGGCAAGGTTTTTAACGAGCCAACATCTGCATGCTGCCTAAGAGATTCAACAAGTTTCTGAGGTTTCTTTGTCAATCAACCTCAAAACACTGAGGGCATCCCCCCCGAAGGTAATCTACTCAGAAAAGCCAAGAGACGCCGAATCGAGTCCCTATAGGAAAATGATATACCAAGCCAAACGGTCGAACGAACCGTGTCCATATAACCGGGCCCCCGATGGCGAAAACGTGTATGCTTGTACCAAATAATTGAATAATAATTGTTAGCGAAGCATCTCATGCTCAAAAAGAAGCTCAACGCCTTCACAAAAACAACTCCTCTGCCGAAAATATCCCGAACACTCGGAAACTAGCGTCAACAATTTAACACCTAAATGACCTCTGGGTCGGGACTCCAAAATTGTATGCCTTTAGATAAGACAACGTGGAAACTGCTAAACATCTCTAATGCCAAAAGTACCTCAAATACTTGGAGACTGGCGTCAAAATCTCAAAAGAATAACGCACGGCCCCAGGGTCGGGATCTCCAAAATCGTAAGCCCTCCATGAGGCAATGCAGAGTTTGCAAAATATGTCTCCCGAGTCAAGAAACTCTCGAAGACTCAGGGACTGCCGTCAAGTGCCATCTCCATTGACTCATCAAAACTCGAGGCCATAAGACCCCGAACGGGCAGTCTCAATCTCGTAAGACCTACATAAGGCAACAATCGTATCTGTAAGACCTCAACAACATGAAAAACTATAAGACCTCAGCGGCATGAAAATCTGTAAGAACTCAACGACATGAAAAACTGTAAGACCTCAACGACATGTAAAACTATAAGACCTCAATGGCATGAAAATCTGTAAGACCTTAACAACATGAAAAACTGTAAGACCTCAATGGCATGGATAACTATAAGACCTCAACGACATGTAAAACTGTAAGACCTCAACGACATGTAAAATTCGTAAGACCTCACTAAAGGCATAGACCCGATCCCAAAGTTTCGGCTATATATCGAACTTGTAAGAACCCTAAAAAGGAATACCCTCGATATAGACGCCGAAACTACTTCACTCGGGACTCAAAGGCTCCGGCCAAACACAAGTGACTCCGGTCACACGGCTGTACCAGCTGAACTAACACGACTCGAGGACGCTCGACCGTCGCTACAAGGCATAAGAGCCATTGTCTCTAGCCCACACAGGCTTTCAATTACTCTGAATCTACATCGGAAAGAACCGGTTAAACATGCTACCCTCGACATAGGCAAATGAGCTTCGATCATGTCAGCTCCAAATCACAGGCTTCGAGCTACTCAGCTTCCGAGCCAAACCTCTCGAGGTGCTCGAACACCGCCTGAAGTTACTCGAAATCTAGGTTCTTCCCGAACCGACGACGAGTCAGGCAAAATTTACTTCAAAAGTCCTTAACAGGAGGAAAATAAATCCTACATAAACGGTTGCATCAACCAAGCATGTAAGAGCCATTGCCGCCAGCCTAATGAGCCTCAGAGCCACACACACTAAAAGGTCGCATCGACCAAACGCGTAAGAGCCACTGTCGCTAGCTTAAAATTTGAAAACTTGAGGGTCAAAATGAGCTTGTGTCGTAACCCAATTTGGAGACCGGACCCAAAATAGTTAACTATACATTCCTAAGGTCAAAGCGTAAGAGTCATTGTCGCCAGCTTATATTAAAAGGTCACTTCAACCCAAAGCGTGAGAGCCATTGTCTCCAGCTTACATTAAAAGGTCACTTCGACCCAAAGCGTGAGAGCCATTGTCGCCTGCTTACATTAAAAGGTCACTTCGACCCAAAGCATGGGAGCCATTATTGCCAGCTTACATTAAAAGGTCGCTTCGACCCAAAGCGTGAGAGCCATTTTCTCTTGCTTACATTAAAAAGTCGCATTGACCAAAAGCCGCCAGCCTAAAAACAGGCCATTCGAAGGTCAAATATGCTTGAGTCAATGTCTAACTCGGGGACTGAGCCCAAAATAGGTGGCCAAAGTATGCCTAAGAGAGAAAAAAAATGTAAGAGCCTACGGGCCAGTCCAATGAGCCCCGGGGCCACATTGCTACTCTGAGGATTCCCACCATCATGCAAACCAGCTCGCCTGGTCAAAATCAAGACAGAAAAAGATACAAAAGGACTAAAGCTGCTAGGTTTTATTTCATACACATGCAAGAAATGCAACATCCTGCTACAAACATGCTCTAACAATGCTACATACAGATGACAAAATCTATGCCCTCCCCTTGGGGCTATGGCCTGTCGGTCTCATCCTCGCTGTCCTCGGCATCGGGCAAAATCAACCGAGCATCACTCTCATCCGCCCTTGTTAGAGCCAATTTTTCCGAGAGGGCGATGCCCCTATCACGGATCTCCTCGAGGGTCTTTGTTCGAGATTTGCAACGAGCAGACTCTTCAATCCTCCCACCGTGGTCGAGAACCCTTCTCAGCTCAGCTTGAGCATCGACAACATCCTTTGAGTAGATGGCCATCCCCTGGTCAGCTTTAGATGGCCATCCCCTGGTTTCCGCCCGGGCGTCAACGATCTCAGCCCTGACTTTTGAAAGCTCAGACTTGAGCTTTGCAATCATTTCTGTCTGAACCAAAGCATTGTCACGAGTTATGCGGAGTTGAGCTTCAAAAGCAGGAACTTTGGCAAGAGCTTCCTTCCCCTCTAAAGCCTGAGCCTCGGCCCGAGCTTTCAATTCATCATGCTCATCTCTGGTCTGGCCAACTTCATCTCGAAGGCGCTCCAGGGCCACTATCTTTTTTTGCTACTGAAATAAACTAAGTATTAGCCTCGGGAACCAAGAGGTGGAATGCACAGTCACTTGGGACAGTAAACTACTTGCTACTTCAGGTGGTTCTCGTAATTCAGGCCCCTCATACTACAGATACACCAGCTCGACTTCCTTTTCATCACAAAGGAGCCTTAGGGATCTCTCCTCGTCCAGAGCTTTCCATAGCCTGGTTTCACAACAAAAAAGCCCAGACTTAAGCTTGTCGAATGCCTGCAGAAGGAAACTCAATAAGGAAGGGATGGTGCAAAGCTCGAAAAACCTGTGCCGAAACTCACCACAAAGTGAAGTCGCTGGGCTTCCTCGAAGGCCGAACGCACACCTACCAATCCAATCCCTTCGGCCCTAAAAGAGCCTACTCCGGTTGAAGCACGGTCGCTCGGTGTATGCGATCCCGAGTTTCTAATATCTCCCAAAATACTATCGATGAAAAAGGAAGGCGACAACAACGGAGAAGCCCTCTTTCCAGAACCGGAAGCCGCAGACATGACAGGCTCGGATGATGCTTCCACTCTGAAGCCCGGTCCCTCTCCGCCTTACTTTGAGCGCCATCACTTTGTGAAAGCACCTTTCGTTCATTGTTACCGTTCTTCAGCCCAGAAATAGAAACCCTTCCCCCTCTCCGAAGGAGCACGACCTCGCCTCGCCTCGAAAGGCTCTCCAATGCCTACAACAGTAAGACTAATATGCGTAAAGGGGATATGCTTCTCCACATGAAATAGGGGAAAGGAAAGAATAGAATAACACTCACCATGATATTTTTCTTCCCATCTGCCCCGGGACAAAGCTCGCCACTTGCGTTCATCACAGGTCGAGTGGATTGTCGATTCTCAGACCCAATCTGGCAAATTAGGAACATCGCCCGGTGCCTATGAAACAACTGTAGGAGAAGAAGGAAAGGCACGGTTATGAAACCAGTTCTCGCTATATGCAAGATTGATAAATCACGAGATGCACCACTTACGAGTATAATTCCATTCCTCAGGGAATGGCATGAGCTCAACAGGGATAATGTCAACGGACTGCACCCGGACGAAGCGACTCATCCACCCCCGATCTCCGTCTTTCTCGTCGTCAACAACAAAAGGCGTTGTCAATCGGCATCGCAAGGTCAGCAGGCCTCGATGGTGGAAGGGCCGGTACAACCTGATGAGATGACTAAGAGTAAATTCAAGCCCCGCTTTCTCCGCAAAAAATCTCATCATCAGCAATGTTCGCCAAAATGACGAATGGATCTGCACCAATGTAACCCGATATTCTAGGAAAAAGTCGAGCACAACTCTGTCATGGGGGCCCAGTGTGAAAGGATACGTGTACACATTCAAGAACCCATTGCATGATCTGTAATGCCCTCGCCCGGGGAAAGTGCCTGCAACATCACTTTCTCCCCCCATCCGCACTTCTTTCTCACTAATTCAAGATGCTCTTCCCCTATCAATAAAGTGTTATTCAAGGCATACTCTCGTTGATCCTGAAGATCGGAGGCAAAGCTCTCCTCTCCCCATCGAATAGGCCCCGACATATCGGCCATGGCGGTGATGGTAACAGTGACAAAATTAGAGAACTAAAAAGCAGGAATATATGCAACCGCGTTAGTGCTATAGTGCCAAAAGACTGGTGCAAAAAAAAAGCGTAGCTACTTAAAGTGGTGGGAATCCCTAAAAAGCCAAAAACGTCAATGAATATATATGGAAGAAACAACAATGGTCTGTTTCCTCAAAACCGGCTAAAAACAACATCGCCTGTACCGAGGTGGTACCCGACCTCGAGGACCTCTATCAGAATAAGGTTAGGCTCCAAGAAGCCAATAACACCTTCTCCAGTCCTGAGGTAGTATCCGACCTCGAGGACCTCCGTCAGAATAAGGTTAGGCTCCACGAAGCCAATAACACCTTCTCTAGTCCCGAGGTGGTACCCGACCTCGAGGACCTCCATCAGAACAAGGTTAGGCTCCATAAAGCCACTGACATCATTACAAGACTTGAGGTGGTACCCGACCTCGGGGGTTTTCAGGCTCAAAGGAAAGAACCATTTAAACCCCACCCGTATGGGTTTGGCCCCGGGGTACCATCTGAGATCGGACAAACCCTTTTTCAAAATCTATCTACAACGCTCTAAGGCTATTTATGCTAAGCCCAAGGCGAGTTTCCAGGAAACTCCATCAGAACAAGGTTAGGCTCCAGAAAGCCAGTGACATCATTACAAGACCTGAGGTGGTACCCGACCTCGGGGGTTTTCAGGCTCAAAGGAAAGAACCATTTAAACCCCACCCGTATGGGCTTGGCCCCGGGGTACCGTCTAAGATCGAACAAACCCTTTTTCAAAATCTATCTACAACACTCTAAGGCTATTTATGCTAAGCCTAGGGCGAGTTTCCAGGAAACCCGATTTTGGACGGACCTCCACTCGGGGACTGCCCTCGAGAGATCAAAGGCAGCCCCTATCCACGGGACTCTGAGAAAATATTTTCTCAAAGGTTACCACAAAGTTTAACTAATAAAACGTGATTCCAAGGCCCAAAATGTTACTTTCATTCTACTCGAAGTCAAGGTCCCGGCGACCCGAGTCCATCGGCCCGATTCGGGTTCGATCCAAGGGATCACAAATGGTTCCGCGCAAGGCCATATTAGTCATCCAAAGGCCAGAAAAAATACTCACACCTTGGTTTGGTATTGGCAACAGCAGGCGGAGCCATGCGTTTAGAGTCTCCACAAACATAAAAGAATATAGCAAGCATCGAAGGCACATTGGAGAAAATATCTTTGTATTCAGGAAACATTCAATTACAAAAGCCCACGAGGGGTCCTTACATATGATTACAAAAGCCCAATGAGGGGTCCTTACATATGATTACAAAATCCCATGAGGGGTTCTTACACAGAAATAAAGAAGTGAGATGATACACGCGCAGTGAAAACCTGACACCTAATCTACTCTCGAAGATTCATCTCCGGTATCAGCATCTCCGAGCTCCGCCCCCTCGAGCATGCATCCTCGACGGTGATACCTTCGACTGCCAACTCCTCTAGGTTACCCGCTAAATCCCTCGAAGCAATATCTCCAAGGGCAAAGATGAAGAAGAGGAAAGTGGGAAGGCAAAAAAGGAAGGTGATGCAGAAGTGGCAAAAAGAGACATAGCCCACCGAAGCCAAAAGTTGAAGATTCGGCGGGCCTCAACCCCGTTCGCACGGCCTCTCCGAGTCCACCTTCCGGGACATCGTGCCACGCGAGATTAACGGCCGATGCACCATTTTATCATTGGGAAACTAGGCCAAGGTAGGAGAGTGAGCAGCGGTGTGTAGTCCGAACAGTCTCCCAAGCCGTGTGGAGTCCAAGTATTCCTCTAAGTCAGAATAGGCTGACCCTCTTTGTCTCGTCACCTCGGTCTAATGACAACAGTAGTGATATCCGTAACAATAACGACAACAATAATGAGATAGTGTAATCTCGGTAAGCACAGCAAAGCCTAGGTAAAGGCTCATGTCACGACTGGTAAGAATGCCGCCGTAAGGTCTTAAAGTTAGAAACCACAGGCATGGTGGGTAGCAATAAGAGAAGGATAATGAGAATGGGACGAAAGGAATGAAAAAGGATGTTAAGAAACACTTTAATAAAAAGTTAGCATGGAAAGGCCCCATTTATAGGGGATGATAGTGTGGCCTACAGTGCCATCAACTCCTTTAGAAGACATATCGACAGGCGCAATCAATGTGCCATGTGGAACTGGATCGACAACGATA
This sequence comes from Nicotiana sylvestris, assembly GCF_000393655.2. Classification (NCBI taxonomy): domain Eukaryota; kingdom Viridiplantae; phylum Streptophyta; class Magnoliopsida; order Solanales; family Solanaceae; genus Nicotiana; species Nicotiana sylvestris. The sequence continues at coordinate 40,711,015 of NC_091062.1, forward strand.
TGGTCGTCTTGAAGAATGGAAATCTATAGCAAATTGAATGACACTGAAAAGACAAGTCCATGATATGTATCGATTATTGTGGAGATTTACATTGTAAGTATGATATTGTCAGTGTGACGGAACTACGAGAAGCCCAAAGAGTTGGGTGTCAAAAACCGTTTCTTATCACACCTCTCTAAGAAACGCAGGGACTATCTATATACGGTAAAATCAGAGGGTCCAATTTCTCACTATCAAAGCACCTCAGAAGACCGTTTCCAGGTTCCGGGGCGACAAGGCTACGATCGGGATTCCTCCCTCGAAGTTCGTCGACACTCTATCTTATGATAATGTCAACCACAGCCACGACAGAAACGGGGAGTTCCCAAGGCACGTGGCTAGGACTGACAGGGCCTAGAAAGCTACTCTAAGACCTGAGTCCAGATGTCATATAGTGGTCTCATCTCCATATCTTTGTCATTAATGCTTGTTGTACTATGATGAGATTTTCCTCCTATATAAAGGGGATCCTTATCACTTTGTAAAGGTTGGTTGCTCCACTTACTCCACAAGAAATATAAGAAACATTCTCTTTGCTTTCTCATATACTCTCTCGATGTTATTGCTTTCATTTCTTATCCTTTTGTTTGTTCATCATTTATTGCTTATCATTGGCCATAACGAGCCTTCGTTGATTATTTTGTATCTGTTAGACCTATCCTAATCACTTGCGATAGCTCGAATCCGAGCCCCGAAATCGACCTCGAGGTTCCGGATCGACAAGCTCGAGGCCCTGAGTAACTAACCTAACGGTTTGATTATAGCTCCCTCCTTAAATCCATTTCATACTTAGATCTCATACATTTAGCATCGAGTGCTTAACAAACTAGCATAAAAATAGTTCACGTATTTTTAGAGTCCCATCAACAAATTTAATTGTTATTACCATTTTTGCGGTAAATAGATATTTAATCCAACTTTTATATATGAATATTCCTATAAACATGATTCAAGTGTTGGAATAAATACACTACACTTAGATATTCAATACAAAGCAAGGAAATGAAGAAATAAGTAAAAATGGGTAAGAAAATCTCCACCAAAAGCTTCAAATCATCAAGTCCCAAGTGTGTGTGCAAGAACCCTAGCTTCAAAACTTGTGTTCTTAGTCAAGAGACAAGAAAAATAATAGTGATTATTTTCTTGCTGGTTTCGTCACTCAACGCAAGTTATCTTTCACATTTTTTCTTGTCCAATATCTTCGATTTCAGGTCAATATGTCTAACTCGGTGAATGGAGGCAAAAACAACCATCTCGAGGACCATGGGGATAACGGTGTGGATGTTCCGGGTGTTAGCGTGCCACCACAAAACCTTGGGAATGCGCCAGGACCAATCCCCATGGACGCGGTCTCGCACGACGCCCAACACATCGATGTAAGCTCACATACCAACAGGAACGTGCGTCAAGGAGATCAAACAAGAAGCTCAGAAAACCCCGACCAGGGAAGAACATGAGGTTAGCTTTCATTTTATTTTTCAAATGTTGCAGGCACAACATCTAGCTATTGCTCAGTTGCAAAGTCACCAGAAAACTCCCAACACGGTAGCATTGTGGACAACTCCCCCAGCTGAACAGGTACCGGAGAGATCAAGCGATAACGGGTCGGTGACCAATCCTGCCATCATAAAAATGCTCGGGGACCTCACTAGGAGGATCGAGTCGGGTGAGAAGATGATTGAAGCCATTGACAAAAATGTCGAAACCTATAACTCTAGGGTCGATCAAATTCCGGGTGCACCCCCGGTCCTGAAAGGTATGGATTCGAAGAAGTTCATACGATTCCCCGAGGAAGCAGCCCCGAAACCCATCCAAAGAAGTTTAGAATGCCGGAAATCCCAAAGTACAACAGGACCACAGACCCTAATGAACACATCCCTGCCTATACTTGCGCGGTAAAAGGCAACGATATAAAGAACGACGAGATCGAGTCCGTATTTCTGAAAAATTTCGGGGAAAAACTCTCGAAGGGGGCCATGATGTGGTATCACAACTTAGCTCCTAACTCCATAGACTCATTCGCCATGCTAGCAGACTGCTTCATAAAGGCACATGCCGGTGCCATTGATGTAGCAATAAGGAAATCCGACGTTTTCAAGATTAAGGAAAGGGAGAATTGATGCAGTGCAGGCTTTCACTCAAGGTCTGAATGAATGAAGCTCGGTGGCTTCAAAATAATTGAAACAGAATTTTATCGAGTATCCAGGTGTGACCTGGTTGGACGTCCACAACTAGTACCAATCGAAATTAGGGCCGAGGATGACCAGTTGGAAGCCCCCTCGGGCTTAGTATACCCAAGCAGGCTCCTGGAAAATGAGCCAAAACCCAACAAAGAAAGATATCAGCCATACGTCGAAGACAGGAGGAATGCCCGAGGCGCAACCCACCGTGCAATGATCGAAGGATAGATCGAGGACAGGACCCTCAGGGACTCACCAACAGAGCCAAATTCCATAGGAGCGCAGGGCCGATGGGGGCACCTCACTTGTCAGAATACAACTTCAACATCGATGTATCGGACATCATGTTCGCCATTAGTAAAATCAGAGACGCCAGATGGCCCAGGTCTATACAATCAGATCCTTCACAAAGGAATCACAACTTAGTGTGCGAGTTTCACAACACACACAACCACAGGACCGAGGATTGGCACCAACTCCGAGAAGAGGTAGCTCAACTACTTAACAAAGGTCATCTACGGGAATTCCTCAGCGATCGAGATAAAAAATCAGTTCCGAGAAAGCCAAGAAGAATAAAGCAAACGAGCCACAACATGTCATTCATATGATCTTGGAAGGCTCGATGCCCCGCAGCAACCCGTAATGAGAAGGACAAAAATATCCATCACCAGAGAAAAACAAACCCGGGGATATATTCCCGAGGACGCCCTCACTTTTAGCGAAGAGGACACCGAGACCTTGTCTTAGCCTCACAATGATGCGCTGGTAATCTATTTCCTTGTAAATTCTTTTCAAATAAAACGTGCATTCGTGGATTCAGGTAGCTTGACCAACATTATCAGGTCGAGGGTGGTAGAGAAGCTCGGACTGCTTGACCAAATCATGCCCATCACTCGAATCCTCAACGGATTCAACATGGCAAGTGAAACAACAAAAGAAGAAATCATACTCCCAGTCACCATGGCCGGCATGACCCAAAACGCCAAATTCCATGTCATCGAAAGAGATGAGGTATAACGCCTTGTTCGGACGGCTGTGGATACACTACATAAGAGTAGTACCATCCACTCTCCACCAAATGATGAAATTCCCAACAAAGGATGGAATTAAAACCGTCTACGAGGAACAACATGCGGCGAGGGAAATGTTCGCGGTGCACGACGTGGCACCGGTACCCATACCTCCGCTTACAAAAGAGCCAAAAGGGTAAGCAATCCACACCTCCTATTAAGCCTAGTTAAAAAAATAAAGGACCATACCACGTCCTTATCTCGAGTGATTAGAACATATCGACGCTCAAAACATCACTGGCGTGTCTCACACTAAGGTATAACTATCTCCCTTTTTATTATGTATTTCAGACTAACCCTTACATAGGCGCCCGATCGAAGAAATTAGAACGTTAACCCAGCTCAAAGACCTTGAGGTTTTAAAGCATCCGTTGCACTCTTTTCTTTCGACCGAGTTTTTGTCCCGAAGAGGGTTATACCGGTAAAGTTTTTAACGATCCAACATCTGCATGTTTCCTAAGGGAGATTCAACAAGTGTACGAGGTTTCTTTGGAAATTAAACTCAAAACACTGAGGGGAATTCCCCCCCGAAGGCCATCTTCTCAGAAAATCCAAGAAACGCCGAATCGGGCCCCTATAGGAAAATGATTTACCGCGCCAAATGGTCTAACGAACCGTGTCCGTATAGCCGGGCCCCTGACGGCAAAAATGTGTACGTTTGTACCAAATAATTGAATAATATTTGTTATCGAAGCATCTCACGCTCCAAAAGATGCTCAGTGCCTTCGCAAAAACAACTCCTCCGCCGAAAACATCCCAAACACTCGGGAACTGGCGTCAACAATTCAACGCCTAAATGACCTCCGAGTCGGGACTCCAAAATTGTAAGTCCTCAGATAAGGCAATGAGGAATCCGCTAAACATCTCCAATTCCAAAAGTACCTCAAATACTCTAACGTCAAAATCTCAAAAGAAAATTGCACGACCCCAAGGTCAGGATCTCAAAATCATGAGCCCTCGATGAGGCAATGCAGAATTTGCAAAATATGCTCCCGAGTCAAGAAACTCTTGACGACTCGGGGACTGCCGTCAAGTGCCATTTCCATTGACTCATCAAAATTCGAGGCCATAAGACCCCGTGCGGGCAGACTCGGTCTCGTAAGACCTACATAAGGCAACAATCGTATCTGTAAGTCCTCAATGGCATGAAAAATTGTAAGACCTCAATGGTCTAAAATTCTGTAAGACCTCAACGACATGAAAAACTGTAAGACCTCAATGGCATGAAAAACTGTAAGACCTCAATAGCATGGAAAGTTGTAAGACCTCAACAACATGTAAAACTGTAAGACCTCAATGGCATGAAAATCTATAAGACCTCAACGACATGATAAACTGTAAGACCTCAACGACAAGGAAAACTGTAAGACCTCAACGACAAGGAAAACTGTAAGACCTCAATGGCACTTAAAACTGTAAGACCTCAATGGCATGCAAAATTTGTAAGACCTCACTAAAGGCATAGACCCGATCCCAAAGTTTAGGCTACATATCTAACGTGTAAGACCCCTAAAAAGGCATACCCTTGATATAGATGCCGAAACTACTTCACTTGGGACTCAAAGGCTCCTGCTAAACATAAGTGACTCCGGTCACACGACTGTACCAGCCGAAGTAACGCGACTTAGGGACGCATGACCGTCTCTACAAGTCATAAGAGCCATTGTCGCTAGCCACACAGGCCTTCAATTACTCCGAATCAACTTCGGAAAGAACCAGTTAAACATGCTACCCTCGACATAGGAAAATGAGCTTCGATCATGTCAGCACCAAATCATAGGTTTCGAGCTACTCAGCCTCCGAGCCAAACCTCCCAAGGTAGTCGAACATCGCCGCAAGTTACTCGAAATCGAGGTTCTTCCCGAACCGACGATGAGTCAGGCAAAATTTACTTTAAAAGTCCTTAACGAGAGGAAAATAAAGCCTACATAGAAGGTCACATCGACCAAGCGCATAATAGCCATTGTCGCCAGCCTAATAAGCCTCAGGGCCACACACACTAAAAGGTCGCATCGACCAAAAGCGTAAGAGCCACTGTTGCCAGCTTAAAATTTGAAAACTTGAGGGTCAAAATGAGCTTGAGTCGTAATCCGATTTGGAGACCGGACCCAAAATAGTTACCTATACATGCCTAAGGGCAAAGCGTAAGAGCCATTGTCGCCAGCTTATATTAAAAAGTCACTTCGACCCAAAGCGTGAGAGCTATTGTCGCCAGCTTACATTAAAAGGTCACTTTAACCCAAATCATGAGAGCCATTGTCGCCAGCTTACATTAAAAGGTCACTTCGACCCAAAGCGTGAGAATCATTGTTGCCAGCTTACATTAAAAGGTCGCTTCGAACCAAAGCGTGAGAGCAATCACCGCCAGCTTACATTAAAAGATCGCATCGACCAAAAGCCGCTAGCCTAAAATTTGGCCATTTGGAGGTCAAATACACTCGAGTCGATGCCCAACTAGGGGACTAAGCCCAAAATAGGTGGCCTAACTATGCGTAAGAGAAAAAAAACGTAAGAGCCTACGGGCTAGTCCAATGAGCCCCGGGGCCACATCTCTACTCTGACGATTCCCACCAACACGCAAACCAGCTCGCCTGGCCGAAATCAAGACAGAAAAATATATTAAAGGAGTAAAGCCGCTAGGTTTTCTTTCATACACATGCAAGAAACGCAACCTCCAGCTACAAACATGCTCTGAAAATGCTACATACAAATGACAAAATCTATGCCCTCCCCCTGGGGGTTATGGCCTATCGGTCTTATCCTCGCTGTCCTCGGCATCGGGCAAAAGCAACCGAGCGTCACGCTCATCCGCCCTTGCTCGAGCCAATTCTTCCGAGAGGGCGAAGCCCTTATCACGGATCTCCTCGAGGGTCTTTCTTAGAGACATGCAACGAGCATACTCTTCAATCCTCCCTCCACGGTCGAGGACCCTTCTCAACTCAGCTTGAGCATCAGCAGCATTCTTTGAGTAGATGGCCATCTCATGGTCAGCTTTAGTCCGACTCATTGCAGCTTCTGCCCGATCGTCAATGATCTCAGCCCTGACTTTCAAAAGCTCAGACTCGAGCTTTGCAATCATTTCTGTCTGAACCAAAGCATTGTCACTAGCTATGCAAAGTTGAGCTTCAAAAGCCAGAAATTTGGCAAGAGCTTCCTTCCCCTCTAAAGCCTGAGCCTCGGCCAGAGTTTTCAATTCATCATGCTCACGCCTGGTCCGGCCAACTTCATCTCGAAGGCGCTCCAAGGCATCAGTCTTTTTCTGCAACTAAAATAAACTATGTATTAGCCCTGGGAGCTAGGAGGCAGAATGCACACTCACCCGGGATAGAAAACTACCTGCTCCTTCAGGTGGTTCTCATAATTCAGGCTCCGGCCCACCTCACACTGTAGATCTACTAGCTCAACTTTCTTTTCATCACAAAGGAGCCTCAGGGATCTCTCCTTGTCCAGAGCTTTCTGTAGCCTGACTTCACAATGAAGCAGCCCAGACTTAAGCTTGTTGAATGCCTGCAGAAGAAAACTCAATAAGGAAGGGAAGGCGCAAAGCTCGAAAAACCTGTGCCAAAACTCACAACAAATTGAAGCCGCTGGGCTTCTTCGAAGGCCGAACGCACACCTGCTAATCCAGTCCCTTTGGCCCTGAAAGAGCCTACTCCGGTCGAAGCACAATCACTTGGTGTATGCGATCCCGAGTTTCCGCAAAGGAGAAACCCTCTTTCCAGAACCAATAGCTGCGGACACGACATGCTCAGATGATGCTTCTGCTCCAAAGCCCCGGTCCCGCTCTGCCTTACTTTGAGCGCCATCACCCTGTGAAAGCACCTTTCATTCATTGTTACCATTCTTTAGCCCAAAAGTCGTCAACCCTTCCCCCTCTCCGAAGGAGAACAACCCGCTCTGATACCACTTTGTCAGGCCCCAACCTTGGGAGGCGTGGCTGGCACCCGGTGTCGCATTGGCCCGAGCGAACCACTTTGTAACTTTTTTTGTCTCTTTGTAAATATCATGGGCCAACATGCCCACAACTCATAATATTCAACTATAATTGGGCAACACCGTACCATTGATCCATTCCTCTTAGAACATAAATACATATGGGCCATCAAGGCCTCAGACATAATGTACAAAATGAAACTGTGTCTATAAAGCCTCTAAGATTATTTGACATCAATGGGACAGGGTACAGCCTACCCATAAGTCTATAGAAAAACTCTGGCATGATGACTTATAGACACTACTGCACTCCAAATAAGGTGGAGTCTTACCGATCCTTCGCTGAATACCAATCTCCTCTACTATGAGGGCATGTCAAACTGATTACCTATACCTACAGGCATGAATGCAGTGTCCCCAACAAGTGGACGTCATTACGAATAATGTACTGAGTATGTAAGACATGTAAATAAATATATAAAGAGCATGGAAGAAACATGGAGTAAAGGACTCAACCTGTAAGTCCGGATAACGCTATAAATTGTGAAATACTTATGGTGTCATGCATATGAGTATGAATGTCATGTCGTACATAGGTACATGTGTTCATAACATCTTCAAGCCTCTGAGGGCATCCCATCATATCATCTCGGCAACTGTGGACAAAATCATTAACGTATACCAGTTGATTAGGTGGTGGTACGTATATAACGCCGTAACCTTTTCCCATATCCCATATACATATATATATATATATATATATATATATATATATATATATACGCGTATATAACTCCGTTTGAGTCATGGGTAAATGAACATGTATAAATGCATGAAATGTATATGAAATACGTTAATAAAATCTCTCGGTACGTCATAAGACCATTATACCTCTGGTTAATGTCATGAAATAAACTTTACCAACTTACGTATTTTTGAGACCCGTGAACAGATGATAAAATAATATAGACACCCCTAGTATTTCCATGAATAGAGTCATTTATGAAAGTTGTGCATTTGCTCGTTTCGTTTTTATCGTATGGATCATGCCAAAAGAAATAAGTGATAGCCTTAACATACCTGAGCCAATTCTCCTGAGAAAGATTACATCAAGTCCTTGAACATTATGAGAAGAACATGAAACCTTCAATGCTACTCATCTATTAGCCTTTCTAAGTTGTAAATGGTAGGATATGACTGTATGATGCGTCAGTTTTTCATTCCATTTCACAGAGAAACGCAAGCAACCACCGGGTTCCCTTACTACCTTATCCGAATTAATCCATGATGACAACTGAAGGCTCTGTGAAGCTCTAGCCTCCATTTACATTTTCTACTCCACAAAACACCACAAGAAAAAATGTGTCCTTTTAAAATCAAAAAGAGCTGAAACAATACAATATCATGTCACTAAGCTTATGTTACCATATACGTATGAATCAAGGAGATGAAGACGAATACGAAGAATTAGGTGAAAGGGGAATAAATAGGGAAGCTATTCTGGGATTTGAGAGATATGTAGGTGAGGAGGTGTATGTGTAGATTTTATTGTATTCTCTAACAATGTGACACCTTTGTAAATGACTAATGAGTCATTAATAGAAGGTGAGGGGGCTGCCACGTGCTGATGGGGTGGGAAAGTTTAATCTCTATCCACTTATTAGGTAATAAGGTAATGTCCCGTTACCCGGTAATTAATAAATTACCCGCATAATTAAGAAATATTTTAAATTACTTAATTTTTTTACATATTTTTAATATACTTTATACACCGTAATATTACGGTCATGTGGTACCATGTAAAATAAATTCATACACTATTATTTCATTAAAACATCTATGTAAAGATACATATATTTTCTCAACTTATAATTTTCTTAATCTCATATAAAGAGTATACATTTTTGTATACTTAATTTTTAAAATGGTAAAAAAAGATAACTTTCTTTTCTTGTGAGAAAATATTTTCTACCTTTACAATAAAGAAAACCAACTTTTCAAGCCACCGTGTGAATCTTACTTTATTTAAGACCTTGGCTTAATCTATGTAAACAATATATGAAATTCTAATCATAGACAACATGCTTAGTCATAATTTTAAACCTGTATCACAATGAGTCATGCACTTTTGGTTTTATCCCATCACAGAAACTTTTGCATATCTAAACAAACCCAAAATTCATTCTCAAACCAATGCATACATCCAATTATTCTCAAACCAATGATACCAATCAGGACAATAATCATAAAATTGTACTCCCAAAAAGCAAGCAGTCACCCTTTTAAATTGAATGTACTCTAATTCTCAAATAACACTAAATGACAAGCTAGAGATCAAAACAAAAGAGGTTAACCACATGGCTGAATATATGCATAACCAAACATGTGGATGACTTAAATAACAGTCCATATACACAAGATCTCAAATGTCCTGAACTACTTACATACCAACCAAACTATCAGAACACTTGTTTTCATAAAAATAAAAGCAGCATTGAATTTTCTAGGAAATACTACACTACTGCTATATTAAAATGAACAGGTCAGGCTAAATACTATTACACTACATCACTAACTTAAGACATTCTAAGTGAATAGCTAACATTGATGGTTAAGGAAAAACAACATTCATTCATGGAATCTTCATGTAATTACAACTCTCATACTTGTATCTCATCTTCTATAGAATCAGTGAATACCTGAAAGTAAATGAAATAAGAAAGGGGAGAATCAGTAGTAATGACAACAGGGAATCAACAGCAGGTTCCAGTAACAAAGAGCAAACTAGCAAAACAATTTCAAAACCCAGAAAATGAAGTACTGCAGCCCAGAAATCAGTTTCAAACACACAGTCAAACCAGCAGACCTCTAAACCCAACCTCAATGACTAAATCTCAAACCATTTCTTAGTCCAAACAATCAGGCAATTGATTTAGGAAGAGGAGGATTTCAGATTACAAAACTAAAACTCAATGGAATAGTGTTTTCTACAGAAATTTTAGCTATTTTCTAGTTTTGGATTTTTTAGCTCTCTCCAATCTCTAACATCTGAATTGAACCCCAAGTAACTATGCCTTTTAGGCAAATTGCCATTCAACTTCCAAATTTACAAATACTTTAACATAGAATAATAGACAAGTAATTCGATCAAATATCCCCAAATCAAAACATGCATTGGTTCATCATGCTTGATATTAATCCATTAACCAACTTTTCAAGCCACCGTGTGACTGTTACTTTATTTAAGACCTTGGCTTAATCTATGTGAACAGTATATGGAATTCTAATCATGGACAACATGCATAGTCATAATTTTAAACCTGTATCACAATGAATCATGCACTTTTAGTTTTATCCCATCACAGAAACTTTTGCATAGCTAAGCAAACCCAAAATTCATTCTCAAACCAATGTATACATCCAATTATCTTGAGTACCCCAGAGGTTGATACCAATCAGGACAATAATCATAAAATTGTACTCCCAAAAAGCAAGCAGTCACCCTTTTAAATTGAATGCACTCTAATTCTCAAATAACACTAAATGACAAGCTAGAGATCAAAACAAAAGAGTTTAACCACATGGCTGAATATATGCATAACCAAACGTGTAAATGGCTTAAATAACAGTCCATATACACAAGATCTCAAATGTCCTGAACTACTTACATACCAACCAAACTATCAGACCACTTGTTTTCATAAAAAAAATGCAGCATTGAATTTTCTTGGAAATACTACACTACTGCTATATTAAAATGAACAGGTCAAGATAAATACTATTACACTACATCACTAACTTCAGAAATTCTAAGTGAATAGGTAAAATTGATGGATAAGGAAAAACAACATTCATTCATGGAATCTTCATGTAATTACAGCTCTCATACTTGCATCTCATCTTCTATAGAATCAGGGAATACCTGGAAGTAAATGAAATAAGAAAGGGGAGAATCAGCAGTAATGACAGCAGTGAATCAACCTCAATGACTAAATCTCAAACCATTTCTTAGTCCAAACAATCAGGCAATTGATTTAGGAAGAGGAGGATTTCAGATTACAAAACTAAAACTCAATGGAATAGTGTTTTCTACAGAAATTTTAGCTATTTTCTATTTTTGGAGTTTTTAGCTCTCTCCAATCTCTAACATCTGAATTGAACCCCAAGTAACTATGCCTTTTAGGCAAAGTACTAGGGCAGCCTTAAGAGTTTAGTTATCTCATTTTTAGTCCTTTTCAAATTTTCCGTTTTGCTGCTTAGTCCTTCATTTACTGACTTGTTGGTCAAGTAAGTATATTATGCAGCTTCTAGGAAGTTTCTCAAGTAGTTACTTGAGAGATTCTCTCAGCTAGATTTCCAAATCTACTCTTTAAGACTTTTTCAATTACCACATCAGACCACAAGGGTCAATTCTGACCCAAGACTTAAACCAAAATTTCTGGGCTTCCCTTGGAAATGGTCAAAAATGACCCCAAAGCCCAAAACCAATCAGAAAATCCATTTGGTAATTCATGAAAATCAGAAGAAGAAACCAATTAGATGTTTTCAAAACCAAAATCTAAACTAAATGAATGATTTAAACCAAATAATGAGCTAGAATTTACTATATTACCCAATCAACAACATCTAATTAAACTAATCATACGACTAGAAAAAAAATCAGAAACTTAAAGTCATAAGTGACAATTAAGCATGACGAGTAAATAATCTTACCAAAAACAACGTTTAAAAATTGAAAGGAAAACTAAAAAGTAGCCTGAACCAATGTAGATATGAATCAATCCAGAAAAAGAAACCTAGGTTCAGAACCTTGGTCAATTTTCGGTCTACTTCATGAAAAATGAGAAGAGAAAGAAGAGGAGTAGGAGGTGAAATAACAAAATGGACAGAAAAATAAAGAAAACTTACCGACTAAACTCGAAATAACATTGGACATCTTGATTTAAACGGAACTGATACTAATCACTTGTTCTTTGTCAAGAACAAATGAGTAACATCAATTCGCGTTGGCATATCTACCGGCAACAGAGAGGCCACCAGCCATGGATGTTCAGGCCTAGGGGTGTGCATTCGATTTATCGATTCTATTTTGACCCTTATCGATTATTAATTTGTAAATATGCTTATCGTTATTGTTTTAATAAGGTTTCAATTTTTTCGATTTCGATTTATCGATTTTTGGGCTTATCTATTCGGTTATCGATTACACTAATAAGAATATTTGTGGGATTCCACGGAAAGTATATCACTATAAACACGCCTAACTAATATGGACAAAAAGAAGCTAAAATAAGACGAGCACCGTTTATAACATAAAAATTGTGTCAACAAGCACATGCAATGAAACTAAAATGAGGGATCAAATGTATGCCACCAACACTCCAACGGTATAAAAAACAAATCAAAATACATCATACGACTAATTCTATTTTCCATTAATTTGAACTTCATTCCCTTGAGCTTTAAATATGATCATTCCTTAAATGTGGTAGAGGAAATAATAGGGTTAGGGATTTAGGGTAAAGGAAAAAGTATTATAGAATAAGGGTAAATTTTTTTGTCCTTTTAGTATATCTTATCGGTTTATCGAAAAACCGATAACCGAAGAGGACAAAATCGAAATCGAAATCGATAATTCGATAAGGAAAATTTCGAAATCGAAATCGATAAATCGATAAACTGATAACAAATAATCGATTCAATTTATCGATAAACCAATTCGAATGCACCTTGGCCAATCGGTTTGTTAGATTGGATGTTTCGAACCCAGCCGAATTCTTACTTGCGTGGTTTCTCAGTCTTTTTTATATGAATGCATTAGAGAGCGTCAGTTTGACGACCCCCATTTGCTTGTCCTTAAGGACACGACATAGCACGATGATGCTAAGGAGGTTTCTATCAGAGATGACAGAGTTTTGCAGATGTATGACCATATATATGTGCCCAATGTAGATCGGTTACGTGAGTTGATCCTTGAGGAGGCCCAAAGTTCGTGGTACTCCATTCATCCGGGTACCGCTAAGATGTAATTAGGATTTGAGGCAGCACTATTGGTAAAAGAGAATGATGAAAGATATAGTAGAGTATGTGGCTCGGTGCCTAAACTGCTAGTAGGTGAAGTACAAGCATCAAAGACCGGGCGGTTTGCTTTAGGGACTTGAGATTCCCAAGTGGGAGTGGGAGCATGTTACCATGGACTTCGTTGTTTGGCTCCCAGGGACTTTGAAGAAATTTGACGCAATATGAGTGATTGTGGACAGGTTCATTTCATTCCAGTGGTGACTACTTATACTTTAGAGTAGCTGACTCATATCTATATCCGTGAGATTGTTCATCTCCATGGTGTATCGGTGTCCATAATCTTTGATTGAGGCACACAGTTCACATCGCATTTCTGGAGAGTCGTGCAGCATGAGTTAGGCACACGGATTGAGTTGAGTACAATATTTCACCCTAGATGGACGGGCAGTCCGAGCGTACAATTCAGATTTTTGAGGATATGCTACGTGCTTGCATTATGGATTTCGGGGGTTCATGGGATCAGTTCTTCCCTCTTGCAGAGTTTGCCTACAACAACAACTACCAACCGAGTATTCAAATGGCTACTTATGAGGCCCTATATAGGAGACGGTGCTGTTCTCTAGTTGGTTGGTTTGATCCGGGTGAGTCTAGGTTGTTGGGCATGGATTTGGTATGGGATGGCTTGGAGAAAGGTCAAGTAAATTCAAGATCGGCTTCGTACAACACAGTCTAGGCAGAAGAGTTATGTTGATCAGAGGGTTCGTGATATAGGATTCATGGTTGGAGAGAGAGTTTTGCTCCTGGTTTCACCTTTGAAGGGTGTGATAAGGTTCAGGAAGAAGGGCAAGTTGAGCCCTAGGTATATTGGTCCTTTTGATATCATTGAGAGAGCTGGTGATGCGGTCTACAAGCTTGCATTGTCGCCCAGCTTATCAACAGTTCACACAATTTTCCATGTTTCTATGCTCCGAAAGTATTATGGTGATCCATCCTATGTATTGGATTTCAGCTCAGTCCAATTGGATAAGGATTTGACTCGTGTTGAGGAGCCGGTGGCTATCTTGGACAAACAGGTTCAGAAGTTTAGATCAAAGAACATTTCTTCATTGAAGGTTTAATAGTGGGGTCATACGGTCAAGGAGTCGACCTGAGAGACCGAGCATGACATGCAAAGTTTATCCTTACTTTTCGTCATCTCAGGTATGTCTCTATGCATATTCGAGAATGAATGTTTGTTTTAAGAGAGATGTAACGACCCGACCGGTCATTTTGTGTTATTGTACATCATTTCCCCATTTGGATACTTCACACATGTATAATTTTGACTTTATGACTTACGGGGTTGATTGGTTTCGTTCCGAGAAAGACTCAGGTTTATTTAGACCCTTTGATTTTTGGCTTAGAAGCCAACGCTGATTATGTTGACCAACCTTGAATTTTGTAAAAATGACCCCAGAACGGTATTTTGATGGCTCTGATGGGTTCGTATCATGATTTTGGACTTGAGTGTATGCAAGGAATCGAATACAGAGGCCCGTAGGTTGATTTTTGTTGTTTTGTCGGAAATTGGCAATTTGAGGTTTAGAAGTTTGACCGTAGGTTGAATTTTGGCTATCGAGTTCGAAATTTAGTTTTCAGGACTTGGAATAGTGCCGTTATGATATTTAGAAATTGTCTGCAAAATTTGGTGTCATTTGGAGTTGATTTGGTAGTATTCGGACGCTTGGTTGCAATTCTATAAGTTCTTGAACTTTTCTTTGAAATTCATGAGTTTTAATGTCCAATTTGTAGTTTTAGATGGTATTTTTGTGTTTTGATTGTGCGAGCGAGCTCATATGATGCTTTAGACTAGTCTGGATATTTAGTTTGGAACCCCTAGGGCTCCGATGAGTTTCAGATATGTTTTGGAAGGTTTGGAGTGAAAACAGGATTTGCCAGTGTGCTGGTGCTCTGATGTGACAAATGTGAGCACCAAGATCACAATTGCAAACATAGATGGGGGTCTCAGGTGTCGCAATTGAAATGCCTGGTTCGCACTTGCGAAGTCTGGGCTGGTTAGGTAAGTTCGCATTTGCGATGGGAACATGATTTGCATTCGCGAACCCACTGTCGCATTTGCGATGTTTCCCCTAGGCTGTCAGTGCCGCAATTGTGAGAAATTATTAGCAATTGCGACATCTACAACTGAACAAAAGGTTAGAGTCAGGATTTCATATCATGTTTATCATATTTTAGAACCCTAGGCTCGGTAGGAGGCAATTTGGAGAGGGGAGTTTCATCTACAAATTTTGGATAAGTCATTCTAACCAATTTCCAACTATATTTCATGATTATATCTTAGATTTAACATCAAATTTATGAGAATCAAAGAGGAAAATTGGGATTTTTTGTCGAAGTTTTGAGAAATGAATATTTGAGGTTTAAGAGTCGATTTGGACACAAATTTGAAAACTAATCACATATATGGACTCGTGGGGGTTATGTGTAGTAGGAATATACCATTGGACACGAGTTTTGATAGGGCAAGCCCGACGTTAACTTTTGTTGACTTTTTGGAAAATGTGTAAAGATCATAGCTTTATCTATTATAATTGATTTCTCTTGCATTGGTTGATATTATTAAGTCATTTTTGGTTAGTTTTGAGTTGTGTAGAGGCGAATTTTAGGGGAAAAACTATATTCGAGGTTGATTTGGCCTAATTGAGATAAGTATCATGCCTAACTTTGTATGGGGGAACTGCCCCTTGAGATTTGGATTGATTGTGTTATTTGTGTTATGTTAAGGACGTGTACGCGAAGTGATGAGTGTGTACACGGGCTATATATGGTATTTGACCTTTCTAGGTTATTTAGACTCTTTCTATGCCTTTAATTGAATTGTCATAATATGTTGTATCTTTCATTGTTAATCTACTCTTACACACTTTATTTGACATTGTTAACACTTGTTCTACTTCTTACTTGTTATATTTGATCTCATGTGCCTTAGTTGAGGCCGTTACTTTCCTTATTGTCTTGCTACCTCTTTAATTGAACTACTCTTATTTGAAGTTGTTATTTCGTGGAATATCTTGTTATTGAGTTATTGGCGTTGAAGTTGTAAAAATCGTTATCACATTGAGGTGAAGTTGTTAATTGTTGAGGTATATTTTCTTGTTGAGTGTTCCTCAATTATCTTGTTGTTATTGAGATTATTATGCACATTGTGGTTGAGCCATGGGCTAATTGTCGTGAAATATTGGTATTGTTGATTTTGGCAAGTCGTGGCATATGGGCACTTATGGTGCGAGTTGTTGTTGTGTTGTGATGTTGATACGCATGTAGTGGTATAAGGCCAGGGGTTGATATGCATGCAGTGAGATAAGTTGGGCTTAATACGAGTGTTGTTAGTAGGGGAACTACTTGAAGGCACATGGTGGGATAAGGTGGGCAACACCTGTAGCTATTTTAGGGAAAAAGATTTAAAAACTAAATGTGAGGCTCACGCGGTGATATAAGGAAAGATTGTGGTTGAAATTGTGAAATGTGAATACGAGGCAGCACCTCAGTTGTTATTCGCTTTGTACATTCCATGTTGAAAAGGTTTATCGGTTGAACAGTTCTTGTTGTTTTCTTCATTGTCTTACCTGTTTTTGTCTGTATTTGATTACTTGTGGTTCTCATCATGTGTTCCCTTCTTGTTGCCTTTTTGCTTTAAATTCTGTCATTAGCTACATTATTAAACTGCTTTGTTATTATTCATTTCTCCGCTTTTTGTTACTTCTCGTTATTATATTTTGTTATATTTATCTTGTCCTAGTAGGTGCATTGACCTGGCCTCGTCACTACTCTACCGATGTTAGGCTTGATACTTACTAGGTACCGTTGTGGTGTACTCATACTATGCTTCTGCACATTTATGTGCAGATCTAGTAACGTCTGTCCGTGCTGGACACTAGTGATTGATTGATTAGTTGCTTTTAGAGTCTTCAAGGTATACCTGCTTGACGTTCGTAGGCCTTGAAGTCACCTTCTGCTTTTGGATATTCTACTTTTATTTCTTGTTCCAAAACAGTATTGTATTCCGAGACTATTAGTACATTCTTGTAGAGCGTATGATTCTCTTCTACTAGGTTTTGGAGAGTTATTGATAGTTGTACTATTGAGTTCTATTATGATAGTTTAAATGGTTTAATTTGAAGTTTTATTATTATTTATGCTATTTCTCAATGCATGTTAGGCTTACCTAGTCTCAGAGATTATGTGCCATCATGACATCCTAAGGTGGGAAATTGGGATCCTGACACAACTTATGGATAAGTGTAGACACGGGAGGATTCATTGATTATATAGTGGTGGTGCTCAAGGAAAGGTCATAGAAAGAATTGAGGCTACACTGTCCTATGAGAAGGTTAGAGGTTATACGATTTCTTATGAGGTTTTTATAAAGAGTTTTACCCCCTTCCTAATGGTATGTATATACTATGATATGAGTCTAGATCGCTTGAGGTAGATGGTAGGACTGTCACGAGGTTGAATATGTATTTGGGCAACTGATTTGGAATGTTTTATGGTTAGTGCAACACGAGTCATTGTGTGTTTTTGGGTTATGTGATTGTAGCTGAAAGCCAAATTAGGGATCCTACCATCGACGATTGGATCACATGGTCATATGTTGTTGCATTCTTGGACTTCGCTGCGGTTGTGTATTAGTTATGGCTTGAGGAGGATGACTTCGAGATTGATTCGGGCAAGGAATTTGCTAGGGGCGTGTTATATTTCACCTTGCTATTATATGGAGGTTGTGGAATGGCTCAGGTTGGATAGTGCTTTGTGGATGTAGTGTGTAAAGGAAAATGATTCGCTTAGTCGTTTCTTTTTGGAGTATTCATATGCCAATGGAGCACTAATCGTTCGTCATGTTTTGCTATGTAATAGGAACTAGGACTGAGTGGGCGGTTCTCGTGGATAATTCTAATAATTCAAGGTTCAAGATATGGTACCTAAGGCTTTTTATATTTGTCGTGTGGCTGAGGAAATGAGATTGATGTTGGATTAGGGAAGAGTCTTGGGGTATTTCTGTAACATTATCGGTTTTGCGAGGCAGTGTTTGGTAGATGGAAGAACAACTTTAGATTCATAGAAGATCTCTTCAGAACATATATTTTGGTTTGAGGTACTATTGGGTGCATAAGAGATAACAAAGTGTCTTACGAGTCTCAGGACGACGAGATTTCATGTTAGGATCACTTGGGATGAATTTTGATTGAGGTCTATATTATACTGGGAAAGAGAAGTGTTGTCGTGAAGGCGGGTAATGAGTAACCGGAAGAAGTTGGGTCCATTTAGTAGTGGCTTGGATCAGCATGGTAATAGAAATGATAGGTTCCATTGGTATATCTCACGACCCAGAATCTTACCCTCGGGACCGTGATGACACCTAACATTTTACTTGCTAGGTAAGCCAACATTATCCAAATTACATAACAAGTTTTAACAATTTAAGATCAATATAATTAATAATAACAAAGTGTAATAACTTGAGGTATATTATTAAATACTAAATAACGAAGTCTAAGTATATTCCAAAATCTAGAGTCATGAATACATGAGCCTTTAGAGTACTACAAATAAAGTCTGAACAAAATAAAACTGTTTGAAACTAAATAAACAGTAAATACAGAATGGAAAGGGGACTTTAGGCTGCGGATGTCGTGCAACTATACCTCAAGTCTCCTAAAGTAGCTGAATCCGGCAGTCTCGCTACACACTACTGGGACCAACGCCGATATCTTTACAAGACGTGCAGAAGTGTAGTATGAGTATAACCGACACCATGTACTCTATAAGTGCCGAGCCTAACCTCGATGAAGTAGTTACGAGGCTATGGCAAGTCATTTACAAATAACCTATTCAAAATAATTATAACAAATAAATAGGAATAGAAATAAAGTAATAAACTCATATAAACGGACACGAAGGTCAACTACCAGAGAGCCCCAGAATAATAAAGTCTCAAGTTTCATTTCACAAATATCGAGGTTAATTTAACAATCACAAATAATTACAATATATTAAGCGGTTGTTGCGCGCAACCCGATCCCACCGTATCATCATCTGTTCATATCATAATCTATCCTTATTCCTTCAACATGCTCATGCACGCACACATGCCCGTCCCCTAGCACGTACGTCACCCCAATATCTTTCATACAATGTGGTTCTCAAGGTTAAATACCCTCAAATCCAAGTTTAAATGTGTTACTTACCTCATAATGTGCAAATCACAACCCCGACAAGCCCTTACCACCCGTATCAGCCTCCAAACAACTCGAATCTAGTCATAAACAACTAAATATCAACAAATAATGTCGTAGGAAACAACTTCAAACAATAAAGTTTCAATATTTATCAAAATCAAAAAGTCAACCTAGGCCCGTACCTCAAAACCTGACAAAATTCTCGAATTTTGGACACCCATTCGATTACGAGTCAAACCATACCAAAATCATCCAATTCCGACCTCAAATCGACATTCAAACCTCTATTTTTCACTTTTGAAAAATTTCCACAAAAACTCCCATTTCTGCACTTTAATTCACTAATTAGATGCTAAAAAAAGATGGAATCATAAAATAATAAAATATCCGAGTCAAAACACTTAACCCGATCTAAATCTTGAAAATCCCCTAAAACATCGCCCAAAACTGAGCTCTACAACTCAAAATATGAAATAGTAACTCTAATCCTCGATTTGGGTTTTTATATTTGGTGCTCAAGTATTATGAATCACGATTGCGGGACCCACCTCGTGAGCACGAATAACAAATGATCGCTGCCCTCAAAATTCACTACACAGACACGACGCCACAGTCGTGAATGCGATGGTTACCGAACCTAAGTCTTCGCAAACGCGCGCACAATACTGCGATCACGTAGGCTTGAAGCCTGATGCTCCAGCTGACCACTCCTCTTCGCGAACGTGTGAACCATCTCGCGTCCGCGATACCCTGAGACCTCAAAGATTCACGAACATGTGCCCAGTATTGCGAATATAATGAATGAATTACCACCTACCAGCGACAACCGTTTTTGATCGCGAAAGAGGAAACTAGATAAAAAAATCAGCAGTCCAACAAAGTCCAAAATGAAGCCGAACTTGATTCGAATCACACCCTAGGCCCCACGGACCACATCCAAAC
The DNA here is from genome assembly GCF_000393655.2 of Nicotiana sylvestris. Lineage (NCBI taxonomy): Eukaryota > Viridiplantae > Streptophyta > Magnoliopsida > Solanales > Solanaceae > Nicotiana > Nicotiana sylvestris. The sequence continues at coordinate 40,731,439 of NC_091062.1, forward strand.
ATACAAACATATCCTAAAACACGATACAAACTTAGCTTAGCCTCAAATCACATCAAACAACATCGAAAGCACGAATTGCACCCCAATTCAAGCCTAATGAACTAATAAATTTTAAACTTCTAAAACTAATGCCGTATCATACCAAACCAACTCCGATTGACCTCAAATTTGCACACAAGTCATAAATGACACAACAGACCTACCCTTCTTTCCAAAACTGAAATTTGAACCCGATATCAACAAAGTCCACTTTTGGTCAAACCTCTTAACCTTCCAAACCTTCAACTTTCCAACTTTCTTCAATTTAATCCAAAACGACCTACGGAGCTCCAAACCAATATTCGGACATACGCCTAAGCCCAAAATAACCATACAAAGCGATTGGAACCTTCAAACTCCATTCTGGTGTCGTCTACACAAAAGTCAAAACTCAAGTTAACTCTTTTAACTTAAGCCTTCAACTTTGGGACTAAGTGTCCCAATTCATTCCGAAACCTCCCCGGAACCAATCCAATCACCCCGACAAGTCACATAACCATAATTAAGCATAGAGGATGCGACAAAAGAGGGAACAAGGCTACAATACACAAAATAACTAGCAGGGTCGTTACACCGCCATGTGGACTAATGATATGCTGACGGGTGGCATAAGAGTCAAAGTGATAAAGAAGAATGAAGGTTAAGAAAAGCATGGGTAAAACACCTACGGGATCGCTCATAAGATACTGTACCTAGGAGATGGAAAAGAAGAGATAGGTGTGAGATGGATAATTAAAGACCACGAGGAAGGGAGGTTCATTAATAACCAGGAATATAGAAAGAATCGACATAATTCCTGGTTGTGCGCGATTGACTATTATTACCATAACCATTACAAATTAACAATATAATGGGAAATCAATGTAATAAATATTAGTAACGGGCGAGAATTAAGCAGGGCAAAATTGTTACATATTGTACCCTTATATAAAACTCCTTTACCATATCTTATACGATTATAAGAAAATCACGAAATTATACTTTCAATCACTTATATTTTATTCTCTGCTATTTGAAAGATTTTGTTCTCTCTTCTTGGAAGGAAGCTACGATTATCAATAAGATTTTTTTCCTTATTCACTCAATATTTTGTTACCATTATTTTTTATTCATCTATATTAGGAAAAGTGAAGTAAAATTGGTTATTAAAACTCTAATTATTCTTTTATTTGATTTGACCACACAAATTATTTTTTGGTTAAAACAATTGGTTCTGTTAGCGATAAATCTTGTAAACTTTTCACTTTCCATTTATATATTTTGTCTTTAGCAACCAATTATGCCTGACACTCATGAAATTGTTCAGGTCAAGGATAGACAACAAGAAAGGACTCCTCCACACCACACACCCAAGCATACTCCTCAACGTTCACGAGAAAATTTGCCTATCAGATCCCCTAATCATACCGCTGGACAACAATATGAAGAACAATGCAATGTGCAAGATAACTTGAAGAAATTTATCACGCAACAAATAAGTGAAGCTTTGCGTCCTTTTGCAAGTGGTTTATCGAGTGTTGCGTGCTTCTGCAAGTGATTTACCGAGTGTTGTTCAGGCTTCACCACCAGTTAACACGACTATGGAAAACCCTCATTTAGGGCTTGCAAACTCGGAAAGTGGAGAAATACCAAATTATTCTTCAATTGGAGGGTTAGGTATGCCAAATAGTTATTTACAAAATCTAGTTCTAACATTGCAAAAATAGCTCAAGGAACAAAATGAGCGGATGGAATAGATACCGAGAGTAATGCATGTGATTAAAGGAGTGGATATTGACAAACATTCAATGCAACCATGGAAGCCAAGTGGACCACCTTTACGAATACCAAAAAAGTTCAAAATGCATGTTATTCCCAAGTATGATGGGACTACCGACCCACGAGATCACATTATTGCATTCACTACAGGGGTCAAAGGAAACGATTTAACCAAGAAAAATATCGAATCAGTGTTGGCAAAAAAATTTGGTGAAACCTTTATGAAAGTGGCAATAACATGGTGTTATCTCTTACCTGAAAATTCAACTAACTCTTTTGCTGAGTTTGCAGATTCATTCATAAAAGCACATTAGGGAGCTCAAAAAGTAGAGAAAATAATGGAAGTTATCTTCAAGGTAAAACAAGGGAGTGCGACATTTCTATGAGAATTCGTGGATCGATTCCAGTGAGAAAGAATGATGTTACCTCGTCTACCTGATAATTAGGCAGCAATGGCATTTGCAAGCAACCTGAATGAGAGAAGTTAGAAGCCACGAGAATATTAAAGTAAAGTTTATGGGAATTTCTTGCAACTACTTGCATTGATGTTTATCATAGGTAAAACACAAAGTTATGAATAGAAGAATATACGGTGTTCCAACCAAAGGTGAGGAGAGGTTCGAACCTAGATGCTCAGAATAAAAAGGAGATCCGCATGGGACCTGTGGGCGAGATCATAGGCCAAAACCAGAGTATGCACGATTTGATCAAAGATCACGGCAGAAGAAGGAAAGTTCTATTTCTCGATTTGGAAAGGAAGGGGATATAACAAGAGCAAACATCAAAATTCCCAATTAATAAGGCGAGATTACAATTTCAACACCAGTACTTCCGAGTTAGTAGTTGTGTTAAGAGGTATGGGTGATAAGGTGTAATGGCCAAAAGAGATAAAATCAGATCCCATCAAAAGAAGTCAGCAATTCTGGTGTGAATTCCATAATGCTCACGGTCACAGAACAACATATTGCAGGCTCCTTCAAATGGAGGATGATTATTTATTGAGAAAGGGTTATCTCACTAATTTATTTAGTGAGAAAGGAAAGTAGTCTTATGTGAAAAACAAGGAAGAATCGTCAAATCCCCCATCCCAAAAAGGATGGTGAATGTAATAACTAGGGGTGAGGAGGTTAATAGAGTTACATACACGGACACAAAAATAACAACCAACATCTCAGTGACCTACGAAAAGCAAATGATAGGTCTTGGAAGGAGAAAGAAAAACATTTGACAATGAGAATGCAAATGGCTTGATCATCCCTTGTAATAATGTGCTGGTAATAACTTTACTTGCTCATAATTTTAATGTCAAACGAGTTTTGATTGTTCCATTTAGCTCTGTGAATATCATATTATTAAGCATGGCCAATGAGATACAAGCGATTGATCGTGTGATACTCAAGGCTCGATCATTATATAGGTTCGACAATTCAAATGTGATAACAAAGGGAGAAATTATGTTATCTACATTTGCCCAAGGGTGTTGTTAAAGACACCAAATTTTAAGTGGTGGATGCAGGCATAACTTACAACATAATTTTAGGAAGGACGTGGATACATGACATGGATGCACTGCCATCAACTTTACATTAGGTTATCAAATTTTTGTCACAATGGGGAATTCGTCGATCAAGGGAGATCAACAAGCGGCACGAGAAACCAACAAAGATTTTGCGGCAAGCGAAGCATCCAAAGATGGAGATGAAAGCAATTATAGTGTCGAGCTGAGGAGCTTTTATTTTCTACCTCAAATGAAAGTGCGAGGGAGAAGCAGATATAGATGCGAGGCCCAACGTAATATAGGATCCGGAGGAATGAGACTAATAAAACAACAAAGGAAGAACTCAAAGCTGTTGTATTATTCGTTCACTGGTCCGACAAAAAAATCCATGTTGGGACAAACCTAGGTCAGGAGTTGAAAACTAAGTTAATTGATTTTTTACGCACTAAAGTTTATTGCTTTGCTTGGTCTCACATAGATATGGCAGGTATCCCTCCGGTGGTGATGATTTAGAAGTTAAATAAAGATCCATTACACCCCCCGATGAAGCAAAAGAAAGGAAAGCAGGGAGCATTCAAAAATCAGGTAATTCAAGAGGAGGTGCAAAAACTTCTGAAAATTGGTTTAATTCGAGAGGTAAAATACCCTGACTGGTTAGCTAATACTATTGTAGTACCAAAGAAAAATAGAAAATGGCGAGTGTGTAGATTGTACTGATCTAAATAAGGCATGTCCCAAACATTAATTTCCTTTACCGTATATTGATCAACTAATTGATTCTACCACTGGTCATGAACTTCTAAGTTTTTTAGATGATTATTCTTGATATAATCAAATAAAAATGGATCCTTGTATGGGGAAAAAATTTCTTTTATTACAGACAGGGGGACTTACTATGCCTTTTGATTAGAAGAATGCTGGAACTGTACCAGAGGTTGGTGACCTAAATGCTCCAAGAATATTTGGAAAAAAACCATGGAAGTCTACATCGATGACATGCTAGTAAAATTTGCAGAAAACAGAAGATCATCTTAGCAATTTGAATGAAACCTTTGACATACTTCACAAGTATAACATGAAGTTGAAGCCGGAGAAAGCGCCTTTGGCATGGCCTTAGGTAAAGTTTTAGGTTTTCCTATCTCTAACATGGGAATGGAAGTAAATCTGCTTAGATTTAAAGAGATGAAAGAGATATCGGATGTGCTCACGAGTAAAAAAGAAGTACAAAGGTTAATAGGTAGAGTAGCAGCTCTGGGGAGATTCATAGCTAGATCCTCAGAGATGTGTTTTAAATTCTTCTCGAATTAAAAAAAAAAACAAAATCAAATTGAAAGGACTGATGATTGTCAACAAGCATTGAATGATTTTAAAGCATATATGTCAAAACCACCTCTGTTGTCAAAGCCAAGGGATGGAGAGAGATTTCTCATTTACTGTCACGACCCGAATCCACTAGTCATGATGGCACCTAACCCAACCTACTATGTAAGCAAACAATCACATGATAACAATGAAATCGAATAATCATGGTTCAATAACTCAAAAATGGAAAAACATCATAAAGTATATGAGAATAAAACCATAATACTGCTACAACCATCCCTAAAATCTGGTGTCAATGAGTACATGAACACTACCGAATAATAAGATACAAACAAAATCTGGTAATACAATTGTCTGAACAATAGAACAGTAAAGATAGAAATAACTAAAAGAGGACCTCAAGGACTGCAGACGACATAGTAACTACCTCGTAAATCACCTCGACCGGATGTACCTAGTCTGTACACGAAGTGCAAAGTATAGTATGAGTACAACCGACCCATATACTCAATAAGTAATAACACTAATCTTGGGATGAAAGCAGTGACGAGCTCAAAAATGTAGTCAAATAATAACGAGTAACAATTTAGAATATAAAGGAAAACCGTAGAAACAAGTATCTCAAAGGTATCATGATTAACTTGTTCACATTTAAGAAATTTAGACATGCTTTCAAGTATTGCAGTTAAAACCCAACACAGAAAGAGCATTTGATTTAACAGCTAGCACGTGGAAGGTACACTTCTATGCCTAGATGTCAATTATACATGTAAATCAATAATGTCACAATGGGTCCATCAATATTCACGCTTAGTACTGTACGGGTGCCTGCCATAACAGCCCATCATCAAAGCACATATATAAAACACTGTGCCTGCACCCACTGTTGCCATGTTAGACTCCGGAGGGGCGGATCTTTCCCAAGCGCTAATCATATTTATTTTGGATCAATTGTGAGGCCTAGTGCATACAGCACCCCAAAAAAAGCATTTATCCCAATATGGACCTGACGTACGTGTCACCTCAAAATAAATATCAAACCAGATCTATGGCAAAAACTAAGTCATTTACCATTCCTGTCTCAGATAAACACATCTCAAATGCTCAGTTTAACGGTGTTACACATATGAGGCATCAATAACATGTGAGGATTCAAATAAGAAGTACTGAGATAGATACATCATACACGGATATAGCATTATGACTTGGAACATGTGTACAAATAGGGCATATGGCTCTGAAATATCAAGAATAGCCCTATCAAGTCTCAAACAAATAGTACTTAGCCTGGACATGATGTCTAACATGAATCACAGTTCGAATGATCAAACAAGTAGGGAACAAATGCAGGGATAACAAGATATGACAGTAAAAAAAGGCTGGTAATAGCCTAAAGGATTCCCCAAACCATGAACACACCGGTTCACGTACACACACCCGTCACCTAGAACGTATGTCAACCGAATATCTTTCAGATACCGTAGTTCTCAGGGTTAAATACCACCAAATCCAAGTTTAGATGTGTTACTTGCCTTAAAACACACAACTCAATACTCAAAGAAGCCCATGTCTCGTGAATCGACCTCCGAACGACTCGAATCTAGTCATAAACAACTTAATACCATCAATAATAGCTATAGGAAACAATTCAAAAAGATAATGCTAAGGTCTTGAATCAAATGCGCAAAGTCAACCCAAAAAGTCAACTTCGGGCCCACACCTCAGAACCGAACAAAATTCACAAATTTCAAACACCCATTCAATTATGAGTCCAACCATACTAATTTCATCCAATTCTATCCATAAATCAACCCTCAAATCATCAAATCTCGCTCTCCAATAACATAATATAAATTCCTCAAATTTCACTCAAATTCACATAAACTTGGTGTAATAATCAATGGGTAATCAATATATATCCTTAAAGGTGACTAAACTTCACTTACATCTTAAATTGTAGCAAAATCCCTCTCAAAAATCGCCCTTAGCCGATCTCCACAAGTCCAAAATGAGAGAAATAACTCAAATCGTCGATTAAAAAATCTGCCCAGCGATCTCGCTTCTGCGACCTATTTCCGCTTCTGCGGTCCAAATCGTATGCATGCGAATTCCATTTAAATCCCTAACCTACTACTTCTGTGGTCTATCCCCCGCATTTGAGCATCTTCTCCTGCGAAAAATACTTCGCACATGTGGTCCCTCCTCTTCTGCGTTTCCTTCCTTGCAGAAGCGACTCCGCTTCTGCATAATCATGCATGCATCTACGATCTCCTGGCTTCCAGCCTTCCTCCACTTCTGCGATCAAGCTACCGCTTCTGTGGCCTCGCACCTGCAAAAAACTATCGCAGATGCGGTTGCATCAAGTAATGGAAATTCCAGCTCTCTCTTTAAGTGTAAACATATTTTGCCAACCATCCGAATCACACCCGAGGCCTCCCGAACCCCGACCAAACATACCAACAAGTTCTAAAACACAATACAAACTGGCTCGAAGCTTCAAGTCATATCAAGCAACAACAAAACCACGAATCGCACACCGATTCAAGCCTAATAAACTTCCAACTTTTAAAACTGGTGCCGCATCATATCAAACCAATTCTGAATGACCTCAAATTTGGCACACAAGTCATAAATTACACAACAGACCTACTCCAACTCCTGAAACTAAAATCCGAGCCTGATATCAACAAAGTCAACTCTCGGTCAAACCTCTCAACCTTGAACTTTTAAACTTTCGTCAAAAAGCCTCAAACCTACCTACGAACCTCCAAATCAATATTCGGACATACGCCTAAGCCCAAAATCATTATACAAAGCTGTTGGAACCCACAAACTCCAATCCAGAGTCATCTACACAAAAGTTAAATTTTGGTCAACTCTTTCAACTTAAGCCTTCATCCTTGGGACTAAGTGTCCCATTTCACTCCAAAACTTCCTCGAAACCAAACCAACTACCCCGGCAAGTCACATAAAGGAGCCAAAAGGGTAACCAAGCCACACCTCCGATTAAGCCCAGTTAAATGAAATAAAGGACCATACCGTGTCCTCATCTCGAGTGATTAGAACATATCGACCCTCAAAATATCACCGACGCATCTCACACTAAGGTATAGCAATCTCCCTTTTTATTTCGTATTTCAGACTAAACTTTGTGCAGGTGCCCGATCGAAACAATCAGAACGTTAACCCAGCTCGATGACCTTGAGGTTTTAAAGCATCCATTGCACTCTTTTCCTTCGACCAAGTTTTTGTCCCGAAGAGGGTTTTACCAGCAAGGTTTTTAACGAGCCAACATCTGCATGCTGCCTAAGAGAGATTCAACAAGTTTCCGAGGTTTCTTTGGCAATCAACCTCAAAACATTGAGGGGTATCCCCCCCAAGGTAATCTACTCAGAAAAGCCAAGAGATGCCGAATCGAGCCCTTATAGGAAAATGATATACCGGGCCAAACGGTCGAACGAACCGTGACCGTATAGCCGGGCCCCCGATGGTGAAAACGTGTACGCTTGTACCAAATAATTGAATAATATTTGTTATCGAAGCATCTCATGCTCCAAAAGAAGCTCAACGCCTTTACAAAAACAACTCCTCTGCCGAAAATGTCCCGAACACTCGGAAACTAGCGTCAATAATTCAACACCTATATGACCTTTGGGTCGGGACTCCAAAATCGTAAGCCTTTAGATAAGGCAACGTGGAAACTGCTAAACATATCCAATGGCAGAAGTACCTCAAATACTCGGGGACTAACGTCAAAATCTCAAAAGAAAAACACACGGCCCTAGGGTCGGGATCTCCAAAATCGTAAGTCCTCCGTGAGGCAATGTAGAGTTTGCAAAATATGGCTCCCGAGTCAAGAAACTCTCGAAGACTCAGGGACTGCCGTTAAGTGCCATCTCCATTGACCCATCAAAACTCGAGGCCATAAGACCCCGAGCGGGCAGTCTCAGTCTCGTAAGACCTACATAAGGCAACAATCGTATCAGTAAGACCTCAATAACATGAAAAACTATAAGACCTCAACGACATGAAAATCTGTAAGAACTCAACGACATGAAAAACTGTAAGACCTCAACGACATGTAAAACTATAAGACCTTAATGGCATGAAAATCTGTAAGACCTCAACAACATGAAAAACTGTAAAACCTCAATGGCATGGAAAACTATAAGACCTCAACGGCATGTAAAACTGTAAGACCTCAACTACATGTAAAATTTTTAAGACCTCACTAAAGGCACAAACCCGATCCCAAAAATTCGACTATATATCGAGCTTGTAAGACCCCTAAAAATCCATACCCTCGATATAGACTCCGAAACTACTTCACTCGGGACTCAAAGGCTCCGGCCAAACACAAGTGACTCCGGTCACACGGCTGTACCAGCTGAACTAATGTGACTCGGGGACGCCCGACCGTCGCTACAAGGCTTAAAAGCCATTATCGCCAGCCCACACAGGCTTTCAATTACTCCAAATCTACATCGAAAAGAACCGGTTAAACATGTTACCCTCGACATAGACAAATGAGCTTCAATCATGTCAGCTCCAAATCATAGGCTTCGAGCTACTCAGCCTCCGAGCCAAACCTCCTGAGGTGCTTGAACACCGCCTCAAGTTACTCGAAATCTAGGTTCTACTCGAACTGATGACGAGTCAGGCAAAATTTACTTCAAAAGTCCTTAACGAGAGGAAAATAAAGCCTACATAAAAGGTCACATCGACCAAGCATGCAAGAGCCATTGTCACCAGCCTAATAAGCCTCAAGGCCACACACACTAAAAGGTCGCATCGACCAAATGCGTAAGAGCCAATGTCGCTATCTTAAAATTTGAAAACTTGAGGGTCAAAATGAGCTTGAGTCGTAACCCAATTCGGAGACCGGACCCAAAATAGTTAACTATATATGACTAAGGGCAAAGCGTAACAGTCATTGTCGCCAGCTTATATTAAAAGGTTACTTCAACCCAAAGCGTGAGAGCCATTGTCTCCACCTTACATTAAAAGGTCACTTCGACCCAAAGCGTGAGAACCATTATTGCCAGCTTACATTTAAAGGTCGCATTGACCAAAAGCCGCCAGCCTACAATTCGGCCATTCGAAGGTCAAATACGCTCGAGTGAATGCCTGACTCGGGGACTGAGCCCAAAATAGGTGGCCAAAGTATGCCTAAGAGAGAAAAAAACGTAAGAGCCTATGGGCTAGTCCAATGATCCCCAGGGCCACATTGCTACTCTGAGGATTCCCACCAACACGCAAACCAGCTCGCATGGTCGAAATCAAGACAGAAAAAGATACAAACGGAGTAAAGCCGCTAGGTTTTCTTTCATACACACGCAATAAATGCAACATCAAGCTACAAACATGCTCTAAAAATGCTACATACACATGACAAAATCTATGCCCTCCCCTTGGGGGTTATGGCCTGTCGGTCTCATTCTCGTTGTCCTCGGCATCGGGCAAAAGCAACCGAGCGTCACTCTCATCCACCCTTGCTAGAGCCAATTCTTCCGAGAGGGCGAAACCCCTATCACGGATCTCCTCGAGGGTTATTCTTCGAGATTTGCTACGAGCATACTCTTCAATCCTCCCTCCACGGTCGAGGACCCTTCTCAGCTCAACTTGAGCACCGGCAACATCCTTTGAGTAGATGGCCATCCCCTGGTCAGCTTTAGTACGGCTCATTGCGGCTTCCGCTCGGGCGTCAACAATCTCAGCCCTGACTTTCAAAAGCTCAGACTCGAGCTTTGCAATCATTTATGTCTGAACCAAAGCATTGTCACGAGTTATGCGGAGTTGAGCTTCAAAAGAAGGAACTTTGGCTAGAGCTTCCTTCCCCTCTAAAGCCTAAGGCTTGGCCCGAGCTTTTAATTCATCATGCTCATCTCTGATCTGGCCAACTTCATCTTGAAGGCGCTCCAGGGCACTGTCTTTTTTTGCAACTAAAATAAACTAAGTATTAGCCTCGGGAACCAAGAGGTGGAATGCATAGTCACTCGGGACAGTAAACTACCTGCTACTTCAGGTGGTTCTCGTAATTCAGGATACTCATACTACAGATATACCAGCTCGACTTCCTTTTCATCACAAAGGAGCCTTAGGGATCTCTCCTCGTCCAGAGCTTTCCGTAGCCTGGCTTCACAACAAAGAAGCCCGGACTTAAACTTGTTGAATGCCTGCAGAAGAAAACTCAATAAGGAAGGAAAGGTGCAAAGCTCGAAAAACCTGTGTCGAAACTCACCATAAAGTGAAGTCGTTGGGCTTCCTCGAAGGCCGAACGCACACCTGCCAATCCAATCCCTTCGGCCCTGAAAGAGCCTACTCCGGTCGAAGCACGGTCGCTCGATGTATGCGATCCCGAGTTTCTAATATCTCTCGAAATGCTATTGACGAAAAAGGAAGGCGACAGCAACGGAGAAACCCTCTTTCCAGAATCGAAAGTCGCGGACATGACAAGCTCGGATGATGCTTCCGCTCCGAAGCCCCGGTCCCTCTCCGCATTACTTTGAGTGCCATCACCCTGTGAAAGCACCTTTCGCTCATTTTTACCATTCTTCAGCCCGAAAATGGAAACCCTTTCCCCTCTTCGAAGGAGCACGACTTCACCTCGCCTCGAAAGGCTCTTCAATGCCTACAACAGTAAGATTAATATGCGTAAAAAGGAAATGCTTCTCCACATGAAAGAGGGGAAATTAAATAATATCACAACACTCACCATGATATTTTGCTTCCCATCTGCCCTGGGACAAAGTTCGCCACTTGCGCTCATCACAGGTCAAGTGGATTGTCGATTCTCAGACCCAATCTTGCAGATTAGGAACATTGCCCGGTGCCTATGAAACAACTGCAAGAGAAGAAGGAAAGGCACGATTATGAAACCAGTTCTCGCTATAGGCAAGATTGAGAAAGCACGATATGCGCCACATATGAGTATAACTCCATTCCTCAAGGAATGGCATGAGCTCCATAGGGATAATGTCAGCGGACTGCACCTGGACGAAGCGACTCATCCACCCCCGATCTCCGTATTTCTTGTCATCAACAACAAAGGGCGTTGTCAATTGGAATCGCAAGGTCAACAAGCCTCGATGGTAGAAGGGCCAGTACAACCTGACGATATGACTAAAAGTAAATTCAAGCCCCGCTTTATCCGCGAAAAATCTCATCATCAGCAATGTTTACCAAAATGACGGATGGATCTGCACCAAGGTAACCCGATATTCTAGGCAGAAGTCGAGCACAACTCTGTCAATGGGGCCTAGTGTGAAAGGATACATGTACACATTCAAGAACTCATTGCATGATCTGTAATGCCCTCGCCCAGGTAAAGTGCCTGCAACATCACTTTCTCCACCCATCTGCAGTCCTTTTTCACTAACTCAAGATGTTCTTCCCCTATCAATGAAGTGGTCTTCAAGGTATACCCTCATTGAACCTGAAGACCGGAGGCGAAGCTCTCCTCTCCCCATCGAATAGGCCCCGACATATCGGCCATGGTGGTGATGGTAACAGTGACGAAATTAGAGAACTAAAAAGCAGGAATATATGCAGCCGCGTTAGTGCTAGAGTGCCGAAAGGCTGGCGAAGAAAAAGAAGGGCAGTTGCTTAAAGTGGTGGGATCCCCTAAAAAGCCAAAAACGTACACGAATATTTATGGAATAAACAACGATGGTCTGTTTGCCTCAAAATCGGATAAGAACAACATCGCCAGTACCGAGGTGGTACCTGACCTCGAGGACCTCCGTCAGAATAAGGTTAGGCTCCAAAAAGCCAATAACACCTTCTCCAATCCTGAGGTAGTACCCGACCTCGAGGAACTCCGTCATAATAAGGTTAGGCATCACGAAGCCAATAACACCTTCTCCAGTCCCGAGGTGGTACCCGACCTCAAGGACCTCCATCGGAACAAGGTTAGGCTCCAAAAAGCCAGTGGCATCATTACAAGACCTGAGGTGGTACCCGACCTCGGGGTTTTCAGGCTCAAAGGAAAGAACTATTTAAACCCTACCCATATGGGCTTGGCCCCGGGGTACCGTCAGAGATCGAACAAACCCTTTTTCAAAATCTATCTACAACGCTCTAAGGCTATTTATGCTAAGTCCCGGGTGAGTTTCCAAGAAACCCGAATTTGGACGAACCTCCACTCAGGGACTTCCCTCGAGAGATCAAAGGCAGCCCCTGTCCACAGGACTCCGAGCAAACTTTTTATCAAAGGTTACCACGGAGTTTAACTAGTAAACCGTGATTCCAAGGCCCAAAATGTTACTTTCATTCTACTCGAATCAAAGTCCCGGCGACCCGAGTCCATCGGCCCGATTCGGGTTCGATCCAAGGGATCACAAAGGGTTCCGTGCAAGGCCATATTAATTAGCCAAAGGCCAGAAAGAATACTCGCACCCGGGTTTGGTATTGGCAACAGTAGGCGGAGCCATGCGTTCAGAGTCTTCACAAACATAAAACAATATAGCAAGCATCTTTGTATTCATGAAACATTCAATTACAAAAGCCCACGATGGGTCTTTACATATGATTACAAAAGCCCACGAGGGGTTCTTACACAGAAACAAAGAAACGAGATGATACATGCACAGTGAAAGCCTGAGACCTAATCTACTCTCGAAGATTCATCTCCGGTATTAGCATCTCCGAGCTTCGCCCCCTCGAGCATGCATCCTCGACGGTGATACCTTCGACCGCCAACTCCTCTAGGTTCCCAGCTCAATCCCTCGGAGCAATATCTCCAAGGGCAAAGATGAAGAAGAGGAAAGCGGGAAGGCAAAAAAAGGAAGGTGATGCAGAAGAGGCAAAAAAAGAGAGACATAGCCCGCCGAAGCCAAAGGTTGAAGATTCGGCGGGCCTCAACCCCGTTCGCACGGCCGCTCCGGGTCCACCTTCCGGGACATCGTGCGGGCGAGCTTAACGGCTGGTGCACCATTTTATCCTTCGGTAAACCAGGCCAAGGTAGGAGAGTGAGCAGCGGTGTGTAGTCCGAACACTCTCCCAAGCAGCGGTGTGGAGTCCAAGTATTCCTCCAAGTCGGAATAGGCTGACCCCCTTCTTCTCGTCACCTCGGTCTAATTACGACAGTAGTGATAGCCGTAACATCAATGACAACAACTATGAGAAAGTGTAATCTCGGTTGGCATAGCAAAGCCCAGGTAAAGGGCCATGTCACGGCTGGTGTCGCCGTAAGGTCTTAAGGTTAGAAACCCTAGGAATGGCGGGTAGCAATAAGAGAAGGATAATGAGAATGAGACGAAAGGAAAGAAAAGGATGTTAAGAAACACTTTAATAAAAAGTTAGCATGGAAAGGCCCTATTTATAGGGGATGATAGTGTGGCCTACATTGCCATCAACTCCTTTAGAAGACATATCGACAGGCGCAATCAATGTGCCATGGGGAACTGGATCGACGACGATATAGTCGCCTTGAAGAATGGAAATCGGTAGCACATTGAATGACACTGAAAAGACAAGTCCATGATATGTATCGGTTATTGTGGAGACTTACATTGTAAGTATGATATTGTCAGTGTGACGGCACTATGAGAAGCCCAAAGAGTTGGGTGTCAAAACTGTTTCTTATCACTCCTCTCTAAGAAACGCAGGGACTATCTATATATGGTGAAATTGGAGGGTCCAATTTCTCACCATCAAAGCACCTCAGAAGACCGTCTTGAGGTTCCGGGGCGACAAGGCTACGATCGGGATTCCTCCCTCGAAGTTCGTCGACACTCTATCTTATGATAATGTCAACCACAACCACGACAAAAACGGGGAGTTCCCAAGGCATGTGGCTAGGACTGACAGAGCCTAGAAAGCTACTCTAAGACCCGAGTCCAGATGTCATCTAGTGGTCACATCTCCATATCTTTGTAATTAATGTTTGTTTACTATGATGGGATTTCCCTCCTATATAAAGGGGATCCTTATCACTTTGTAAAGGTTGGTTGCTCCACTTACTCCACAAGAAATATAAGAAACATTCTCTTTGCTTTCTCATATACTCTCTCGATATTATTGCTTTCATTTCTTATCCTCTTGTTTGTTAATCATTTATTACTTATCATTGGCCATAACGATCCTTCATTGGTTATTTTGTATTTGTTAAACCTATCCCAATCACCCGCGATAGCTCGAATCCGAGCCCCGGAATCGACCTCGAGGCTCCGGATCGACAAGTTCGAGGCCCTGAGTAACCAACCTAACGGTTTGATTATAGCTCCCTCCTTAGATCCATTTCATCCTTAGATCTCATACATTTAGCATCGACTGCTTAACAAACTAGCATAAAAATGGTTCACGTATTTTTAGAGTCCCATCAACAAATTTAATTGTTATTACCATTTTTGTGGTAAATAGATATTTAATCCAACTTTTAAAAATGAATATTCATATAAACAAGATTCAAGTGTTGGAATAAATAAACTACACTTAGATATTCAATACAAAGCAAGAAAATGAAGAAATAAGTAAAAATGGGTAAGAAAATCTCCACCAAAAGCTTCAAATCGTCAAGTCCCAAGTGCGTGTGCAAGAACCTAGCTTCAAAACTTGTGTTCTTAGTCAAGAGACCAGAAAAATAATAGTGATTATTTTCTTGCTGGTTTCGTCACTCAACGTAAGTTATCTTTCACATTTTTTCTTGTCCAAGATCTTCGATTTCAAGTCAATATGTCTAACTCGGTGAATGGAGGCGAAAACAACAATCTCGAGGACCATGGGGACAACGGTGTGGATGTTCCGGGTGTTGGTGTGCCACCACAAAACCCTGGGAATGCGCCAGGACCAATCCACGTGGACGCTGTCACGCACGACGCCCAACACATCGATATAAGCTCACATACCAACAGGAACGTGCGTCAAGTAGATCAAACAAGAAGCTCAGAAAACCCCGACCAAGGAAGAACATGAGGTTATCCTTCATGTTATTTTTGAAATGTTGTAGGCACAACAGCTAGCTATTGCTCAGTTGTAAAGTCACCATAAAACTCCCAACACGGTAGCACCGGGGACAACTCCCCCAACTGAACAGGTACCGGAGAGATCAAGCGATAACGGGTCGGTGACCAATCCCGCCATCATAAAAATGCTCGAGGAACTCACTACGAGGATCGATTCAGGCGAGAAGATGATTGAAGCCATTGACAAAAAGGTTGAAACCTATAACTCCAGGGTCGATCAAATTCCGGGTGCACCCCCGATCCTGAAAGGTGTGGATTCGAAGAAGTTCATATGATTGCCCGAGGAAGCAGCCCCGTAACCAATCCAAAGAAGTTTAGAATCCAGAAACTCCCAAAGTACAACGGGACCACATACCCTAATGAACACATCATTGCCTACACTTGCGCGGTAAAAGGCAATGATATAAAGAACGACGAGATCGAGTCCGTATTTCTGAAAAATTTCAGGGAAAAACTCTTGAAGGGGGCCATGATGTGGTATCACAACTTAGCTCCTAACTCCATAGACTCATTCGCCATGCTAGCAGACTACTTCATAAAGGCACATGCCGGTGCCATTGAAGTAGCAATGAGGAAATCCGACGTTTTCAAGATTAAGGAAAGGGGGAATGAGATGCTGTGAGAATTCGTATCTCACTTTCAAATGGAACGGATGGATTTACCGCCAATCTCCGACGACTGGGCAGTGCAGGCTTTCACTCAAGGTCTGAATGAATGAAGATCGGTGGCTTCAAAACAATTGAAACAGAATTTGATCGAGTATCCAGGTGTGACCTGGTCGGACGTCCACAACCAGTACCAATCGAAATTAGGGTCGAGGATGACCAGTTGGGAGCCCCCTCAAGCTTAGTGTACCCAAGCAGGATCCTGGCAAATGAGCCAAAACCCAACAAAGAACGATATCAGCCATACGTCAAAGACAGGAGAAATGCCCCAAGGTGCAACCCACCGCGCAATGATCGAAGGATAGATCGAGGACAGGACCCTCAGGGACTCACCAACAGAGCCAGATTCAATAGGAGCGCTGGGCCGACGGGGCACCTCACTTGTCAGAATACAACTTCAACGTCGATGTATCGGACATCATGTTCGCCATTAGTAAAATCAGAGACGCCAGATGGCCCAGGTCTATACAATCAGATCCTTCACAAAGGAATCACAACTTAGTGTGCGAGTTTCACAACACGCACAACCACAAAACCGAGGATTGCCACCAACTCCGAGAAGAGGTAGCTCGACTACTTAACAAAGGTCATCTCCGGGAATTCCTCAGCGATCGAGCCAAAAATCAGTTCCGAGAAAGCCAAGAAGAACGAAGCAAACGAGCCACAACATGTCATTCACATGATCTTGGAAGGCATCGATGCCCCGCAGCAACCTGTAATGAGAAGGACAAAAATATCCATCACTAGAGAAAAGCAAACCCGGGGATATATTCCCAAGGACGCCCTCACTTTCAGCGAAGAGGACACTGAGACCTTGTCTCAGCCTCACAATGATGCACTTGTAATCTCCTTCCTTGTAAATTCTTTTCAAATAAAACATGCATTCGTAGATCCAGGTAGCTTGACCAACATTATCAGGTCAAGGGTGGTAGAGCAGCTCGGACTGCTTGACCAAATCATGCCCATCACTCGAGTGCTCAACGGATTCAACATGGCAAGTGAAACAACAAAAGAAGAAATCACACTCCCAGTCACCATGGCCGGCATGACCCAAAACGCCAAATTCCATGTCATCGAAAGATACATGAGGTATAACGCCTTGTTCGGACGGCCGTGGATATACTACATGAGAGTAGTACCATCCACTCTCCACCAAATGATGAAATTCCAAACAAAGGATGGAATTAAACCGTCTATGAGGAACAACATGCGGCAAGGGAAATGTTCGCGGTGCACGACGTGGCACTGGTACCCATACCTCCGCTTGCAAAAGAGCCAAAAGGGTAACCAAGTCACACCTCCGATTAAGCCTAGTTAAACGAAATAAAGGACCATACCGCGTCCTTATCTCGAGTGATTAGAACATATCGATGATCAAAACATCACCAGCACGTCTCACACTAAGGTATAACCATCTCCCTTTTTATTTCGTATTTCAGACTAACCCTTATGTAGGCACCCGATCGAAGCAATTAGAACGTTAACCCAGCTCGAAGACCTTGAGGTTTTAAAGCATCCATTGCACTCTTTTCTTTCAACTGAGTTTTTGTCCCGAAGAGGGTTTTATCGGTAAGGTTTTTAACGATCCAACATCTGCATGTTGCGTAAGGGAGATTCAACAAGTGTCCGAGGTTTCTTTGGCAATCAACCTCGAAACACTGAGGGACATTCCCCCCCGAAGGTCATCTTCTCAAGAAAATCCAAGAAACACCAAATCGGCACCTATAGGAAAATGATTTATCGGGCCAAATGGTCGAACAAACCGTGTCCGTATAGCCTGGCCCCCGACGGCAAAAATGTGTACGCTTGTACCAAATAATTGAAGAATATTTGTCATCGAAGCATCTCACGCTCTAAATGAAGCTCAGCGCCTTTGCAAAACAACTCCTCCACCGAAAACATCC
Source organism: Nicotiana sylvestris (assembly GCF_000393655.2). Classification (NCBI taxonomy): domain Eukaryota; kingdom Viridiplantae; phylum Streptophyta; class Magnoliopsida; order Solanales; family Solanaceae; genus Nicotiana; species Nicotiana sylvestris. The sequence goes on from NC_091062.1 coordinate 40,749,590, forward strand.
CAAACACTCGCGAACTGGCGTCAACAATTCAACACTTAAATGACCTCCGAGTCGGGACTCCAAAATCGTAAGTCCTCAGATAAGGCAACGCGGAAACCGCTAAACATCTCTAATGCCAAAAGTACCTCAAATACTCTAACGTCAAAATTTCAAAATAAAAATACACGGCCCCAGGGTCAGGATCTCAAAATCGTAGGCCCTCGACGAGGCAATGCAGAATTTGGAAAATATGCTCCCGAGTAAAGAAAATCTTGACAACTCGGGGACTGCCATCAAGCGCCATCTCCATTGACTCATCAAAACTCGAGACCATAAGACCCCGAGCGGGCAGACTCGATCTTGTAATATCTACATAACGCAACAATCGTATCTGTAAGTCCTCAATGGCATGAAAATCTGTAAGACCTCAATGGCCTAATTCTGTAAGACCTCAACGACATGAAAAACTGTAAGACCTCAATGGCATGAAAAACTGTAAGACTTCAATAGCATGGAAAGCTGTAAGACCTCAACGACAAGTAAAACTGTAAGACCTCAATGGCATGAAAATCTATAAGACCTCAATGGCATGATAAACTGTAAGACCTCAGTGGCATGAAAAACTGTAAGACCTCAACGGCAAGGAAAACTGTAAGACCTCAACGGCAAGGAAAACTGTAAGACGTCAATGGCACTTAAAACTGTAAGACCTCAACTGCATGCAAAATTTGTAAGACCTCACTAAAGGCATAGACTCGATCCCAAAGTTTAGGATATATATCGAACGTGTAAGACCCCTAAAAAGGCATACCCCTGATATAGATGCCGAAACTACTTCACTCGGGACTCAAAGGCTCCTGCCAAACACAAGTGACTCCGATCACACGACTGTACCAGCTGAACTAACACGACTCAGGGACGCTCGACCGTCGTTACAAGGCATAAGAGCCATTGTCGCCAGCCACACATGCCTTCAATTACTCCGAATTTACTTCGAAAAGAACCAGTTAAACATGCTACCCTCGACATAGGCAAATGAGCTTCGATCATGTCAGCACCAAATCATAGGTTTCGAGCTACTCAGCCTCCGAGCCAAACCTCCCAAGGTGGTCGAACATCGCCGCAAGTTACTCGAAATCGAGGTTCTTCCCGAATCGACGACGAGTCAGGAAAAATTTACTTCAAAAGCCCTTAACGAGAGGAAAATAAAGCCTACATATAAGGTCGCATTGACCAAGCTCATAAGAGCCATTGTCGCCAGCCTAATGAGCCTCAAGGCCACACACACTAAGAGGTCGCATCGACCAAAAGCGTAAGAGCCATTGTCTCCAGCTTAAAATTTGAAAACTTGAGGGTCAAAATGAGATTGAGTCGTAACCCGATTCGGAGACCGGACCCAAAATAGTTACCTATACATTCCTAAGGGTAAAGCGTAAGAGCCATTGTCGCCAGCTTATATTAAAAGGTCACTTTGACCCAAAGCGTGAGAGCCATTGTCGCCAGCTTACATTAAAAGGTCACTTCGACCCAAAGCGTGAGAGCCATTGTTGCCAGCTTACACTAAAAGGTCGCTTCGACCCAAAGCGTGAGAGCCATCATCGCCAGCTTACATTAAAAGGTCGCATCGACCAAAAGCCGCCAGCCTAAAATTTGGCCATTTGAAGGTCAAATACGCTCGAGTCGATGCCCGACTAGGGGACTAAGCCCAAAATAGGTGGCCTAAGTATGCGTAAGAGCAAAAAAAAACGTAAGGGCCTACAGGCTAGTCCAATGAGCCCGGGGGCCAAATCTCTACTCTGATGATTCCCACCAACATGCAAACAAGCTCGCCTGGCCGAAATCAAGACAGAAAAATATATGAAAGGAGTAAAGCCGCTAGGTTTTCTTTCATACACATGCAAGAAACGCAACCTCCAGCTACAAACATGCTCTGAAAATGCTACATACAGATGACAAAATCTATGCCCTCCCCCTGGGGGTTATGGCCTATCGGTCTCATCCTCGCTATCCTCGGCATCGGGCAAAAGCAATCGAGCGTCATGCTCATCCGCCCTTGCTAGAGACAATTCTTCCAAGAGGGTGAAGCCCCTATCATAGATCTCCTCGAGGGTCTTTCTTCGAGACATGCAACGAGCATACTCTTCAATAATCCCTCCGCGGTCGAGGACCCTTCTCAGCTCAGCTTGAGTATCGGCAGCATCCTTTGAATAGATGGCCATCTCCTGGTCAGCTTTAGTCTGGCTCATTGCAGCTTCCGCCCGGGCGTCAATTATCTCAGCCCTTACTTTCGAAAGCTCAGACTCGATATTTGCAATCATTTCTGTCTGAACCAAATCATTGTCACTAGCTATGCGGAGTTGAGCTTCAAAAGCAGGAAATTTGGCCAGAGCTTCCTTCCCTATAAAGCCTGAGACTCGGCCAGAGTTTTCAATTCATCATGCTCACGCCTGGTCTGGCCAACTTCATCTCGAATGCGCTCCAAGGCATCCGTCTTTTTCTGCAACTGAAATAAACTAAGTATTAACCCAGGGAGCCAGGAGTCGGAATGCACACTCACCCGGTATAGAAAACTACCTGCTCCTTCAGGTGGTTCTCGTAATTTAGGCTCCGGCCCACCTCACACTGTAGATCTACCAGCTCAACTTCTTTTTCATCACAAAGGAGCCTTAGGGATCTCTCCTTGTCCATAGCTTTCTGTAGCCTGACTTCACAACGAAGCAGCCCGAACATAAGCTTGTCGAATGCCTGCAGAAGAAAACTCAATAAGGAAGGGAAGGCGCAAAGCTAGAAAAACCTGTGCCAAAACTCACAACAAAGTGAAGCCGCTGGGCTTCCTCGAAGGCCGAACGCACACCTGCCATTCCAGTCCCTTTGGCCCTGAAAGAGCCTACTCCGGTCGAAGCATAGTCGCTTGGTGTATGCGATCCCGAGTTTCTGCAACGGAGAAACCCTCTTTCTAGAACCAGAAGCTGCGTACATGACATGCTCGGATGATGCTTCTGCTCCGAAGCCCCGGTCCCGCTCCGCCTTACTTTAAGTGCCATCTCCCTGTGAAAGCACCTTTCGTTCATTATTACCGTTCTTCAGCCCGGAAGTCGTCAACCCTTCCCCCTCTTCGAAGGAGCACAACCCGCTCTGATACCACTTTGTCAGGCCCCAACCTTGGGAGGCGTGGCTGGCACCCGGTGTCGCATTGGCCCGAGCGAACTACTCTGTAACATTTTTTTCTCTTTGTAAATATCATGGGCCAACATGCCCACAACTCATAATATTCAACTATAAGTGGGCAACACTGTACCATTGATCCATTCCTCTTAGAACATAAATACATATGGGCCGTCAAGGCCTTAGACATACTGTACAAAATAAAATTGTGTCTACAAAGCCTCTAAGATTAATTGACATCAATGGGACAGGGTACGGCCTACCCATAAGTCTGTAGCAAAACTCTGGCATGATGACTTATAAACACGACTGCACTCCAAATAAGGTGGAGTCTTATCGATCTTTCGCTGAATACCAATCTCCTCTACTGTGAGGGCATGATAAATTGATTACCTATACCTACAGGTATGAATGCAGTGTCCCCAATAAATAGACGTCATTACGAATAATGTACTGAGTATGTAAGGCATGTAAATAAATATATAAAGAGCATGGAAGAAACATGGAATAAAGGACTCAACCTGTAAGTCCGGATAGCGCTATAAATTGTGAAATACTTATGGTGTCATGCATATGAGTATGAATGTCATGCCGTACATAGGTACATGTGTTCATAACATCTTCAAGCCTCTGAGGGCATCCCATCATATCATCTCGGCCACTGTGGCCAAAATCATTAACGTATACCAGTTGATGAGGTGGTGGTGCGTATAGAACGCCGTAACCTTTTCCTGCATCCCATATACATATATATATATATATATATATATATATATATATATATATATATATATATATACGCGTATATAACTCCGTTTCAGTCATAGGTAAATGCACATGTATAAATGCATGAAATGTATATGAAATATGTTAATAAAATCTCTCGGTACATCATAAGACCATTATACCTCTGGTTAATGTCATGAAATAAACTTTACCAACTTATGTATTTTTGAAAGCCATGAACAGATGATAAAATAATATAGACACTCCTAGTGTTTCCATTAATAGAGTCATTCATGGAAGTTGTGCATTTACTCGTTTTATTTTTATCGTATGGATTATGCCAAAAGAAATAAGTGATAGCCTTAACATACCTGAGCTAATTCTCCTGAGAAAGATTACATCAAGTCCTTGAACATTATGAGAAGAACATGAAACCTTCAATGCTACTCATCTATTAGCCTTTCTAGGCTGTAAATGGTAGGATATAACTGTATGATGCGTCAGTTTTTCATTCCATTTCACAGAGAAACGCAAGCAACCACCGGGTTCCCTTACTACTTTATCCGAATTAATCCATGATGACAACTGAAGGCTCTGTGAAGCTCTAGCCTCCATTTACAGTTTCTACTCCACCAAACACCATAAGAAAAAATGTGTCCTTTTAAAATCAGAAAGAGCTGAAACAATACAATATCATGTCACCAAGCTTATGTTACCATATACGTATGAATCAAGGAGATGAAGACGAATACGAAGAATTAGGTGAAAGGGTAAAAAATAGGGAAGCTATTATAGGATTTGAGAGATATGTAAGTGAGGGGGTGTCTGTGTATATTTTGTTGTATTCTCTAACAATATGACACCTTTTTAAATGACTAATGAGTCATTAATAGAAGGTGAGGGGGCTGCCACGAGGGGATGGGGTGGGAAAGTTTAATCTTTATCCACTTATTAGGTAATTAGGTAATGTCCTGTTACCCGGTAATTAATAAATTACCCACATAATTAAGAAATATTTTAAATTACTTACAATTTTACTTATTTTTAATACACTTTATATACAGTACTATTACGGTCATGTGGTACCCTGTAAAATAAATTCATACACTATTATTTCATTAAAACATCTATGTAAAAATACTTATATTTTCTCAACTTATAATTTTCTTAATCTCATATAAAGAGTATACATTTTTGTATACTTAATTTTTTAAAATTGTAAAAAAAGATAACCTTCTTTTCTTGTGAGAAAATATTTTCTACCTTTACAATAAAGAAAATCTCATAAACTTTCTCATATTACGTGTATAATTTAAAGCATACTCGAAAGTAGTAATATTAATAACTATATAAAATCATATTTTTCAAGCCAATTTTTTTTCTTTTACAAAAAAATATTCCACTCAATATACCATATCAAATATATATATATATATATATATAACGGTTTCAAGGTTGTTAAATTTACGGAGTGTAACATTTGAGGCCTTGATTAAGTCCGTGTTATGTTATGGAACTTGTTCGTTTTTTCGGACGAGGTCTCGGGGAGTTCGGGTGTGTTTTATATTAATTTCGGAGTTTGTATGCATTGCAGGTTTTCTGTTTCTATCTGATGCCTCTGGTGTTCTTCGTGATCGTGACGAGTGTTTTTGTCTGTTGGTGGATTTTTTCATTATGGACGTGACATATGAAACATGATCACTAAAGGTTGAGCTGATTGCTATCCACGTTCACGACTTGTGTCACGCGTACGCGTAGAGGAGCTGGGAACTGAAGGTTAGTGTTCGCGTTCGCGAAGGTTTATTTCTACTATGCGTCACGTTCGCGATGACTGTTCTACGAAGTGAAAGACAATTTTGTGGTCAGTAGAGTTTGTGCTTCGCGAACGCGAGGCTTCTTCCGCATTCGTGAAAGGTACCCTTTGAGTAGTCTATAAAGTACTTTATTTCGAAGGTTTCAGACATTTTATCATATTTTTAGTTATGGAGCTCAGATTTGGGCAATTTTAGAGGCGATTTTCACCACATGAATTGGGGTTATTGTTTTTCTACTTGTTTTTGATTATATTCTGTGATTCCATCCTCGATTTTAGCATTTTATTGATGATTTCAAAAGACAAGTTGGGTGTTTTTGTCTAAACTTTTCTAAAGTGAATAATTGGGTTTTGAACATCGATTTGGAGTCGTATTTGAGTGAAAGTAGTATGGTTGGATTCGTAATTGAATGGTTTGTCGGATTTTGTTTGTCGGGTTTTGAGGTACGTGCCTGGGGTTGACATTATGGTTGACTTTGAGTATTTGTTTAATGATTCGACCTTTATCGTGTTGGTTGATTTCCTTTGACATTATTTGATGTTTTTAAGTTGCTTTAAGATAGTTTCAAACTGTTAGGAAGTTGATTCACACGGGGTGTTGTTTCTAAAGGGTTGTTTGGCTTGTTCGATATTTGATTTGTCTTGTTCGAGGTAAGTAACATTTCTAAACTTGAACTTGAGGGTAATTATCCATGTAACCATATTTATTTGTGATGTGTTGGGGTGATGCACATGCTAGGTGATGGACGTGTGGGTGTGCACCATGGTAATCATAATCTAGGGTTTCTTTTGCACTGTATTGCTATCAAGTCTTGTATTATCCATGTAATTCCTACTTGTTAGAGTAATTGAGATATGATTCATGTTAGAAATCATGTTTAGTCTATGTGCTTACTCAGTTGAGATCTATGGAGGCTATTTTAGTTGTTTGACTTACCTGCTTTAGACTTATTTATACACTCAATCATGTTTCTTTATTTGTATGTCATATCTCAGTCTTTGTTCATCATCTATTGTTACATCACATGTTATCATTGTTTTCCATATGTGGAGTTGTTAGGTTGAGTGGTATGAGATTGTGAGTGAGACTTGAGAGGTTGATGACTGAGGTAGGCGTTAGAGCCGTGTTGAGAGTGTTGTTGTGGAACGGGCTGCATGCCACAGTAGGTCGTACTAGCTTTAATATTGTTATTACTATTATTATGGATTGGGCTATATGTCGTAGCAAGCCTTATTGATTTTATTATTATGTGAATAAGGCTGCACACCATAGCAGGCCTTATTGAGTTTTGATCAGAGCTTGGGCAGGATCCGCCCCTCCGAAGTCTGACATACTAGCAGTGAGCATAGACACAATGATATATACACATGCTTTGGTGAGGGACTTATGAGCAAGGCGCCCGAGTGATTGTGAGTTGTGTGATGGTATTGAGGCATTGAGCCAGACAACTTGAGCATATTGAGAGTGAGAGTACCTGGGGATATCACCGTGAAATCATTCATATGACATGCATCCTTGGCATCTAGGTATAGAGATGTATTTTCCTCATGCTAGATGATAATGTAACATTTATGATTCGGCATGTATATTTTACATATAGACATTGAGATGCATATTACTCATGCTAGGCGGTATATGATAATTGAAGACTTGACATGCATATTGACATGTAGGATAGAGATGTACTTTCCTCATGCTAATTGGTAAATAAAAAGTCTTATATGAAATTCGAAAACACATTTCTTTTTGATAAACGCATGTTTAATTAATTTTAGTGGCAAGATTTAGACTTGGACTGTTATACTTGAAAATGATGTCTACTTTTCTGTATCTCTAAACGAGCTGAGCATTACATCTCTTGAGTTATATATCTTTACTATCTTCACTAAATTGTTATGAATTGTTATTGGCTATTGGTGATAGCAGTTGACCTTCTTCCGAGCTCGTCACTGCTTTCAACCCAAGGTTAGGTTTGTTACTTATTGAGTACATGGGGTCAATTGTACACATACTACATTTCTACACCTTGCGTGTAGATCTTGGAGCTAATGTTGTTGTGTGTGGCGGGAGCTAGCATTGAAGTTGTACCTGCATTCTGGTTACAACTGCCACTTGTCCTTGGTAGCTTTAGATTTGCAAATCTGTTTATGTATATTTTGAATAGATGATGTATTTACTTTGTACGAGCTTTGTAAACTCTAAGTTTTAAAATCTCATGATTTGTATTACCAGTCCTTGGGATTTGTATAGAAAGTTCAACTATATTATTTATTGTCTATTATTACTTGATTTGAGTTGTGTTGACAGTTGTTTGTCTTACCTAGCAGGTTGGGTTAGGTCCCATCATGACTAGTTAGATTTTTTGGTCGTGACAACAAATGTAAAATTACAAAAGTGCCCAAAGCTGAAGTGTGATCTTCGCTTTTGCGAACCTTGACTCTATTATTGACCATCACATTTTCAATCCATAATTTTGTATTTGCGAAATAGGCCTTGTTCACTTGAATTCGCATTTGCAATGAAGGATTTCATATTTAGGAAGGTTGACTTGTCTGGTTGACTTCGCATTTTCTAGCCTACCATTGCATTTGTGACTTCTGCTGTCTTAACTGAAGCTTCACATTTGCGAGCTCCTATTCATGTTTTCGATATATGAGTCAGTTTTCTAGACTTCCTCTTTTCAAATTCTTTTTGAATTTTTTTCACTTGGTTTTGTATACGGCTAAAATCAGAGAGTCTGATTTTATGATCATTATGACGCTTCATGGCCCATCTCCAGAACCCTTGAGGCACATCTTGAGATTCCCTATGTTCTACCTCAGGGCAATGCAAATTGGTGGCTATGATGGACAAGCGGGATATTCCCAAGGCACGTGGTTAGAGTTGACTAGGTCTACAAGAATAATACAAGATCGTACCGTCACATTGAATGGCTGTACCAGCCGTATATCTTTGTAATAAATGCACCTATACTATGTTGGGATTCCCCCTACTATATAAAGGGGACCCTTATTTTTTTTTAAGAAAAAGGATATTCAATACAAGAACAAGAACATTCTCTGCACTCTAACTTAAACATTCTCCATTGTCTTACCTTTGATTTATTGCTTACATTTATTATCTTTCATTGATTGTTCTTCATTTATTAGTCATCATTGATCATAAAGAGCCATTATTGGGGCCCTTGAAAATGTTAGTCCTTTATTGATTATTCCCAGTCAAGCTCATTAGCTCGACCTCGAGGTCCAGCTTAGGCCAGTCTGAGACCCTGATCCGTAGCCATTCGGTTTGAATAACCACACAGCCTCTTACTCTTGATTTACTTTCCTAGCACATACTTAGCATCTATTACTTAACAACTAGCATTAAAAATAAATCATGTACTTTTAGAACCACAAAATCAAATATAATTATAATTACCATTTTCAAGGTAAACAGTTTGGCGCCCACCGTGGGGCTAAAAATAATAGTGATTGTTTTCGTGCTGGTTTATTGAAAACAAAAGTTATTCTTCACACTTTTTATTGTCCAAGAATCTTTAATTTCAGGTCAAAATGTCTAACTCAGTGAATGCACATGAAAATAACGGTCCTGATGACCATGGAGAGAATGGTGTAGCTGTTCTAGGCGCCGGTGTACCATTGCGAAACCTTGAGGACGCACCAGAACCAATCCCCGTAGATGTGGGTTCACGCAACGCCTAACACATCGATATAAGCTCCCGTACTAATGGGAGTATATGCCAAGAAAACCAACAAGAAGATCAGAAAACCCCAGCTCGGGTGGAATGAGAGGTTAGCCTTCACGTCATTTTTGAGATGTTGCAGGCAGAACAGCTGGCGATTGCTCAGCTGCAAAGCCACCAAAAAACTCCAAGCACAACAGCACCGGAAATCGCTCCTCGAGCCGAACAGGCACCAGAAAGATCGAGCAACAAGGTTCAGCAGCTGAACGCGCTATTATGAAGATACTCGAGGACCTTACAAGGAGGATTGAATCGGGCGAAAAGAAGATAGAAGTTAATGACAAAAAGGTAGAGACCTACAATTTAAGGGTCGATCAGATCCTAGGCGCACCCCTGATTTTGAAGGGTGTGGATTCAAAGAAATTCGTACAAAAGCCATTCCCATTGAGTACTGCTCCAAAACCCATCCTGATGAAATTCGGAATGCCCGATCTCCGAAGTACAATGGAACCTTAGACCCCAACGAGCACATCACTGCTTACACTTGTGCTGTAAAGGGAACAACCTGAAGGATGACGAGATTGAATCCATCCTGTTAAAAAAATTCGGAGAAACACTTTCAAAAGGGGCCATGATGTGATATCACAACCTATCCCCGAATTCCATAGACTCATTTGCCATGCTAGAAGATTATTTTACAAAGGCACATGCCGGTACCATCAAGGTTGCTACAAGGAAATCCGACGTCTTCAAAATCAAACAAAGAGAAAAAGAGATGCTGCGGGAGTTTGTATCTCGCTTTTAAATGGAGCGAAAGGAATTACCACTAGTCTCTGATGACTGGGCAGTGCATGCCTTCACACAAGGTTTGAACTAACGAAGCTCGATAGCTTCGAAGTAGCTAAGTAGAACTTGGTTTAATATCCCGCCGTGACTTGGGCGGATGTCCACAACCGGTATCAATCAAAGATTAGGGTCGAGGACGACCAACTAGGAGCCCCCTCGGACTCAATATATCCTAGCAGGCTCCTGGCAAAGGAACCAAGACCAGACAAGGAAAGCTACCAACCTTACACTGAAGATCAAAGAAATGCCCCAAGACGTAACATATCCCGAAGCGACCGAAGGGTAGATAAAGGTCAGAATCCTTGGGGACTCCTAAGCAGAGCCAGATTCGACAAACATGCAGGACAGACGGAGGCACATCGCTTATCTGAGTACAACTTCAACATTGATGTTTCGGACATCATATCAGCCATAGGTAAAATCAAAGACACCAAGTAGCCAAAACCCGTACTATCAGATTTTTCGCAAAGGAACCCTAACCTAATGTGTGAATTTCACAACACACACGGTCATAGGACTGAAGATTGCAGACAACTCTAAGAAGAAGTAGCCCGACTAATTAACAAAGGGCACCTTCGAGAGTTTCTCAGTGACTGAGCCAAAAATCAATTTCGGGAAAGAGAGGCGAACAGGAAAAATGAAACCGAAAAGCCGCAACATGTCATCCACATGATTGTTGGAGGAATTGACATCCCATAAGAACCCATTGTCAAACGAACAAAAATATCCATCACCAGGGAAAAGCGAACTCGAGGTTACATACCCGAGGACGCTCTCCCATTTAGCGAAGAGGACATCGAGGCCCTGTCTCAGCCTCATAACGACGCATTGGTAATTTCTTTTCTTGTGAATACATTTTAAATTAAACGTGTTCTTGTGGATCCAGGTAGCTCGGCCAACATTATCAGGTCGAGGGTGGTGGAATAGCTCGGATTGCTCGACCAGATCATGCCCGCCTCTTGAGTCCTTAACGGATTCAACATGGCGAGCAAGACAACGAAAGGGGAGATCACCCTCTAGGTCAACGTGGCTAGCAAAACCCAAAATGTCAAGTTTCATGTCATCGAAGGAGATATGAGGTACAATGCCTTGCTCGGAAGGCCATGGATACACTACACGAGAGCAGTACCATCAACCCATCATAAAATGATGAAATTTCCAAAGAACACCAAGATGAACAATCTTCAGAACAAAAAATAATATTTGACGCTAATATATTTGAACAAATAAAAGGAAAAGAATTGGATCTAAGTATAGACAAAATATTAGAAGTACCAACAATAAAGAATTGGTTTAAAAGACAAAAAGAAGAATACTATGTAGTAAGCCAAAGAGAACATATAATAGATTGTAAATACATCAAAGGTAAAGCACAAATACCAATTTTAAATAAAAGACTACTAAATAAAGAAATACAAGATATAAAAGCAAAAAATCCAATAAAATATGTACACTTAGGAGGAACGGAGATCCTAATAAAAGCATGTTTTAGGGAAGGAATAGATACCCCTATAGAAATATACTTGGCAGATGATAGAATTGTACAACCTATAGAAAAGAGTATAATAAGTGTCGTAAGAGGTAACTTAATATACCAAAAATTTAAATTTATAATAAGTGCTAACTATTCAGTAGCAGTAGATGATAAAAATATAGATAAATCATTAGTACTATACTGGAAAATGTCTGGAATAGAATTAGCACCAGGAAGTAAAATATTCACAGCAAGATGTAAAAATCTATATGTCTTAACAACAAAACATAAGATAACAGCTAAAAATAAAATAAATAAAATAAAAATAGAAAATCCATTCGAAAGAATAGTATCAGTTATAGACAACAATGATTACAGTTATACGGAAATGGACATGGATGAAGATTTAGAAATAGTAAAAGAAAGATTAAGCACATCAAAACGAATAAATAATGAAATGCCAGAAACGTCATCAAGAATAAGTACATCAAGAAGTACATCAAGAAGAATAAATTATACCACTCCACAAAAATTAATAGAACAAAAAATAGAAGAAATAAACTCACACCATTATTATATAACAGGAATAATGGACCAAAGAAAATATTTAATACTAATAAATACAGGACAGGAAGAGAATTATGTTATAAGAGAATTAATACCAGAACAAGAGATAGTAACAATAGAACAGCAAAATTCAGAACTACCAAAAGCGTTAAGAAAAAACGAAGAAACAACTGAAAAAGAATTAATTATTGGAGGAATACCAATATTAATAAATTTTAAAATATATCAAGGCGATAAAAACATTACACTAGGAATAAAATGGTTAGAAAAAGTCAAACCATATAAATTAGAAGATAGGCAATTAACAATAAGTTATGAAAACAAGAAAATAATAATAAAAAGAACATTAATATAATGCCAAAAATATATATACTTGCCAAAATAATAGTAGAAGGATATTATAATAGATATTATACACCTATGATGGATACAGGAGCAGAAGCTAACATGTGTAGACATAATTGTTTACCAGAAAGTAAATGGGAAAAGCTAAAAACCCCTATAGTAGTAACATGATTCAATAATGAGGGAAGTATGATAACATACAAAGCAAGGAATATAAAAATACAAATATGGGATAAAATATTGACCATAGAAGAAATATATAGTTACGAATTCACAAATAAAGATATATTATTAGGAATGCCATTTTTAGATAAATTATACCCACATATTATAACAAAAATACATTGGTGGTTTACTACCCCGTGTAAACAAAAATTAGGAGCAAAAAGAGTAAATAATAAAGTAAGAAAAACAACACCCTGGATTAAAGGAAGTGAAAAGATTACCCAAAAATTAGAAAATATAATACAAAGCAACCATAATATAGAAATAATCATTTTCTCAATAAATAAAATAAAATTACTACAAGATAAATTAGAATTACTATATAATGATAATCCACTCCGAGGATGGGAAAAACATAAAACAAAAATAAAGATTGAACTAATAGATGAAAGTAGCATAATAACACAAAAACCTTTAAAATACAATTTTAATGATTTAACAGAATTTAAAATGCATATAAAGGAATTATTAGACAATAAGTACATACAAGAAAGTAATAGTAAACATACTAGCCCGGCATTTATAGTAAATAAGCATAGTGGAGCAAAAACGAGGAAAAAGCCGTATGGTTATAGATTATAGAAACTTAAATGCAAAAACAAAAACATATAATTATCCGATACCAAATAAAATACTAAAAATCAGACAAATACAAGGATATAACTATTTTAGTAAGTTTGACTGTAAATCGGGATTTTACCATTTAAAACTAGAAGATGAATCTAAAAAGTTAACAGCATTCACAGTACCACAAGGATTTTACGAATGGAACGTATTACCTTTTGGATATAAAAATGCACCAGGTAGGTATCAACATTTTATGGATAATTACTTCAACCAATTAGAAAATTGTATAATATATATATAGATGATATATTGCTATATTCTAGAACAGAGAACGAACATATAAAACTACTAGAAAAATTCATACACATTGTAGAAATATCAGGAATAAGTTTAAGTAAAAAGAAAGCAGAAGTAATGAAAAATCAAATAGAATTTTTAGGTATACAAATAGACAAAAACGGAATAAAAATGCAAACCCATATAGTACAAAAAATAATTAACTTAAATGAAACACTTGATACAAAAAAGAAGTTACAATCATTTTTAGGATTGGTTAACCAAGTAAGAGAATATATTCCTAAATTAGCAGAAAACTTAAAACCATTACAGAAAAAATTAAAAAAGGATATAGAATATCATTTTGACGAAAAAGATAAAATACATATACAGAAGATAAAAAATATGTGTAAAAAATTACCAAAACTATATTTTCCAAATGAAAAGAAACAGTTTACATATATTGTAGAAACTGATTCTAGTGATCACAGCTACGGAGGAGTTCTAAAATATAAATATGATAATGAAAAAATTGAACACCATTGTAGATATTATTCCGGATCATACACGGAACCACAATTAAAATGGGAGATAAATAGGAAAGAACTATTTGGATTATATAAATGTTTGTTAGCATTTGAGCCATATATTGTTTATAACAAATTTATAGTAAGAACAGATAATACACAAGTAAAATGGTGGATAACACGGAAAGTACAGGATTCAGTAACTACAAAGGAAATAAGGAGACTTGTATTGAATATACAAAATTTTACATTTACAATTGAAGTAATACGAACTGACAAGAATGTTATTGCAGACTACCTATCAAGACAAAGGTACCCAAACAGATGAAAGCCAAGAATCAAAAGACATATTTACAATCCTTACTACTCTATCTTTACAGATGGATGGTATGGGAAAAAGATTACAACAGCTAGAGGAAAGCAAGCTAAGTCAGCAGCATGACTATAAAAATGCGGAACTAAGTCAAACGGAAGACTCTAAACTTCCAGAGTTAGAAGGAGACGTTGGGAAACTCCAAAAAACCCATAACACAGTTGCTTTATATACAGCTGCAGGTACAAGCAAACAAGTTAACAAAAAGCCACATATCAATGTAAACCTAAACAACGTATTTGATAAGCCATTTACATCAAAAAAGCCAAGAGAAGCAATAGTTATAGCCCCACAAACTACAACCTATGCTAATAGCCTACACCACAACAAAAAGGTATATAACCATATTACTCAAACATATATTGAGAATATATATAAAATTCAGACATTCTTGAACCTAAACCCTAGATCAACTACTACTACAGATCCAACACAGGATTATGTAACCCAAAAACTACAGGGATATAATAGGCTTATAGCCCAGCCAAAAACAAAAGCAAACTTAGTAAAGACATGTTACAACTACGGACTACTTAGCACAGTATATACCCACGACGGAGAAGAAATAATTGGAATACCAGAGCTATACAAAGCATTTGTCACCTTCAAGAGAATTACAAAAGGCAACCTATTCTTCATCAAATTCTATACAGCACCAGCGGAAATACTATATGACGAAATAAAACCCATAATACAGGTGATAAAGATAGGACTAACACGAGATATGATAATACCGGAAGAGATAGAGAAACAACCGGAGATACAGAAAATGGAGATACCAAGTTTCTATGCCAATAAAAGAATAATTGGTATAGCAACTATTATTCAAGAACTAGCTAACAATTATCTACAAGGAAATGCTATCTGGAGCTACTATTCCAGAGACCAGTTAATGATATATGCCAACTCAAAGGAACTACGACAAGGAGATATGGATGAAGTCCAGAAATGGATTTTATCATTATTAAAGCCAGAAATGCAACCAACTACCAGAGCATTGAAAAAAGAATTTATTTCAAACGAGTTATTAACAAGATACTGCAAACTAGTAGGACACAAATATCCAGACCACATATGTTCAAAGTGCAACGGAGATGATAACTATGTACCAGAAGTCCAACTAGAATGAAGGTATCAACAAGAAGACAAAAGAAGAAGACAGCTACTGGAAACACATAATGTAAAGTAAATAGTACTAGTCACATTCATGAACAGTAAAGGTCGTTCATGAATAGTAAGAGTCATGTAAAAAAGTCGTAAAGTAAATAGTACTAGTCACATTCATGAACAGTAAAGGTCGTTCATGAATAGTAAGAGTCATGTAAAAAAGTCGTAAAGTAAATAGTACGAGTCACATTCATGAACAGTAAAGGTCGTTCATGAACAGTAGGAGTCGTTTAAATTTTCTATATATTTTGTAAATCAGAGGAAGGGAGGACATCCTCAGACATCCTCATACTCACCTTCTCTCTCTTATCTTCTCTCAATAAAATATCTGATTATATACAAACTTCTGAAAGCTATGGAGCATTCAAACGAGTTACAAAACCAGGTAAGTTTATTCATAATCATGTTTAACTAAACTCTTATATTCCTTATAATCTCTTGAATATCATAATTGTTTATCATGTTATAGTACTGTTATAAAGAACATCTTGAGAAAGTTTGCCTGTCTAATAATGCTGAGAGTAGTTAAGCCCAGACTATGCCATCCTAAAGTGGAAACCAGTAGGCAAGGAAGCCGTTTAGGGGAGTACACAGAGTTGAGGCGCTGTTAGGGTAAATGATTGAAGCATGAAAAACATGGTAGTGACCAGAAAAGATTGTTCAGTATAACTTATTAAAATATGATAAACTCTATGATAAACAAAGAGGTTAGAGGGAATATGTTTAGTAAACACATGATAAGGATAAATAGTAAATCTGAATGAACAACCACACGTATTTATTAGAAGAAAATATTGACTACAAAATACTTATATTATATATCTTTAACAGACTTAATAACGATGTCAAAAGAAAAATTTATGATATTTTAGTTACTTTTGAAATAATATATGTAATGGAACAAGCATTTACAGAACTAATTGTATCACAAGAAATAGATATATTAGATCTATATGAACTAGATTTATATTCAGATTAATGATCACATATCAAGTTAATAAAATCTGTTTATAAATGAAACATAACACTTTTCATTATATAAGATTCTATAACACCCAGAAATGGAAACTTCTTAAAACCCTCAGTAACATAAATAGAAAAATAGATTGTGTTAAACACAATATTAAAACCTGCAAAGACATAATTAGATATAATAGATTACGTAATAAAGCTTTATTAACTATAGAAAATGAAATTGAATTCTATGAAGATAAACTTGAAAGTTATCAACACAGAAAAGAAATAAATCTGAGAAATATAGAAACCATGGATATATGTATCAACAGGTATACATCTCAGTATTAACATGACCCCTCAAATTGGTATCAGAGCTATGGAAAATAAACATTTATTTTAAGAAGCAAATCATGAAAAATAACACTGACATTAATAGTACAAACCCGCAAAACAGTGAAACAATTAAAATAACTAAGAAATCGCAAAAAATTAGAAAGAAACTAAAGAAACTATACATAGAATAGGAATACTTAAGTATCACAAAAATAAACAAAGCTAGGCTGTCTAAATTAATCGATATAATATCTAAAACAGAATATAAATATGTTTGTTATCTAAAGGATAAAAGATGAATAAAGAAGAATTCGCACTAGAAGAGAAAACATATGAGAATCCAGAAGGATTAAAAATAACAATAATATTTTCCAACTTAGGAAGAAGATATAAAAAAATAGGAAATAACCTAAACTTAATGTTAGAAAAAGAAACTGTAAAACTAGAGGATAGTTTAACCGCCATGGTTAGAATAACAAAAGAAAACGAAGAAATAGATAAAAAACGAGAGATTAAAGAAATACAACAGCAAGCTAAAGAAAAAATACAACAGATAGAGGAAGTAAAAAACACTAAAATAACAGAATTAGAAAAAGAATTAGAGATGCTAAAACAGATGTATGCAAATAAACTAAAAGAAAAGGAAAAACGTAAAGAAGAAGAACAAGAACTAAAACTAACAAATGAGATAGAAAAGTTCAAATTACAGTTAGAAGAAGTACAGGAGAGTCCATCAAAAATAAGTATAAACGAAATAAATGACCAAAGTGATAAAGACACAGAACTAGGAGAAAACTATTCAGAAACAAGTGAAACATACACAGAACTTATAGAAAAAACAGAAAAGATAAAAATAAACCCAGAAATAAATACAAGAGACATGAACGAGGATAAACCAAGCACATTAGGAGTAAAAATCCGAAACAATTAAACCCAACCTATTACAGAGTGAGTTATGATGCATATGATAGAAACAAAACATTATGGGATAAAAGGTTAAATAAGAAATGGGCACCAAGACAGATAACTGAACAATATAATTTTTTAGATCTAGATTGTGTAGCAGATATAAATAAAACAATACAATTATGGATAGGATATATCTCAAAACAACTAATAGATAATAAAATAGCAATAGCGGAAACACCAGGATATATAGAAAGAACATTAATAGGAACTGTAAAATTATGGTTACAAAATTTATCAAGTGAAAGCTTAGACACATTAAGGAGTAATAAAAAACTTGACGGTACAACTACAACAACAGTTACAGATATATTAAATAAATATGAAATAGCAATAAGAAATGAATTTAGTAGCATGACAACAGAAGTAGAAGAACAAAATAAAGAAAAAATTACAAATAGGAATTTAATGACAAAATTAGCAATATGTAATATGTGTTATATAGATGAATATACTTGTGCATTTAGAGACTATTATTATAAAGGAACATATAGTCCGGATGAAAGTAAAGAGATAAGAAAATTATATTTTACAAAATTACCAGAACCCTTCAGCTCAAAAATAATAAAAAAGTTGGAACGAAGCAGGACTAGCAGATACATTAGGAGTAAGGATAAAATTTCTACAAAACTGGTTTATAGAATTATGTGAAAAATATAAAGAAAACATGAAAATGGAAAAAATATTAGTAAAAAATTTGGCATGTTGCAAAAGTAGAATAGCACCCCAATTTGGCTGCACAGATAAATATTACAAAAAAGAAGGAAAGAAAAAGAAATTTAAATCAAAATATTCAAAATATAAATATAGGAAACCAAGAAGAAGATATTATGTAAAAAATTATAAACATAAAAAACCATATAGGAAAAAGAAAAAACTAACAGAATGTACTTGCTATAATTGTGGAAAGCTAGGACACTTAGCCAAAGATTGTAAATTACCAAAAAACCCAAAGAAGAAACAAATTACCGAAATATTGATAGATAATGATAAATATACACAAGTAGAATATGTAGATTATGAATTAAGCAGTGAAGACAGCATATATGAGATATCAGAAAACGAGTTCTCTGAAAATGAAAAGGAAATAAACAAGGATATAGAAGAATCAGATGAAGAAAATTATGACTGAAAAAGATATACAAATTATACAACAAGAAGAACACCAAGATGAACAATCTTCAGAACAAAAAATAATATTTGACGCTAATGTATTTGAACAAATAAAAGGAAAAGAATTGGATCTAAGCATAGACAAAATCCGATCGAAGGAAAAGAGTGCAATGCATGCTTTAAAAGCTAAGGTCTTCAAGCTAGAAGGTGCTTCGAGTTTTCTAATCGGACACCTGCACATAGGAGGTCTCAATAGAAAAATGATGTATCAGGCCAAACAGTCAAATGAACCATGTCCACATAAAATGATCGAACCCTCGACGACGAAAACATGTATGTTTGTACCAAGTAATCAAATGAGTATCTTTTACAATCAAAATGCTTTTACCAAAGGAGTTACTTTTACCATCAAAATGCTTCGTGCTTCAAAGAAGTTTGCTATTTGTTTACAACAAACAGCCTCAGGGCCAGAAATTTCACGAACACTCTGGAACTGACATCAAAAACTCGAAGCCGTAAGAACCCCGGGCCAAAAACTTTAAGCTCATAAGCCCTCAATGAGGCAACATCAAGTTTACAAAGAATGGCTTTAGAGCCAAAAACTTTCGATGTCTCGGGGACTGTCGCTGATTGTCGCCCCTTCAAGCTATCAAAAACTCGAGGCCATAAGACCCCAAGCGGGCAACCTCGAGCCCGAAAGCCTTCCATATGGCAATGCTAGAAAATGTAAGACCTCCATGAAGTAACCTCGAGATTATAAAACCTCCATAAAGTAATACCAAATCTGTAAGACCTCAAGCAAGGCATGAATTATACTTGTGCCAAGTAACCAAAAATCTGTAAAACCTAAGTAAGGCATGTTCAAATTTATAAGACCTTACAAAGGGCATAATCCCAATCTTAAAGTCAAGAGTACATATTCAAACTTGTAAGAGCCCTAAAAAGGCATACCCTTGATATAGACGCTGTGACTACCGACTTCGATTCACCGCGTACCAAAGGTTTATCAACTCCTTTTCCCTTTTATCACAAAGAAGACTGACTAATTTCTCCTCGTCCAAGGCTTTCCGCAACATGGCTTCATGGTGGAGCAGCTTAGACTTGATCTTGTCAAAGGACTATAAAAAAGAAGCTCAGTGAGAAAATGAAAATGCAAAACTAAAAAACCAACAAAGTCAACCAAAACTCACCACAGAACAAAGTCGTTGAGCCTCTTCAAAGGTGGAGCGTACATCTACTGGCCTGGTCTTATCGTCCCCAGTTGAACTG
Organism: Nicotiana sylvestris; assembly: GCF_000393655.2. Classification (NCBI taxonomy): domain Eukaryota; kingdom Viridiplantae; phylum Streptophyta; class Magnoliopsida; order Solanales; family Solanaceae; genus Nicotiana; species Nicotiana sylvestris. The sequence continues at coordinate 40,769,964 of NC_091062.1, forward strand.
ATCTCGGTGGGGATATGGTAGCTTGAGGCCCCGCTTGATTTAGGTGGCCCATGGCCTCGAACATCCCTCGAAGTACCTTCGACAAGAGATGAAGACGGTGGCAAAAAATTTGTATAACTCAAAGTACCTTCAATGGGAGAAGAAGATAGCAACGAAAGATTCTTATCCCTCGAAGTACCTTCGACCAGGGAAGAATATGGTGGCAAAAGAGGAGCCACTCCCCCGAGGCTAGAAACCTCAGGTATTGCAGGCTCAACTGCCCCGATAGGTACATGATCTACCTCAATGGTTGCATCTCCTTTATGCCTCCAAGCAGACCTCGCCTTCTCCGAAGCCGATGATTCTCCCTCTTCTCCGAGAGGGCATGGTCTCATCTCGAAAAATTCTCTAACGCCTGCAGTAAAGAAGTTAGGAAACATAAAGTGAAATATTCCTTAAAAAGAATCATACGATACTCACCATGGTGCTTTGCCTCCCATCTACCCTTCGACAGGTCTCGCCACTTATGCTCATCGTAGGTCGATCAAGCTACCAGTTTCTGAGTACAATCCGCTAGATCGGGGAACTCGCATGGCAACCACAGGATTGTTGCGGAAAGGGAAAGAAAACACATTTACGGAGTCTGCCTCCACTACGAACAAAAATGACAAAAGCACAAGTGTACCACTTACGTATGAAACTCCATTTCTCAGGGAATGGTAGGAACTCGACGGGGATAATGTCAACTATCCGCACTAGAACAAATATCCTCATCCACCCTCAATTCTCGTCTTCTTCATTACTGGCAACAAAGGGTCAGGTAGTAAAGTAATCAGGCCTCGATAATGCAAGGGCCGGTACAATCTAATAAGATGGCTGAGGGTGAACTCGAGCCCGACTTTATCTGCAAAGAACGTTATCATTAACACTATCCTCCAAAATGACGGGTGAACTTGTGCTAGGGTAACTCGATATCTTCTACAAAACTCAAGCACGACTCTATCGAGAGGGCCCAACGTAAAAGGGTACGTTTATACGTTCAAAAAACCCTCTACATGAGCCATGTGCTCTCTTCCAGGGAAAGTACCTGCAGCACCACCTTTTCTCCCGATCCACAGTCTCTCCTAACTGCATCGAGGTGTTCCTTTCCTATTGATGAGATGAACCTCGAAGCATGCTCCCAATGGCCCTGAACATTGGGAGGTATCTTTAGCATAAAGTCCCTTCTGAAGACAAAGCACCTCGATGTTAGCTCACTGTACGCCATCGGTGTACCATCGACCGAGCGGGAAGCATAGGCGGAACTCTCCTCTTCTTGGTGAACGGATTTGGGCATAGCAACCATAACTATGGTGAAAGAAGAGATGGGAAATGAAAACTTAGGCAAAAGCTTTAAATTAAAATGGTGAAAGAGCTGACACAAGGAAGGAGAGCTCTAATAAAAGGATAGTTGCTCAAAGTAGAGGAATCCTCAAATAAGAAGAAAGCAAATATATATATATATATTTCAAGCGACGACTGTTTGACTATTCTGAAGGCCAATTAATTCTTACCATGCCATTACCACTTTTGGAAAAGTGTGCCGGTGGGACCACCCCGGTCACTTCACGGTCATGTTGTATGAATGACACTATCATACAGCACTCGAGAACTATCGAGATCTCCACATCGATCTAGCTTCGCGATGGTGCTCGATCTTGAGGAACTCTGTTATTACAAGTGTGGGCTCTAAAAGAGCTATCAAATCTAGCCTTGAGATGGTGCTCGATGTAGTGGATCTCTGTTACCACAAGTGTGGGTTCTAAAAGAGCTATCAAATCTAGCCTTGAGATGGTGCCCGATCTAGTGGATCTCTGTTACCACAAGTGTGGGTTCTAAAAGAGCTATCAATCTAGCCTCGAGATGGTTCCCGATCTTGAGGATCTCGGTTACTCCAAGTATGGACTCCAAAGAGCGGACATTAAAATTCAAAGATTAAATTTGAATACGCACTGAAAAATAAATTTTGAAGACATGAAGCAAAGGAATCTTTTTGTATTCCCAAAAATATATTTACAAAGTGTGTCTTTACAAAGATCCCCCGAGGAGCCCATATACAAAAAGAAGGAAAAATAGAAGCTTAGATGACGATACGAGTCTATTCTTCACCCTCACTACTGTCTAAATCACTTCCGAAACCTTCATCCGAAGTAGTTGAAGGTGCTGATTCTTCCTCCAAGGTTATGGCTTCCTCGATCTCAGCAGAGAGATCGACACCTTTGGCACTTACTTCCTCGAAGGCCTGCCTCCTAGCTTGCAAACGAGAATGAGCAACAGCCCGAGCCAGCTTCTGCTCGGCCTTCTCGGATATCTCTCTGGCCGGATCTTTTGTGGTAGCGGCATCTCTCTTATATGAGGACGCATGTTAATCAGCCTCAGACTTGGCCATAGATAGTGCAGTGGCCTCCTTCTGAGCACTTCGAAGAAGATCTTGGGTTGAGGCCAACTCTCCATGCAAAAGGTCTTTATTCAGCTCGAGGATCTCTGTATCCTTAGCTGCAACCTCTTCCTGAATTTGCCCTACCAGGGCATCCTTTTGCACAATCTGCAAAGGCGAATCAAGATAGTGCGTATCAAGTTATAAGAATAAAAAAATGAACATATGAATGTCGTGTTACCTGCTCAACAAAGCAAGTCTGTTCCTGGTGCACTCCCTCCAGACTCGCCCGAACCTTATTCAACTGCTCTTCCTTTTAGGCAGAGGAAACCTTCGACCCCTTTAGCTCCGAGGTGAGTTTCTCAAGCTCCTCTTCACGGCATGAAAGCTCATATTAAAGCTTAGAAAAGGCGTGGTCATACAATTTTTTGACCTACAACAAACAGAGAAGTTAGAAAGGGAAGGGTAAAAATTTGAAGAGCAAATGGTATGTCAAGAATATCACCTGCTTTTGAAGCCTCTCCGCCTCCTTGAGAGCGACGGGGCATCGGGATCTGTGTCCTAGTCGACACCAACGAAATAGTCCTTGAATGTATCATCCTCTCCCTAAGTGGTCCACATATCGGTAGCGCCCCTGTTCTGGGCATCCCTTATTTCCCCTGCAGAAAATGAAGGGCCCAATTCAAAGCCGCCCACGGTATCAATTTCTATAGGAGTTTCTCCTCGACCCCGAAATATTTTAGATTCTGGCTCTCCGAGATTGAAAGTCGAGGGTTTGCCGGCACGGACTGTACCATGTCCAACTTGAGGCTCGGGGACTGCGCCTAAACCCTACTATAGGGTCTCCTCAGCACGAGTTTGGTCTACATCGACCACCCCCAACTCAGCGGCCTTCCGACCAACAACTTGTGGAGTATCAACACTCTGTCTTACCCTTTGTACGAAAGGGCGATCTCCATCATCATCATCTATATGACGACTTGCCGCAGTAATCAATGTCAAGACCATGGCGTCGGTCTTAGGCTTGCGGGCCTTGGGTTTCTTTGATTCTAGAGAATCGGTCGACGCTTCTTTCTTCCTCTTCTTACCCTTATCAGGTTTCTAGGCTTCTTATTCACCAGGAGGAGGTGGTCTCATCGACACGCCATCCCCGAGCCCTACACAGGAATGATTTATTAAACTTACCCCCACAAAGAATACTCATGTGAAACTTTGTAATGACAATAACAAAAGCAAACCGTGATTCTTGGCCTGCGACCGTGTTTTGGTTAAATCATGCCAAACACGCTCGGTGTATGGAAAAGTAGAGTCTAATAGTTTGATCCATCTTGGAAGGTTTTGAACCGCTCCGGGGAGCCAAACGGTGGCTACATAATCAAAAGAAGATCATTTCAGAAGAATAAGAAGGGGCAATAAAATGTGCTCGATGTAGAGACACTTACGCTTCATTTTCCATTCCTTCGTGAGTGGCATCCTATCAGCAGGGATGATGTCAGAGGTTCTTACTATGACAAACTGGCTCATCCATCCTCAGTATTTGTCCTCATCGGTGTTCACAAAGAATGTCTTGGCGGATCGATGGTGAAGCTTGATTAAACCCCCTCGGAAGCGACGATGGCAGTACAATCTGATCAAATGATTGAGGGTGAAGGTCATTCCCTCGAGCCGGTTGGAGAAATATCTGAGCATGTAAACAATCCTCCAAAAAAAGGATAGATCTGACCAAGTGTCACTCAATATTGATGATAAAAGTCAAGAATCACCGGATCTATCGGTGGGGGAAGAAGAATCTGCATGGCCTAGAGTGAAGGGATATGTGTATACGCTGAGGAAGTCAGCTTTGTGTGTTACTATGCTTTCCTCAGCTTTGGGGATCTCTACTTGCATTGCCTCCCCCCATCGACAGTCTATCTTTACTCTCTTCATGTCGGTCACCACACTAACGTACCGAGACATGGGCTAGCATCGGCCCGGTGTAGAAGGTGGGTTTTTGATGGTAAAGTCAGAGATCGTATCGAAGTGGTCAGGGATACATTGCTCAATACTTAGAGGTGTTTTTGGTTTTCCCTTGGATGGGCATGATGAAGAAGGGGTGCCCTCTTTCTGAGATACCGTTTTTGAGGTTTTTTCCATGATTATAACTTAATTTCAAAGAAAGAAGATGAAGAAACAAGCACATAAAGAAAATGGATGCAGAAAGTTATGAACTTAGCTCTAAAAACTTGAAGATATTGTAAAAGTGTCAATGGCAAACGAATCGAAGTATTTATAGAAGTCATTTGGGCATTGTTTGAGGAGCGGAAAGATCGAACCAATAACGGTTCGTAGGCTTCTTGGTAATCGTGCTGACAGCAACCCCTGTGCAGCCTTTGAGTCGTATCATTCAATGCTCTGACAGGGCTGCCGTCATGATAGAAGTATCGAAGAGGCATGAATTCAAGACCGTTTCTTATCATTTTACTCTAAGAAATGCGTGCACTATCTCTATACGGCTAAAATCGGAGAGTCCAATTTATGATCATTATGACGCTTCATGGCCCGTCTCCAGAACCCTCGAGGCACAGCTCGAGGTTCGACCCCGAGGGTTCCCTATGTTTGACCTCGGGGCAGTGCAAATCGGTGGCTATGATGGACAAGCGAGAGATAACCAAGGCACGTGGTTAGAGTTGACCAGGTCTACAAGAATAGTACAAGTTCATACCATGACATTGAATGGTTGTACCAGCCGCATATGTTTGTAATAAATGCACCTATACTATGTTGGGATTCCCCCTCCTATATAAAGGGGACCCTTATCATTTTGTAAGAAAAAATATATTTAGTACAAGAACAAGAATATTCTATGCTCTCTAACTTAAACATTCTCCATTGTCTTTCCTTTGATTTATTGCTTACATTTATTATGTTTCATTGATTGTTCTTGATTTATTACTCATCATTGATCATAAAGAGCCATTATTGAGGCCCTTGAAACTGTTAGTCCTTCATCGATCATTCCCAGTCAAGCTGATTAGCTCGACCTCGAGGCCCAGCTTAGGCAAGTCCGAGATCCCGATTCGCAGACGTTCGGTTTGAATAACCACACTGCCTCTTACTCTTGCTTTACTTCCCTAGCTCATATTTAGCATCTATCGCTTAACAACTAGCATTAAAATAAATCATGTATTTTTTGAACCACAAAATCAAGTCTAATTGTAATTACCATTTTCAAGGTAAACAGGTTTCTTTCCCGATCATTTCTAAATCACATAAACTTTTAAAATAGAAGTAAACGACAATGAATACACTACTTTATCAATTACCATAGCAAAAATCTAAGATTAAAGAAGAGATAAGTTGGTAAAATACCAACTTATTAGACCCCCAAAATTAAACTATTGCTTGTCCTCAAGAAATTCAAAGCATAAAACCTCCTTCCAAGTAATCAACTCAATAGAGCACCAATATCATACCAAGTCAAAAAGTCCACTTTAAGCACAAACACATGATTTTGAGTGGTACCAAAAATTAATCCAAAGCATATGAATCACCAAAATGCTTCTCATAAATTTCATTACAATTAAATTACTCAAACACTATGTTAATCAATGTAGCAATCAAGTCATGACACTAAATCTTCAAAATTTGCCTCTTTATCACAAACAACTTTCCCTTGTTCATTTCTCTCAATTGGAAATTGTATTAAATTTACAACTTAAATCTCCTGTGCCATCACACTTTAAGAGAGAATTTCACACTTATAAAATGCAATTTAGAACACAAATAGGATATCAAATGGAAAGAATTAACTCTCTCTCTCTCTCACACACACACACACATACAAAGATATTCAAATGCACAAAAGTAGTACCATAGGCTTGCCCTTGTTGTAATTCTCTATTATTGTAGACACACTTGGATCAAAATCAATTAGGACTTAAAGGGTTGTAATGTAGTGTTTTGGTTAAGGTAGGGTACAATTTGGTTAGTAGTGACTCAAAACCTCCTTAAACACTACAATTCACAATATAAAGTACAGGTCCTTCAAAAACTTTTCTACCATTTCTTCATTTTTCATTTCATCACCTAGTCTTCCATTTATTCACAATTCCATATTTTTCTTTCTTTTTCTTCTTTCTTACTCATATTTTTTTTTCAAAAGTCAAGGGAGGTTCCAGTAATAAACTTCCATTTAAGCAACTTCCAAATTACAACTTTTTCAACTGTCACCCCAAACATAAGTTTTTAGCCTATGTTTACACTCTCAAAGCACTTAGGGAGGTGGGATGTCAAGAGATATATCAATAAAGAATAAAAGGTTAAAGCTTGTAACATGGTTGGCAAAGAAAAGATTAAAGGCTCAAAAGGGGTTGAATAGGGAGAATATGCATGGGTGGGGAATTTTAAGGCAAACGTGCGATCCAAGGAAGGCATCAATTTTCAAATAAAGTTAATCTAGGATTTCGGTTTGAAGCACATTCAGAGAAATTTATATAATACAAATAATGCAAAAGAACTCAGAATAAATCTCACCACACATGGCACAAGCAAACTCGAGTGAAATAAAAATCCAAAATCCAATTGAAACCAATGAACGCAAAGAAGTCATTTAGCCTAAGAGACTATTTAATGAATCAAAGAGCCAAAAATTGAGTCTAAAAGTCATGACAATAATCCTTACTTCAATAATTTTTTTTTCAAAAATCAATAATTTTTATGCCAAAGCTTAAATCATATTGGTACCAAGCAAGCCACAAATTGGCCAATGGACACGAACTCAAACTCATACCACTTACTCTACTAAATTAACAAAAAACTATATTTAAACTACAAAACTAATTCCCTTAAGAATGTCGCATGTATATCCATAATCGGGAAAAGTCGACACAACAATTTACCAAAAAATACCCAGTTCAAAAGAAAATTATTGTCGCGCCCCCTTTTTCCCCATTTCGGGCGGAGAGGAGTGTTCGGGTTTCGATATTCATGGGGTGTAATAACTCATTTCCTCTTTGGGAATTGGGTATTTTGAAGAGTCGCCACCTAATAATTTAAGGCGTATTAGGATACCTATAGAGTTCATTTACAGCTAAGCTTGATAACCAGAGATTGATTAAGGGCTAGAAATTATCATAAGGGGAAGGTGTTAGGCACCCCTCATGATCCACTAGTGTGGTTCCCGGCCAGATAGTTTTTTTGTGAATTTATGCAATTAGCAAGTAAACAGGTAAGCCTCAAGCAAGAGTGGGATTTAAGTTAAACACACAAGTGTTTAAAAACAATTATTGAATGGCAAGATTTTGAAAGAGTTATAAGCTAAACATGCTTGTAAACAAATAAAGGGGGTCCTAGGTTTGTTTGTAATATGGATCACCTCAATGCAATACCCGATATGATACTCCTCAAAAGAGGGGATACACGTGGTATTAGCGCACCGGTCATCATATCCATATCTACCCTTTCCACCCCGTTAAGGTATTAAAGCACGGATTGGTCTCAACCACTATTGCATACTATTACCCGTCCCATTCCTATCAGGCTTGGAGGAATTTAGGACTCCTATTCTTATAAGAGGGAGGATTTTAGGCTGACTCTTAGGTTAAAAGGTAAAAGGCTAGGTGACATACAAAAAACACGTAGGACTGCATTTAGAGGGAAACATGCAAGTAGTTATAAGACTAATGTATATCCCCGCAAATAAAGCACATAAATAGCATGACTTAAAAACACTTAAGGTCTGATTTATAAGATCCTAAAGCAGACTCTGAGTTAGAACCAAATTCATTATATAACTCAGAAAAGAAGTCTGAATCAGGTCTGCCTGTAGGTTGTAGCAGTTGCTGATTAACAAAGACAGTTCCAGTTTTATTTAAGTAATTACCTAAGGCTTGCCTAGGCGTAATGATGATGTCTTATGAGCATGATATCTATACTGATTAAGAATGCAGTGGAGCAGTGGTTAATTTTGAACAGGCGGTTCAGATCCTATAGACATGTTTTCTAATGAGATTGATTAACACAAAAAAAGTAGGTTGTTTAATCAGATTCAGATAGGCACGAGTCAAACTGATTTTTAACTAAACTGGTTTTAGACCTTATAGGCATGATTTGTATTACAACTGATTTTAAATCCTATAGGCATGGTATCTAATTATTAAAAACTGACTTTGGACTTATAGGCATGATTTCTAAGGGAAACGAATCTAGATACACGTTGTGATGAAAATTGAACTTTAATTTATTTTAACCCTATAGGCATGATATCTAATTTCAAAGCTGATTTTAGCCCTGCAGGCATAATATCTAATTATAGCCATTTAGATCATATAGGCATGGTATCTAAGTGTAGAGGTAAAACATGCAGAATTTATTTTAAACCAAAGCAGACCCTATAGGCATGATATCTAACAGGCCATGTTTGGAATCAAAATAGATCCTATAGGCATGATATCTACCCAATTTACCCACAACAAACAACTACCCACCCTTTTTACTAATCAACCAATAACTGTTTACATATTATTACAGCCCAAATAATTGAATTACAAAAGAAGTGCAGAAATGAGAAATTACAACCAAAGGCAGCCTGATATTGACTTCCTCTCTGAGTTATGTAATGAACCACTTCAATGCCAGAATTTCAAAGCCTTTCTTATACCTGGGTGTGTCAAAGTTCCCTAAGGATCTCAAGGGATCCTGGGCAGTGCTTCCACCCAGGTTTGCATAGCCAGATAGAGATGAGTGCAGTGTGAAAGGGCCAGCCCTTATGTGTTCAAGTTCAGAGGGAGCTCAAGGGTCCCAAGGCAAGGCTCACACAAGAGGGGCAGAACCTAGACTGTAAGAATATAGTGGAAGTGCAGGACATAATTTGAAAGAGATTTATTTAAAACTGGACTGGCAAGTCCATTTTTGAAGGTAATCAGTAGCAGAAGTGTTTGAAATCAGTTGGGGTAATAAACAAAAACTCAAACACACAGAATCAGTAGTCACACAAAGGGGTCAAGAGGTTTTGGGAATACATTGTATGAAGCATATGACCCTAGTAGGGGTCAAGTTTGGTCATGCACAACTATGGCTAATGCTGGCATGCCCACAAACCAGGCAGAGAACACAAACACATTGAGGGGATATGGGGGTGTGGGATTCATCAGTCAGCAGACACATAACAAGTGATTGACAAAGTGCACACATAGGGAAGCATTAATTTAAAAGGGAAAGGGGAACATATTACAGCATGCTAGTAATGTAACTTGACTACAAAAAACATAAGCAGAAGTAGACAAGAATGCGAGAAATTGGAACAATTAGAGAAACATGTTGTTGTTGAGGCTTAACAATTAACTATGACATACCATTAGGGAAGCAAAGTTTAGAAAGGAAAAGTAAGCAAGAAAAAGATCCTATGAAAAATAAGATGAACTCAAACAACCCCCCCCCCCAAATTGGTATCAGAGCTATGAAAAATAAACATTTATTTTAAGAAACAAATCATGAAAAATAACACTGAAATTAATAGTACAAACCGGCAAAAAAGTGAAACAACTAAGAAATCGCAGAAAATTAGGAAGAAACTAAAGAAACTATATATAGAATATGAATACTTGAGTATCACAAAAATAAACAAAGCCAGGCTGTCCAAATTAATCGATATAATATCTAAAACAGAATATAAATATGTTTGTTATCTAAAGGATAAAAGATGAATAAAGAAGAATTCGCATTAGAAGAGAAAACATATGAGAATCCAGAAGGATTAAAAATAACAATAATATTTTCTAACTTAGGAAGAAGATATAAAAAAATAGGAAATAACCTAAACTTAATGTTAGAAAAAGAAACTGTAAAACTAGAGGATAGTTTAACCGCCATGGTTAGAATAACAAAAGAAAACGAAGAAATAGATAGAAAACGAGAGATTAAAGAAATACAACAGCAAGCTAAAGAAAAAATACAACAGATAGAGGAAGTAAAAAACACTAAAATAACAGAATTAGAAAAAGAATTAGAGATGCTAAAACAGATGTATGCAAATAAACTAAAAGAAAAGGAAAAACGTAAAGAAGAAGAAGAAGAACTAAAACTAACAAATGAGATAGAAAGATTCAAATTACAGTTAGAAGAAGTACAGGAGAGTCCATCAAAAATAAGTATAAACGAAATAAATGACCAAAGTGATAAAGACACAGAACTAGGAGAAAACTATTCAGAAACAAGTGAAACATACACAGAACTTATAGAAAAAACAGAAAAGATAAAAATAAACCCAGAAATAAATACAGGAGATATGAACGAAGATAAACCAAGCATATCAGGAATAAAAAATCCAAAACAATTAAACCCAACCTATTACAGAGTAAGTTATGATGCATATGACAGAAACAAAACATTATGGGATAAAAGGTTAAATAAGAAATGGGCACCAAGACAGATAACTGAACAATATAATTTTTTAGATCTAGATTGTGTAGCAGATATAAATAAAACAATACAATTATGGATAGGATATATCTCAAAACAACTAATAGATAATAAAATAACAATAACGGAAACACCAGGATATATAGAAAGAACATTAATAGGAACTGTAAAATTATGGTTACAAAATTTATCAAGTGAAAGCTTAGACACATTAAGGAGTAATAAAAAACTTGACGGTACAACTACAACAACAGTTACAGATATATTAAATAAATATGAAATAGCAATAAGAAATGAATTTAGTAGTATGACAACAGAAGTAGAAGAACAAAATAAAGAAAAAATTACAAATAGAAATTTAATGACAAAATTAGCAATATGTAATATGTGTTATATAGATGAATATACTTGTGCATTTAGAGACTATTATTATAAAGGAACATATAGTCCAGATGAAAGTAAAGAGATAAGAAAATTATATTTTACAAAATTACCAGAACCCTTTAGCTCAAAAATAATAAAAAGTTGGAACGAAGCAGGACTAGCAGATACATTAGGAGTAAGGATAAAATTTCTACAAAACTGGTTTATAGAATTATGTGAAAAATATAAAGAAAACATGAAAATGGAAAAAATATTAGTAAAAAATTTGGCATGTTGCAAAAGTAGAATAGCACCCCAATTTGGCTGCACAGATAAATATTACAAAAAAGAAGGAAAGAAAAAGAAATTTAAATCAAAATATTCAAAGTATAAATATAGGAAACCAAGAAGAAGATATTATGTAAAAAATTATAAACATAAAAAACCATATAGGAAAAAGAAAAAACTAACAGAATGTACTTGCTATAATTGTGGAAAGCTAGGACACTTAGCCAAAGATTGTAAATTACCAAAAAACCCAAAGAAGAAACAAATTACCGAAATATTGATAGATAATGATAAATATACACAAATAGAATATGTAGATTATGAATTAAGCAGTGAAGACAGCATATATGAGATATCAGAAAACGAGTTCTCTGAAAATGAAATAAACAAGGACATAGAAGAGTCAGATGAAGAAAATTATGACTGAAAAAGATATACAAATTATACAACAAGAAGAACACCAAGATGAACAATCTTCAGAACAAAAAATAATATTTGACGCTAATATATTTGAACAAATAAAAGGAAAAGAATTGGATCTAAGTATAGACAAAATATTAGAAGTACCAACAATAAAGAATTGGTTTAAAAGACAAAAAGAAGAATACTATGTAGTGTAGTTGTGGAATTAAATGCTTTTTCATGATTATCTGTAGCTAACGAAATTAACCTTGAAATTTCTTTTATATTTTCAAGTGTGTATTCTAAGTATTTAATATCTTTAGTTTTTTGATATTCTTCTATATTTTTTTCTAATATTATTTTTGACATATTTATATGTTTTAGAATTTCTAACCAGTACTTAAAATATTTGTAACTATCAATTTTTGATTTGTTCATATTAATACTGAGATGTATACCTGTTGATACATATATCCATGGTTTCTATATTTCTCAGTGTTATTTCTTTTCTGTGTTGATAACTTTCAAGTTTATCTTCATAAAATTCAATTTCATTTTCTATAGTTAATAAAGCTTTATTACGTAATTTATTATATCTAATAATATCTTTGCAGGTTTTAATATTGTATTTAACACAATCTATTTTTCTATTTATGTTACTGAGGTTTTTAAGAAGTTTCCATTTCTGGGTATTATAGAATCTTATATAATGAAAAGTGTTATGTTTCATTTATAAAAAGATTTTATTAACTTGATATGTGATCATTAGTCTGAATATAAATCTAGTTCATATAGATCTAATATATCTATTTCATGTGATACAATTAGTTCTGTAAATGCTTGTTCCATTACATATATTATTTCAAAAGTAACTAAAATATCGTAAATTTTTCTTTTAACATCGTTATTAAGTCTCTTAAAGATATATAACATAAGTATTTTATAGTCAATATTTTCTTCTAATAAATATGTGTGGTTGTTCATTTATAATTATTATTTATCATGTGTTTACTAAACATATTCCCTCTAACCTCTTTGTTTATCATAGAGTTTATCATATTTTAATAAGTTATACTGAACAATCTTTTCTGGTCACTACCATGTTTTTCATGCTTCAATCATTTACCCTAACAGCGCCTCAACTCTGTGTACTCCCCTAAACGGCTTCCTTGCCTACTGGTTTCCACTTTAGGATGGCATAGTCTGGGCTTAACTACTCTCAGCATTATTAGACAGGCAAACTTTCTCAAGATGTTCTTTATAACAGTACTATAACATGATAAACAATTATGATATTCAAGAGATTATAAGGAATATATGAGTTTAGTTAAACATGATTATGAATAAACTTACCTGGTTTTGTAACTCGTTTGAATGCTCCATAGCTTTCTGAAGTTTGTATATAATTAGATATTTTATTGAGAGAAGATAAAAGAGAGAGTGAGGATGAGGATGTCTGAGGATGTCCTCCTTCCTCAGATTTACATTCTATATAAAGAAAATTAAAACGACTCTTACTGTTTACAAATGACTCCTACTATTCATGAACGACCTTTACTGTTCATGATTATGACATATACTATTTACTTTATGACTCTTACTATTCATGAACGACCTTTACTGTTCATGATTATGACATATACTATTTACTTTATGACTCTTACTATTCATGAACGACCTTTACTGTTCATGAATGCGACTAGTACTATTTACTTTACATTATATGTTTCCAGTAGCTGTCTTCTTCTTTTGTCTTCTTGTTGATACCTTCATTCTAGTTGGACTTCTGGTACATAGTTATCATCTCCGTTGCACTTTGAACATATGTGGTCTGGATATTTGTGTCCTACTAGTTTGCAGTATCTTGTTAATAACTCGTTTGAAATAAATTCTTTTTTCAATGCTCTGGTAGTTGGTTGCATTTCTGGTTTTAATAATGATAAAATCCATTTCTGGACTTCATCCATATCTCCTTGGCGTAGTTCCTTCGAGTTGGCATATATCATCAATTGGTCTCTGGAATAGTAGCTCCAGATAGCATTTCCTTGTAGATAATTGTTAGCTAGTTCTTGAATAATAGTTGCTATACCAATTATTCTTTTATTAGCATAGAAACTTGGTATCTCCATTTTCTGTATCTCCGGTTGTTTCTCTATCTCTTCCGGTATTATCATATCTCGTGTTAGTCCTATTTTTATCACCTGTATTATGGGTTTTATTTCATCATATAGTATTTCCGCTGGTGCTGTATAGAATTTGATGAAGAATAGGTTGCCTTTTGTAATTCTCTTGAAGGTGACAAATGCTTTGTATAGCTCTGGTATTCCAATTATTTCTTCTCCGTCATGGGTATATACTGTGCTGAGTAGTCCGTAGTTGTAACATGTTTTTACTAGGTTTGCTTTTGTTTTTGGCTGGGCTATAAGCCTATTATATCCCTGTAGTTTTTGGGTTACATAATCTTGTGTTGGATCTGTAGTAGTTGTTGATCTAGGGTTTAGGTTCAGAAATGTCTGGATTTTATATATATTCTCAATATATGTTTGAGTAATATGGTTATATACCTTTTTGTTGTGGTGTAGGCTATTAGCATAGGTTGAAGTTTGTGGGGCTATAACTATTGCTTCTCTTGGCTTTTTTGATGTAAATGGCTTATCAAATACGGTATTTAGGTTTACATTGATATGTGGCTTTTTGCTAACTTGTTTGCTTGTACCTGCAGCTGTATATAAAGCAACTGTGTTATGGGTTTTTTGGAGTTTCCCAACGTCTCCTTCTACCTCTGGAAGTTTAGAGTCTTCCGATTGACTTAGCTCCGCATTTTTATAGTCATGCTGCTGACTTTCTAGCTGTTGTAATCTTTTTCCCATACTCTCCATCTGTAAGGATAGAGTAGTAAGGATTGTAAATATGTCTTTTGATTCTTGGCTTTCATCTGTTTGGGTACCTTTGTCTTGATAGGTAGTCTGCAATAACATTCTTGTCAGTCCGTATTACTTCAATTGTAAATGTAAAATTTTGTATATTTAATACAAGTCTCCTTATTTCCTTTGTAGTTACTGAATCCTGTACTTTCCGAGTTATCCACCATTTTACTTGTGTATTATCTGTTCTTACTATAAATTTGTTATAAACAATATATGGCTCAAATGCTAACAAACATTTATATAATCCAAATAGTTCTTTCCTATTTATTTCCCATTTTAATTGTGGTTCCGTGTATGATCCGGAATAATATCTACAATGGTGTTCAATTTTTTCATTATCATATTTATATTTTAGAACTCCTCCGTAGCTGTGATCACTAGAATCAGTTTCTACAATATATGTAAATTGTTTCTTTTCATCTGGAAAATATAGTTTTGGTAATTTTTTACACATATTTTTTATCTTCTGTATATGTATTTTATCTTTTTCGTCAAAATGATATTCTATGTCCTTTTTTAATTTTTTCTGTAATGGTTTTAAGTTTTCTGCTAATTTAGGAATATATTCTCTTACTTGGTTAACCAATCCTAAAAATGATTGTAACTTCTTTTTTGTATCAAGTGTTTCATTCAAGTTAATTATCTTTTGTACTACATGGGTTTGCATTTTTATTCCGTTTTTATCTATTTGTATACCTAAAAATTCTATTTGATTTTTCATTACTTCTGCTTTCTTTTTACTTAAACTTATTCCTGATATTTCTACAATGTGTATGAATTTTTCTAGTAGTTTTATATGTTCGTTCTCTGTTCTAGAATATAGCAATATATCATCTATATATATTATACAATTTTCTAATTGGTTGAAGTAATTATCCATAAAATGTTGATACCTACCTGGTGCATTTTTATATCCAAAAGGTAATACGTTCCATTCGTAAAATCCTTGTGGTACTGTGAATGCTGTTAACTTTTTAGATTCATCTTCTAGTTTTAAATGGTAAAATCCTGATTTACAGTCAAATTTACTAAAATAGTTATATCCTTGTATTTGTCTAATTTTTAGTATTTTATTTGGTATCGGATAATTATATGTTTTTGTTTTTGCATTTAAGTTTCTATAATCTATAACCATACGGCTTTTTCCTCTTTTTTGTTCACTATGCTTATTTACTATAAATGCTGGGCTAGTATGTTTACTATTACTTTCTTGTATGTAGTTATTATCTAATAATTCTTTTATATGCATTTTAAATTCTGTTAAATCATTAAAATTGTATTTTAAAGGTTTTTGTGTTATTATGCTATTTTCATCTATTAGTTCAATCTTTATTTTTGTTTGATGTTTTTCCCATCCTTGGAGTGGATTATCATTATATAGTAATTCTAGTTTATCTTGTAGTGGTTTTATCTTATTTATTGAGAAAATGATTATCTCTATATTATGGTTACTTTGTATTACATTTTCTAATTTTTGGGTAATCTTTTCACTTCCTTTAATCCAGGGTGTTGTTTTTCTTACTTTATTATTTACTCTTTTTGCTCCTAATTTTTGTTTACACGGGGTAGTAAACCACCAATGTGTTTTTGTTATAATATGTGGGTATAATTTATCTAAAAATGGCATTCCTAATAATATATCTTTATTTGTGAATTCGTAACTATATATTTCTTCTATGGTTAATATTTTATCCCATATTTGTATTTTTATATTTCTTGCTTTATATGTTATCATACTTCCTTCATTATTAAATCCTGTTACTACTATGGGGGTTTTTAGCTTTTCCCATTTACTTTCTGGTAAACAATTATGTCTACACATATTAGCTTCTGCTCCTGTATCCACCATAGGTGTATAATATCTATTATAATATCCTTCTACTATTATTTTGGAAAGTATGTATATCTTTGGCATTATATCAAAGTTCTTTTTATTATTATTTTCTTATTTTCATAACTTATTGTTAATTGCCTATCTTCTAATTTATATGGTTTGACTTTTTCTAACCATTTTATCCCTAGTGTAATATTTTTATCTCCTTGATATATTTTAAAATTTATTAATATTGGTATTCCTCCAATAATTAATTCTTTTTCAGTTGTTTCTTCGTTTTTTCTTAACGCTTTTGGTAGTTCTGAATTTTGTTGTTCTATTGTTACTATCTCTTGTTCTGGTATTAGTTCTCTTATAACATAATTCTCTTCCTGCCCTGTATTTATTAGTATTAAATATTTTCTTTGGTCCATTATTCCTGTTATATAATAATGATGTGGGTTTATTTCTTCTATTTTTTGTTCTATTAATTTTTGTGGAGTGGTATAATTTATTCTTTTTGATGTACTTCTTGATGTACTTCTTGATGATGTTTCTGGCATTTCATTATTTATTCGTTTTGATGTGCTTAATCTTTCTTTTACTATTTCTAAATCTTCATCCATGTCTATTTCTGTATAACTGTAATCATTGTTGTCTATAACTGATACTATTCTTTCGAATGGATTTTCTATTTTTATTTTATTTATTTTATTTTTAGCTGTTATCTTATGTTTTGTTGTTAAGACATATAGATTTTTACATCTTGCTGTGAATATTTTACTTCCTGGTGCTAATTCTATTCCAGACATTTTCCAGTATAATACTAATGATTTATCTATATTTTTATCATCTACTGCTACTGAATAGTTAGCACTTACTATAAATTTAAATTTTTGGTATATTAAGTTACCTCTTACAGCACTTATTATACTCTTTTCTATAGGTTGTACAATCCTATCATCTGCCAAGTATATTTCTATAGGGGTATCTATTCCTTCCCTAAAACATGCTTTTATTAGGATCTCCGTTCCTCCTAAGTGTACATATTTTATTGGATTTTTTGCTTTTATATCTTGTATTTCTTTATTTAGTAGTCTTTTATTTAAAATTGGTATTTGTGCTTTACCTTTGATGTATTTACAATCTATTATATGTTCTCTTTGGCTTACTACATAGTATTCTTCTTTTTGTCTTTTAAACCAATTCTTTATTGTTGGTACTTCTAATATTTTGTCTATACTTAGATCCAATTCTTTTCCTTTTATTTGTTCAAATATATTAGCGTCAAATATTATTTTTTGTTCTGAAGATTGTTCATCTTGGTGTTCTTCTTGTTGTATAATTTGTATATCTTTTTCAGTCATAATTTTCTTCATCTGACTCTTCTATATCCTTGTTTATTTCATTTTCAGAGAACTCATTTTCTGATATCTCATATATGCTGTCTTCACTGCTTAATTCATAATCTACATATTCTATTTGTGTATATTTATCATTATCTATCAATATTTCGGTAATTTGTTTCTTCTTTGGGTTTTTTGGTAATTTACAATCTTTGGCTAAGTGTCCTAGCTTTCCACAATTATAGCAAGTACATTCTGTTAGTTTTTTCTTTTTCCTATATGGTTTTTTATGTTTATAATTTTTTACATAATATCTTCTTCTTGGTTTCCTATATTTATACTTTGAATATTTTGATTTAAATTTCTTTTTCTTTCCTTCTTTTTTGTAATATTTATCTGTGCAGCCAAATTGGGGTGCTATTCTACTTTTGCAACATGCCAAATTTTTTACTAATATTTTTTCCATTTTCATGTTTTCTTTATATTTTTCACATAATTCTATAAACCAGTTTTGTAGAAATTTTATCCTTACTCCTAATGTATCTGCTAGTCCTGCTTCGTTCCAACTTTTTATTATTTTTGAGCTAAAGGGTTCTGGTAATTTTGTAAAATACAAATTGGTATCAGAGCTATGAAAAATAAACATTTATATTAAGAAACAAATCATGAAAAATAACACTGACATTAATAGTACAAACCCGCAAAACAGTGAAACAATCAAAATAACTAAGAAATCGCAGAAAATTAGGAAGAAACTAAAGAAACTATATATAGAATATGAATACTTAAGTATCACAAAAATAAACAAAGCTAGGCTGTCCAAATTAATCGATATAATATCTAAAACAGAATATAAATATGTTTGTTATCTAAAGGATAAAAGATGAATAAAGAAGAATTCGCATTAGAAGAGAAAACATATGAGAATCCAGAAGGATTAAAAATAACAATAATATTTTCTAACTTAGGAAGAAGATATAAAAAAATAGGAAATAACCTAAACTTAATGTTAGAAAAAGAAACTGTAAAACTAGAGGATAGTTTAACCGCCATGGTTAGAATAACAAAAGAAAACGAAGAAATAGATAGAAAACGAGAGATTAAAGAAATACAACAGCAAGCTAAAGAAAAAATACAACAGATAGAGGAAGTAAAAAACACTAAAATAACAGAATTAGAAAAAGAATTAGAAATGCTAAAACAGATGTATGCAAATAAACTAAAAGAAAAGGAAAAACGTAAAGAAGAAGAAGAAGAACTAAAACTAACAAATGAGATAGAAAGATTCAAATTACAGTTAGAAGAAGTACAGGAGAGTCCATCAAAAATAAGTATAAACGAAATAAATGACCAAAGTGATAAAGACACAGAACTAGGAGAAAACTATTCAGAAACAAGTGAAACATACACAGAACTTATAGAAAAAACAGAAAAGATAAAAATAAACCCAGAAATAAATACAGGAGATATGAACGAAGATAAACCAAGCATATCAGGAATAAAAAATCCAAAACAATTAAACCCAACCTATTACAGAGTAAGTTATGATGCATATGACAGAAACAAAACATTATGGGATAAAAGGTTAAATAAGAAATGGGCACCAAGACAGATAACTGAACAATATAATTTTTTAGATCTAGATTGTGTAGCAGATATAAATAAAACAATACAATTATGGATAGGATATATCTCAAAACAACTAATAGATAATAAAATAACAATAACGGAAACACCAGGATATATAGAAAGAACATTAATAGGAACTGTAAAATTATGGTTACAAAATTTATCAAGTGAAAGCTTAGACACATTAAGGAGTAATAAAAAACTTGACGGTACAACTACAACAACAGTTACAGATATATTAAATAAATATGAAATAGCAATAAGAAATGAATTTAGTAGTATGACAACAGAAGTAGAAGAACAAAATAAAGAAAAAATTACAAATAGAAATTTAATGACAAAATTAGCAATATGTAATATGTGTTATATAGATGAATATACTTGTGCATTTAGAGACTATTATTATAAAGGAACATATAGTCCAGATGAAAGTAAAGAGATAAGAAAATTATATTTTACAAAATTACCAGAACCCTTTAGCTCAAAAATAATAAAAAGTTGGAACGAAGCAGGACTAGCAGATACATTAGGAGTAAGGATAAAATTTCTACAAAACTGGTTTATAGAATTATGTGAAAAATATAAAGAAAACATGAAAATGGAAAAAATATTAGTAAAAAATTTGGCATGTTGCAAAAGTAGAATGAACTCAAACAACCCCCCCCCCCCCCTTGATACCAATTTGGGGGGGGGGGGTGTTTGAGTTCATCTTATTTTTCATAGGATCTTTTTCATGTAGTTGTGGAATTAAATGCTTTTTCATGATTATCTGTAGCTAACGAAATTAACCTTGAAATTTCTTTTATATTTTCAAGTGTGTATTCTAAGTATTTAATATCTTTAGTTTTTTGATATTCTTCTATATTTTTTTCTAATATTATTTTGGACATATTTATATGTTTTAGAATTTCTAACCAGTACTTAAAATATTTGTAACTATCAATTTTTGATTTGTTCATATTAATACTGAGATGTATACCTGTTGATACATATATCCATGGTTTCTATATTTCTCAGTGTTATTTCTTTTCTGTGTTGATAACTTTCAAGTTTATCTTCATAAAATTCAATTTCATTTTCTATAGTTAGTAAAGCTTTATTACGTAATTTATTATATCTAATAATATCTTTGCAGGTTTTAATATTGTATTTAACACAATCTATTTTTCTATTTATGTTACTGAGGTTTTTAAGAAGTTTCCATTTCTGGGTATTATAGAATCTTATATAATGAAAAGTGTTATGTTTCATTTATAAAAAGATTTTATTAACTTGATATGTGATCATTAGTCTGAATATAAATCTAGTTCATATAGATCTAATATATCTATTTCATGTGATACAATTAGTTCCGTAAATGCTTGTTCCATTACATATATTATTTCAAAAGTAACTAAAATATCGTAAATTTTTCTTTTAACATCGTTATTAAGTCTCTTAAAGATATATAACATAAGTATTTTGTAGTCAATATTTTCTTCTAATAAATACGTGTGGTTGTTCATTCAGATTTCTATTTATCCTTATCATGTGTTTACTAAACATATTCCCTCTAACCTCTTTGTTTATCATAGAGTTTATCATATTTTAATAAGTTATACTGAACAATCTTTTCTGGTCACTACCATGTTTTTCATGCTTCAATCATTTACCCTAACAGCGCCTCAACTCTGTGTACTCCCCTAAACGGCTTCCTTGCCTACTGGTTTCCACTTTAGGATGGCATAGTCTGGGCTTAACTACTCTCAGCATTATTAGACAGGCAAACTTTCTCAAGATGTTCTTTATAACAGTACTATAACATGATAAACAATTATGATATTCAAGAGATTATAAGGAATATATGAGTTTAGTTAAACATGATTATGAATAAACTTACCTGGTTTTGTAACTCGTTTGAATGCTCCATAGCTTTCTGAAGTTTGTATATAATTAGATATTTTATTGAGAGAAGATAAGAGAGAGAGTGAGGATGAGGATGTCTGAGGATGTCCTTCCTTCCTCGGATTTACATTCTATATAAAGAAAATTAAAATGACTCCTACTGTTTACAAATGACTCCTACTATTCATGAACGACCTTTACTGTTCATGATTATGACATATACTTTACGACTTTTTTACATGACTCTTACTATTCATGAACGACCTTTACTGTTCATGATTATGACATATACTATTTACGTTATGACTCTTACTATTCATGAACGACCTTTACTGTTCATGAATGCGACTAGTACTATTTACATTATATGTTTCTAGTAGCTGTCTTCTTCTTTTGTCTTCTTGTTGATACCTTCATTCTAGTTGGACTTCTGGTACATAGTTATCATCTCCGTTGCACTTTGAACATATGTGGTCTGGATATTTGTGTCCTACTAGTTTGCAGTATCTTGTTAATAACTCGTTTGAAATAAATTCTTTTTTCAATGCTCTGGTAGTTGGTTGCATTTCTGGTTTTAATAATGATAAAATCCATTTCTGGACTTCATCCATATCTCCTTGGCGTAGTTCCTTCGAGTTGGCATATATCATCAATTGGTCTCTGGAATAGTAGCTCCAGATAGCATTTCCTTGTAGATAATTGTTAGCTAGTTCTTGAATAATAGTTGCTATACCAATTATTCTTTTATTAGCATAGAAACTTGGTATCTCCATTTTCTGTATCTCCGGTTGTTTCTCTATCTCTTCCGGTATTATCATATCTCGTGTTAGTCCTATTTTTATCACCTGTATTATGGGTTTTATTTCATCATATAGTATTTCCGCTGGTGCTGTATAGAATTTGATGAAGAATAGGTTGCCTTTTGTAATTCTCTTGAAGGTGACAAATGCTTTGTATAGCTCTGGTATTCCAATTATTTCTTCTCCGTCATGGGTATATACTGTGCTGAGTAGTCCGTAGTTGTAACATGTTTTTACTAGGTTTGCTTTTGTTTTTGGCTGGGCTATAAGCCTATTATATCCCTGTAGTTTTTGGGTTACATAATCTTGTGTTGGATCTGTAGTAGTTGTTGATCTAGGGTTTAGGTTCAGAAATGTCTGGATTTTATATATATTCTCAATATATGTTTGAGTAATATGGTTATATACCTTTTTGTTGTGGTGTAGGCTATTAGCATAGGTTGAAGTTTGTGGGGCTATAACTATTGCTTCTCTTGGCTTTTTTGATGTAAATGGCTTATCAAATACGGTATTTAGGTTTACATTGATATGTGGCTTTTTGCTAACTTGTTTGCTTGTACCTGCAGCTGTATATAAAGCAACTGTGTTATGGGTTTTTTGGAGTTTCCCAACGTCTCCTTCTACCTCTGGAAGTTTAGAGTCTTCCGATTGACTTAGCTCCGCATTTTTATAGTCATGCTGCTGACTTTCTAGCTGTTGTAATCTTTTTCCCATACTCTCCATCTGTAAGGATAGAGTAGTAAGGATTGTAAATATGTCTTTTGATTCTTGGCTTTCATCTGTTTGGGTACCTTTGTCTTGATAGGTAGTCTGCAATAACATTCTTGTCAGTCCGTATTACTTCAATTGTAAATGTAAAATTTTGTATATTTAATACAAGTCTCCTTATTTCCTTTGTAGTTACTGAATCCTGTACTTTCCGAGTTATCCACCATTTTACTTGTGTATTATCTGTTCTTACTATAAATTTGTTATAAACAATATATGGCTCAAATGCTAACAAACATTTATATAATCCAAATAGTTCTTTCCTATTTATTTCCCATTTTAATTGTGGTTCCGTGTATGATCCGGAATAATATCTACAATGGTGTTCAATTTTTTCATTATCATATTTATATTTTAGAACTCCTCCGTAGCTGTGATCACTAGAATCAGTTTCTACAATATATGTAAATTGTTTCTTTTCATCTGGAAAATATAGTTTTGGTAATTTTTTACACATATTTTTTATCTTCTGTATATGTATTTTATCTTTTTCGTCAAAATGATATTCTATGTCCTTTTTTAATTTTTTCTGTAATGGTTTTAAGTTTTCTGCTAATTTAGGAATATATTCTCTTACTTGGTTAACCAATCCTAAAAATGATTGTAACTTCTTTTTTGTATCAAGTGTTTCATTCAAGTTAATTATCTTTTGTACTACATGGGTTTGCATTTTTATTCCGTTTTTATCTATTTGTATACCTAAAAATTCTATTTGATTTTTCATTACTTCTGCTTTCTTTTTACTTAAACTTATTCCTGATATTTCTACAATGTGTATGAATTTTTCTAGTAGTTTTATATGTTCGTTCTCTGTTCTAGAATATAGCAATATATCATCTATATATATTATACAATTTTCTAATTGGTTGAAGTAATTATCCATAAAATGTTGATACCTACCTGGTGCATTTTTATATCCAAAAGGTAATACGTTCCATTCGTAAAATCCTTGTGGTACTGTGAATGCTGTTAACTTTTTAGATTCATCTTCTAGTTTTAAATGGTAAAATCCTGATTTACAGTCAAATTTACTAAAATAGTTATATCCTTGTATTTGTCTAATTTTTAGTATTTTATTTGGTATCGGATAATTATATGTTTTTGTTTTTGCATTTAAGTTTCTATAATCTATAACCATACGGCTTTTTCCTCTTTTTTGTTCACTATGCTTATTTACTATAAATGCTGGGCTAGTATGTTTACTATTACTTTCTTGTATGTAGTTATTATCTAATAATTCTTTTATATGCATTTTAAATTCTGTTAAATCATTAAAATTGTATTTTAAAGGTTTTTGTGTTATTATGCTATTTTCATCTATTAGTTCAATCTTTATTTTTGTTTGATGTTTTTCCCATCCTTGGAGTGGATTATCATTATATAGTAATTCTAGTTTATCTTGTAGTGGTTTTATCTTATTTATTGAGAAAATGATTATCTCTATATTATGGTTACTTTGTATTACATTTTCTAATTTTTGGGTAATCTTTTCACTTCCTTTAATCCAGGGTGTTGTTTTTCTTACTTTATTATTTACTCTTTTTGCTCCTAATTTTTGTTTACACGGGGTAGTAAACCACCAATGTGTTTTTGTTATAATATGTGGGTATAATTTATCTAAAAATGGCATTCCTAATAATATATCTTTATTTGTGAATTCGTAACTATATATTTCTTCTATGGTTAATATTTTATCCCATATTTGTATTTTTATATTTCTTGCTTTATATGTTATCATACTTCCTTCATTATTAAATCCTGTTACTACTATGGGGGTTTTTAGCTTTTCCCATTTACTTTCTGGTAAACAATTATGTCTACACATATTAGCTTCTGCTCCTGTATCCACCATAGGTGTATAATATCTATTATAATATCCTTCTACTATTATTTTGGAAAGTATGTATATCTTTGGCATTATATCAAAGTTCTTTTTATTATTATTTTCTTATTTTCATAACTTATTGTTAATTGCCTATCTTCTAATTTATATGGTTTGACTTTTTCTAACCATTTTATCCCTAGTGTAATATTTTTATCTCCTTGATATATTTTAAAATTTATTAATATTGGTATTCCTCCAATAATTAATTCTTTTTCAGTTGTTTCTTCGTTTTTTCTTAACGCTTTTGGTAGTTCTGAATTTTGTTGTTCTATTGTTACTATCTCTTGTTCTGGTATTAGTTCTCTTATAACATAATTCTCTTCCTGCCCTGTATTTATTAGTATTAAATATTTTCTTTGGTCCATTATTCCTGTTATATAATAATGATGTGGGTTTATTTCTTCTATTTTTTGTTCTATTAATTTTTGTGGAGTGGTATAATTTATTCTTTTTGATGTACTTCTTGATGTACTTCTTGATGATGTTTCTGGCATTTCATTATTTATTCGTTTTGATGTGCTTAATCTTTCTTTTACTATTTCTAAATCTTCATCCATGTCTATTTCTGTATAACTGTAATCATTGTTGTCTATAACTGATACTATTCTTTCGAATGGATTTTCTATTTTTATTTTATTTATTTTATTTTTAGCTGTTATCTTATGTTTTGTTGTTAAGACATATAGATTTTTACATCTTGCTGTGAATATTTTACTTCCTGGTGCTAATTCTATTCCAGACATTTTCCAGTATAATACTAATGATTTATCTATATTTTTATCATCTACTGCTACTGAATAGTTAGCACTTACTATAAATTTAAATTTTTGGTATATTAAGTTACCTCTTACAGCACTTATTATACTCTTTTCTATAGGTTGTACAATCCTATCATCTGCCAAGTATATTTCTATAGGGGTATCTATTCCTTCCCTAAAACATGCTTTTATTAGGATCTCCGTTCCTCCTAAGTGTACATATTTTATTGGATTTTTTGCTTTTATATCTTGTATTTCTTTATTTAGTAGTCTTTTATTTAAAATTGGTATTTGTGCTTTACCTTTGATGTATTTACAATCTATTATATGTTCTCTTTGGCTTACTACATAGTATTCTTCTTTTTGTCTTTTAAACCAATTCTTTATTGTTGGTACTTCTAATATTTTGTCTATACTTAGATCCAATTCTTTTCCTTTTATTTGTTCAAATATATTAGCGTCAAATATTATTTTTTGTTCTGAAGATTGTTCATCTTGGTGTTCTTCTTGTTGTATAATTTGTATATCTTTTTCAGTCATAATTTTCTTCATCTGACTCTTCTATATCCTTGTTTATTTCATTTTCAGAGAACTCATTTTCTGATATCTCATATATGCTGTCTTCACTGCTTAATTCATAATCTACATATTCTATTTGTGTATATTTATCATTATCTATCAATATTTCGGTAATTTGTTTCTTCTTTGGGTTTTTTGGTAATTTACAATCTTTGGCTAAGTGTCCTAGCTTTCCACAATTATAGCAAGTACATTCTGTTAGTTTTTTCTTTTTCCTATATGGTTTTTTATGTTTATAATTTTTTACATAATATCTTCTTCTTGGTTTCCTATATTTATACTTTGAATATTTTGATTTAAATTTCTTTTTCTTTCCTTCTTTTTTGTAATATTTATCTGTGCAGCCAAATTGGGGTGCTATTCTACTTTTGCAACATGCCAAATTTTTTACTAATATTTTTTCCATTTTCATGTTTTCTTTATATTTTTCACATAATTCTATAAACCAGTTTTGTAGAAATTTTATCCTTACTCCTAATGTATCTGCTAGTCCTGCTTCGTTCCAACTTTTTATTATTTTTGAGCTAAAGGGTTCTGGTAATTTTGTAAAATATAATTTTCTTATCTCTTTACTTTCATCTGGACTATATGTTCCTTTATAATAATAGTCTCTAAATGCACAAGTATATTCATCTATATAACACATATTACATATTGCTAATTTTGTCATTAAATTTCTATTTGTAATTTTTTCTTTATTTTGTTCTTCTACTTCTGTTGTCATACTACTAAATTCATTTCTTATTGCTATTTCATATTTATTTAATATATCTGTAACTGTTGTTGTAGTTGTACCGTCAAGTTTTTTATTACTCCTTAATGTGTCTAAGCTTTCACTTGATAAATTTTGTAACCATAATTTTACAGTTCCTATTAATGTTCTTTCTATATATCCTGGTGTTTCCGTTATTGTTATTTTATTATCTATTAGTTGTTTTGAGATATATCCCATCCATAATTGTATTGTTTTATTTATATCTGCTACACAATCTAGATCTAAAAAATTATATTGTTCAGTTATCTGTCTTGGTGCCCATTTCTTATTTAACCTTTTATCCCATAATGTTTTGTTTCTGTCATATGCATCATAACTTACTCTGTAATAGGTTGGGTTTAATTGTTTTGGATTTTTTATTCCTGATATGCTTGGTTTATCTTCGTTCATATCTCCTGTATTTATTTCTGGGTTTATTTTTATCTTTTCTGTTTTTTCTATAAGTTCTGTGTATGTTTCACTTGTTTCTGAATAGTTTTCTCCTAGTTCTGTGTCTTTATCACTTTGGTCATTTATTTCGTTTA
This sequence comes from Nicotiana sylvestris, assembly GCF_000393655.2. Classification (NCBI taxonomy): domain Eukaryota; kingdom Viridiplantae; phylum Streptophyta; class Magnoliopsida; order Solanales; family Solanaceae; genus Nicotiana; species Nicotiana sylvestris. The sequence continues at coordinate 40,797,497 of NC_091062.1, forward strand.
TACTTATTTTTGATGGACTCTCCTGTACTTCTTCTAACTGTAATTTGAATCTTTCTATCTCATTTGTTAGTTTTAGTTCTTCTTCTTCTTCTTTACGTTTTTCCTTTTCTTTTAGTTTATTTGCATACATCTGTTTTAGCATTTCTAATTCTTTTTCTAATTCTGTTATTTTAGTGTTTTTTACTTCCTCTATCTGTTGTATTTTTTCTTTAGCTTGCTGTTGTATTTCTTTAATCTCTCGTTTTCTATCTATTTCTTCGTTTTCTTTTGTTATTCTAACCATGGCGGTTAAACTATCCTCTAGTTTTACAGTTTCTTTTTCTAACATTAAGTTTAGGTTATTTCCTATTTTTTTATATCTTCTTCCTAAGTTAGAAAATATTATTGTTATTTTTAATCCTTCTGGATTCTCATATGTTTTCTCTTCTAATGCGAATTCTTCTTTATTCATCTTTTATCCTTTAGATAACAAACATATTTATATTCTGTTTTAGATATTATATCGATTAATTTGGACAGCCTGGCTTTGTTTATTTTTGTGATACTCAAGTATTCATATTCTATATATAGTTTCTTTAGTTTCTTCCTAATTTTCTGCGATTTCTTAGTTGTTTCACTTTTTTGCCGGTTTGTACTATTAATTTCAGTGTTATTTTTCATGATTTGTTTCTTAAAATAAATGTTTATTTTTCATAGCTCTGATACCAATTTGGGGGGGGTGTTTGAGTTCATCTTATTTTTCATAGGATCTTTTTCATGTAGTTGTGGAATTAAATGCTTTTTCATGATTATCTGTAGCTAACGAAATTAACCTTGAAATTTCTTTTATATTTTCAAGTGTGTATTCTAAGTATTTAATATCTTTAGTTTTTTGATATTCTTCTATATTTTTTTCTAATATTATTTTGGACATATTTATATGTTTTAGAATTTCTAACCAGTACTTAAAATATTTGTAACTATCAATTTTTGATTTGTTCATATTAATACTGAGATGTATACCTGTTGATACATATATCCATGGTTTCTATATTTCTCAGTGTTATTTCTTTTCTGTGTTGATAACTTTCAAGTTTATCTTCATAAAATTCAATTTCATTTTCTATAGTTAGTAAAGCTTTATTACGTAATTTATTATATCTAATAATATCTTTGCAGGTTTTAATATTGTATTTAACACAATCTATTTTTCTATTTATGTTACTGAGGTTTTTAAGAAGTTTCCATTTCTGGGTATTATAGAATCTTATATAATGAAAAGTGTTATGTTTCATTTATAAAAAGATTTTATTAACTTGATATGTGATCATTAGTCTGAATATAAATCTAGTTCATATAGATCTAATATATCTATTTCATGTGATACAATTAGTTCCGTAAATGCTTGTTCCATTACATATATTATTTCAAAAGTAACTAAAATATCGTAAATTTTTCTTTTAACATCGTTATTAAGTCTCTTAAAGATATATAACATAAGTATTTTGTAGTCAATATTTTCTTCTAATAAATACGTGTGGTTGTTCATTCAGATTTCTATTTATCCTTATCATGTGTTTACTAAACATATTCCCTCTAACCTTTAAAAATTATGGCAAAATAATAAAATCTTTGGACATGCTTATATATGCATATATGCTATTTTGAAGGTATTTTACATATTGAAAATATATAGGGAAAAATTGGGTATCAACAACTTCCCCTCTTTACTCAGGAAGAATGAAGGAGTTTCAGGGTAAAGAAGTGATGGCCAATTTTGATCGAGCGAAACGGTTCAAAGAGGTTTGGGCCACACCCTGGCTTCTGAGCTTCCTACATATCCCTGGTTTTACAGGAATCAGGCCGTATGTAGTGCAGGATCCGTCGGCGGAGTATGCCGATGGAGACTTTTCAAGAACGGACGCAATATCCAGGGCGGGGTGAGTGGATAGTTTGCGGAAATAGTTAGGTTTGATATGGCTGTGGGAACTGGAGCGGGATCACTCCTGCTGGGTTAGTCGTTGCTCGCCGGTTTACCTGTAAATAAGCAATACAAGCATATATTGTGCGTAAATTTAAATATGATGTAAATTCCCGTTGGACCATGGAGGTTGTCTTCGGACGATGAGGATGATGTCCTAGGCCATGAAGCGTATGATAAAGGATTCGCATGCCATGAAATGATGCTCTCGGTCTATGAGGATGGTGCCTCCGAACCGTGATGCCATTGAATAATGATATGCAAAAAGATTGAAAGGGATCGCCAGGCCATGACATGTTGTTTTTTGGATATGAAGATGGTGCCTCCGAACGATGACGCCTTCGGATGAGTTGGCGATATTTCAGCTCATGAAGGATGCAGTAGCATGATGCGGACAAGACAAAGCTTAGTCTTATGATCTGAAGGGTAGAACTTAGCCCGTAAGAAAAGCAAAATAACTAGTGCTTTGGGTAATGCATAGTTTCGAAGAAAATGGGAGGCAGAACTTAGCCTCGGAAGGTAAAATGATAGACTTATGGAAGATGCAAATGCAGAGAGAGGTAGAGCTTAACCTCGAAAGGAAGAATGGCAGCCTTATGCAATAAAGATGCAGATGGAGACAGCATTGAGTCTCGGAAGGTAGAAAGGTAGCCTTATGCAGATTGGAAGGCAGAATAGTAGCCTTATGCAAGAATGTAGATAGAGACAGCGTTTAGTCTCGGAAGCCAGAATGATAGCCTTATGCATAAATGCAAATGCAGGTGGAGATAACGTTTAGTCTCGAAAGGCAGAATGGTAGCCTTATGCGGAGTGGAAGGCAGAATAGTAGCCTTATGCAAAAAAAAAAAAACGAATGATATAGAGTTTTCTTAGCTAATAGTATATTGCTATATTGTGATTACTGAGAGCATGGTGACTGCGGAGCATTACTTGTGCGTGCTGATAGAAAATATTAGCAACTGCAAATGATTCGTAGAGTCGTATCTTGAATGATGGTTGTCCCGTGGGCATATAGTGTGTTTAAATATTTTGCAATCCTAGTGCCTGCATCCAATTAAAAATCGTGAGTTTTGTAGAGGTGGGAGAAGGTCAGTCCGTATCCCCGTTGACTTTACTTGACTTTCTCGGCTTTGATCTGGTGACACTGTATGTATCATTGGGATAACGTTGCTTATCAAAGCAGTTTCGATAGTAAACATGCATGATTTTGTAAAAGTATGACATAAGTGTATAATAAAAAATAACTTTTTGATGAACCGACGACTGTGACGTAGCTCGAGACATTGTGACCTCTCCCGCTACGGAATTTTGAGGATTCTCCTCAAAATTCTGCCCCAGTTTGATGGGTTGACGCTTCTGACTGTTGCTTGCGACGATCGGCTGAAATTACTTCGGAATTTTGAGGGTACTTCTCAAAATTCTGCTGCAGTTTCCAATGGCGGGGGAAAATGAAAATTTTACTGAATTGTGACCGAACCCATAGGGCTGCCTATGTATCCCCTCATAAGCGGGAATCAGTTCAGGTGTAGTTCAATATGCCTATTTGTTGCGTTGTCTCATTGCATGTCACAGTCATTGGTTCATCAAGATAAGTAATAGTAATGCTGTATAAGTAAAGTAATGAGAGAAAATGATAATGAGTGTGGATTTATAAGAAAAGTCAAAATGCTTTGATAAATTGCATAACTATTTCGAATATTGAAGATTTTATTGCGGGAATTGAAAATTCCAAAAGAAAATCATTTAGTAAATAAAACAGTAAATGATGCTTGTTTTAGACTTGCTACCCCGAGGCTCGTCGGGCTCTGGTTGTCTTGATGGTCCAATTGTTGAGGCATGTCCCTCTACTTACAGCCTGTATGGAAGGGCCATATGAAATAAGATGATGATGCGAGAATGCACGAACTAACCTTTGGGAAGGGGAATACTAAAACAAAAAGGTAACCAAGTTAGTGAGGAGTATAAAAAGTATTGCAATATTTAAACACATAGTGTGGGAATGTAAATCGTGTCCTAATTTGGGTACCTCTTTGTGCCTAAGGTAGGAATAGCGACAAATTGATTTGGAGAACTTAAAATGCTAAATGCCTCATTTTATCGATAGAAATATACGAATCCCAAAACGACACTAAATGAACAAGAAATAAAAGTTACTTATGGTCATTGGCCTTATTACATCCATAAGGAGAAAAGATAAACTCCTATCTACTTGGTCCCTGAAGGACCTGCCTCAGGTTGAACGTTCTCATTGATTAAATCCTCCAGTTCGCGTAGGTTCACCAGTATAAATGCTTTTGCCAAATGTTCTCCTTCATTTCCCTCAACGTTTTGGCAATCGACAACTCTCTTCCTCACTTTTCCTTCCAATTCCAGCAGATTGTATTCCAGATATTCCAACTTTTTGCTAGCTTTGGCGGCCCTCTCTTTCCACTCATTGATTTGGTCATTTGACGGAAGACTCCTCCACTATTCTAGCAAGAGTGGGGGCGTGCTAATCATACTGAAACTGGGGACCTCGTGCCTCATTTTCTGCAAGTTAAACAAGTTTAGGCCCTTACCCCCACCAGACTCGACTATTTAATATCAACAATTAGCTTGAAGCATTTAGTTCTCCAAATAGATGCACAGAAATGATGATGTCCGTTTGGGTTCAGGGAAACCCGGTGGACTTTGGACAAGGCTATTTTAAAGGATCATTACGTGGACAACATAACTGACCTGGCTAGGTTTGACCATGATGCATGCACAATTTGAACAGAGTAAGGTTTCCATGAGGTTTTAGACTGGTACCATTGAGCGGACAACTCAAGGGGGAAGGCACTGAACTATAGTCTGCCCCGCTGATCGACTAGTTTTACCGCAAATATGCCTCTCTGAATTTAGGGTGTAAAGATATAGGAGGAGCACAACCACTCATTATAAGCATTGCTATAGTATTTGTTTGGCACGAGTGGAGTATGATGTTGAGCATGATTATGCAATAATTAAAAACATGTTGACATGTATTAGCACATTAAGAAAGAAATAAATATGGCAGTTTTATAATTTAAAGTGGCAATAAAGGAAAGAAACAAGGAAGACATGTCAGTTTCGCATCTTGAAAAAGAAATTATTTGCCTAAAGAAATCTAAACAAGTAATTGCACATAAGGGAGCTACAAATTCACAAGAACAGTCTGAAATGGTAAAAGCCTAAAGATCCCCAGCAGAGTCGTCATGCTGTCGTACCCCCTTTTTCCCCCTTCCGGACGGAGAGGAGTTTCCAAGTTTCGACATTCATGGGGTGTAATGAATTATTTTGTCTTTGGGAATTGGGTATTTTGAAGAGACGCCACCTAATGATTTAAGGTGCATTAGGACACCTGTAGAGTTCATTTACAACTATGCATGATAACTAGAGATTGGGTAAGGGCTAGAAATTATCCTAAGGGGAAGGTGTTAGGCACCCTCAGGATCCACTAGTGTGGTTCCCGACCAGATAGTTTTTGTGAATTTGTGCAATTAGCAAGTAAACAAGTAAGGCTCAAGTAAGAGGGGGATTTAAGTTAAACACACAAGCGTTTGAAAACAATTATTGAAAGGCAAGGTTTTGAAAGAGTTATAAGCTAAACATGCTTGTAAAAAAATAAGGGGTGTCCTAGGTTTGTTTGTAATATGGATCACCTCAATGCAATACCCGGTATGACACTCCTGAAAAGAGGGGATACACGTGGTATTAGCGCACCGGTCATCATATCCATATCTACCCTTCCCACCTCGTTAAGTTATTAAAGCATGGATTGGTCTCGACCTCTATTGCATGCTAATACCCGTCCCTTTCCTATCAGTCCCGAAGGAATTTAGGACTACTATTCCTATAAGAGGGAGGATTTTAGGCAGACTCTTACCTTAAAAGGCAAAAGGCTAGGCGACATACAAAAAACACGTAGGACTGCATTTTGAGGGAAACATGTAAGCCGTTATAAGGCTCATGTATACCTTCCCAAATAGAGAACATAAATAGCACGACTTAAACACACTTAAGGTCTGAATTATAAGATCCTAAAGCAGACTCTGAGTCAGAACCAGATTCATTATATAACTCAGAAAAGAATTCTGAATCAGGACTGCCTGTAGGATGTAGCAGTTGCTGATTAACAAAGACAGTTCTAGTTTTATTTAAGTAATTACCTAAGGCTTGCCTATGCATAATGGTGATGTCCTATGAGAATGATATCTACACTGATTAAAAATACAGTGGAGCAGTGGTTAATTTTGAACAGGCGATTGAGAAACTATAGACATGCTTCTAATGAGATTGATTAACAAGAAAAGTGTAGGTTGTTTAATCTGATTCAGACAGGCACGAGTCAAACCGATTTTAAACTAAACTAGTGTTAGACCTTATAGGCATGGTTTCTATTACAGCTGATTTTAAATCCTATAGGCCTGATATCTAATTATTAAAAACTGACTTTGGACTTATAGGCATGATTTCTAAGGGAAACGAATCTGGATACATGCTATAATGAAAATTGAACTTTAATTGATTTTAACCCTATAGGCATGATATCTAATTTCAAAGCTGATTTTAGCCCTGTAGGCATGATATCTAACTATAGACATTTAGATCCTATAGACATGGTATCTAAGTGTAGAGGAAAAACATGCAGAATTTATTTTAAACCAAAGCAGACCCTATAGGCATGATATCTAACAGGCCATGTTTGGAGTCAAAATAGACCCTATAGGCTAGATATCTATCCAATTTACCCACAATATACAACTACCCACCCTTTTCACTAATCAATACATAATTGTTTACAAATTATTACAGCCTAAATGATTGAATTACAAAAGAAGTGCAGAAATGAGAAATTACAACCAAAGGAAGCCAGATCTTGACTTCCTCTCTGAGTTAGGTAATAAACCACTTCAATGCCAGATTTTCAAAGACTTTCTCATACCTGGGTGTGTCAATGTTCCCTGAGGATCTCAAGGGATCCCGGACAATGCTTACACCCAGGTTTGCATAGCCAGACAAAGATGAGGGCAGTATGGAAGGGCCATCCGTTATGTCTCCAAGTTTAGAGGGAGCTCAAGGGTCCCAAGGCAAGGCTTACACAAGAGGGGCAGAACCTAGACTCTAAGAATATAGTGGAAGTGCAGGACAATTTGAAAGAGATTTATTTAAAACTGGACTGGCAAGTACATTTTTAAGGTAATCAGTAGCATAAGTGTTTGAAATCGGTTAGGGTAATGAACAAAAACTCAAACACATAGAATCAGTAGTAACACAAAGGGGTCAAGGGGTTTTCGGAATACATTGTATGAAGCATATGACCCCAGTAGGGGTCAAGTTTGGTCATGCAAAGCAATGGCTGATGCTGGCATGCCCACAAACCAGTCAGAGAACCCAAACACATAGAGAGGATATGGGTGTTTGGGATTCATAAGTCAACAAACACATAACAAATGACTGACACAGTACACACATAGGGAAACATCAATTTAAAAGGGAAAGGGAACATATTACAGCGTGCTAGTAATGTAACTTGACTACAAAAAACATAAGCAGAAGTAGACAAGAATGAGAGAAATTGGATTAATTAGAGAAACAAGTTGTTTTTGAGGCTTAAAAATTAACTAGGACATACCAGTAGGGAAGCAAAGTGCAGAAAGGAAAAGTAAGTAAGATTCCACAGTCTAACCTTGGCTTTCAGCCAGCTAGATAAAACAGTAGCACTAGTAGTATTAGAGAGAAGAGAGAAAGTTTTGAGTGTAAGTGTGTGTTCTGAACTCAAATTGTGCGTGTCCTTGAAAGAAGAGAAAGTATGGTATTTATAGTTTTGAAAACGAATGAAGAATAAGGTAATAAGTAAAGTTTTAACAAAAAGATGGAAATAATCACAATCAGAATCGATTAACACAAGTGATTCCCTTTAATTAAGGAATCATTGCTTAACGGATACTAACAGGTTTAATTAAGGAAAGAAATCAGCTTGAGACAGATTGATTATTGCCATATAAGGGGCAGTAAAAGCATGAAGTAGATAATCAAGTCTAAGTACAAAATATGTTTAGTTTTGGGAAAAGATTCAGCAAGGTAAAACACCACATTAATTAAAGGAGGGGAATCAATTAATTTAAACAAACGAATACAATTAGGGTTCATTAGAAAACTTTTTGCAATCAGTCGCAACATTGAGGGAGTAAGAATTAATCAAGAAAGGGTCAAGATTTTGTACCTCAACATATAAATAGCAAGGAATGAACAGGCATGCAGAGTCAAACATGTTGACAAAAAGAAGCAACACAAACATACAGTAGCAACAAGGTAAGATAGGATTCAGTAGTAAAAGAAAACTATTAGAGGCACAGTAGTCAAGCAGTCATATAGAACCCAAAGTGCAGTGAACCAAACTGATAGGTAAGAAAAATTAGAAACAAGTAAAGGTCTCACAATAGTAATAAGTGAGGAAAACCCCTTTTATGAAATTAGGGCTTCGTAGTACTCGAGTTTAAGAGATGATAAGAACTCAAATCAGATAAGTCAAACAAGGAAAAGGGAGTCAGAAACAAAGAACTTAATCGAACAAGTACACATTTAAACAAACGGTTTCAGAACTCGGATAAGACCAAAAAGGAACTAGGGTTTTAAACATGCTGAATCAAGTAGAAGGAAAGCATAAACAAGTTGTTTGAACATAGTAAAATCATGAAACAACACCAAAAATCAGAGAAGAGATTTTTTTAAAAAGAGGTTAAGAGAAACCCTAATCGTTGATAAATAAATAGTCATTTTGATAGAAAATCAAAGAACCTTTCAGAAAACACTTAAGAAGCTGGTAATAAACACATATCTAAGATAGATCTGAAAGAAAATCAAAAGACCTTAAAGCTAGGGTTTCAGAGAACCCAAAAAAGGTGAGAGAGACCTTGCAAAGTTACCGATCTAACCGGAAAGGTCAAGGATCTGCCTTGAACATCAATGGATGGTCGGAGAAAGACCAGAGATAGAGGTTGAGCAAGGACTAGACCAGGTCTCTTTGAGATCTGGCCATGAAATCACAGAAACAAGCACCCAAGAGCCATAGAAGGCCGATACACATCTCAAATGGCCATGAGAGGCCACAGATTAGGTAGGGATTCAGGTGGATTAGGGTGGAATTAGATGGTGGCGGCTAGGGTTCATGTGAGGTTACAGAGATAATTGAGAGGGAAGGAATTCAGAGGCGGCAGATGGTGGGAAATGAGTTAGGGTAAGGGGTCATTTGGGGTTAAAAATGGAAATGGGGAATGATGGTCGTTGATCTGAATGATCAACGACCTAGATTTAAAAGGGTAGGTGGGGAATCTGGGTTAGGTTGGTTTAGTTTGGTTAGGGGTCGGGTTAAAATTGAAATTGGGCTGGGGAAATTTGGGCCTGATTTGGGTTATAGTTGAAAACTAAATTGGGCTAAAATTTAAATAGCCACTTTTCTCTTTTAATTTATAAAAAAATAGTAAATAAATTTCTAAAAACAAATTGAAAGAACTAAGATTATTTATAATATATAATTAACAATTTAAAAATATAGGATCCCATTTTATAAACATGAGACAAATTTAAACCTAAAAATGGCTAATATTGCAATTATCTGCAATTAGCTTTAAAAATACTAAATGAAATTGTAAAAATTACCTTAGCCGTATTTTGGCATAAATGTAAGAATCCAATAAATGAATCATCAAAAATAATAATTTTGGTAATAATTATTGAGAATTTGTGGATAAAAGAGAGAAAAATAAATCAATTTAAACCTTTAAAAATTATGGTAATAAAACCTTTGGACAAGCTTATATATGCATATATACTATTTTGAAGGTATTTTGCATATTTAAAATATATAGGAAAAAATTGGGTATCAACAGCTGTCCCTCTTTACCCAGGAAGGATGATAGAGTTTCCGGGTAAAGAAATGATGGCCAATTTTGATCGAGCGAAACAGTTCGAAGAGGTTTGGACCGCACCCTAGCTTCTGAGCTGCCTACATATCCCTATTTTTACATGAATCAGGCCATATGTAGTTCAGGATCCGTCGGCGGAGTATGCCGATGGAGACTTTTCAAGAACGGACGCAATATCCAGGGCGGGGTGAGTGGACGGTTTACGGAAATAGTTAGGTTTGATATGGCTACGGTAACTGCAGTGGGATCGCTTCCGCTAGGGTATCCGTTGCTTGCCGGTTTACCTGCAAATAAGCAATACAAGCATATATTGAGCGTAAATTCAAATATGATGCAAATTCCCGTTGGACCATGGAGGTTGTCTTCGGACGATGAGGATGATGTGCTTAGACCATGCTGTCCTGGGCCATGAAGCGTATGATAAAGGATTCGCAGTCCATGATATGTTGCTCTCGGTCTATGAGGATGGTGCCTCCGAATCATGATGCCTTTGAATAATGATATGCAAAAAGATTGAAAGGGATCGTCAGGCCATGACATGGTGTTCTCGGGATATGAAGATGGTGCCTCCGAATGATGACGCCTTCGGATGAGTTGGCAATATTTCAGCCCATGAAGGATGCAGTAGCATGATGCGGACAAGACAAAGATTAGTCTTTTGAAGGGCAGAGCTTAGCCCGTAAGAACAGCGAAATAAATAGTGCTTGGGATAGTGCTTAGTTTCGAAGAAAATGGGAGGCAGAACTTAGCCTCAGAAGGCAAAATGATAGCCTTATGCAAGATGCAAATGCAGAGAGGTAGAGCTTAACCTCGGAAGGTAGAATGGTAGCCTTATGCAATGAAGATGCAGATAGAGATAGCGTTGAGTCTCGAAAGGTAGAAAGGTAGCCTTATGCAGATTGGAAGGTAGAATAGTAGCCTTATGCAAGAATGCAGGTGGAGACAACGTTGAGTCTCGGAAGGCAGAAAGGTAGGCTTATGCAGATTGGAAGGCAGAATAGTAGCCTTATGCAAGAATGTAGATGGAGACAATGTTTAGTCTCGTAAGGCAGAATGGTAGCCTTATGCAGAAATGCAAATGCAGGTGGAGACAACGTTTAGTATCGGAAGGCAGAATGGTAGCCTTATGCGGATTGGAAGGCAGAATAGTAGCCTTATGCAAAACGAAAAAACGAATGATAGTAGAGTTTTCTTAGGTGATAGCAGATTGCGATATTGTGATTACTCCGAGCATGGTAATTGCGGAGCATTACTTGTGCGTGCTGATAGTAAATATTGGCAAGTGCAGATGATTCGTAGAGACGTATTCTAGAACGATGTTTGTCCCGTGGACGTATAGTGTGTTTAAAGATTTTGCAATTCTAGTGCCTGAATCCAAAGAAAAATCATGTGTTTTGTAAGGGGGGAAGGTCAGTTCGTATCCCCGTTGGATTTTCTTGACTTGCTCTGCTTTGATTTGGTGACACTATATGTATCATTGGGGTAGCGTCGCTAAACAAAGCAGTTTCGATAGTAAACATGCATGATTTTGTAAAAGTATGACATATGTGTATAATAAAAAATAGCCTTTAGATGAACCGACGACCGTAACATAGCTCGGGACATTGCAACCTCTCCCGCTACAGAATTTTGAGGATTCTGCCCTAGCTTGATGGTTTGACGCTTCTGACTGTTGCTTGCGACGATCCTCCTTAAAATTCTGCCCCAGTTTCCAATTGCGGGGGGGGGGGGGATGAATATTTTATTGAATTGTGACCGAACCCATAGGGCTGCCTACGTATCCCCTCTTAAATGGGAATCAGGTCAGGCGTAGTTCAATTTACATCATATAAGGAAAGCATAAAGATTACACATATTAACGCTTGACTGCATCTGAATTAATCGGCTTTAGCCAGACTTCTCCATCCATTTCTGCAAGTATGAGGGCTCCTCCTGTCAGAACCCGGTGAACCATGTATGGATCCTGCCAGTTGGGAGAGAACTTTCCCTTGGCCTCATCTTTATGTGGAAAAATTTTCTTTAACACCAGCTGCCCTAGTGTAAATTGTCTTGGTTTGATTTTCTTGTTGAAGGCTCTAGACATTCTGTTCTGATAGAGTTGACCATGGCAAACTGCATTTATTCTTTTTCCATCTATAAGTTCTAGTTGTTCATAATGACTTTTACCCACTCTGCATCGTCGAGCTCAGCTTCTTGTATGATCCTTAGGGAAGGAATTTCTACCTCAGCCGTAATGACATCCTCTGTGCCATAAACCAGCATATAGGGGGTTGCCCCGGTTGATGTGCGGACTGTGGTGCGATACCTTAGAAGAGCAAATGATAACTTCCCGTGCCACTGTCTGTGATTCTCTATCATTTTCCTCATCAATCCAGATCTGATGATAACCAGCAAAGCAATCTACGAATGAATGTAGCTCATGCTTGGCGCAATTGTCAATCAGGATGTGCATATTTGGCAAAGGGAAGTCGTCTTTCGGACTGGTCCGGTTGAGATCCCGGTAGTCGACACAGACTCTGACCTTCCCATCCTTCTTTGGCACTGGCACAATGTTGGCTAACCATGTCGGGTTTTCTACTACCGTGAGAACCTTAGCGCTGATCTGCTTGGTGACTACTTCCTTGATTTTCAAACTCATATCAGGCTTGAACTTTCTGAGCTTTTGCTTTACTGGTGGACACATTGGATCGGTTGGAAGTTTGTGAGCCACAATAGACGTACTCAAACCAGTCATGTCGTCATACGACCAGGTGAATATGTCCTCATACTTCTTTAGAAATTCTGTGTATTCTTTCTTCTCCGATGGCGATAGGTGAATGCCGATTCGCGTTTCCTTGGCATTTTCTACATCTCCCAGGTTGAAAATTTCGGTCTCGTCCAGGTTGGACTTACGTCTATTCTCAAAGTTCTCAACCTCTTTGACAATCTTGTCAAGTATGTCATCTTCTTCTGAATCCATGTCCGTTTGTTGCATTATCTCATTGCATGTCACAGTCATTGGTTCATCACGACAAGTAATAATAATGTTGTATAAGTAAAGTAATGAGAGAAAACGATAATGAGTGTGTATTTTTATGAAAAGTCAAAATGCTTTGATAAATTGCATAACTAATTTAAACATTGAAGATCGTATTGCGGGAATTTAAAAATGCGAAGAGAAAATCATTTAGTAAAATAATGAATAATGCTTGTTTTACACTTGCTACCCCGAGGCACGTCGGGCTTTGGTTGTTCTGATAGTCCAATTCATGAGATATGCCCCTTTGCTTACAGCATGAATGGAAGGGGCTTTGGATCGTGTGAAATAAGATGACGATGCAGAGTGCACGAACTAACCTTTGGGGAGGGGAATAATAAAAAGAAAACAAAATAAAAACAAAAGGTAATCAAGTCAGTGAGGATTATAAAAAGTATTGCAATATTTAAACACATAGTGCGGGAATGTAAATCGTGTCCTAATTTGGGAACCTCTTTGTGCCCGAGGTAAGTCTAGTGACAAATTGGTTTGATGGACTTAGAACGCTAAATGCCTCATTTTATCGATAGAAATAGACGAATCCCAAAACGACACTAAATGAACAAGAAATAAAGTCACTAATGGCCATTGGCCTTATTACATTTTATAAAGCGAAAAGATAAACTCATATCTACTTGGTCCGTGAAGGACCTTCCTCAGGTTGAATGCTCTCGTTGATCAGATCCTCTAGCTCGCGTAGGTTCACCAATAAATATTCCTTTGCCAGGTGTTCTCCTTCGTTTCCTTCAGCGTTCTGGTAGTCGGTGACTCTCTTCCTCTCTTTTCCTTCCAATTCTAGCAGACTATACTCCATATATTCGAACTTTTCGCTAGATTTTGCGGCCCTCTCTTTCCATTCATTGATTTAGTCATTTTATGGAAGACTCCTCCATCAGTCCAACAAGTTGGGGCGTGCTAACCATAACGAAACTGCGGACCTCGTGCTTCATATTTCTGCAAGACAAATAAGGTTAGGCCCTTACCCCCCACCAGACTCGACTATTTAACATCAACAATTAACATGAAGCATTTAGTTCTCCAAATAAATACACAGAACATGATGATGTCCGTTTTTGGGTTTAGGGAAACCCAGTGGACTTTGGACAAGGATGTCCTAAAGAATCATTATGTAGACAATATAACTAATCCGACTAGGGTTGACCATGATGCATGCACAATTTGAACAGAGTAAGGTTTCTATAGGGTTTTAGACTGGTACCCTTGAGTGGACAACTCAAGGGGAAGGCACGGAACTGTCGACTGTACCGCTGATCGACTAGTTTTATCGCAAATATACCTTTCCGAATTTAGAGGGTAATGATATAGGAAGAGAGCAACCACTCATTATAAGCGTTGCTATAGTATTTGTTTGGAACAAGTGGAGTATGATGTTGAGCATGATTATGCAATAATTAAAAATATGTTGACATGTATTTGCACGTTAATAAAGCAATAAATACAACAGTTTTATAATTTAAAACGGCGATAAAGGAAAGAAACAAGGAAGACATGTCAGTTTCGCATATTGAAAAAGAAATTATATGCTTAAAGAAATTTAAACAAGTAATTTCAGATAAGGGAGATACAAATTCACAAGAACAGTTTGAAATAGTAAAAGCCTAAAGATCCCCAGCAGAGTCGTCATGCTGTCGCGCCCCTTTTTCCCCCTTCCGGACAGAGAGAAGTTTCCGGGTTTCGACATTCATGGGATGTAATGACTCATTTCCTCTTTGGCAATTGGGTATTTCGAAGATTCGCCACCTAATGATTTAAGGCGCATTAGGACACCTATAGAGTTCATTTACAACTATGATTGATAACCAGAGATTGGGTAAGGGCTAGAAATTATCTTAAGGGGAAGGTGTTAGGCACCCCTCAGGATCCACTAGTATGGTTCTCGGCCAGATAGTTTTTGTGAATTTGTGCAATTAGCATGTAAACAAGTAAGGCTCAAGCAAGAGGGGGATTTAAGTTAAACACACAAACGTTTGAAAACAATTATTGAAAGGCAAGGTTTTGAAAGAATTATAAGCTAAACATGCTTGTAAAAGAAATAAAAGGGGGTACTAGGTTTGTTTGTAATATGGATCACCTCTATGAAATACCCGGTATGACACTCCTGAAAAGAGGGGATACACGTGGTATTAGCGCACCGTTCATCATATCCATATCTACCCTTCTGTTGATAACTATTTTTTCCCGTATATGTATATATATGCAAAATACATTCAAAATAGAATGTATATGCATATATAAGTATGTCCCAAGGTTTTAATATTTTTCTATTAATTTTTATAGATTTTTAAATCTATTTATTGCCCTATTTTATAAAGAAAAACCCAAATAATTATCCCCAAAATTATCATTTTGGGTGATTCACTTACTGGATTCTCATATTTATATTAAAATATAGCTGCCATAATTTTTGAATATTTTTACAAATTTATTTAGTATTTTTAAAGATAAATTGCGTATAATTGCAATATTTGCCTATTTCAAGATTTAGTTGTTTTTATAATTTTAAAATTGACTCCAGTATTTTTAATTTGATAATTATGTATTATTAATCATTTTAGTATCTTTAATTTATTTATAAAGATTATCTTACTGTTTTTATAAAATAAATAAGGGAAAATGACTATTTAAATGTTAGCCCATTTACATTTCAATTTTAGCCAGATTTGGCATCCAGTTAAACCCAATTTCAAATTCTATTACCTGAGCCTTTTTAATAACCCACCTGGCCCCCCTTTCAAATCCCAGCCGTTGATCTAACAGATCAACGATTCACGTTCTCCCTTTCCTTTTTAATTCAAAAACACCCCAACCCTAAAATCATTTTCATTCACCCGCCGCCTCTGAAACCCCTCTCCTCTCTCAAACTCTCTCGAACCTTCCCTAACCCTAGCCGCCTCTCATCATCTTCCACCTCGAAACCCACCGGAAACCATGGCTTCCCAAGCTGTGAGGGCCCTATACTCACCTCCCCTTGCTCTTACACACCTGATACCTGAAGATTCGAGGCCAGGCCTCGAAGGTTTGCACCCAGACCTCTGCCAATTCAAGGTTCCAAAGTGATCGCTGGCCTTGCTCCGGCGTACCATGGTGTTTTGAGCCTGGTTCTGACCTCTCCGACTCAGATCGATGACCTTTTCAAAGTCTTTCTCATTTCTAGTGTTCTTCTGAAACCCTAAACCTTTGAGGTTTCCTCCGATCTCTTTAGATCCGTTGTGTATCTGTGCTCTCTTTGAGTTTTGAAACGATCTCCCTAACTTTTCTTTCAAAAATTACTTTTCAAAGTCTTTCTTTTACGATTTAGGGTTTTCTAAAAATGCTTAAGTGTTTCTCTGACTTTTTTTTTCCTTTTCTTTTGTGTCTATTTGCCTCTACTGTGTTCTATGTTTTCCTTCTACCTTGTATGTTCTTCTACTGTGCTTTCTATACTATGTTCTTGTATGTTTTTCCACTATGTCCTACTATTTTCTTCTACTATGTTCTGGTATGTTTTGCCTATTGTATTCTTCTACCGTGTTCTTACTATTTTTCTTCTATTTAACTTTGTTTAAGTTTCTTTTAAGAGGATCTTCTTCAGCATGCTTTCTTCTACTGTTCTCATCAGTCTTTTCTCATCATGTTTCGAATTAGTTTCTCTACTCTGTTAGCCTTGAACCCCTCTACTGTATTTACATGATATTCATAAGTTTTGTTGCTGGAAGAAGCTTGTTAGAAGTTTCAGTTCTTTTCTGAAACCTCTAAACATGTTTCGATTCGACTACTTGCCTCCTCATCTCTGTACTTGATTCATGGTAGAAACCCTAGAATTTGGAGGTTCTGCCAAGGTTTGATTGAACTAGTATTTTATTTTAGAACCCTTAACTCTTTCAGACTGACTTTGAGTCTCTGAACTGAGTTTGGACATCTTTGTTTTCATACAATGCTGAACTTTTTGCTAAACTCTTCTATACTGGATTTTTTCTACTGATTTACACGACAGTCTTCTTTCATGCTCACATGCTCCTTATATATGATGAATTTTCCTCTAAATGGTTTTCAAATTTGCAATTAGTTCAAACTTCCATCTAAATATAGCTTGATTGATTTCTTTCCATTTTTTATTGATTTCCTCTGTTACTCGACTTAACTAAAACCCTTCTTTATCTTTTCTGGCTTGGTTCATTCATACCAAATCTCAGACCTTGTGATTTACTGGTTGTTAATTGACTCTCTTACCTTATTTGCACAAACCGTGTACTGTCAAAACCCTGTCCTTAAATAACTTTTATGTATTTGCCCTCAATTGCATGTTTTACACAAAATGTTTATTCAATTCATTTCCTTAAATGGTTTTACTCGTTTTGAAACTAATCTCTTAATTAAGGGAAGCCTTGTGTAATTGATTGACAATCAGTTTTCAAACTAGTTTCTTACCTTATTCTGTCTGCTTTCTACACTATAAAAGGCACGACCCTTTTCACAAACACAGACTTCAGACATCACTCCAATGTGTTTTCTTATAGTCTTTGTATCCATGTCTACTTTATTGTTTTCTGTAGAGTTCGACATTTAGCTTAGTATGCCTATGTTCTACTGCCTGTTTTTGTTGTGAATCTTTGCTCCCTATCCCATTACCCCTATGTGTTTGTAAATGGTGGCTTAGGGCATGGCAATATGAGTTGTTGTCCATGAAATGAGTTTTGAACCAATGGGGTCTTAACCTCTAAACAGGCTGGAGGGTGTGCCAGCATATCCCATTGCTGGGTATGCCCATCAGCCTTCTCTTCTTGTGCTCTTGCAATCCCCCATTCCCTATATCCCTATGTGTACTGTTTCCCTTCCCCTTTTCCCATTTCATAATTCTGCACTTGCACTCTCTCTTAGTCACTAAGTTCTGCCCCCCTCTTGTGAGCCTTGCCTTGGGACCTCGAGCTTCCTCTGAACTTGGACACCTGAGGGCTGGCCCTTCCATATTGGACTATGGCTTAATCAGTGATACATTTGGGTGTAAGCACTGCCCAGAGTTCATATGAGACTTTTAGGGAACTCTGACACACCCCAAATAGGAGAAAGGCTTTGAAATATGATTTCTTGGAGTTGATTTACTTCATACTTCAGACAGGAAGTCTGAATCAGGATCTCCTTTGTTGTACCTTTTAATTTTTAATGTATTTTTCCTTTACTTTACTTTTTCTGGGCTGTAATAACTTTGTAATAAACTCTCGGGGATGGTTAGCGAAAAGGGAGGGTTAATTATGTATACAAAAAGGGGTAGATAACCTAGCTAAGTTTATGAATTTCTGTATTCTCATATAGATACCATGTCTATAGGAATCTTGCATCCTCACATAGATAACCTGCCTATAGGAATCTTGCATTCTTATATAGATATCACGTCTATAATAATTTCTGTATTCTCATATAAATATCATGTCTATAAGAATTTTTGCATATCATATAGATATCCTGCCCATAGGAATTTCTGATTCTTGCATATGCATTCCTCATTAGGCAAACACGTTTATAGGTCTTAAATAACCAACCGCCATTAGATATCATGTTTATAGGTTTTAAATGAAATTCAGCATCTAGATGCCATGCATATAGGATTTCTGCATTTTTTACCACGTTTATAACAGTGTCCAAAATCGACAACACATAGAAAGCATGCCTATAGGAGCTTTAATTGAATCTGAACCGCTTCACTCGCTTATAAGTCTAAAACCAGTCACAATGACTTGTGCTCTTTTTGCTAAAACTCGCCTTTCTTTATCTTAAATCAGTATGTATTCATGTTTACTTCATTGTTTCTCGAATTAGTAGATATCATGCCTATAGGGTCTTCGTCTAACACTTAGGCAAGCCATAGGGTGAAATTTTATAAACTGAATCAGATTTTATATGCTACAACCAGCAGGCAGGCCTAACTCGGGCGTCTTATCTGAACTATGTAATAAAACAGTTTTCCTCGATCCTTCAAGTTTAATGAGACGCTAAACAGTATGTGTAAGTCATGCTAACTACTTGCTTTTTCTCTGCTTAAAGAAGGTCTGTTTGAGCCTTTTCATTTGTTTATATGCTTCCCCATACTTTCCATATATGTTTTGTTTGTCGCCTTAGTATTTTTACCTTTTAAAACTACAAATAAGCCCAACATCCCTCCCTTTTAGGATTAGTAGTCCCAAATGCCTCCAGGACTGATAGGATTGGGGCGGGTAATAACATGCAATAAGTAAATAAGACTATTTCGCGCTTTAATACCTCAACGGGGTGGGAAAGGGTAGATATGGATATGATGACCACGCGATAACATCTCGTGTAACCCCTCATTGAGGAGTGATTACCGGATATTGTGTGGGGTGATCCATATTATTAATAAACCTAGGACCCCCCTTCCCTTTGTTTTCTTTGTTTCTTTTAAATCTTTTTTTTAAACCATTTCTTTTAAGAAAATTAACTCCTTTTAGTTCCTTTTTCTTACTTTTGTTTATTTGTAACCATTACGTGAAAATTCCCTCTTATTTGAAGTTTTTATTTGCCTATGTGTTATTTGCACTTAAGTCACAACAATAGCTTGGCCGGGAACTACACTAGTGGATCCAGAGGGGTGCCTAACACCTCCCCATTGGGATAATTTTAAGCCCTTACCCAATCTCTGATTGTTCAAATCAAACCTTTCTTAGTGTCCTAATGCACTTAATTTATTAGGTGGCGACTCTTCAATCCAAACTCAATTCGCAAAAGGGAACGACTTGTCCTCCCAAATGTCATAAACCCGGTTTCTCGAGAAAAAAGGGGGTGCGACAGCGTGGCGACTCTGCTGGTGATATCTTTTAGGCTTCAACCATTTCAAGCTATTACTGTGACTTTACATTTCTTATGTGCCTTATTTGTTTAATACCTTTAAGTATTTAATTCCCTCTTCTACTGCAAAAACTGACCCGTCTCTTGTTTCTTTCCATTGTTTCTTTTACTGCTTTCCTTTACTGTACTCCTTTATTACTGTTTTAAATTATTGTAATTATTACTTTATGAACGTGCAAACATATGACAACTTGTTGCATAAGCATGTTTTCAACATCATATTCCACTCGTGCCAAACAAATACCATAGGAACGCTTATAATGAGTGGTTGCGCTCTTCCGATATTATCCCCCTTTAAATCCAGCAAAGGCGTATTTGCGGTAAAACCAGTCGATCAACGGTGTAGTCGACGATTCCGTGTCTTTCTCTCTTGAGTTGTCCGCTCAAGGGTACCAGGCTAAAACCCCCATAGAAACATTACTCTGTTTAATTGTGCATGCATCATGGTCAAACTTAGCCGAGTCAGTTATGTTGTCCGCATAATGACTCTTTAAGATAGCCTTGTCCAAAGTCCACTGGGTTTCCCAGAAAACCAAACGGACACTACCACGTTCTGTGCATTTATTTGGAGAACTAAATGCTTTTATGCCAATTATTGATATTTAATAATCGAGTTTGGTGGGGGTAAGGTCCTAACCCTTTTGTCTTGCAGAAATATGAGGCACGAGGTCCCCAGTTTCGGTATGATTAGCACACCCCCACTCTTTCTAGACTGGTGGAGGAGTCTTCCTTCAAATGACCAAATCAACGAGTGGTAAGAGAGGGCCGCCAAAGCTAGCGAAAAGTTGGAATATTTGGAGTACAGTCTGCTGGAATTAGAAGGGAAAGTGAGGAAGAGAGTCACTGACTGCCAGAACGCTGAAGGAAATGAAGGAGAACACATGGAAAATGCATTTCTACTGGTGAACCTACGTGAGCTGGAGGATTTGATTAACGAGAACATTCAACCTTAGGAAGGTCCTACTGGGACCAAATAGATAGGAATTTGTTTTTTCGCTTTATGAATGTGATAAGGCCCATGGCCACTAGTGACATTTTATTTCCTGTTATTTAGCGTCGTTTTGGGATTCGTCTACTTTTATCAATAAAATGAGGCATTTAGCATTCTAAGTTCTCCAAATCAACTTGTCGCTAGGACTAACTCGGGCACAACGAGGCTCCCAAATTAGGATATGATTTACATTCTTGCACTATGTGTTTAAAGTTCGCAACACTTTCTTATAATCCTCACTGACTTGTTACCTTTTTGTTTTTACTTTTTGTTTATTTACTCCCCTCCCCAAAGGTTAGTTTGTGCACTCTGGCATCGTCATCATATTTCGCAAGATCAAAGGGCCCTCTACCCACTCCTCTTCCTAGTCCTATCAGAAGCAGGAACAAAGGAAAGATGGAAGATTTGAACAACACCAGAAAGGAAAACTCAACTGAACGGGTAGAGGTCACTCATGGTGCTCAGGTCTCCAAAGAAAGTGCATCCCAACTCGAGCAGAAACTATTGAAATTTCAAGAGGAACTTGATCAGGTTCGGAATCTGGCAAACTTGTCATTTTCCCTCACCACTCCAGATATCAATTCTCCAAACACTCAGAACCCCATGCCTCCACAAAACATCCCAAAACCACAAAACCATCTCGCTCCTGACCACTACTGCAATACTTGCCACACTTCCAACAATACTCCACTACTCATCCAAGAACCTATGAATTCCATAAATGTCCATTTTCACGCCCACCATAACACCCCTATCTATGTGGAAACCATACCACACTCCACCCGACCTGTCTCAAGCACACCCGAGTCTGATGATAAAGACTCACTCATCAGGAACTTGGCTGCGAAACTCAAAAAATTGACTAGTCAAATTCAGGGTGTCGAAGAAAGTAAGGGTATTGAAGGGTTGAACTACAAAGATCTTTGCACAAAACCGGATGTCGAACTGCCCGAGGGATACAAACCTCCTAAGTTCGAGATGTTTGATTGTATAGGCGATCCGAGAGTCCACTTGAGAACATACTGCGACAAGCTGGTCGGAGTAGGGAAAGACGAAAAAATTCGCATGAAGCTTTTCATGAGGAGTCTGAAGGGAGATGCTCTGTCTTTGTACATTAGCCAAGACCCGAAGAAATGGTCGAACTTGATGAGTATGGCATCCGACTTTATAGACAGGTTCAGGTTCAACACAAAGAATGCACCAGATGTGTTCTACATTTAGAACATAAAGAAGAAGCCCACGAAAACATCCCACGAGTATGCCACTCGCTGGAGATCGGAAGCTGCTAAGGTCAGAACTGCTTTAGAAGAAGAGAAAATGAACAAGTTTTTCGTCCAGGCTTAAGACCCGCAATACTATGAAAGGCTGATGTTGATTGAGAGCCAGAAATTTTCCGACATCATCAAGCTAGGGGAAAGAACCAAGGAAGGCATCAAAAGTGGCATGGTTACAAACTTTGAAGCTTTTCAAGCTACCAATAGGGCTTTATAGTCTGGTAGTACGTCCAAGAAAAGAGATGTAGGTGTCGTAATGTTTGCATCAAGAGCCAAATCCCCTATAAAATACTAAGCCTATCTGATACCTCCACTCACATATCAGCCTACCCCGAATTACCAAGCACCCTCATCCTATTTCCAAACTCCATCACCTACTTACCAATCACCCCCACCTCCTACATATCAACCTACTTCACCCAGATATTCCCAACCCGCACATGTCTACCAAGCCTACAATGCTCAGCCATTCCACTATTAATCACCTCCCACACGTCAAAACTTTCCTAGACCTCGACCAAATTTAGACTGCAGACCCCCCAAATAGTATACCGCCATTGCTGAACCGATGGACCAGCTGTACGAAAGGCTCAAAGATGCTGGTAATGTCACCCTTATCCCTGCTATAACCCCTGTAAACCCTTCTCAGTGGGTCAATCCAAATAAATCAGGTGCATACCATTCCGGCATGAAGGGACATACCATTGATGAATGTCGCTCTCTAAAAGATAAGATCCAGACTTTGATCGATAACAAGATCATTGTAGCAAAGGAGCCTACTCCGAATGTCCGCAACAACCCTCTGCCGGACCATAAGGGTGGAAGTGCTCACATGATTGAAATAGAGGATGATTGGGATCCCAAAGGATCGATCGGTTTAATCACAGAAGGTGACGAACCAAAGAAGCCTTCTGGGGATGCCGAGGTAAACATGTTTGTACCACTTGAGTTTAAAGAACCACCCCCTGCAAAGACGCCAACACCAATGGAGGTCGAGTTTGGGTCTCCAGCAAATGCACTCGTACCGTTTGAAGTTGCGGTGTTACCCTCCAAAATACATGCTTTGTTCGGAGTAAATGTACCCATTCCAATAGCAATGTTGATCGTATCACTGTTCCATACAAATGCCATACCTTGGGATTATACAGCCGATGCGAGAAGGAAAGGGAAAGCAAAATTCGAGGAAACAGTTGCGACACAGGGTGTGATAAGAACCGGTAGGGTTTATACTCTGGAGCATTTAGATGAGTTGAGTAAGCAGGCCTCTGGTCGGCCCACCAGCACTGAAACTGGGCCTGATGATCTCTGGAGAAAGATACAAGCCAAGAAATACTCAGTCATTGATCAGCTGAACAAAACACTGGCATAGATTTCTATCCAAGCCTTGCTGCGATGTTCTGATGCACATAAGAATGCCTTGTTAAAGGTGTAGAGTGAGGCATATGTGCCAAGCAACATCACCAGAGGAGAAATAACAAACATGGTAGGGCAGGTATTGGAAAGTCGCAAGATCACTTTTCATGAAAATGAGCTGCCACCAGAAGGGTTGAGTCACAACAAAGCGTTGCACATCACCGTGTAATGCGAAGATTATTTTATCACCAGGGTCCTGATTTATGGAGGGCCCAGCCTCAATATTTGTCTATTGGTAACACTCAAAACATTGGGGAATGGGCTGCATGAGATCAAGGACGGGGCCATCAACGTCAAAGCTTTCGACGGTTCCCAAAGATCCACCATTGGGGAAATCAGCCTGTGTTTGCAAATGGGGCCTATTTGGTTTGACATTGATTTTCAAGTTATAGACGTGCCGACATCATACAACTTGCTATTAGGACGGCCGCGGATTCATGTCGCTGGGGTCGTAGCATTAACACTGCATCAGGCGGTGAAATTTGAATGGAACCACCAAGAGGTGATCATTCACGGCGACGGTAGCAATCCCATATACAGTCGCCAAACCATCCCAACGATTGGAGGAACGAGAAAGATAGGCGGGGAAACCTATCACCACATCGAGCAAGTCAATGTCGTTAACAAAGACATATGGTGGGACAACAAAATTGAAAGCATGTTGAACTGGAGTGGATATGAGCCTGGCAAGGGGCTTGGCAAGAACCTCCAAGGAATTGCCAAGCCTATCAAACTAAAGAAACATGGCACCACCTTTGGTCTGGGATATGAGTATACTTGGGAGGAATTCAACAACAGGTCGCCACCATGGCGTGGTCCATACTACCCGTTGGAGCAGCCAATACCACATCTGGAGCAGACTTTCCAGCTAGCCGATGTTATCTATGGGTCGGAAGAAGAGGAAGCACTGATAGCAGTGAGCAATTTTTTCCTAGAAGATGATGACATGGATTGTTGTGTCATTTTCGAGGAGGGGGGGAGGAAGGCCCTTCCATACAGGCCGTAAGCCAAGGAGCATGCCTCAACAATTGGACCATCATAACCGCCAGAGCCCGGAAAGCCTCGGGGTAGCACGGCTAAACAAAGCATCATGCATTATCTTTTATTTTCACTAGTCGACTTTCCTTTCGCATTTTAAATTTCACAATAAGATCTCCAATGTTCAAAACAATTATGAAATTTATCAAAGCATTTCGGTTTCCTTATAAATCTTACTCTTATTATTTTCTCTCATTACTTTATTTATACAGCATTACTATTACTTATCTTGATGAACAAATGACTGTGACATGCAACGAGACAACGGAACAAACAAACATATATTAAGAGGAAGACGATATACCGGAAGAGATTGTTAAAGAGGTTGAGAATTTTGAGAACATACCAAAGTTCAACCTGGACAAGACTGAGATTGTTAAACTGGGAGATGCAGAGAACGTCAAAGAAATACGAATTAGCGTTCATTTGTCACCGTCAGAAAAGGAAGAGTACATAGAATTTCTAAGGGAATATGAGGACATATTTGCCTGGTCGTATGATTACATGACTAGTTTGAGTACATCTATGGTGGCTCACAAACTGCCAACCGGTCCAACATGTTCCCAAAATGAGTTCGCCGATGCATTGGCTACCCTATCATCCATGATACAACATCCAGACAAGAATTTCATTGTTCTTATTCCGGTAAAGATCCATGATCAACCTGCTTATTGTGTTTATGTCGAAGAAGAAGCAGATAGAAAGCCTTGGTTTCATGATATCAAGGAATACTTGGCAAAAAGAGAATAACCAGAACTCGCAAACGCTACTCAGAAGCGCATGCTTCGGAGGTTATCCAACAATTTCTTTCACAACGGAGGAATCCTGTACAAATTCATGCAGGGACCTGCGGTCCACATATGAATGGCTTTGTTCTAGCAAAGAGAATACTCCGAGCTGGTTACTTTTGGATAAGTATGGAAATAGACTGCATCCAGTATGTCCGAAAATGCCACCGCTGCTAGATACATGCAGACATGATAAAGGTGCCTCCAAATGAGCTTAATGCAACAAGCTCTCCGTGGTTGTTCGCCGCCTGGGGAATGGATGTTATCGGACCAATAAAACCCGCCGCATCAAACGGGCACAGGTTTATCCTAGTAGCAATTGATTATTTCACCAAATGGGTTGAAGCAGCATCTTACAAGGCAGTGACTAATAAAGTCGTGGCGGATTTCGTCCGCGACTGAATCGTGTGTCGGTTCGGAATTCCAGAGTCAATCATTACTGATAATGGCTCCAACCTCAACAGTGATTTGATGAAATCCATGTGTGAAACCTTCAATATCAAACACAAGAATTCTACAGCTTACAGACCTCAGATGAACGGAGTCGTAGAGGCCGCCAACAAGAATATCAAGAAGATACTAAGGAAAAAGATAGAAAAGCATAAGAGTGACACGAGAAGCTCTCATTTGCTTTATTGGGATACCGCACCACAGTCCGCACATCGACAGGAGCACCCCCATATATGCTGGTTTACGGTACAGAGGCAGTCATTCCCGCCGAGGTGGAATTTCCTTCCTTAAGGATCATACAGGAAGTAGAGCTCGACGACGCAGAATGGGTGAAGAGTCATTATGAGCAACTAGATTTTATAGATGGAAAGATAATGAATGTAGTTTGTCATGGTCAGCTCTATCAGAACAGAATGTGCAAAGCCTTCAACAAAAGAGTCAAGCCGAGACAATTCACACCGGGGCAGCTGGTGTTAAAGAAAATTTTTCTGCATCAAGATAAAGCCAAAGGGAAATTGTCTCCCAATTGGCAGGGTCCGTACATGGTTCACCGGGTTCTAATAGGAGTAGCCCTCATACTCTCAGAAATGGACGGAGAAGTTTGGCCAAAGCCGATCAATTCAGACGCAGTCAAGCGATACTATGTGTAACCTTTATGATTTCTTTTATGATGTAATTTGAACTACGCCTGACCTGATTCCCGTTTAAGAGGGGATTTGTAGGTAGCCATATGGGTTCGGTCACAATTCAGTAAAAAATTCCATTTCCCCCGCTATTGGAAACTGGGGCAGAATTTTTAGGAGGACCCTCAAAATTCCATAGCAAGAGAAGTTGTAATGTCTTGAACCACGTCGCAGTCGTCGGTTCATCTAAAGAAAACTATTCTCGATTATGTATCTATACTATATTTTTTACTAAATCATGCATGTCTGTTACCAAAATTGCCCTGTTTAGCAATGCTACCCCAATGATACGCAAACAAGTGCCGAGTATGTCGACGGGAATACAAACTAACCTTTCCCCTTTGCAAAACTCACAATTTTTCTTTGTATGCAGGTACCCAAGTTGCAAATCATCAAATATATTTATACAACTCATACTTTTCAGGAACACAACTCTCAGAACCATCACACCTATTCACGGTCGCTATCCGCGCACAATATCCCCAGCAACCACAATATCGCAATCAGCTATCAGCTATCAGCTAAGAAATTTTATTACTATTCACCTTTTATTCCCGACAATGCATAAGGCTACCATTCTTCCTTCCGAGGTTAAGCTCTACCTCCATCTGCATTTCTCTGCATTGCATAAGGCTACAGTTCTACCTTCCGAGGTTAAGCTCTACCTCCATCTGCATTGTCTGTATTGCATAAGGCTACCATTCAACCTTCCGAGGTTAAGCTCTACCTCCATCTGCATTTCTCTGCATTGCATAAGACTACCGTTCTGCCTTCCGAGGTTAAGCTCTACCTCCATATGCATTCTCTGCATTGTATAAGGCTACCGTTCTACCTTCCGATGTTAAGCTCTACCTCTATCCATATTCTCTGCATTGCAAAAGGCTACCATTCTGCCTTCCGAGACTAAGCTCTGTCTCCATTTGCATTCTCTGCATTTCATATGGCTACCATTCTGCCTTCCGAGGATAAGCTCTACCTCCATCTTGCATGGCTGAAAGATCGACACTTTATTTACATCTTGCATGGCTGAAAGATCGCCACTTCATTTACATATTGCATGGCTGAAAGATCGCCACTTCATTTACATCTTGCATGGCTGAAAGATCGCCACTTCATTTACATCTTGCATGGCTGAAGGATCGCCACTTTATTTACATGTTGCATGGCTGAAAGATCGCAACTTCGTGTACATCTTGCATGGCTGAAAGATCACCACTTTATTTACATCTTGCATCGGCTGAAAGATCGCCACTACATTCATATCTTGCATCGGCTGAAAGATCTCCACTGCATTCATATCTTGTATCGGCTGAAAGATCGCCACCTTCTCCATCTCATGGGGTGAAAGATCGCCAATCTGTCCAAAGGCATCATTTTTCGGAGGCACCATTTTCATAGCCCGAGAACGCCATGCCATGGCCTGAGCACCCCTTTTATCTTTTGCATATCATTATTCAAAGGCATCATAGTTCGGAGGCATCATTCTCATAGCCCGAGAGCATCATTTATGGCCTGTGAATCCTTATTATACGCTTCATGGCCCAGGACGTCATGGTCTGAGGACGTCATCCTAACCATCCAAAGACAACATTCATGGTCCGATGGGAACTTGCATCACGTTTAAATTTGCGCACAATATACACTTGTATTACTTATTTCAAAATTGGCCATCATATCTTTACCCGATAACTCTTTCATCATTCCCGGGTAAAGATGGACAGGTGTTGATACCCAATTTTTCCTTATATATTTTTATATATGCAAAATACTTTCAACATAGCATGTATATGCATATATAAGTATGTCCCAGGGTTTTATTATTTTTCTCTTAATTTATATAGATTTTTAAATCTATTTATTGCCCTATTTTATCAAAAAAAAACCCCAATATTATCACCAAAATTATCATTTTGGGTGATTCACTTATTGAATTCTCATATTTATATTAAAATATAGCTGTCATAATTTTTTGAATATTTTTACAAATTTATTTAGTATTTTAAAGCTAAATTGCGTATAATTGAAATATTAGCCTATTTCAAGATTTAATTGTGTTTATAATTATAAAATTGACTCCAGTATTTTTAATTTGATAATTACATATTATTATTCATTTTAATACCTTTAATTTATTTCCAGAGATTATTTTACTATTTTTATAAAATAAATAAGGAAAAAATGGCTATTTAAATGTTAGCCCATTTACATTTCAATTTTAGCCAGATTTGGCACCAAGTTAAACCCAATTTCAAATTCAATGTCGACCCTTTTTAATAACCCACCCGTCCCCCCTTCAAATCCCAGCCGTTGATCTAACAGATCAACGACTCACGTTCTCCCTTTCCTTTTTTAATTCACAAACACCCCAACCCGAAAATCATTTTCATTCACTCGCCGCCTCTGAAACCCTTCTCCTCTCTCAAAATCTCTCAAACCTTCCCTAACCCTATCCATCTCTCATCATCTTTCACCTCGAAACCCACCGGAAACCATGGCTTCCCATGCTGTGAGGGCCCTATACTCACCTCCCCTTGCTCTTACACACCTGATACCTGAAGAATCGAGGCCAGGCCTCAAAGGTTTGCACCCAGACCTCTGTCTATTCAAGGTTCCAGAGTCATCGTCGGCCTTGCTTCGGCGTACCATGGTGTTTTGAGCCTGGTTCTGACCTCTCCGACTCAGATCGGTGACCTTTTCAAAGTCTTTCTCATTTATAGGGTTCTTTTGAAACCCTAACCCTTCGAGGTTTTCTCCGATCTCTTTAGATCCGTTGTGTATCTGTGCTCTCTTTGAGTTTTCAAATGATCTCCCTAACTTTTCTTTCGAAAATTACTTTTCAAAGTCTTTCTTTTACGATTTAGGGTTTTCTGAAAATGCT
Organism: Nicotiana sylvestris; assembly: GCF_000393655.2. Classification (NCBI taxonomy): domain Eukaryota; kingdom Viridiplantae; phylum Streptophyta; class Magnoliopsida; order Solanales; family Solanaceae; genus Nicotiana; species Nicotiana sylvestris. The sequence continues at coordinate 40,826,774 of NC_091062.1, forward strand.
TAAGTGTTTCTCTGACTTTCTTTTCCTTTTATTTTGTGTGTATTTGCCTCTACTGTGTTCTATGTTTTCTTTCTACCTTGTATGTTCTTCTATTGTGCTTTCTATACTATGTTCTTGTATGCTTTTCTACTATGTCCTATTTTCTTCTACTATGTTCTGGTATGTTTCGCCTAATGTATTCTTCTACCGTGTTCTTATGTGTTCTTATTATTTTTCTTCTATTTAACTTTGTTTAAGTTTCTTTTAAAAGTATCTTCTTAAGCATGCTTTCTTCTACTGTTCTTATCAGTCTTTTCTCATCATGTTTCGAACTAGTTTCTCTACTCTGTTTGCCTTGAACCCCTCTACTGTATTTAAATGATATTCATAAGTTCTGTTGCTGGAAGAAGGTTGTTAGATGTTTCAGTTCTTTTCTGAAACCTCTAAACATGTTTCGATTCGACTACTTGCCTCATCATCTCTGTACTTGATTCCAGATGGAAACCTTAGAATTTGGGGGTTCTGCCGAGGTTTGATTCAACTAAGGTTTTATTGTATAACCCTTAACTCTTTCAGACTGACTTTGAATCTCTGAACTAAGTTTGGGCATCTTTATTTTCATACAATTCGGAACTTTTTGCTAAACTTTTCTACATTGGATTTTTTCTACTGATTTACACGACATTCTTCTTTCATGCTCACATTCTTCTTATATATGATGAATTTTCCTCTAAATGGTTTTCAAATTTGCAATTAGTGCAAACTTCCTTCTGAATATAACTTGATTGATTTCTTTCCATCTTTTACTGATTTCCTCTATTACTCGACTTAAGTAAAACCTTTTTTCATTTTTTCTGACTTTGTTCATTCATACCAAATCTCAGACCTTATGATTTACTGGATGTTAATTGACTCCTTTACCTTATTTGCACAAACCAAGTACTGTCACAACCCTGTCCTTAAATAACCTTTATGTATTTTGCCTCAATTGTATGTTTTACACAAAGTGTTTATTCAATTCCTTTCCTTAAATTTTTTTACTCGTTTTGAAACTGAATCCCTTAATTAAGGGAAGCCTTGTGTAATTGATTGACAATCAGTTTTCAACTATTTTCTTACCTTATTTCTGCCTACTTTCTACACTATAAAAGGCACGACCCTTTTCACAAACACATACTTTAGACTTCACAATTTCACAATCTTTTCTGAAATCACACTTATAGTATTATGTCTTCCTGTTTGCACTGTGGCTTTTACAAGACTACTGCTTTTTCTACTTATTTCTTTGAAACTGGTATGTCCTGATTTAAGTTTCAGCATCACTCCAATGTGTTTGCTTATAGTCTTTGTATCCATGTCTACTTTATTGTTTTCTGTAGAGTTCGACATTTAGCTTAGTATGACTATGTTCTACTGCCTGTTTCTGTTGTGAATCTTTAATCCCTATCCCATTACCCTTATGTGTTTGTAAATAGTGTCTTAGGGCATGGCAATATGAGTTGTTGTCCAAGAACTGAGTTTTGAACCAATGGGGTCTTAACCTCTAAACAGGCTGGAGGGTGTGCCAGCATATCCCATTGTTGGGTATGCCTATCAGCCTGCTCTTCTTGTGCTCTTGCAATCCCACATCCCCTATATACCTATGTGTACTGTTTCCCTTCCCCTTTTCCCCTTTCAGAATTTTGCACTTGCACTCTCTCTTAGTCCCTAAGTTCTGCCCCCCTCTTGTGAGCCTTGCCTTGGGACCTCGAGCTTCCTCTGAACTTGGACACCTGAGGCTGGCCCTTCCACACTGCACTATGGCTTAATCCGTGATACGTTTGGGTGTAAGCACTGCTCGGAGTTCATATGAGATTCTTAGGGAACTCTGACACACCCGAAATAGGAGAAAGGCATTGAAATATGATTTCTTGGAGTTGATTTACTTCATACTTCAGACAGGAAGTCTGAATCAGGCTCTCCTTGGTTGTAACTTTTAATTTCTGATGTATTTTTCCTTTACTTTACTTTTTCTGGGATGTAATAACTTTGTAATAAACTCTCGGGGATTGTTACTGAAAAGGGAGGGTTAATTATGTATACAAAAGGGGTAGATAACCTGGCTATAGGAGTTTATGAATTTCTGTATTGTCATAAAGATACCATATCTATAGGAATCTTGCATCCTCACATAGATAACCTGCCTATAGGAATCTTGCATTCTTATATAGATATCATGTCTATAAGAATTTCTGCATATCATATAGATATCCTGCCCATAGGAATTTATGAATCTTGCATATGCATTCCTCATTAGGCAAACGCGTTTATAGGTCTTAAATAATCAACCGCCATTAGATATCATGTTCATAGGTTTTAAACGAAATTTAGCATCTAGATGCCATGCCTATAGGATTTCTGCATTTTTTACTACGTTTATAACATTGCCCAAAATCGACAACACATAGAAAGCATGCCTATAGGAGCTTTAATCGAATCTGAACCGCTTCACTCGCTTATAAGTCTAAAACCAGTCACAATGACTTGTGCTCTTTTTACTAAAACTCGCCTTTCTCTAATAACAGACGATTTTTCTTAAATTAGTATGTATTCATGTTTACTTCATTGTTTCTCGAATCAGTAGATATCATGCCTATAGGGTCTTTGTCTAACACTTAGGCAAGCAATAGGGTGAAAGTTTATAAACTGAATCAGCTTTTATATGCTACAACCAGCAGACAGGCCTGACTCGGGCTTCTTATCTGAACTATGTAATAAAACAGTTTGTCTCGATCCTTTAAGTTTAATCAGATGCTAAACAGTATGTGTAAGTCATGTTAACTACTTGCTTTTTGTCTGCTTAAAGAAGGTCTGTTTGAGCCTTTTCATTTGTTTATATTCTTCCCCATACTTTCCATATATGTTTTGTTTGTCGCCTTAGTATTTTTACCTTTTGAAACTACAAATAAGCCCAACATCCCTCCTTTTTAGGATTAGTAGTCCCAAATGCCTCAAGGACTGATAGGATTGGGGTGGGTAATAGCATGCAATAAGTAAACGAGACCATTTCACGCTTTAATACCTCAACGGGGTGGAAAAGGGTAGATAACATCTCGTGTAGCCCCTCGTTGAGGAGTGATTACCGGATGTTGTGTGGGGTGATCCATATTATTAGTAAACCTAGGACCCCCCTTCCCTTGTTTTCTTTGTTTCTTTTAAATCTTTTTTTAAACCATTTCTTTTAAAAAAATCAAATCCTTTTAGTTCCTTTTTCTTACTTTTGTTTATTTGTAACCATTACGTGAAAATCCCCTCTTATTTGAAGTCTTTATTTGCCTATGTGTTATTTGCACTTAAGTCACAACAATATCTTGGTCGGGAACCACACTAGTGGATCCTGAGGGGTGCCTAACACCTTCCCCTTGGGATAATTTCCAGCCCTTACCCAATCTTTGGTTGTTCAAATCAAACCTTTCTTAGGGTCCTAATGCACTTAAATAATTAGGTGGCGACTCTTCAATTCAAACCCAATCCTCGAAAGGAAATGAGTTGTCCTCCCAAATGTCATAAACCCGATTTCGTGAGAAAAAAGTGGGCGCGACACCTTCCCACCCCGTTAAGGTATCAAAGCACGGATTGGTCTCGACTTCTATTGCATGCTATTACCCGTCCCATTCCTATCAGTCACGGAGGAATTTAGGACTACTATTCCTATAAGAGGGAGGATTTTAGGCTGACTCTTAGGTTAAAAGGCAAAAGGCTAGGCGACATACAAAAAATACGTAGGACTGCATTTAGAGGGAAACATGTAAGCAGTTATAAGGCTCATGTATACCTCCGCAAATAAAGCATATAAATAGCACGACTTAAACACACTTAAGGTCTAAATTATAAGATCCTAAAGCATAGTCTGAGTCAGAACCAGATTCATAATATAACTCAAAAAAGAAGTTCGAATCAGGTCTGCCTGCTGGTTGTAGTAGTTGGTGATTAAAAAAGACAGTTCTAGTTTTATTTAAGTAATTACCTAAGGCTTGCCTAGGCATAATGGTGATGTCGTATGAGCATGATATCTATACTGATTAATAATGTAGTGGAGTAGTGGTTAATTTTGAACAGGCGATTCAGATCCTATAGACATGCTTTCTAGTGAGATTTATTAACATGAAAAGAGTAGGTTGTTTAATCTAATTCAGACAGGCACGAGTCCAACTGATTTTTAACTAAACTAGTTTTAGACCTTATAGGCATGATTTCTATTACAACTAATTTTAAATCTTATAGGCATGGTATCTAATTATTAAAAACTAACTTTGGACTTATAGGTATGATTTCTAAGGGAAACGAATCTTGATACATGCTGTAATGAAAATTGAACTTTAATTGATTTTAACCCTATAAGCATGATATCTAATTTTAAAGTTGATTTTAGCCTTGTATGCATGATATCTAATTATAGCCATTTAGATCCTATAGGCATGGTATCTAAGTGTGGAGGTAAAACATGCAGAATTTATTTTAAACCAAAGCAGACCCTATAGACATGATATCTAACAGGCCATGTTTGGAATCAAAATAGACCATATAGGCATGATATCTACCCAATTTACCCACAACATACAACTACCCACCCTTTTCACTAATCAACCCATAACTGTTTACAAATTATTACAACCGAAATTATTGAATTACAAAAGAAGTGCAGAAATGAGAAATTACAACCCAAGGAAGCTTGATCTTGACTTCCTCTCTGAGTTATGTAATGAACCACTTCAATGCCAGAATTTCAAAGCCTTTCTCATACCTGGGTGTATCAATGTTCCCTAAGGACATCATGGGATCCCGGGAAGTGCTTACACCCAGGTTTGCATGGCCAGACAGATATGAGTATAGTGTGGAAGGGCCATCCCTTATGTGTCCAAGTTCAGATAGAGCTCAAGGGTCCCAAGGCAAGGCTCACACAAGAGGGGCAGAACCTAGACTCTAAGAATATAGTGGAAGTACAGGACATAATTTGAAAGAGATTTATTTAAAACTGGACTGGCAAGTCCATTTTTGAAGGTAATCAGTAGCAGAAGTGTTTGAAATCGGTTGGGGTAATGAACAAAAACTCAAACACACAAAATCAGTGGTCACATAAAGGGCTCAAAGGGTTTTGGGAATACATTATATAAAGCATATGACCCTAGTAGGGGTCAGGTTTGGTCATGCACAGTAATGGTTGATGCTGGCATGCCCACAAACCAGCCAGAGAACACAAACACATAGAGGGGATATGGGGGTTTGGGATTCATAAGTCAGCAGACACATAAGAAGTGACTGACAGAGTACACACATAGGGAATTATTAATTTAAAAGGGAAAGAGAACATATTACAACATGCTAGTAATGTAACTTGACTGCAGAAAACATATGCAAAAGTAGATAAGAATGAGAGAAATTGGAACAATTAGAGAAACATGTTGTTGTTGAGGCTTAAAAATTAACTAGGACATACCAGTAGGGAAGCAAAGTGCAGAAAGGAAAAGTAAGCAAGATTCCACAGTCTAGCCTTGGCTTTCAACCGGCTAGGCAAAGTAGTATCACAAGTAGTAGTAGAGAAAAAAGAGAATTTTTTGAGTATAAGTGTGTTTTGAACTCAAATTGTTCGTTTCCTTGAAAGAAGAGAGGGTGGGGTATTTACAATTTTGAAAACGAGTGAAGAATAAGGTAATACGTAATTTCTTAACACAAACATGGAAATAATCACAATCAGAATCAATTAACACAAGTGATTCCCTTTAATTAAGGAATCACTGCTTAACGGATACTAACGGGTTTAATTAAGGAAAGAAATCAACTTGAGACAGATTGATTATTGCCATATAAGGGGCAGTAAAATCATGAAGTAAATAATCAAGTCTATGTACAAAATATGCTTAGTTTTGGGAAAGGATTCAGCAAGGTAAATACCACATTAATTAAAGGAGGGGAATCAATTAATTTAAACAAACGAATACAATTAGGGTTCATAAGAAAACCTTTTGCAATCAGTCACAATATTGAGGGAGTCAGAATCAATCAACAAAGGGTGAAGATTCTGCACCTCAACATATAAATAGCAAGGAATGTATAGGCATGCAGAGTCAAACATGTTGACAAAAAGAAGCAACACAAATACACAGTAGCAACAGGGTAAGCTAGGATTCAGTAGTAAAAGAAAACTATTCGAAGCACAGTAGTCAAGCAGTCACATAGAACCCAAAGTGCAGAGAACCACACTGACATGTAAGAAAAATTAGAAACAAGTAAAGGTCTCACAGTAGTAATAAGTGAGGAAAACCCCTTTAAAGAAATTAGGGCTTCGCAGTAGTCGAGTTTAAGAGATGATAAGAACTCAAATCAGATAAGTCAAACAAGGAAAAGAGAGTCACAAACAAAGAACTTAATCGAACAAGTACACATTTAAACAAACAGTTTCAGAACTCGGAGAAGACCAAAAAGGAACTAGGGTTTTTAACATGCTGAATCAAGTAGAAGGAAAGCATAAACAAGTTATTTGAACATAGTAAAATTGTGAAACAACACCAAAAATCAGAGAAGATATTTTTTCTAAAAAGAGGTTAAGAGAAACCCTAATCGTTGAAAAATGAAGAGTCATTTTGAAAGAAAGTCGAAGAACCTTCAAGAAAACACTTAAGAAGTTCGTAGTAAACACAGATCTAAGATAGATCTGAAAGAAAATCAAAAGACCTTAAAGCTAGTGTTTCAGAGAACCCAGAAAAGGTGAGAAAGACCTTGCAAAGTTATCGATCTAACCGGAAAGGTCAAGGATCTGCCTTGAACGGCCATGGATGGCCGGAGAAAGTCCAGAGATAGAGGTTGAGCAAGGACTGGACTAGGTCTCTTTGAGATCTGGCCATGAAATCACGGAAACAAACACCTAGGAGCCATAGGAGGCTGATACACATCTCAAATGGCCATGAGAGGCCATGGATTAGGTAGGGATTGAGGTGGATTAGGGTGGAATTAGATGGCGGAGGCTAGGGTTCGTGTTAGGTTGCAGAGAAAATTGATAGGGAAGGGATTCAAAGACGGCGAGTGGCGGGAAATGAATTAGGGTAAGGGGTCATTTGAGGTTAAAAATGGAAAGGGGGAATAGTGGTCGTTGATGTAAATGATCAACGGCCTAGATTTAAAATGGTAGGTGGGGAATTCGCGTTGGGCTGGTTTAATTGCATTAGGGGTCGGGTTAAAATTGAAATTGGGCTGGGGAAATTTGGGTCTTATTTGGGTTATAATTGAAAACCAATTTGGGCTAAAATTTAAATAGCCACTTTTCCCTTTTAATTTATAAAAGAAATTAGTGAATAAATTTTTGAAAACAAATTGACAGCACTAAAATGATTTATAATATATAATTAATAATTTTAAAATATAGCATCCCATTTTATAAACATGAGACAAATTTAAACCTAAAAATGGCTAATATTTCAATTTTGTGCAATTAGCTTTAAAAAATACTAAATGAAATTATAAAAATATTGAAAAATTACCTTAGTAATATTTTGGCATAAATATAAGAAACTAATAAATGAATCATCAAAAATAGTAATTTTGAAAATAATTATTGAGATTTTGTGGATAAAAGAGGGGAAAATAAATCAATTTAAAACTTTAAAAATTATGGAAAAATAATAAAACATTTGGACATGCTTATATATGCATATATGCTATTTTGAAGGTATTTTGAACATTGAAAATATATAGGAAAAAATTGGGTATCAACAGCTAGCATCCTCGGAAAAAGAAACATGGTACAAAGAAAATCAAGGATATTGCCAACAAACTAAAACATACTATATATCAACAAAAAAAAAATCAAGAAGCTAATACACATCAAGTAAATAAAACATACTATATAAAAAAATCAAAAAGATTGTAATCATATTAATATAACACATTACAAACACACTGAACAATGAAAACAAAATATCAATCTTCCATATCAACAATTATACAAGAAGCCACCCCCAATTGTAAATGTTGAAATGTCCCAAATGAAACTAAACAAAATAGAGTAAAATTGTGGAAAGTGCTCTCTGGATACTGCATCAAGTGCCCTCCTTGCTGTTGGACTCAGTCTCAGCCTCCTCCTCTTCCTCGGACCAATGAACTGGAGCATTATCATGCTCTTTTGGCTCGGTCGATGGAATTGACTCTTGAGGCTTTAGAACTTTCCATAGCCCATTTCACACCCTTCCACATGCGGGTGAAGAATTTATCTTTCTTCTTCTCCCTCTTCTTCATCCTGGTATGTTCATTTGCGAGCTTGGTATGAGAAGTACTCAAAGAACTGTGTGTCGTGGCCAAATTAGTGTATGTTTTATCCATCTTCTCAAGGTGATCCCCCTGCTTCTGCTGATCATCAAGATGTCTCACCGGGTCCCTGTGGAAGGCCAACTACTAAGTCCCAAATCTGCCGCATTTATTTGATAAGTATAGCAAATGGTCCTCCTGCAGAAGATGATGGCTGGCTACCCAGATAGGTCTGAGAAGATGATCCCAATTTCCTCTTTTTGCTTTTCAAGGCACCACATTTCTCATCTCTTCTTCAATGGCGCTATAGGCTTCCCCCGATCTACCCAGTTGTCTTTAGGATCCTCCTCAACCCCAACAATCTAGCACAACTCAGTTATGAGAGATGAGAACATCATTGATTAACCCTCATGAACCCGATATTCCCTCAGCTCATTGATGAAAATGTCACCAACATTGAACCAGATAAAATCAAGAATAAAGGCTATCATTTTAGTTCTCGTTACTGGTACATTCCATATGTTCCCCGCAGGAGAGATCTGACTGCATATGATGGCTAGCCATATTTTTGCTTCGGTAGTGAATTCTTTGGATGTGATACCTTTCTTTTCAGCCACCCATGAAACATCCGCACTGGGGAACAATTTGGAAACCAGCTGTCACACCTCCTTTTTACCTACACCTGTAAGGGATATAAGGGAGTTTTTCCAATTAAAGGACAATCGAAACGGAATTGTTTATTAAGAGATTCAGAGTCGCCACTTGGGATAATTTATGGCATCCCAAGTCACCGGTTTAAATCCCGAATCTAGGAAAGATTGATTCTGTTTAACAATCCGCGAACCAAAAATCCGGGTAAGGAATTCTATTAGCCCGGGAGAAGGTGTTAGGCATTCCCGAGTTCCGTGGTTCTAGCACGGTCTCTCAACTATTATATTCATCTTAATTATCTTATTTTAAAACATTTTGAACCTATGTGCAAATTTTAACTTTTAACCGCTTTTATTCATTTTAAAGAAGATTTAACGTCGTTTAAAATATGTCTTTGGATCACGCCATATGAAATGTACCCGCAATCCGAAACACATTTTATTCAACGTTGCCAGATTTAGAGATGGGTCACATAAATGTGCACCCGAGTTTAGGAAGGTAATATTATTAAAGTACGCGCCGAAAGCAACTATGCATTTTAACTTCGCGAGGGCCATGGAATTTTGCTAAATGGCATGCCTCGAATTCTAAGGTCAAGTTAAAAATTAATTAAAATGAGGGCCACACAATTGTCATTTTTGTTCGGCATGGCGCACCTCAATTAAATTCCTACACTAGTTAGTTAATTCACTCCCACCTATCAAATTGCGCCAACTATTTTAATTTGCAGCTTTAGTCACTCATTAATTGAACAACCATTTGCAAAAATAACCAGCCTTACACTAAGGTAGAGACATTTACGAGTATAACCACCTTTCACATTCTTGAGCTTTATGCTTGAGATGTAAAATTCCAGCAATTAAATGACTTTTATCATAGCACTACAACACCCAAATTTTATTATATTGACTAGCCTAAACCACCTAAAGCAAACTCGCATAATTAATAAACCAAACAATATTTAGCATTCAAACGCAAGTAATTTACCTTAAATAAACATACTACTAGTGTAAATGAAGAAGAAAAATAAAGTTGATATTAAGCCCAATGCATAATATGACCAAAACTCAACCCGTTCATTTTTCAATTACCCGGATTCCTGTCTCATTCGAAAGTAATCCCAACAACTCAACTGATGCTCATTCTTTTATACTTCTTCAATTAACAGAATGATGGTTTAATTAACACAAGGCTGCCCAGTTTAGGCCCAAACCTAATCCCAACAGCCTACCGTATTATAATTACTAATGAGTCCAGATACACACTAAATCCTGGGCCCAAAGGGAGCCCGGTATCATGTTACCAATGCCAGCCTAATTCAATGACACAGTATAATGGCAAGGCAGGGATTCAAGGTTGAATCCCTGCAGCAACACGATCAACTCATAGGTTTTCAAATTTGATTTTAAACGTACAATTACACCAACAGCCCTTTGAACATATTTAAAAAAAAACATTGTATAAACATAGATACCACTAAGCTAGAACACCCCTGAAATTAATAAACCAAATTCCATTTCAAGCAACTACACATCTATTATGCATAGTAGATCCAAGTATATTACGACAAACTAAGAAGCTCTTACTTATTACATGTTTAATGGAAGGTAAATTCAGATCAAACTCACTAAACTACTGCAGAGATGGCTTGGAATGAATATCACGCAATCCATAGCCATGAAACACATTCACAAGATGTTTATTCACATATTAAGAATTGAAACACCACTGAAACAACTAACTATATAATCACACCTCCCCTTTCTAACATTGATTCTATACTTAATCACATTTATAACTTAAATTTGAACATACTCCTTTCAACAATATAAATATAGAAGCTGGCCTGCATACTGATCACCAAATGTACTAATTATCTAATCTCATAGACACCTATGACTTTCAAACATTGCCAAACGTTTAACATGAACTTTCATACACCTTTGATGCTCCACAATGAACTACCAAGCTAATAATACTACAACAGTCCATACTCAGACCAAACAAAAAGAAATATAATAAGATTAAGCTAAGCTAAACAGTTTTGAAAGTGCAGAAACATTGAATAACAAACTGAATTAGTACAAATTTCTATTTAAGGGAACCAATCTTCATATTCATCCATTCTCATACATTGGAAGGTGAGATGAATACCTGGAAATGAGAGTAAAGAGGGGTAAGGTGCAGCAGTAGCAACAACAGGACTCAGCAGTAAAAATAAACCAAAGGAAACCAGTTTTTTTAGCCATATTCAGCCTAGTAGAAGGATCAAATGATACTTAGTAATCAAAATTCAGTCAGAACATGAACCAAACACTTGAAAACCAGTAAATTCAAATCATTTTAACCTAGGATTATTCATGAATTGTTTCAGAAATGAAAAGCCTCAAAATCTCAAAAAATTTAATGGACCAGTAAAATCTATATTCTTTTTTTTTAGTATTTCTGGATCCTCTTCTCTTCACTGTGTTGTTTTCTTAAATAGGAAATGAGAAATGCCCTTAGGATTCACAGAATGCCCTTTCAATATTTAAAAATTTGATTCCACTCATTTCTTATGGCTTTAAATTATTCAGTAGTGAATTGTTATCCCTACCATTATAGAAGCTTCTCAATTAAGTGACCACTTTAAACTTATAGTAATCAATTCTTATCAACACAATTAAACAAGAATTTATACCAAATTATTAAACTAATCCTAATTATTCTGACTAATCCTAGAATACGAAGGACTCGGAGGTTACTATAAATAACAGAATAAATCACGAATTCAGACGATATGGATAATAACAAAAGAAGCTCATGAATAAACCAGACCAAATTGACGAACAATTTTTAGTTCGACACAGAAACTAAACTAAAAAAAATCACAAATCGAATTCGACCAAATAACCATTCTAAAAATAAAACAAAGGAGTAGAGGCAGATAATAATAAAGAATTAGAAAAACTAAAATTAGGACACCTACCTCCAAATGATTGAACCATGTCTTGAATTAGACCTTCAATTTTTGAATTTGAAGACGGAATAGACCTTAATCGAGTGTTCTCGACTGAGAACACACAACTAAGGTCGATTTCGACCTCAAACCTTCAAATATCTAACCGATTTGGAATTTAGGATTTTAGGGTTCCTTTAAGATTCGAACAGTTCTGGTGTCATTCGAAGGGCGTGAAGTGGGGATTTGGAAAGAGGGTAGTGAGATGGTTCTAGGGTATCGATTTGGGGTCGTTAGGAGATGGATTCGCCACCGGAAGGCTAAGGTGAATGGTGGCGGCTGCTAGGGTTCATAGGTAAAAATCAAGATTCGAACCGTTCTAATGGTATTCGAAGGAAACTAACTACGGATTTGGAAAGAAGGGGGTGAGGAGGCTTTGTAGTGTGGAGTTGATGGTGAACGGAGCCAGCGCCGCCGGCTTAAAGCGGTGGAATTTTAGGGAGGCTTCATTTATGGTTTGAGGGTTGAAGGAGACGGGAGTGAAGTGAGGGGGGGGGGGCTTGAGGGGTATTAGATATATTAAAATTATTGATTCAGTCAAGGCCGTTGGATGATTGGAATCCAACGGTTCTGATTGAATCAATAATTAAAATGGGGTCGTTTTAATCGAGTGGGGTTGGACCGGTTCGGGGTCGGGTCGGGTTGTGGGTGAGACGGGTAATGGTTGGGAATCTGGACCGTTTGATCAAACTAGTTCCACAGTCCAGATTAAAACACATGAAATGACGTCGTTTGGATGAAACTGGAGACGGACCGGGTTGGGGGAAGGTCTGGGGCGGGTTTTGGGGTAGGTTTGGAATGATTAGTGTTTGGGCCTGGTCTTTGTTTTCATAAGAATGGTCCAAGACCTTTTTTTTCTCTTCAATTTTTCTTATTATTTTCTTTTTCTTTTTCTTTCTTCCCCTTTTTCAAAATTAAAAATAAATCCTAAATTTAACTTATAAAACTCAATTCAACATAAAAAAAAATACTAATTAACTCTAAATAATAATTATCATAAATAATTAAATACTAAATTAAAAGAAAATCAAACAATTTGACTAAAAATACAAAAATATGTTATTATTTTTTTGAATTTTCATTTTTGTAAAACACCTAATTATTAATAAATTCAAAATGTAAAAATCAAATCCTAAATGCAGATACTATATTTTTGTTTTTTTAATGCGTTAATAAAATTAAACATGTACACAAACAATCAGGAAAATAGCATAATAATTCCTAAAAATAACACATAATTAAAGAAAATACCTAATTTGGGAATTCTTTTGGAGTAATTCGTATGAGGCAAAAATCACGTGCTCACAGCTGCCCCTCTTTGCCCGGAAACACGAGTAGTTTTCGTGCAAAGAGAAAGTGGGGGATAGCGATTTTTGCCCGTTTGAATACTTCGTGGGAAGCATTTTTGAAAGATTTGATCGAACCTCTGCTTCAGAGGTTTCCTACATATCCTTGGCTATAAAGGAATCAGGTCAATGTAGCTCGGAAAGTTGTGGCAGCTGGGACTACCATGAAGCTGTGGTTTCACTGTTACTGGTGCTGCTGCTGATACTGCTTACTGACCTCCTTATTACACCATGACAAAATAAAGAAGCTAGACTAAGCTATAATTTATGCTTTACAAAGATTTAGTTTCAAACTTGATCTTGTGGTTGTTGTTACCTTGTTGACTTGTATTTTCTTCAGAAGTTCCTTTGTTGCTGACTTGAATTGTATTTTTGAGATACTTTCCCTATCCTCCAGGCGGGCACCTCGTTGCTGAACCTTTAAACGTCTTCCTTTGACCATTGTTGCCTATCTCTGTTCTCCAGGCGGGCTCCTGATTGCTTGAATCTTCAACTGCTTTTCCTTGTTCTCCAGGTGGACGCCTGATTACTTGATATGAACAGTTTCTCCTTGTTCTCCAGGTGGATGTCTGATTGCTGAATTTTTTAACTGCTTTTCCTTTGGCTTGTTCTCCCTTGTTCCTCCAGGTGGGTGCCTGATTACCAATACTTGTGTCAGTCTTCCTCGAAACTTGATTTGTTTTCCCTTATTCTCCAGGTGGGCTCCTGATTGCTGATACTTTAACTGTTGTTCCTTATTGTCCAGGTGGATGCCTAATTGCTGATATTTCAACCGTCTTTCCTTGTTCTCCAGGTGGACGCCTGATTGCTGATATTTCAATTGTCTTCCCTTGTTCTCCAGGTGGATGCCTGATTTATGAAACTTGGTCCATCTTCTTCTTGAAGCTGCTTTTCTTTGACTTGTTCTCCCTCGTTCCTCCAGGTGGGTCCCTTATTACCAATACTTGTGCCAATCTTCCTTGAAACTTGATTTGTTTTCCCTTGCTCTCCAGGTGGGCCCCTGATTACTTTGTCATGCTCTACTTTTTATCTTTAATATTAGTGTTGTTCTTCCCTATTCTTCAGACGGGCATCTGACTTCAGCAAAATAGATAAAACAAAAGAAAATTTTCTGCCCCAGTTTGGTAACCGGGCGCATCTGTGAGTGTTAATTGAATCCTTTTACCAAATATCTCTAACACTCTGCAAGCTATATCCCATTATCCAGTAGGGTCCTGAAAATCTCTAATGAAATGCCAATTTCAAAGCTACTCTATATTTTTTTAAAAAAGTCATGATTTAATGAAACTTGTTATATCACATGGTCTTAAAACTTCATCCCATTATCCAAGAGGCTCCTGAAATTCAAATTAGGGCCTATCTTATGAATGACGTTTTTATAGCTAAATTATACTCTTTTATAACAGATCTTACTTGTCTAATGGAATTCTTAAAGTTACGTCCCATTATTCAAGCGGGTCCTGAAAATGCCTATGCAAACTTTGAAGCCAACTTATATTCCTTTGGTGTATATTTATGCTATATCTACTCCTTATGATTGTTTTGGATTTTAGCCTAGGTCCCATTTTTCAGAAGGGTCCTGAGAATTTTGTGATCAAACCTGCTTGGTACTTGCTTTCCTTACGGAGGGCTTCCTGAAACAAATGTCATTTTTGCCCCTATTTCAAATAAAAGAAATTCTTGCCAGTTTAAAACGTGGTGGTTAGTTGTGGAATTCTTGCTGGGGATGGTTTTCTCTTTGCCATGCTTTGCTTCGACCGACTGCCTTGAACTTGTCGAGAATTGTTTTGACCTCCCGACTGATCCTCAACCACAGGATCCCCAACTGTTGTTTTTCACTTTTGACCCTTTTATTCAAAACCATGCATCTCCCATGACATTACTGAACCATTCCACCGATTTAACCTTTGATCACACTCTATGTCCCATTTTTCATCAGACTATCTCTAGCTTGTCCTAGCCGCATTTTGCTTAGTGTAATTTTGAATTTGGTAGTACACTTTGACATTCTTTCTTATTTGTTGAAATAAGGCTAACCTTGGAAGAGCTTTAGAGGAGTAAAATTAATAGCAATGAAATGCAACGATTTTGAGAATTAAGAATAAAGAAGAAAATTCAAATTTGGATGACTGTTGGAGATAGGAAAAGAAACTTATCTGAGTGGAGTCACTGGCACCAATAATCATGGTATGCATTTTGGATTAATCAGCCCAGTCTATTTAACCAACCTCCTTTCCAATTTTTTTACTTTGTGCTCCAAAATTTCCACAACCCAATTTTTACTTTCTGCCAACTTACGGACCTTGTTCAACTTGCAGTGCCCTGAAAGGGTTATTACCGACAAAACTCTCTCATTTGTTTATTCTTCAATTCCTTGTCGCCTTATGTTGCCTATGAAGGTTTTCACCGATAAGACTCTCTCATTTTTACTTTCTCTCAGCTTTCGTCGCCTCATGGTGCCCATGACGGTTTTCACCAATAAGACTCTCTCATTTTTTGATTTCTCTTCCTTAAACCGGAGTTTTTCCCCTAATATGAATTCTCTTTACTTGCTTGATTTGGCATCTCTCGAAGACTGATAAGGAGGTCTTTCTTTGGACATCCATGTGGGTTCTTGGATATGTTTGGAAAGAAAAGGGTATCAAAAAAAACTCAAAGCGACTTAAATGGGTTAAAATTACAACTTTTGGAATCTGATCTCTTACCACAATCACAACTTCTTCTCCAGTTTCTTGCTTGGGGATTTTTTCAATTTTTATTTTGATATGACCGAGCCATGAGGCTACCTACGTATCCTTAACAGGAATCAAGTCAAACATAGTTCACACCCGAATTTCTTTGTTTTCTTGTACTTTCTCTTTTCGCTTATTTTCTTTTCTTTATTTTCTCTCTTTTTGGTTATTGATTCCAAAAGAGGGGTATGAAAGAAATAAATAAGGCTCAAAAGGGGGAACAAAGGGTAAAGTGTTTAGATAGCAGAACAAATTGCCTTCGTCATTTCAATCTTCGAATAATGCCAAATACAAACAATCAACAATTATACCAAAGAACTCATACATAATATCTCTTGATTGCATCAGAATTTATAGCCATGTCTATGCATTTTCCTTTGATATCTGTTAAACATAAAGCACCATTGGATAATACTCTGGTTACAATGAGTGGCCCTTGCCAATTCGGGGCAAACTTGCCTTTTGCTTCAGCCTGATGTGGAAGGATACATTTCAGCACTTGCTGACCCAATTCAAACTTTTGGGGACACACCTTTTTGTTGTATGCTCTTGCCATTCTATTTTGATATAACTAGCCATGACACACTGTTGCCAATCTTTTTTCATCAATCAAGTTCAACTGCTCCAAATGGGTTTTGACCCACTCATCATCATCAATCTCAGCCTTAGCGACAATCCGAAGGGACGGGATTTCAACTTCTGCAGGTATTACTACTTTAGTGCCATATACCAACAAATAAGGAGTTGCACCTACTGAAGTACGGATAGTAGTGCGATAACCCAACAAAGCAAATGGTAATTTTTCGTGCCATTGTCTCGAACCTTCTACAATTTTCCGAAATATCTTCTTTATGTTTTTTTTGGCTGCCTCGACTACTCCATTCGCCTTGGGACGATATGGGGTAGAATTGCGATATGTAATCTTAAACTGTTGACATACCTCTTTCATCAAATTATTGTTAAGATTAGCACCATTATCCGTGATGATCACTTTTGGGATTCCGAATCGACAGATGATATTTGAGTGAACAAAATCGACCACTCCTTGCTTGGTCACCGATTTGAAAGTTTTGGCCTCAACCCACTTGGTGAAATAATCAATGGCTACTAGAATGAATCTGTGCCCATTGGATTCTGCTGGCTCAATTGGTCCAATGACATCCATACCCCAAGCAACAAAGGGCCATGGTGCGGACATTGTGTGCAACTCGGATGGCAGAGAATGAATTAAATCTCCATGTAATTGGCACTAATGACATTTGCGCACAAAACTGATACAATCTCTCTCCATGGTGAGCCAATAATAACCTGCTCGGATAATTTTCTTTGCCAGCACATATCCGCTTATACGTGGTCCGCTGACTCCCAAATGTACTTCGGACATGACAGCTTTAGCTTGTCTAGCATCTATGCATCTTAACAATCCAAGGTCTGGAGTTCTTTTATACAAAACTCCTCCACTTAAGAAAAACCCATTTGCTAACCATCGAATTGTTCTCTTTTGATCCCCTGGGGCTTGCACTAGATATATCCGCATTTTGATGTACTCCTTGATATCGTGGAACCATGGTTCGCCATCAAGTTCTTCTTCTATTATGTTACAGTAAGCATGCTGGTCTCGGACTTTTACCAGCGCAAATCGACATAAGCTTTGTCCGAATGTTGTAACATTGATGCCAGGGTAGCCAAAGCATCGGCAACCTTATTATGGACCCTTGGAATATGCCTGAACTCCACTGATCTAAACCATTGACAAATATCATGCAAACATTGTCGGTACGGTATGAGCTTCACATCTCGTGTTTCCCATTCTCCTTGAATTTGATGTACCAGAAGATCTGAGTCTCCCAAGACCAAGACTTCCTGTACATCCATGTCTGCAGCTATCCTTAAACCCAAAATGCATGCCTCGTACTCAGCCATATTGTTGGTGCAATAAAACCGAAGCTGAGCCGTAACAGGATAGTGATGTCCTATTTCAGAAATAAGCACAGCCCATATTCCAACTCCTTTCATGTTGACCGCCCCATCAAAGAAAAGTTTCCAACATGGTTTCTCGATCTGCTTCAGTTCATCGATATGCATCACCTCTTCATCGGGAAAATAAATTTTTAATGGCCGGTACTCATCATCGACCAGGTTCTCGGCCAAATAATCGGCCAATGCTTGGGTTTTCATCGCAGTCCGAGTCACATAGATGATGTCAAACTCTGTGAGCAAAATCTGCCACTTCGCAAGTCTTCCTGTCGGCATAGGCTTTTGAAAGATATACTTCAATTGATCCAAGCGCGAAATGAGGTAAGTAGTGTAGGATGACAAATAATGTTTCAATTTCTGAGCCACCCAAGTTAGGGCGCAACATGTCCTTTCCAAATGAGTGTACTTAACCTCATAAGCCGTGAACTTCTTGCTAAGATAGTAGATGTCCTGTTCCTTTCTGCTGATGATGTCATGCTACCCAGTACACAACCAAATGAATTTTCCAGGACTGTCAAGTAAAGAATCAAAGGTCTCCTTGGTTCTGGCGGAACCAGCACAAGTGGGTTTGACAAGTATCCTTTTATCTTATCAAATGCTTCTTGACACTCATCAGTCCACTTGACCGCATCATCCTTCTTCAGCAACTTGAAAATAGGCTCACAAGTTGTCGTGAACTGAGCAATAAACCTGCTGATATAGTTCAACCTCCCTAACAGACTCATCACTTCAGTCTTATTCCTCGGGGGTGGCAATTCTTGGATGGCTTTGATCTTTGATGGTCCAACTCGATGCCTCGCCGGCTGACTATGAATCCCAACAGCTTTTCGGATGGAACACCAGATGCACACTTGGTAGGGTTAAGCTTGAGGTTGTACCTGTGAAGCCTCTGGAAGAATTTCCTCAAATCCCCAACGTGGTCGGCCTGATGCTTTGATTTTATGATCACATCATCCACGTATACCTCAATCTCCTTGTGTATCATATCATGAAACACAGTAGTCATCGCTCTCATATAAGTTGCCCCGGAGTTCTTCAAACCAAATGGCATTATCCGGTAGCAATAAGTTCCTTATTGTGTGATGAATGCCATCTTTTCTACATCTTCTTCATCCATTAGAATCTGATGTTAGTCGGCATAGCAATCCACAAAAGATCCAATCTCACGCTTGGCACAATTATCGATCAAAATATGGATATTGGGTAGTGGGAAGTTATCCTTCAGACTTGTTTTGTTAAGATTGCGGTAATCGACGCATACTATGATCTTGCTGTCCTTCTTTGGCACAGGCACAACATTAGCTAACCAAATGGGATATCATGTGACCCGAATAACCTTTGCGTCCAACTGCTTGGTGATTTCTTCCTTAATCTTCACACTTATATCAGTCTTGCACTTTCTCAATTTTTGCTTGACGGGAGGGAACGTTGGATCAGTGGGCAATTTGTGGACCACTAGATCAGTGCTAAAACCCGGCATGTTGTCATATGACCACGCAAAAATATCTTTGTATTCGATGAGTGCTTTAATTAACTCTTCCCGGATCTTCAGCTCGAGATGGACACTTATTTTAGTCTCTCTGATATTATCTGTGTCCCTTAAATTGACGGATTCTGTATCATTCAGGTTGGGTTTGGGTTTTTCTTTGAAGTGAATTAACTCCTTACTAATCTCTTTGAAGGATTCATCCTCATCATATTCTGATTCGTAATCACAATCTACTTCTTGAACTATTTTTTCAGAATCAGATTGATTTTTAAGACTGGGCTGAGGATTCCCCATGCATGCCATGTCATTAGAACCAGCGTAAAAAGAACTGTACAGAAAAGAAAAGAAAAACAAAAAGGAAACTATCAGGAATGACGAAGAAAAGGAAATTGCATTTCATTGAATGATAAAAGATAACAAGGGTTGCACACTCAAACAGACTGAAAGATAATAATCTGGATTACAACCCTGGAATAACCCATATAAACTGAAAGAAAAATCAAAGCCCACTACCAATGTTCCTTCCGAATAGGAAGAGAAGTAGCTTCCCAATTACTGATCTTTGCATTTGGCCCAACGAATTGCACATCCGCTTGACTTTATCCTTCTCCGGTTTTCACCATGTTAACATCAATGAAAAACCTCTCGAACCCCTTATCCAAATCACCATCAACATCAATCAATGAACCGGGAACCGTTGCTGTCGGGCGCTTTCTGGCACTGGGCCTAACAAATGATCTGGACAGCTGCGGGATGGGCTTTGGGAGGACCCACGCCCTTTGCCTCAACTTTCTGGCTCTTCTTACATCTGCAGCTATAGGCTTAAACCGCAGACCAAAGGTATCCAAGTTTTTGGGCAGAGATACTGGGTGTACAATGCCCTGCAATGAAGAACCCAAACCCTTGCCAGGTACGAAGCCATTCTTCAACATCTCAGAAGCCACAATGACTGACGTGGCTGTTACTTTAGGAACTGGAATGCTTTTCCCTATTGGGATCTTTTCAACTGATACTGTATCAAAGACTTGATATACCCATGGCATTTTGTCATTTTCAACTTCGATGAAAGGTATGATGGCATCCCTTTGGGCACAAATATTATCCTCACCGTGCACCACAATTTCCTGTCTGTCCTATTCAAATTTAACCATCTGATGCAAAGTAGATGGCACTGCCTTGGCGGCATGAATCCAGGATCATCCTAACAGCAAATTATATGAAACAACTATATCCAGCACCTAAAACTCCATTGTGAACTCAACTGGCCCTATCATCAACCCCAACACTATGTCCCCAACTGAATCTTTACCTCCGCCGTCAAATCCCCACACACAAATACTGTTCTTATGGATCCTCTCATCTTCTATTTTCTACTTGCTTAGAATGGAGAGAAGACAGATATTTGCACTTGACCCGTTGTCAACCAGTACCCGGGTTACCATAGAGTTCTCATATTTCACCGTAAGGTAAAGGGCTCTATTATGCTCAGTACCCTCTACAGGCAATTCATCATCGGAAAATGTGACTCTATTTGCTTCAAAGATTTTGTTGGCTATTTCCTCAAAATGATTCACGAAGATCTTATCCTAAACGTGCGCTTCATTCAAAATTTTCATTAAAGCTTGACGGTGCTCATCTGAGTGGATTAGTAATGACAATAGCAAAATTTGAGCAGGCGTCTTTCTTAATTGTTCCACGATAGAGTAGTCCTGTAGCTTCATCTTCCTCGAGAATTCTTCTACTTCTCCCTCAGTTACGGCCTTTTTCACTAGCGCCGGATTATATTTTGTTCTTCTTAACTCCTCGGGAGTAAAACACCTTACCGAGCGAGTCAAACCCTGGGCTTCACAGACTTCTTCTTTGACCTCCTTCCCTTTGTACATAACTATTACTCGTTCATAATTCCATGGAATAGCCTTGCCGTTGATTATTGGTAACTGGGTTACCAGCTTGATAATAACCCGATCTGCGCGGGCACCTTCCACGATTATGATGGGTTTGCTGGCCGCTCCTGGTACGATTACCTTCACCCCTACCTGTTTTGTTGCAACCTTGCTTGAAGATCCCTTCTTAACTTCCATAGATGGCTCAACACTCTTTTTGCTCGGTTTGAGCACCGACTTCTCACCCATTGATTGTTCAACTGTTTTGACTCCACTAGACCAAATCATCATGACGGTGTGTGATGGCTTCTTGGGCTCTCCCTCCTCACGCATTATTTCAATCATATTTGCCTTCTAGTGGGCTGGCATAGGATTCCTGTTAATATTTGGTTCTACGGGAGCTTGAACTTCAATTCTATTGGTATCAATGAGCTCCTGTATCGCACTTTTTAAGTGCCAGCACTTCTCTGTGTCATGACCTGGAGTACCAGAACAATACTCACAGTTGATAATATAGTCATGATTTTTTGGAGGAGGATTTGGCAGTTTGGACTGTATCGGCCTTAGCATATCCAGTTGTTTTAGCCTGAAGAACAGACTAGTGTATGATTCTCCCAATGGAGTAAAGGTTTTCTTTTTCTGCAACCTTTCACCCTTGAATGCTTGACTAGGCCGGAAACTTGGTTCGGGAGTGTTTTGGTAGGCTCGTGGATGTGGTTAAGTATTTTGTGGAACGGGAGCACGCCATTGCGTGTGGGAGGGAGGTTTGTTGTATGCTTGTGCATGATGGACGAAAAAATGAGGTTCTGGTGGGGGATAATAGTGTTGTGGTGGATTATGGTGGTAAGTTTGTTGGTGGGATCGAGGTTGATTATAGTGTTAAGGTGAGCCTCTAGGTCCGGACAAAGTTCTTGAATCAACCATTGTCGCGTCCTCTCTCTTCTTTTTCCCAATCCATCCTATGCCGCCCTGAATAGCCTGAGTAGTTGCTTTGATAGCCGAATAGCTCATAATTTTATTTGATTTGAGGCCTTCTTCTACCATGCCCCCCATGTTCACCAATTCGTTGAATGACTTCCCCATAGCTGAGACCAGATGGCCATAGTAGGTAGGTTCTAAATCCTGTAGGAAGTAATCCACCATCTCACTTTCCTTCATCGGGAGGTCTACTCTTGTTGCTTGCTCCATCCATCGGAAACCATATTCTCTGAAACTTTCGATGTGTTTTTTCTCTAGTTTAGTCAAGGACAGTCGATCTGGAATGATCTAAGATTGTACTGGAAGTGACAAGCGAACGCTTGTGCTAGATCGTCTCAGGTGTACCATCTTCCGTGATCTTGGCGGGTATGTCATTCCAATGTTGATCCACTCAAACTCTGACTGAAGTAAGCCATTAACAATTCATCTTTTCCTCGTGCTCCCCTCATCTTGATGCAAAAACCTCTCAAGTGGGCTACTGGATCACCGTGCCCATTTTATAGATCAAACTTGGGCATCTTGAAAACTGCTGGCAATTGCACATTCAGAAACAGACATAGGTCCTTATAGGCCACACTTACTTGACATCTCAATCCCCGCATGTCCCTGAATGATTGCTCTAAGCTTTTAACTTTTCTGAACATTTCTTCCTATTCGGGATTTTTGGATGCTTTATCAGCTTCTATCGGGAAGTCAAGCGAGGAGTATAGGAATGGGTTTCTGGAGCTTTGAAAGTGGGCTCTGAGGGGTAGTATTGGTTTTCCTAGGCCTGGAACATTGGCTCGCCAGGAGATTTGTGGAGTGTAGCTGGTGGAGGTGCTACGAAGACGGGAGTTACTGGTGGAGGAGGGTATGGAATTTGTTTAGGGGGTGGAGACTGTGGCATATGAGAAGTGATGCCCCGGTAGTGTTGGTAAATGGGAAAGCTCGGGGATAGATAGGTGGCAAGATGATCTTGAGGTTGAGCCGGTGGTGGAGTGAAGGTAGGGTTAGCCAGGTAAGCTGATGGCAGTTGTCCTTTATCCCAGGCCTGATACATTTCGGCCATTTGTTGTTTCAATTTGTACATCTCTTCTTTCATGGTATTGACATCCAACTCTTCCCCTTCTATCGAAGGATCGATGACACTGGTGTCTACATCTGGGATAGACATGATTATTTCACCTTTGGATCTGGTTTGGTATGGGTGGGTTGCCAGTATGCTGCTTGAATTCTTATATCAACAACAAAACTTGTTAGTGATTAGAGCTTTAACAAATAGGCAACCGGACATAGGAATGCAATGCACCTAGGCAATTAGTCATTTCTATCATGCATTTTTTTGGTTGCTTGTGTCGTCCCGGCTTTTCCTATTTATGACCTTTCCCTTTTATTGTTACTTACGCCTATCCTTTATTCACTTTTTTTCTTTTTCCATTCTATTCTTTTTCTTTTGGTTGTGGTCGAATCCTATGGAGATTGCCTACGTATCATAAACCCGCATGAATCAGACCGAGTGTAGTTCTGGGGAAATAAAGTGTAAAAATGAATAGCAAAATATTTTGGGATTTTCAATTATTCTCATAAAAAGGAAATTCTTTGAACGATTCAAAACTAAAAGACTCAAAAGGAAAACAACCGACTCCAACAACATAATGACAATACAGACTCACTAACTAACTTACGGACTACGACTAAAAGGTATAGACTCAAGAAAAATCAAGAATACATTAATGCTCCTGGTGCCTGCGGGACATCATCCGGTCTCGCTGCAGGCCTAAATGCGAGATCCCCTTGCAGTTGCTCCAAATTACCCATAACTTGGCGAACGAAAGTCATCACTACAGCGAAAAAGGTGGTATGAGTCATGTCCTAGCACGCTTGGCACTTTATGTAGTCAGCGATGTTTCTGATCCTTTCTCTAGTTTTGCCTTTTTCCTGAAGCAACCGCCCTATCTGATGATTCCGGGCTCCTAAAATTTGAGAGTCATGAAGGTGTTGATTTTGCAACTGCTGCATTCCTTCCTCCATGTGAGCCATCAGATCATAACAGTGCTCCCTATCAGCTTTGAAATCTTTAGCCTGCTTGACTGCCTCATTCTCGAGAGTGGCTATCTTTATTCTTAGGATAGTGATGGTCCCATCATAGTTCCTCTTCATTTGTTGCATAAACCGTACTCTCTCTTCATCCTTCTTTGTCCATTTTGCCCGGATTTTCGCTAGACTAGATTCAAATTTTTCCAGGTCTTCTTGACACTCGAGGGCTTTCTTTTTCAAACCGCTTATGAGTCTTTTATCATCCTGGCTTCTTTCCGAGTTTCTGGCAGCTATTTTCATCTTCTGGGATCCAAGCTTTGAGGGCCTCATTTTCCTGAGGTAATTTTTTCTTTTCTCCCTTGTCTGCAGCGGCTTGAACACCATTTTCAAACTGAAGCTCCATGACTTGCCTTTTCAACTGGCTTATTTTTGCCATGTACTCGTTTTCTTTGGTCAACCAGCCCCATTGCACATGTGCCCCATCGGTGAATTGTTGGACATGGGGTCTCTTTGCGAGCCTCTTAGGGATCTAGAATCTTTTGCCGAACTAGGCAATGTACTTAGGGTCCACTTCACCTCTAGCTAAATCTCGCACCATGGTCTTAGGTTCAAGAAACCTGCATTCATTCTATATCTGGTGAATTTTCCCTTCTAGAAATGCGGCTTTTGGTCCCAGTTAAATGGCATATTTGCTCAAATCATCATCATTGGGGACAATTTGAAATCTTCCTAATTGGCACAAAACCCTGAAGGGAACATAAGTTTGGATGCTCCGGATGCCCATTTAGAGGATATAACATACTTCAGCTGACGTGTACACTGCTTCGGTGACAGGAAGTCATCCGAATGACAACTCAATTTTATCAGCAGTCAAGGATCTCAAATGTGTAAGACAAGCTTTAGTTCCTTCGAGGAATTCAATACCTGCCACTCGGCTTCCGAATTCTTCAATGCAGCTCAAACCTGTCAAACCGTAATTCATATACCCAACCCGGTGGCAGAGATGTTCTTGCATCCATAATTGTAGCAACAGATTGCAGCCTTGGAAGAACTTTCCCCCTTCCCGACAGATAGTCAAGGCTCAGTATATTTTAGATAATATAGAGGAACCACAGTGTTGTTGGCTTTCTTTGATTGCAACATCAATCATTCCCACAAGACCTATATCTATATTACCATCTTTTCGTGGACAAACTACAACACCCAAGAAGGATACAATAAAAGCTAAACCACGCCTTGCCTCCCATTTGTCTTTATTTCCGGCATGGGTTAGACCAGTGTTCAGCTCTTCAAAACCTCGGGGATTACCATATCGATGATACAAGTACTGGAGCGTGCAATACCCTTCAGATAAATTTCTGTCCTGAATATCCTGAATAATACTCAGCAAATCAAGAAATCTATGGGGGGTACCGGTCTTGGTGCCAATAGATATCGACTTCTAAGGTTTCCGTTAGGGCCCGCATAACCCGCAACTTCCTCCAATATAGGTGTGAGCTCAAAGTCAGAGAAACGGAACACATTGCGAGTCGTGTCCCAAAAAGGTATTAAAGCTTCAATTATGTCTAACCTTGGCTTGACATTCAATAGTCCGACGAGGCCTCCTAGAACCTTTACCATTGTTTCTCTACTGCCTTTTCCTAGATCATTCCACCATATGTGGAGCTTTAAGGGGATCTCATTAAGGACTGCGAAGGGTTCAATTTCGTTTGTGCTCATCATGCACATTTATTAAGGTGATTATTTTGACCCAAAAAGAAAAAGTAACACCATTTTTCAAAAAAAAAATCATTTCAAAACAAACTCGGCTTCGCAAATATGGCCTTTCAGCACTTCGGGGAAGAAGATTTTAAGGCTGTGCCTGCTAACCGTTAAAAATGACACAAGGTGGTTGTTCTTGCAAAAATAGCCTTTTGGCGCCCTTTTGGGGACTTTCAGCGCCCTTAAACAAGAATCGCATCACCCGACTTATTTTGTGACACAAATTAAAATTTTGTTGTTTTTGGACTATTCTTGCATAAAGGGAAAGTTGGACCCGATGAAGGTTGCCTACGTATCCCACATTCAGTGAGAATCAAACTGGCGTAGTTCGGGCAAATAAAACTATTTTTGAAAACAAAACTCTTTTTTTTTCATTTCATTTTTCTCAAAAAATATTTGACGGAGTTTCAGCACTATTTGGACATTGGTTTTTTTCAAAACAGGTGATTAACTCACTCAACCCTTATACCTCTATTTTCTTTTCCAACTTTTCTCTCATCATTCAAAAGTCGGTCAGCATGCGAACCCAAAGCAAATAAATGCACAAGTAGCATGTAAAATATGCATCAGTATGGTCTTTGATTATGGGTACACTTGTCCTAGACGGACCCAACCCCTGTGTTGAGTCCCCTAAGTCAAATGCACATGATGCAATCAAATGTTCCTACTAGGGATCTGGCATGAGGCTGAGTTATTCTAGTTTTATTGTTCTAGACCTGGCTTACCCGAGCGGACAACTCGAGCCGAGGGGGGGCAGCGTACCGGGAATACAGAAGCTTCATCGGCTTTGCAACTTGTCTGAACCTCTATCTAAAATGGGATAAGACTCTAGATAGAAGAGAAGCCACACGAAGTGCACCCTTCTCCATGATTTAGAAGACTCAGAAAGAGGGAGGGTTTCGTAGCAGTTTATATATACAGTTCAACCATATCAAAGCGGTAAAAGCAATATTTAGCATATTAAGTCCACAAAATACAGTAATATCAACAATAAAGCCAAATAAAAATTGCATTAACAAACTCAAATTCTTGATCCCTGAATCGGAAGTTCCGGGTTCCAATCCCCAGCAGAGATATAAGAGAGTTTTTTCAGAGCTGTCACACCTCCTTTTTACCTACACCTGTAAGGGATATAAGAGAGTTTTTCCAATTAAAGGACAATCGAAATAGGATTATTTATTAAGAGATTCAGAGTCGCCACTTGGGATAATTTATGGCATCCCAAGTCACCGATTTAAATCCCGAATCGAGGAAAGATTGACTCTGTTTAACAGTCCGCGAACCAGAAATCCGGGTAAGGGATTCTGTTAACCCGGGAGAAGGTGTTAGGCATTCCCGAGTTCCGTGGTTCTAGCACGGTCGCTCAACTGTTATATTCGGCTTAATTATCTGATTTGAAAACATTTTGAACCTATGTGCAAATTTTAACTTTTAACCACTTTTATCCATTTTAAAGAAGATTTAACGTCGTTTAAAACATATCTTTGGATCGCGCCACATGCAATGTACCCACAATCCAAAACACATTTTATTCAACGTTGCAAGATTTAAAGTTGGGTCACATAAATGTGCACCCAAGTTTAGGAAGGTAATATTATTAAAGTATGCGCCTAAAGCAATTACGCGTTTTAACTTCGCGAGGGTCAAGGAATTTTGCTAAATGGCACGCCTCGAATTCTAAGGTTGAGTTAAAAGTTAATTAAAACGAGGGTCACGCAATTGTCATTTTTGTTCGGCATGGCGCACCTCAATTAAATTCCTACACTAATTAGTTAATTCGCTCCCACCTATCAAACTGCGCCAACTATTTTAATTTGCAGCCTTAATCACTCATTAATTGAACAACCATTTGCAAAAATAACCAGCCTTACACTAAGATAGAGACATTTATGAGAATAACCACCTTCCACATTCTTGAGCCTTAGGCTTGAGATGTAAAATTCCAGCGATTAAATGACTTTTATCATAGCACTACAACACCCAGATTTTATTATATTGACTAGCCTAAACCACCTAAAGCATACTCGCATAATTAATAAACCAAACAATATTTAACATTCAAACGCAAGTAATTTACCTTAAATAAACATACTACTAGTGTAAATGAAGAAAGAAAATAAATTTGATATTAAGCCCAATACATAATATGAACAAAACTTACCCGTTCATTTTCCAATTACCCGGATTCTTGTCTCATTTGGAAGTAATCCCAACAACCCAACTAATGCCAATTCTTTTATACTTCTTCAATTAACGGACTGATGGTTTAATTAACATAAGGCTGCCCAGTTTAGGCCCAAACCTGAGCCCAACAGCCTACCGTATTTTAATTACTAATGAGTCCAGATACTATCTAAATCCTGGGCCCAAAGGGAGCCCAGTATCATGTTACCAATGCCAGGCCAATTCAATGACACAGTATAATGGCCGGGCAGGGATTCAAGGTCAAATCTCTGCAGCAACACGATCAACTCATAGGTTTTCAAATTTGATTTTAAACGTACAATTACACCAACAGCCCTTTGAACATATTTAAAAAAAACATTGTATAAAGATAGATACCACTAAGCTAGAACACCCCTGAAATTAATAGACCAAATTCCATTTCAAGCAACTACACATCCATTATGCATAGTAGATCCAAGTATACTATGGCAAATTAAGAAGCTCTTACTTAATACATGTTTAATGGAAGGTAAATTCAGATCAAACTCACTAAACTACTGCAGAAATGGCTTGGAATGAATATTGTGAGCACGTGATTTTTGCCCTATATGAATTACTCCCATAGAATCCCAAAGGAATAAATCTTTTCTTTAAATTATTTGCCATTTTGGGGAATTTTCTCAATTGTTTGCATTTGTCTGTGCACGTTTATTTTATTTAATTAATGAAAAATAAAAAAATATGTTGCATTTGTATTTAGAATTTAATTTTACATTTTTAGATTAATCAGCAAATTAGTTGTTTTGTAAAAACGGAAAAGTCACAAAAGCTAACTTATTTTTGCACTTTTAATTTTAGTTTTGATTTTGGGTAATTCTTCATTTAATTTGGTTTTCAATTAATTGTGATAATTATTAATTAGAGTTAATTAATTCAATTTAGTAGGATTAATTGATTTAGGAATTAGGTTAGGTTTTATTTTTATTTTTGTTTTTGTTTTTAAGAAATTGAAATAGAATTTGAAAATAGAAAAAAAAAAGAAAATTGAATTGAGAGAGAAAGGAATCTGAATTGGGCTAGATCTATTTAATTTCCCCCAGCCCAAATGAAATTTCCCCCATACCTATTTAACTGAGCCCAAACCCGCCCTCTACCCGGTCTAACCCCCCCTTTCTTTATTTGAAACGACACTGTTTCATTCACTTTGATCTGGACCGTTGATCTCAGTTGATCAAATGGCCCGGAACTAACTCAATATTAGTATTTAAATGTCTGAACCCCCTAACCCCCCTCGTCTCATCTCTCAAACTCACCATCCTAAGAGACGACTGAAACAAAACCCTAGAAGCCGCCCCCTTTTCCACCGCTCCTAGCCGGCGGCGCCACCACCAAATGACCCCAAAATAACACCCTACAACCCCCTTTACCCCATCACTCCAAATCCTCACCCCGTTTCCTTCGAAACTTGCCCGAAATCTTCGAATCTTAAATCTAAGGTTAACCTAAGCCTATGCATGCAAGGTCATTTCTCTGAGTCATTTTGAGCTCTCAAGATTGATATCACCACAAATAATGTTGTTCGCCTATTCTTGATAAAGAACAGGAGTTTGAAATTATTTGTGGTTTAAATCAGTATCAGTTTCGATTTCAAGTTGATGGGTGAGTTTTTCTTTCTTTCTCTGTCCATTATTGTCCGTCCCTTCTCTTGTTCCTCTTCTTCTTTCCTATGTCGGTTTGAATGGCATGTCCTCCGTCTGAATTTGTTGAAGAGTTTCGAACCATGTCTTTCCCTTTAGATTAATTTAGGGTTCATTTTGTTAGTTTTTCAGTTTCTCTTTTCAAGTTTTTAATTGTTGTTCTCCGTTTTCTTAATTTTATTTTTAGGTTATGGCATGTTTTGTTAATTAGCTTAAGTTGGATTTTGTTAATTTGTTAATTTAGTTTAATTCTGGTTTGGTATTTAGCTTAAAAGAAAATCAATGGTTAGTTTAGATTTTGGGCTTTTGTAGTTGTTCATTTGTTTTCCTTTCTGCTTCTCGTTTGAATTTGTCAATTGGAGTTCTGATCTTTTGGTTTGGGCCTTGGGTTCAATTCTGACCCATTCATTTGGGTTTGAACCATTGGTTCAAAATTGACCCAGAGTTGGTTTTAAGTTGAAGGAGTAAATAACCGGGGTTGTAAGGGAAATTTAGGAACTCTAGGTAGAGAAATCTTTGAATAACTGATTGAGGAAGCTGGGGTGGGGACTAAATTGAAGTTCTGAATTTTATACTAATGGTACCTAAGCTAAAACCAAAATTCCAAAAGGGGCAGAGTGCAAAATCACAATCTGAAGTTTGCCCTACTTTGCTTTCCTATAAAGGCATCATTTCTTACCTTTCAAGGCAGACCCAAGAGCTAAGAGATCTAAGGGAGGAGAAAATTTTGAAAAACACTCATGGCTAAGACTCTGAACCTATTCCATTGATTTTTCGGCCTTAAGTATTGAAGTTTTCAGTAATTGAAACATCTTCTGATTCTTTTCATGTTTGAGATGGCTTAAATTTGGATTTCTCAATGTTTTTGGGTTGAATTCTGTGGGGTAGCTACTGTTCTATTGGCTTTCGTTGGCCATTTTTGTTGAGTTTGGGTGTTGAATCCTGTTGTTGCTCTGCTGCTGTAGAACACTGACCCCTTACATTTTGGCTTCTTTTCAATTTCCAGATACTTCTTGATTCTCTAAATAGATGAGATGCAAGTTTGGAATACTGTAACTGCTTGAAGGTCTCAGAAATGAATATTGTTCTTTTACCATGATTGTTAGCTATGTTTTTAGGGATTTCTAAAATAGTGTAATGCAACTGTGATGTATCTTACTTATTCACATCCTTCATGTTATATTCTGTCTTAAAGTGAGACATGGAGTTTATTAGTATGTCGAGTTGGAGGTATTTGCATGGAAAGTACCTCATGCTAGTTTGTTGTTCACCTATGTATGTCTTATAAGTTGCCTATAATTAAGATAATATGGATAAGTGGAAGATTATGAGTGCTGCTAACTGGATATGTGGTTTGTGTGGGTTCTTCTCTAGAAATGTCGGCTTGGTTATGGTTGAGTGTTCGTTAGATGTCCATCTGTTCCTTTAAGCATTCAATTTGAGATCCACTTCTCTTATTAATTAGCATGGCCATTAGACTGGTCGATTTTCCTCATGAATAGCTCAAAGTGTTTCGTTCTGAGTTCGACCCTCCTTTTCTTGTGTCCCTGTCATGTTAGTTTGATTTCAGAAATGGTAGTTTTCATTATTCAGTTTCAGCTCTTTTTTTGTATCTTGTTTACTTTAGAGGAAATTTGAAACTCATGTCTTGTTCAGGGGTGAGAATTGAATCAGGATTCAATGTGAGCTGGGGAAGGGGCTTTTAGGTTCGGTTAATTAGTGGATTATTTGTGTAAAGGTGTATTATTGCAATTAGGGGTTGCATCCTCACTTTGAAGTCTATGTTAGCCTTAAAATCTGCTTTGTGTTTGAATTAAGATCACCAGTATTTGCTCGATGAAGATTGCCTTGAGTGATACATTTTGTTTCAAGAGTGTTTGCTGATTCATGTTTTGGGATGTCATCATTGGCCCAATTGCAATTGCTTTTCCTCTTCGCAACCAGGATGCCAAACTGGGCTTCCCTTCGAGTCGAGTTATTTCATATACTAAATCAGCATTAATGGGCAACCAGACATGGGTTTTAGACCGGTTCTGGCCACTCTGTGTTCTCCTTTGAAAAGTTTCCAAATAACATTGGGCCTATAGATGGCCCAGTTCGTCTCATATAAATGTTTTTTTCATCACACTTGGGTTTATGACTAGCAATATGCAAACTGAAACTCAATTTAGATTGGGCGTCACCTGGTACTGACCTTTAAATAAACGATTTGAGTTTAGCTGTAATTTAGAAGTAGTTGTAATTCCCTTAAGCCTTATTCAATTAGTAGATCCTCATAGTTAATATGAAGTGTTCCATACTAGCCAAGCATACGACTTATGGCCATCAATTGATTAATATAAATCCTTTAGAAATCGAGGTATGCCATTTAGCGAATTTTCAATGGCCCTCGCAAGGATGCAATGCGAAACTGCTTTAGGCGCGTTAGTTTAATAATATTATCTTCCTAAACTTGGGTGCGCATTTTATGTGACCCAAATCCAAATCCTAAAGCGTTGAATAAAATGTGTTCCGGTTTGCGGGTGCATTTTATGTGGCACGATCCAAAGACATGTTTTAAATGACGTTCAATCTTCTTTAAAAATTGAATAAAAGCGTTTTAAAGTAAAAATGCACATAGGTTCATAATTGTTTAAAATCAGATAATTAAGTCGAATATAACAGTTGAGTGACCGTGCTAGAACCACGGAACTCGGGAATGCCTAACACCTTCTCCCGAGTTAACAGGATTCCTTACTCAAATTTCTGGTTTGCGAACTGTTAAACAGAGTCAAGCTTTTCCTCAATTCAGGATTCAATCGGTGACTTGGGACACCATAAACCTCCCAAGTGGCGACTCTGAACCATTTAATAATAAATCCCGTTTAGATTATCCTTTAATTGGAAAAACTCCTTTATATACCCTTCCGGGGGTGTAGGTAAAAAGGAAGTGTGACAGCTCTGGCGACTCTACTGGGGACAAGAACCCAGAATCTCTAATTCAGGGTTCAAGAATTCGAGCTTAGATGAATTGTTATAGTTGGCTTTATTAATTATCTGATTTTGTTACATGTTTGGGCCTAATGTGCTAAGTGTTGCTTTTACCGCTTTGATATTCCATGAACTGTATATAAACTGTTGTGAAATCCCTCCTCTCTCTAAGTCTTCTAAATCATGAAGATGTGAGCACTTTGTGTGACTTCTTTTCTGTTAGAGTCATATTCCAAATTTAGAACGAGGTTCGGGCAAGTTGCAAAGCTGGTGAAGCTTCTGTATTCCCGGTACGCTGCCCCCCTCGGCTCGAGTTGTCCGCTCGGGTAAGCCAGGTCTAGTACAGATAAACCCATGATTAAACCTAGTATAACAATACCTCATGCCGGATCCCTAGTAGGAACGTTTGTTTGCATCATGTGCATTTTGACTTTGGAGACTCAACACAGCGGTTGGGTCTATCTAGGACAGGTGCACCCGTAACAAAAAGACCATCCTGATGCATCCTACTTGCTACTTGTGCATTTATTTGCTTCGGACTTGCATGCTGACCGGCTTATGAATATTGGAAAAAGTTGAGGAAAGAGAAATAGTAGTATGAGGGCTAAAGAGAGTTAATCGCTTGTTCTGAAAAAAAAAACAAATGTCCAAATAGTGTCGAAACTCTGCCAAATTTTCTAGAAGATAAAAAAGAAAAAAAAAGAGTTTTTGTTTTCAAAATAGTTTGTTTTATTTACCAATGAAATGAAAAAAAAAAAGTTATTGTTTTCAAAAATAGTTTTATTTTCCAATGAAATGAAAAAAAATGTCTTGCTTTCAAAAAATAGTTTGTTTTACTTGCCCGAACTACGCCAGTTTGATTCTCACAGCGTGTGAGAAACGTCCCTAATTTGCAAAAATAGCCCAAAAGCCCAAAAAATCCACTTTAATTTGAAAATAATCAAGGCGATGCCATTCTTGTCAGAAATAGCCGAATGTCCCTAAAAAGGGCGCCAGAAGGCTGTTTTTGCAAGAACAACCACTTTTGGTCACTTTTAAAGGTTTTGGCCGGTTAGCCGACACAACCTTAAAATCTTCGTTTTCAAAGTGCTGAAAGGCCGTTTTGGCAAGGCCAGCTGTTTTGTGGGAAATTTTGAAAAATGGTCTTTTCTCTCTGTCACACCTCCTTTTTGCGCGCCCGCCCCCAAGGGTTAAATGCGCGAGCGAGTTTTTCCAATTTAAGTGACAATATTCGAAATGAGATTATTTATTTAATTCAGAGTCGTCACTTGGGAAAAGGTTTGGCTTTTGGTGTCCCAAGTCACCGGTTTATCTTGAATCCCAAATCGAGGAAATTTTCGACATTCCAAATGAAGTATGCGAACCAAAAATTCTAAGTAAGGAATTCTGTTGACCCGAGGGAAGGTGTTAGGCACCCTCGAATCCCGTGGTTCTAGCACGACCGCTTAAATTGTTAAAATGGCTAAATATCTTATTTAAATACATGTTGTGACTTATGTGCTTTCATTAAGTTTAAATCGCTTTTATTATTATCATTTATTTTTATAGAATTGCAACGTCGTGAAAATGCATCTCGAACCACGTCACAATCAATGCACCCGTAGTTGTTAACACATTTCGACTCCGTTGAGATTTGAATTTGGGTCACATAAATGCGCACCCGAATTTAAGAATGTAATTTAATTAAGTCGCGCCTAAAGAGTCTAACGCGTTATCACCTTTGGGGAAGGCAGTGAAATTCACTAAACAGTCCGTCCCAAATTCTAAGTATTTATTATGATCAATTATTGAGGGCCCCGCAATTTGCACTTTGTTATTTGGCGAGGCTCGTCTCATTATTTTTGAAAGTATAAACCTACAATGACTACATCTTTGTTATGCTCGTCTATAGTAAATGGAAGAAAGAAAATACATACTAATTGAATTGCATGCTTGGCCAATTCCAGATTCTTGTTAATTACCTGATTAATTGTTTATGAGGCGGGAATTGTTTCGTGCCTTATTCCATGGGTG
The DNA here is from genome assembly GCF_000393655.2 of Nicotiana sylvestris. Classification (NCBI taxonomy): domain Eukaryota; kingdom Viridiplantae; phylum Streptophyta; class Magnoliopsida; order Solanales; family Solanaceae; genus Nicotiana; species Nicotiana sylvestris. The sequence goes on from NC_091062.1 coordinate 40,861,707, forward strand.
AACATGCTTTTAATGTGGTAAAGGAAATTGCATACAAGACTGTTAGGATGCTAAGCTCACTCCAAACGCTTCTCAAGTTGAATTTAAACTAACTCATTTAAACAAGATTAATGGAATTACTTATTAGAAGATGCTACTAATGGTATTCGAAACTTGTCCTATAAACTGCCTAAGCGGGATCCAATAAAGTTAAAACTCAAAAGATTAAAACTACATTGCATTTGTCAAGGTTAAAATCCACCTGCCCTACATATTCAAAACATAACTGGAGAGGAAGTTCAAATCAACAATTACCCTAGCTAATTGTACATTCCATGAATTACATAGCTACATCATGTATACTGCTAAACAAACCATATATCGCAATTTTAGACCAACTAAGTTTCAATTAAGTATGAGCTAACTAAGGTGTTCTCTATTGAGCTACAAACTAAAGAATTACACAATTTTAGCAACATTTATAAAGCTATAAGTACAGCGGCAACTGATTAAACTCCTTTGCGTCTTTCATTTTATGCTTTTACTGTTACATCAGTATGAGATTCAAATGTGTACCTGGAAATTGGACATCAAGAAGGAAAAGAGGAGTGATCAGTGCAGCAGCAGTGATAAATAACAAACAACCCCAGCAACACAGCAGTTTCAGCAACCAGAAGCACCAGGAACAACTCAAACGAAGCCCGAAATGATTTGTGAAACCCAAATAGCCACAAACAACATGCAAAAGACTCAAAATGGACTTGAACTCAAATCAAAGTTGGACCAGTAGATTGCATAAGAAGTTCCAACAAGTTGGAGTCAAACCAGAAGATCAATATCAACTACTGGGGCTTTGAACAGAACCAAAAAAATGCCTCCTGCCCTCTGTTCTCTCTGTGATTTTATACTGCTCAGCAATTCCCAAAAATAAGTTTTTTAGGGGGTTGTTTTTGATGGCTCAAAAAAAACCTCCCTGAACTAATGGAGACCCTTCTGTTTTTATAGCTTCTCTCAGCCCATTCAAAACAGCCTGTTTAAACAAACTGAAACCCCTCCCATGTTCTCCTGCTGTTTTTTCACTCAACAGATTAAAATAAAGCCCCCCTTCCATGAGATTCCCCCTGACAGCCCTATCTTTAAATATTAAAAGTAGTTTCCCTTTTACTAAGCTAAACAAGATTATGGGCAGCCTGAATATGCCGTGACAACACATGCTGTCCAATTTGCTCTAATTCAATAAGGAAACTATAATGCACATGCTGCCCAAGATTGCACATGCCATCAATTCAGACTCAACCCTGAACTGCAGCTATAACCCAATCCTTAAATGTTTCTGATTCAAATACACAAACTATAAGTAGCTATACCCAATTCTAAATTGGATTCAAACAAAGCTTCAGCAGAAAACAAATAACATGAATCAAATTATTACCATTCAAAGCTGAAACTAATTGACGACATATATTGAATCGACTACGCGAATTACAACACACACAATCAATAGCTAATGATCAGAATCGAACAGTATTGAACAGGGGGTTCAGATTGCACTGTCAAAACAAGAAATGGCCCTGGGAACTAATTAATCGATCGAAATTTATTTCAATCAATTACACTGTCAAACACATACACTCATCAATGAATAGCAAAAGAGATTCAACCAAATGAAAGGTCCGGGCAAGATGGACAGAACAGTCGACACAAAAATTCAAAACAAATCAACTAAGCATTTGGACATATGAACAGACATTTAACTATAACAAAACAAAAAAATGAACTGACAAGGAAAAGAAAAACAGAAATACCTTAAAGGTTTGAAAAAAAATCAGAAGACCCTGTCTCGGATTTTGAATCAAAACTTCTTTTGGGGTTGAACAGACTATAATCGAAGTGTTCTCAACTGAGAACACTTCGATTAAGGTCCATTAGACCCTAATCTTCTCGTTCAAACGGACAAAAACTCGGACTCAGGACTTCTAGGATTCCTAGGGCGGATTTGGGAATCAGGTTTTCCTGGTTGGATTCGGACCAAACCAAGCCTGGTTTGGTCATGAGGGAGGTCAGGGGAGTACCTAGCATGGATTTGGGGGGGTTTGGTGTAGGCCGAGGTTTGGTTCGAATCTTCAAATGAAGATTCGAGAATCTAGGGAGTGATTCGAACTAAACGGTTGGTGGATTTGGATTCAGGGTGGTTGAGTGGTCTTAGGGTGTTAAAATGGTGGCCGGCGGTGTTGATGTTGCCGGGTTTCAAACGGGAGGGGACTAAGGCGGCTAGGGTTTCATGAGGTTTGGGTCTGGTGAGGGAGACGAAGATGAGGGAGAGGTCTGGCTTGGGGGTGCAGGGTTAGAGATGAGGGGTTATATACGGGGGGTGTGTTTTGATCCTGGCCATTGGATCAGTCAAGATCAACGGCCAAGATCCAAGAGCTAATCAAACGGTGTCGTTTGGTTTAGTGTTGGGGTCGGGGTTGGTCCGGGTAACAGGTAGGGTATGGGGTTATGGGTGAGTGATCTGGACTGTCAATCTAGTGATATCAACGGTCCAAATTGAGGGTGACACAACGACGTCGTTTGGACGGTCGTGTGGCCAGCCTAATTGGACCGGGTAAAAGGGTATTCAGACTGGGTTATTTTGGTTTGGGCATGTTCTTATTTAGTTCAAACTGGCCCAATCCTAAAACCCCTTTCTTTTTTCTTCTTTAATTTCTAAAAATCCCACCTAAATTGTAAAACCAAACTATACAAATATTAAACGCATTAATATTTAAATAGGTAAAATCATACCACGACAACAAAACACAAGATGAAAAACATACATTTTGCGATTTTTCTTTAAAAACTAAACCATGATTTAATTAATTCCTAAATGTATAATTAAATCCTAAATAAGTATGTTATATATTTATTTTATATTTTGCGATTAACTACAAAAAGGTAAACATTTACGGACAAAAATGATTACCAAAAATGTCACACAAATTCTCAAAATTGTACCCGAAGGTAACTTGTTTTATTTTTTGATTTCTTTTTGGAGTGATTTCCGTGAAGCAAAAATCACGTGCTCACAGCTGCCACTCTTTGTCCGAAAACACAAAGAGTTTTCGTGCAAAGATAAAGTGAGCGGATATGAGCGATTTTGCCCATTGGAATACTCCGTGTGAAGCACATTTTGAAAGATTTGACCGAATCTTTGCTTCAAAGATTTCGTACATATCCTGGGCCAAACAAGAATCAGGTCAATGTAGTTCGGGAAACTTTGGTAGCTGGGACTACCATGAGATTGCAATGCTTGCTGTTACTGCTGTTGTTATTGCCGCTACTGCTTACCGACCTCCTTATTACAACCAAAGGAAATTGAAACTGAACTAACTATTTATGCCTGTCAACCGCTAGTTACAAGATTCCTATCTATAATTCTTTTACAACTTGATCTTGGGTCTTAGCTGATTCTGCTAGTATACTTCGATCCGAATCTTGATGCTTGCAAGTTGTAGGCCTATTTATTTCTGCGATATTGAGTGAGACGGGATTGGCGGAGCTCGGGACCTTGATCAAATTTTGGAGCGATCCGCCCTTTGTTTGTTCCAATATCTCGGAACATCTTCTTTTTGTCCTTTTCTTCTTTTCTTTATTCTGGATTGAGACTCATCCCGTAGTTCGTCTGGATCCATGTGCCTCGAGGTCAGACCTGCTGAGACAAACAAAACAAACGAACGAAATTTTTCTGCCCCAGTTTCACTAGGAAAATTTCGTGAATTAATCGCCATAAAAACTTACAGAATTGATGAGGGGATTGGAAAACTCTAGTCTACAAAACGCAACTCAGAGATTGGAGCCCTAATGTCGCCATAAGGTAAAAACGCTCAGTTCAGGGATTGGAGCCCTAATGCTGGCTGAATGGAAAAGTGTTCAACTCAGGGATTGGAGCCCTGATGTCGGCTAACAGAAAATAAACGCTCAGTTAAGGGATTTGAGCCCTAATGCTGGCTAAACAGAAAATAAACGCTCAGTTCAGGGGTTGGAACCCTAATGCTGGCTAACAGAAAAAATGCTCAGTTCAGGGGTTGGAGCCCTAATGCTGGCTAACAGAAAAAATGCTCAGTTCAGGGATTGGAGCCCTAATGCTGGCTAACAGAAAAAATGCTCACTTCAGGGGTTGGAGCCTTAATGTTGGCTAACAGAAAAAATACTCAGTTCAGGGGTTGGAGCCCTAATGCTGGCTAACAGAAAAATGGTCAGTTCAAGGGTTGGAGCCCTAATATAGGCTAACAGGAAAAATGCTCAGTTCAGGGGTTGGAACCCTAATGCTGGCTAACAGAAAAAATGCTCAGTTCAGGGGTTGGAGACCTAATGCTGGCTAACAGAAAAAATGCTCAGTTCAGGGATTGGAGCCCTAATGCTGGCTAACAGAAAAAATGCTCACTTCAGGGGTTGGAGCCTTAATGTTGGCTAACAGAAAAAATGCTCAGTTCAGGGGTTGGAGCCCTAATGCTGGCTAACAGAAAAATGGTCAGTTCAGGGGTTGGAGCCCTAATGCTGGCTAACAGAAAAATGCTCAGTTAAGGGGTTGGAGCCCTAATATAGGCTAACAGGAAAAATGCTAAGTTCAGGGGTTGGAACCCTAATGCTGGCTAACAGGAAAAATGCTCAGTTCAGGGGTTGGAACCCTAATGCTGGCTAACAGAAAAAATGCTCAGTTCAGGGGTTGGAGCCCTAATGCTGGCTAACAGAAAAAATGCTCAGTTCAGGGGTTGGAGCCCTAATGCTGGCTAACAGAAAAAATGCTCAGTTCAGGGGTTGGAGCCCTAATGCTGGCTAACAGAAAAAAATTTCAGTTCAGGGATTAGAGCCCTAATGCTGGCTAACAGAAAAAATGCTTAGTTCAGGGGTAGGAGCCCTAATGCTGGCTAACAGAAAAATGCTCAGTTCAGGGGTTGGATCCCTAATGCTGGCTAACAGAAAAATGCTCGGGAATTCTAACTGACCCTTTTTTTTCCTTACTTCCTTTTTCGTTTTTTTTATTATATTTTGTTTAGTAAAATGCAGGAGATAACTTTGGGGAAACTTCCCTTTTGGGTCGATTCCTTATTGCAACGCCGTTTCTTGCACTTGTGCTTTTCTTTTCTTTTTGGGCAGCACCTGCTTTTGGATGGTTGCCCTGGATCACACCTGTTTCAATCTTCCAAACAAAAGAACAATCGTCAGTTTGAAAATGGTGGTTGGTTCGGTGACCTTGATTGTTCCAATTGCTTTGTTGCATCCTTGTTCCTATTGAGAAACTCCACCATTGATTGGATTCACAGGCGAGATCCCTTTAAGCTGTTTAAACTCGCGTTACCGAATTCTGTGATGATTTGCCCGTGTAAGGCTTTGGTTCTTTCATACCATTCTTCTTGGGGATTTTTACCGAGGAAGACTTAGTGGGGATTTTTACTGGGGAGACTTTGTGGGGATTTTTATTGGGGAGACTCTATGGGGATTTGTACAAGGCAGACTCGTTGGGGATTTGCTGGGGCAGACTCTTTGGGGGATTTTTACAAAGTGAGGCTCTGTGGGGACTTGTACAAAGGGAGGCTCTATGGGGATTTGTACAAAGGGAGACCCTGTGGGGATTTGTCATTTTTTTTATTATGTGTGTGTGGCTTTTCTTCGAATGCAGCCAACATCATGATCCATCGGGATTGGACAAACGTACCACTGAAGCGGGGTATTTACTTCTTACGAAACGGAGCTCCGTGAAACCGGTCCTGCCACCTATTCTTTCCAGTATATTTGGAACTTGGGGTTAAAAATGAAAGGGATTCAAAGAAAAGCAAAACAAAGAACGGAGAAAGCAAATTTTTAGAAGAGAAGTGTCTCTTTCAGGACAAGAAAGACTTATCTGAGGAAAAACATGCTGACTTTAAATTGACATGACATGCTCTTTGGACTAGATGCCCGACCTTCATGAACTTGCATTTCCTCATGAACCAGAAACGGATCTATGTTTCCAAACCGGTGGAACCTTGCCAAGACTTTATGATGTGGAATCACATTTTTGGCCGACAACGACTTTTGTGAGTTTTCGCTAGTCGACCTCTCTCATTTCTCTTCTTGTTGTCGCTTGATAGCACTCTTTGCGAGTTTTCACTAAACAAACTCTCTCATTTTCGATTTCTCTGCTCCCGTCGCCTCACGGTGCCCGAAGGTTTTCACCGACAAGACTCTCTCATTTTATTTCTCTCAATTTGAATGTGCCAACCTTCAATCATGATGTCTCTCGGCTTTCCTTGCCTTTGGCGATTGATCCGAAGGACTTGTGCTTGGTAAAAGAATGGTAGATGAAACTGCAAATTCTTAGCCGATTGGTGTGCCCCAGTTTCAATTTCAGGGTAAATGGCATTTTATTGTTGGTGTGACTGAACCCCAGAGAGAGGCTGCCTACGTATCCTTTCGGAATCAAGTCAGACGTAGTTCAGGGTCAATCAATGTTTTTTTCGATTTTTTTTCGATAGGTAGCCAAAGAAATGTAACCGGCTCAAAAGGCTTGTAGAGAGAGTTGATAGTGTTTGGGGTAGTGGAAATAAAACCTTCATCATCTCAAATGTGTCGGGACCACAGAAGTAAAAACTCAGACATAGTACCTTTTGACTGCATCCGCATTCACTGCTGTTTCAGGATCATTTCCTTCAATATCACCTAGATACAATGGTCCTATCAGCAATATCTTCTTGATGATGTATGGGCCTTTCCAATTAGGAGCAAATTTTCCTTTCGCTTCCTGGTGATGTGGCAGAATGTGCATCAATACCAGTTGACCCACTTCGAAATTCCTGGGTCGGACTTTCTTGTTGTAAGCACGGGCCATTCTTCGTTGGTACAACTGCCCGTGACAAACCGCAGCCATTCGTTTCTCGTCAATCAAAGTCAACTGCTCCAATCGAGTCTTAACCCACTCGCTATCTTCAATTTCTGCTTCGACAATGGTTCAAAGCGAAGGAATTTCTACCTCTGCTGGTATCACAGCCTCCGTCCCATAAACCAACAGATAAGGGGTTGCTCCTACTGATGTGCGTACCGTAGTGCGATATCCCAACAACGCAAAGGGTAACTGTTCATGCCACTGTCGGGAACTCTGGATCGTCTTCCTCAAAATCTTCTTGATGTTCTTGTTTGCTGCTTCCACAGCGCCATTGGCCTTGGGCCGATAAGGAGTGGAATTCCTATGCGTTATTTTGAACTGTTCGCATACATCCCCCATCAAGTGACTATTCAGGTTTGCCGCGTTATCTGTGATGATAGTTGCAGGAATACCAAAACGACAAATAAGATTTGTATGCACAAAATCCACTACAGCCTTTTTAGTAACCGACTTGAGAGTGACAGCCTCTACCCATTTCGTGAAGTAGTCGATAGCAACCAATATAAATCTGTGTCCATTTGAGGCCTTCGGCTCGATCGAACCAATGACGTCCATGCCCCAGGCAACAAATGGCCAAGGTGCAGACATGGGATGCAATTCCGTGGGAGGTGCATGAATCAAATCACCGTGCACTTGACACTGATGACACTTTCGAACGAAGCTAAAACAGTCCTTTTCCATGGTCATCCAGTAATAACCTGCTCGAAGGATTTTCTTTGCCAAAACATACCCGTTCATGTAGGGCCCGCACACTCCTGCGTGTACTTCGTGCATGATCCTTCCCGCCTCCTCGGCGTCAACACATCTTAGCAGATTGAGGTCCGGGGTCCTCTTATACAATAACTCGCCGCTCAAAAAGAAACCACTTGCATGCCGCCTAATGGTTATCTTTTGATCTCCAGTAGCATGTTCGGGGTATTCTTGTGTCTTCAAGAACCTCTTGATATCATGGTACCATGGCTGTGTACACGATCCTGCCTCGATTACGTTACAGTAACCGTGTCTTTTCCTGATTTAGACTTCCAAGGGATCGACGTGGGCGTTGCCTGGGTAGGGTAACATTGAAGCTAAGGTAGCAAGTGCATCCTCTAGTTCATTGTGACACCGCGGGATATACCTGAACTCTATTGATTTAAAATGCTTGCCGAGGTCCTCCACGTGCTGTCGGTAAGGAATAAGCTTGATATCCCGAGTTTCCCATTCACCTTGGGCTTGCCGGATAATCAGGTCAGAATCTCCCATAATCAATAAATCTTCACATCCTGATCGATCGCCATATGCATGCCCATGATGCAGGCTTCATACTCAGTTGTATTGTTCGTGCAAAAGAAACGCATTCTAGCTGTAGCAGGACAGTGCTGACCAGAGGGTGAGATCAAAATTGCCCTGATTCTTACACCTTTGGCGTTTACGGCCCCATCAAAGAACATCTTCCAAACATGAGCGTTTTTTGAGACTACTTCTACGGTGTTTATTTCTTCATTCGGAAAATAAGTACTCAACGATTGGTATTCCTCATCAACAGGGTTTTCGGCTAAATGATCTGCTAACGCCTGGGCTTTCATTGTCGTGCGGGTGACATAGACTATGTCAAATTCGGTAAGCAAGATTTGCCACTTGGCCAGTCTTCCCGTAGGCATTGGCTTTTGAAATATGTACTTCAAAGGATCCAACCTGCTTATGAGGTAAGTAGTGTGAGCCTGGAGATAATGTCTCAATTTTTGAGCAACCCACGTCAAAGCACAACACGTTCTTTCTAGCAGAGTGTACTTGGCCTCGTAGTTGGTGGATTTCTTGCTCAAGTAGTAGATCGCTTGCTCCTTCTTTCCGGTTATTTCATGTTGCACGAGGATGCAACCGAAAGAATTTTCCAAGACTGTCATATAAAAGAACAAGGGTCTCTCTGGCTCTGGCGAGACCAAAACTAGGGGATTTGAAAGATATTCTTTGATTTCGTCAAAAGCTTCTTGACACTCAGCCGTCCATTTGATCGCTGCATCCTTCCTTAATAGCTTAAATATGGGCTCACACGTGCTAGTCAGCTGGGCAATGAATCGACTGATATAGTTTAACCTGCCCAACAGACTCATCACGTCTTTCTTCGTTCTTGGGGGAGGTAGATCTCTGATAGATTTTATCTTTGTTGGATCTAATTCGATACCTCTCCTGCTTACTATGAAACCCAAAGGCTTGCCTTATGGGACACCGAAAACGCATTTGGCTGGGTTCAGCTTCAAGTCGTACTTCCTCAGTCTCTCGAAGAATTTCCTCAAGTCTTGGATATAATTGTCCTGCGTCTTGGACTTGACTATCACGTCGTCCACATACACCTCTATTTCTTGATGCATCATGTCATAAAAAATGGCAGTTATGGCCCTCATGTAAGTTGCCCCAGCATTCTTCAGACCGAATGGCATAACTCGATAGCAGTAAGTGCCCCAAGGTGTAGTGAAAGCAGTCTTCTCGGCGTCTTCTTCATCCATCAACACGTGATGATACCTTGCGTAACAATCTACGAAAGACTGGATCTCATATTTGGCGCAATTGTCAACAAGGATGTGGATGTTGGGAAATGGGAAATTGTCTTTGGGACTCGCTCTGTTCAAATCTCGATAGTCCACACATACCCGAGTCTTCCCATCTTTTTTCGGCACTGGAACTACATTCGCCAGCCACGTGGTGTACTGGACTACCCGAATTACTCCTGTTTTTAGCTGCTTGGTGATCTCTTCTTAATTTTGTCACTGAAATCAGTTTTGAACTTTCTTTGCTTTTATTGAACTGGAGGACAATCAGGGTGAATTAGCAATTTATACACCACTAGATCAACACCTAATCCTGGCATGTCATCGTATGACCAAGCAAACACATCTTTAAATTCGAAAAGGAGTTGAATTATCACATCTCGCGTTTTCTCGTCCGTGTGAATGCTTATTTTGGTCTCTCGGATTTCTTCAGGAGTTCCCAAATTAACCGGTTCAGTGTCATTCAGATTCAGCTTAAGTTTATTCTCAAAGTGTTCCAATTCTCGATTTATCTCCCTAAAAGCCTCTTCTTCGTCATATTCTGATTCTTGGTTCATTATTTCACAATTAAACAGCTCGTTGTGAAGTGGGCGTGAAGTCCGCAAGCATGTCATATTATTTAAAGCTGCATTATTATAACTGAAAGAAAAGATAAAGGAAAAATAACAAAAAATCAGAACAAAGGGAAAAATGAGAAAACAATGATTCTTATTTCTTGGAATTTGGAAGATAACAATGTTTATGTTTCAGGAATTCAAAACAACAATTGAAGGGAAAAAACATCCAAGTTATATCCTGGGGATAACTCGTGATGCAGGAAAGGTGGCAAGACAGGTCTACCCGGACTCCTGTCTAGTTGGGAATGGCGTGGCCTCCCAGTTTCGAAGCTTGGCGTTTAGCCCCACATAGAGCATCTCAGCGGTGCTGGTGCCTTCTCCCGGTTGAACCATGTGAGCTTCGTAGAGCATTCCTCTCATTGCCCCACATATCTCCTCGATCTTTTCGGCCGTGAAAACCTTATCGTCTTCTTCTTCGATGTATTTCGGTCTGACGAAAGTTTCGTATAGATTTGGCAATGGCCGAAGCAGTTTCCAACCCTCATTTTTCCTCTTCTTTGCCCACTCTTCATCTTTTGGAGTGGGTTGAAAACCTATCCCAAAAAGTTTCTTGGTGGAAGGCAAGGTGATGGGTTCCGTTATTCTTTAGCCACCATGATTGAGGCGTTGGACAAGAAAGGTTGGGGGCAAGGTCTTCCTTCTTCATACTGCTCTGCTAGCACAACTTCGAAAGTCTGATAAACCGTGTGCTCGCTCCCTTACCTTGATTCCAGATATGGGATGGATGGGTCCTGATAAATAGACTGTTCGTCTTCTCCGTGGACCACAATTTCCCGATCTTCGTATTCAAACTTCACTATTTGGTGAAGAGTGGAAGGTACAGCCCCTTCCGCATGAATCCAAAGTCTGCCGAGGAGAAATTTGTAAGACGTATCCATGTCAAGCACCTGGAAAGTTATTTCAAACTCCACTGGTCCTATAGTCAACACCAAGTCTATTTCCCTGAGGGTGTCCCTCTTGATGCCATCAAAATCCCTTACGCAGACTTTATTGGGGCGGATTCTTCCGGTCACAATTTCCATTCTCTGCAGTGTGGAGAGCGGACAAATGTCAACACCTGATCCTCCATCCAACATTACCCGCTTGACGTAGTAGTCTTCGCATTTAACTGTCAGATGTAAGGCTTTGTTGTGAGCTGCTCCCTCTAGAGGTAAGTCGTTCTTGCTGAAAGAAACCTGGTTAACGGCGAAGAACCTCTCCGTCATTCGTTCTAATTGTTCGACTGAGGTTTCAACTGGTATGTATGCTTCGTTCAAGGTCTTGAGCAAGATCTTTTGGTGTTCGGCCGACCTCATCAACAGAGATAGCATGGACACTTGCTCGGGGCACTTGCGTAGTTGATCCACCACTTCGTAGTCTGGCATTTTCATCTTTTGGAAGAAAACTTCCGCTTCTTCAATGCTTACCGGCTTCTTTGGTAGGAAGCGTTTCCGTGCGGCGTTGTTTAACTCTTGAGTGTTCGAATACCTTCCAATGAAAGTATTCTCCGGAAGTTCTCCCGTGACTTCTCTGCCTTTGTACATAACCAACGTTCTTTGATAGTTCCACGGTACAGTGGATGGGTTTGTCATCGCCTTCTGTGGCACGCGTCCGATAACCACTGGCTCATTCAGCCGAGATGGTTGAATCGTCCTCCGGACCACATAGGTCCCTTTTGGTACGTACATTGGTTTTGCCCTTTTGACTTCGAAACTTTGCGGCTTCTCTGCTCGACCTCGTGGAATGTAAAGAACTTCATTCCTCACAGGCACCATCGTCATTGTCTTTTTCTCCACATTCTCTTCAGGCTCGACCTTGACAGTACTAACCTTCTTTTCCCCTTTCTCTAGCTTCGAGGTGGTTTTAGGCTTTTTACCTGCATCGACGATGGCGATTATAGCTTTTAAAGAAGGATCAAATTTTTTGTCCTCGCAAATCATTCCAATCAAAGGCCCGTTATTGTGAGCGGGCAACGGGTTGTTAGTCACATTTGGGACCTCCTCATCCCTTAGTACTATCTTCCCCTGCTCTATTAAATTCTCAACTACCCTTCTCAAAGCCCAGCAGTCATTTGTATCGTGCCCTTCTGCTCCTGAATGATAGGCGCACCTAACACCGACTTTGTAAGTAGGTGATGCCGGATTGTGCCTTGTCTGAAGGAATGGCTGCAGGAAACCCATCTGGACTAGCTTTGGGAACAAGGTAGAATACGGTTCACCGATGGGTGTGAAAGTCCGTCTTCTAGGTGGTTCCTGAGGGCGGAAGTTATTTTGAAGGGGCTGTGGATTATAGTGGTTGCGGTAGGGAGGCTGATTTCTGGGAGGTGGAGCTTGGCCTCGATTGGCTTGCTGTGGCGGATGGACATGGGGCTGGGTATTCATGACCATGTAGGGTTGAGGAGCGTATGTCACATTTTGGTGGGGGTAGTAATGTTGTGGGGTTCTTTCTGGAAAACGGGGCCTGGGATTATGATATTCCCTCGCTTCTGAGACTGCCATGGATGTTTCTTCCTTTTTCTTTCCTCTTGCCATCCCTCCGGATCCGCTTTGGACGGCTTGGTAGGTTGCCCTTATGGCTGCTTGACTTAAGATTCTACCCGTTTTCAAACCGTTCTCCACCATCTCCCCGATCTTGATTGCTTCCGCAAAAGGCTTTCCCATGGCTGACATCATATTCTGGAAATAGTCTGATTCTTGATCCTGGAGAAAAGTAGTGACCATTTCTATCTCGTCCATGGGCGGTTTTACCCTCGATGCCCACTCGCGCCACTTAATAGCATATTCTCTGAAGCTTTCTGAAGGTTTCTTCTTCATGTTTGACATAGAATTTCAGTCTGGTGCAATGTCAATGTTGTACTGGAATTGTCTCACAAAATCTCTGGCGAGATCATCCCATATATGCCATCGAGATATGTCTTGGTCCATATACCACTCTGAGGCTATTCATATCAGACGTTCCCCGAAGTATGCCATTAATAATTCTTCTTTGCCGCTGGCTCCCCGCAACTGGTTGCAATATTTCTTGAGATGAGCAATGGGGTCGCCGTGCCCATCATACTTCTCAAATTTTGGGGTTTTGAAACCCACGGGTAGGTGCACGTGAGGGAACATGCATAGATCGGTATAGGAGACGCTCTTCTGTAAGCTCAAACCTTGCATGTTTTTCAAACTCTACTCAAGGCTCCTCATTCTTTTTGCCATCTCATCTTGTTCAGCAGTTTTGGGGTTTTGATCCTGCCCAGGTGCAAACTCGTATTCAGGCTGTTGAGGATGAGTGCTGGTGGTGAACCGAGTTGGCTCCAGTGAGAAGGATGGTGCTTGGAATGTGAATGAGGATGAGTCGAAATTTGGCTTGTGTGTAGCAGGTTGTGCCACGATTGGACAGGGAGGTGCAGTGAATATGTTCGTAGCTACATCTGTTGTTGACATCCGGGGATAAGAATCAGAAGGCGATCCAGCAAAGAGGGCTGAAATGGCAGTGTACCCGAATGGGGTAGCTGGATAGCTTATGGGGACGTTGGAAGTCCCACTTGTCCTGGAGAACAACTCAGGGAACCTAGGGATTACGCTCGATGGCTCTTTTCCGTTATTCCATTCATCCAAAATTTCCAACATGCGGAGCCGCAAGATTCTGTTTTCCTCAACAGTTGCTGACTCGGGTGTCAGGACGGTCGAGATTGAACTCTCTTCGGAAACAGGAACTGTCGGCAAAGGAATTTCTGAAGACATTTCTATGCTTCCCTTTGATCTCGTGAAGTAAGTGTAAATACCCCCTCTCGACTTAACAACGGGTAACTGAACACTCCCTTTCGACTCGTGAAGTATGAATGTGAGGCCAGACCTCCACCAAACCAACCACCTTTTCTAAAAACCTGGAAAGACTCAACGGCAAACGAACGGTTAGTTCGAAACAAATAATAGATATGTAATCTCACGTTGGGGCATGATGTACCTATACAGTTAAGTGAATCTCTACATGTTTGCAACGAAGGCATGCGTCATTCCGGCTTCTCTTTTAGGCTTCCCTTTATTCATCGTTTTTCTTTCCTTCTTTTTTTTCTCTTTTTTTATCATTGTTTTCAATATTTGCAGTTCAAAATGTGACCGGATCCGATGAGGATTGCCTACATATCACGATGCCGCGTGAATTAGATCATTACGTAGTTCAAAACAGATGAGTGTAAAAGAAGCACACATTTTATTACTGAACAATCTATTACAAACTAACATTCTTGACAAAAGGAAAATAACAAGCCTTGAAAAAAAAAGTACAGACTCAACAGACTAATACACCTTGAGGCAAAAGACGGACAGACTCGAACTATGAATACATTAAGGTTTCGAGAATTGGCGCCCGCGGGGCATCGTTTGGCCTCGCCGCGGTCCTAGTTGTGAGATCCCTTTCAAGTTGTTCCAGCTCATGCATGATCTGCTTGACATAAACCATCACTGCCGAGAGAACGGTAATGTTGGTCATGTTTTCACACCGTAGACACCGTCTGATGATGGCATGGGCAATGGTCCTGATCTTATCCCTGGTTTGCCTCTTTTCTTTGAGTAAGTGCTCTATTTGATCATTACGGGCTGTCATAACCCGAGAATCCTGGAGGCATTGATTTTGACATTGCTGAATTTCTACTTCCATCTGGGCTAAGAGCTTGCGGCAATGTTTGTTTTCAACTCCCAGGGTTCGGATTTGCTCAAACACTCTGTCCACCTTCTCCTTTAGATTGGCAATGGTTCGCTCGTGATCCCTTTCCAACTGCCGCAGGTGCCAGTTACGTTTTTCTGTCCTTTTTGCCCAGTGTGCTTCGAGCCCTGCTATGGTATTTTCTGACTCACTCCGGCACTCCCCAATTTCCATCCTTAAAGCTTTTATCAATCGTTTATCCGACCGGCTCCTTGGCTGGTTATCAGCATCTATCCTCATCTATTTGATCTGGGCCCTGAGCATCTCGTTTTCCTGAGTCAACCTGTTCTTTTCTCCTAGATCGGTAGCAACTTGTACGTTGTGCTCATATTTCAGACCTTTCACTTGTTGCTTCAACTTGTTGATTTCGGTACGATAGACTCTTTCTTTTGCCAACCAATCCCACTGCTTTTGCGATGACTCGGCGAAATTCAGGATGTGGGGTGTTTTAGCCAGCCTTTCGTGTTCGAGTTCTCTTCTATACCATGCAAGGTAACCTGGTGCCATTTCACTTTTGGCCCGATCCTGCACACAAATATCTGCTTTCAATTATTGACATTCATTGCAGATCTAGCGGATTTTTGCTTCAGGAAATTGTCCGTCAGGGCTTATCTCAATTGTTTGAGCACTAAGATCTTCCTCGTATGGTACTATCTGGTATCTTCCGAGTTGTCTCAAGACTCAGCAGGGCGCGTAAGGTTGAATGCTCTTAAGTCCATCAGTAGGAAATGAGTTCTAGTTGTTGTCATATACATGACCTCATCAATAGGCAACCATCCCAGTGTCCACTATATTTGGCTGGCAGTGAGAGCTTGAAAGAATGAAGTCCATGCCATAACTCCTTTGGGCAGACTGATCTCTTTGGTTCTTGTGTAAAACTCTTCTATCCAAGTTTTCTCCGAGGAACCATGGCTCAAAAGCTCGGAACCATGGCAGAGATGTTCGGTCATCCATATTTGTAGCAGCAAGTTACAACCTTCGAAGAAATTCCCCCCGGCTTTGCAGGCTATGAGAGCTCGAACGATATCGGATACCACCATAGGCGCGAGAGTACTGTCATTTTGAGTGAGTAAAGTACTGACGACCCCGGATATTTTCAGATCAATATTCCCATCTTTCCTCGGAAATACCAGAAGGCCCAAAAATGTTATCATGAAAGCCACCCGTCTGTGCTTATCCTACTTATGACGACTACCTTTGCTGCATAGCTTGTTAATCGGATTGTTGAATCCTCCTACATGACCATACCTGTCGTATATGAAGCATGGATTACAAAAACCGGCAGCCAAATCTAGGTTGTGGACCGTCCTGGGTATTTTTAGTGAGTCTAGAAATCGATGCATCGTGACAGCTCTTGGGGCGACCAGGTATCTTTGCCTTAATGGAAGTTCAGCATTTCCGATGTACCCAGCCATTTCCTCCAGAGTCGGGGTGAGTTCAAAATCGGAGAAGTGGAAAACATTGTGTGCTGGGTCCCAGTAGGTGACCAAAGCTCTTATGATATCTCCCCGAGGCTGGATTTCCAATAAACCCGTGAGACCTTTCAGATATTTCTTGACCTCATCTTGCCCTTCAGCACCTAGATCATTCCACCATAGCCGTAACTTGACAGGGATTTTAGTCATTATCGAAAAGTGTTCATTTTGCATTGTGCTCATCCTGCACATTTATTAAGGTGACTTTAACAAAAATGATTTGACTCAAAAAATATTTTGACTATATTTTTTTTCTTAAAAAAAAAGAAGATCAGATTTTCGAACACGGCCTTTCAGCACTTTGGGGATGAAGATTTTAAGGCTGTGAGGGTCAACCGATCAAAACTCTAAAAGACGACCGAAAGTGGCCGTTTACGCAAAATCAGCCTTCCGCCGTCCCTTGCGGGAACATTTGGCTATTTTTGACAAAAACAATCACTTGATTTATTTATAACTCTTTTAGTAGTAATGAAAACAACATGGGGAACATGGCCTCACAGAGCCTCGGGGACGAGGATTCTAAGGCCGTTGGGCAAGTTGGTCAGAAAAATAAAGATGACCAATAATGGTCGTTTGTGCAAAGTCAGCCTTCCGGCATCCCTTTGGGGAACATTCGGCTATCCTTGACAAAACGGCATCTCCCGACTCATTCATGAAGAAATTAAAATTCTAACATTTTGGCTATTTTGAAAAGGGGAGGTTGGACCCGATAAGGGTTGCCTACGTATCTCGCACCCTGTTTGAATCAAACCGGCGTAGTTCGGGCAACGAACTAAATCCCCTTTTTTGAATAAAATCTTTCAAAGAAAAAGAGGAACAACTATTTTATATATATATTTTTTATTTTATTTTTTTAAGGAAATATTTATGAATTTTAAACTTCTGTTCACTTTTTTTTTTGAAATTTCGAAAATCTTTTAAAGAGATACTACAAATGAAACAATATATTTTTTTTGAATTTTGAATTTTCCCTTCTTTTTTTTACTTTTAAATAAATACCCCCTTTTTTGATTTTGAAAGTGATTAAAAGGAAAAAAAATTTATATGTTTTTTTTAATAAATCAAACTAAAAGACAAACTTTGTTTTCATCATTTTTTTTTAGAAAATTTTGGCGAGGTTTTGACAATACTTCGACATTGGTTTTATTTTTTCCAAAATAAGTAATTATCTCCCTACACTGTTATATTTTTTAAGAGTTTTTTTTAGAAGTCGGTCAGCATGCAGAACTGAAGCAAATAAATGCGCAAAACAAACGGGATGTAGCAGGATGGTCTTTTCATTTCAGGTTGCCTGTCCTAGACGGACCCAACCCCTGTGTTGAGTCCCCTATGTCAAATGCAACATGATGCAAATAAGAGTTCCTACTAGGGATCCGGCATGATGTTTTGTTATACTAGGTTTATAACCTGGGTTTATGTTCTAGACTGTGTACCCGAGCGGACAACTCGAGTCGAGGAGGGGGCTACGTACCGGGGACCCGCGAGATCGTCCGGCTTTGTAACTTGTCCGACCTCTTTCTTATTTCAGGTATTGACACTAACAGAATAGGGAGTCTCGACCAGCAAGCTTCTCCCCGGAGGTAAGAAGAGAAGGGTTTCGGCACAGTTTATATACAGTTCAGATAATATCAAAGCGGTAAAAGACAAAATTTAGCACGTTATGCCAAAACATGAAATAAAGATCAGATAATAAAGCCAAATATAACAATTATTCTAAGCTTGAATTCTTGAACCCTGAACTAGAGGTTCTGGGTTGAAATCCCCAGCAGAGTCGCCAGAGCTGTCACACCTCCTTTTTGCGCGCCCGCCCCGAAGGGTTAAATGCACGAGGGATTTTTTCCAATTTAAGTGAAAATATTCGAAATGGGATTATTTATTTAATTCAGAGTCGCCACTTGGGAAAGGTTTGGCTTTTGGTGTCCCAAGTCACCGGTTTATCTTGAATCCCAAATCGAGGAAATTTTCGACTTTCCAAATGAAGTCTGCGAACCAGAAATTCTAAGTAAGGAATTCTGTTGACCCGAGGGAAGGTGTTAGGCACCCTCGAATCCCGTGGTTCTAGCACGGTCGCTTAAATTGTTATAATGGCTAAATATCTGATTTAAATACATGTTGTGACTTATGTGCTTTTATTAAGTTTAAACCGCTTTTATTATTATCATTTATTTTTATAGAATTGCAACGTCGTGAAAATGCATCTCGAACCACGTCACAATCAATGCACCCGTAGTTGTTAACACATTTCGACTCCGTTGAGATTTGAATTTGGGTCACATAAATGCGCACCCGAATTTAAGAATGTAATTTAATTAAGTCGCGCCTAAAGAGTCTAACGCGTTATTACCTTTGGGGAAGGCAGTGAAATTCACTAAACAGTCCATCCCAAATTCTAAGTATTTATTATGATCAATTATTGAGGGCCCCGCAATTTGCATTTTGTTATTTGGCGAGGCTCGTCTCATTATTTTTGAAAGGATAAACCTACAATGACTACTCTTTATTATGCTCGTCTATAGGAAATGGAAGAAAGAAAATACATACTAATTGAATTGCATGCTTGGCCAATTCCGGATTCTTGTTAATTACCTGATTAATTGTTTATGAGGCGGGAATTGTTTCGTGCCTTATTCCATGGGTGAACATGCTTTTAATTTGGTAAAGGAAGTTGCATACAAGATTGATGAGATGCTAATCTCACTCCAAACGCTTCTCAAGTTGAATTTAAACTAACTCATTTAAACAAGATTAATGGAATTACTTATTAGAAGATGCTACTAATGGTATTCGAAACTTGTCCTATAAACTGCCTAAGCGGGATCCAATAAAGTTAAAACTCAAAAGATTAAAACCACATTGCATTTGGCAAGGTTAAAAGCCACCTGCCCTACATATTCAAAACATAATTGGAGAGGAAGTTCAAATCAACAATTACACTAGCTAATTGTACATTCCATGAATTACATAGCTACATCACATATACTGCTAAACAAACCATATATCGCAATTTTACAGCAACTAAGTTTCAATTAAGTATGAGATAACTAAGGTGTTTTCTATTGAGCTACAAACTAAAGAATTACACAATTTTAGCAACATTTATAAAGCTGTAAGTACAGCGACAACTGATTAAACTCCTTTGCGTCTTTCATTTCATGCTTTTACTGTTACATCAGTATGAGATTCAAATGTGTACCTGGAAATTGGACAACAAGAAGGAAAAGAGGAGTGATCAGTGCAGCAGCAGTGATAAATAACAAACAGCCCCAGCAACACAACAGTTTCGGCAACCAGATGCACCAGGAACAACTCAAACGAAGCCCGAAATGATTTGTGAAACCCAAACATCCACAAACAGCATGCAAAAGACTCAAAATGGACTTGAGCTCAAATCAAAGTTGGACCAGTAGATTGCATAAGAAGTTCCAACAAGTTGGAGTCAAACCAGAAGATCAATATCTACTACTGGGGCTTTGAACTAAACCAAAGCTCAATGGAATGATGTTTTATCTACCCCTTTTTGTCAGCTGTTTTCAGAACAAAAGATAGACCTCCAAAAAAAATGCCTCCTGCCCTCTGTTCTCTCTGTGATTTTATACTGCTCAGCAATTCCCAAAAATAAGTTTTTTAGGGGGCTGTTTTTGATGGCTAAAAAAAAACCTCCTTGAACTAATGGAGACCCTTCTGTTTTTATAGTTTCTCTCAGCCCATTCAAAACAGCCTGTTTAAACAAACTGAAACCCCTCCCATGTTCTCCTGCTGTTTTTTCCACTCAATAGATTAAAATAAAGCCCCCCTCCCATGAGATTCCCCCTGACAGCCCTATCTTTAAATATTAAAAGTGGTTTCCCTTTTATTAAGCTAAACAAGAGTATGGGTAGCCTGAATATGCCCTGACAGCACATGCTGTCCAATTTGCTCTAATTCAATAAGGAAACTATAATGCACATGCTGCCCAAGAGTGCACATACCATCAATTCAGACTCAACCCTGAACTGCAGCTATAACCCAATCCTTAAATGTTTCTGATTCAAATACACAAACTATAAGTAGCTATACTCAATTCTTAATTGGATTCAAACAAAGCTTCAGCAGAAAACAAATAACATGAATCAAATTATTACCATTCAAAGCTGAAACTAATTGACGACATATATTGAATCGACTACGCGAATTACAACACATACAATCAATAGCTAATGATCAGAATCGAACAGTGTTGAACAGGGGGTTCAGATTGCACTGTCAAAACAAGAAATGGCCCTGGGAACTAATTAATCAATCGAAATTTATTTCAATCGATTACACTGTCAAACACATACACTCATCAATGAATAGCAAAAGAGATTCAACCAAATGAAAGGTCCGGGCAAGATGGACAGAACAGTCGACACAAAAATTCAAAACAAATCAACTAAACATTTGGACATATGAACAGACATTTAACTATAACAAAACAACAAAATGAACTGACAAGGAAAAGAAAAACAGAAATACCTTAAAGGTTTGAAAAAAAATTAGAAGACCCTGTCTCGGATTTCGAATCAAAACTTCTTTTGGGGTTGAACAGACTTTAATCGAAGTGTTCTCAACTGAGAACACTTCGATTAAGGTCTATTAGACCCTAATCTTCTCGTTCAAATGGACAAAAACTCGGACTCAGGACTTCTAGGGTTCCTAGGGCGGATTTGGGATTCAGGTTTTCCTGGTTGGATTCGACCAAACCAAGCCTAGTTTGGTCACGAGGGAGGTCAGGGGAGTACCTGGCATGGATTTGGGGGGGTTTGGTGTAGGTCGAGGTTTGGTTCGAATCTTCAAATGAAGATTCGAGAATCTAGGGATTGATTCGAACTAAACGGTTGGTGGATTTGGATTCAGGGTGGTTGAGTGGTCTTAGGGTGTTAAAATGGTGGTCGGCGGCGTTGATGCCGCCGGGTTTCAAACGGGAGGGGACTAAGGCGGCTAGGGTTTCGTGGGGTTTGGGTCTGGTGAGGGAGATGAAGATGAGGGAGGGGTATGGCTTGAGGGTGCGGGGTGAGAGATGAAGGGTTATATACGGGGGGGGGTGTTTTGATCCTGGCCATTGGATCAGTCAAGATCAACGGCCAAGATCCAAGAGCTAATCAAACGGTGTCGTTTAGTTTAGTGTTGGGGTCGGGGTTGGTCCGGGTAACGGGTCGGGTATGGGGTTATGGGTGAGTGATCTGGACCGTCAATCTAGTGAGATCAACGATCCAAATTAAGGGGGGCACAACAACGTCGTTTGGACGGTCGTGTGGCCAGCCTAATTGGAACGGGTAAAAGGGTATTCGGACTGGGTTATTTTGGTTTAGGCCTGTTCTTATTTAGTTCAAACTGGCCCAATCCGAAAACCCCTTTCTTTTTTCTTATTTAATTTCAAAAAATCCCACCTAAATTGTAAAACAAAACTATACAAATATTAAACAACTATCACACACATTAATATTTAAATAGGTAAAATCACACCACGGCAACAAAACACAAGACGAAAAACATACATTTTGCGATTTTTCTTTAATAACTAAACCATGATTTAATTTATTCCTAAATGTACAATTAAATCATAAATAAGCATGTAATATATTTATTTTATATTTTGCGATTAACTACAAAAAGGTAAACATTTACGAACAAAAATGATTACCAAAAATGTCACGCAAGTTCTCAAAATTGTATCCGAAGGTAACTTGTTTTATTTTTTGATTTCTTTTTGGAGTGATTTCCGTGAAGCAAAAATCACGTGCTCACACTGTCAAGTCAAAATGAGTCATAGTTTTCTTTTAATTAAAATCACCTTAATAAATGTGCAGGATGAGCACAAATCAAAATGAACCTTTCTCAGACCGTGAAGAGATCCCTTTGGAGCTACATATGTGGTGGCATGATTTGGGGGACGACAGCAGGAAAGCTGTGACAAAAGCATTGGGCGATCTTATTGGGCTCTTGAAGGTTAAGCCCAGAAAACACATGATTGAGGCCTTGATACCATTTTGGGACCCAGCACATAATGTGTTCCACTCTGCGAATTTTGAGTTAACTCCTACGCTGGAAAAGATAGCAGGCTATGCCGGGCTCGGAGGGAATCTCATAAGTCAATACCCAGTAGCACAAAGAGCAGTAACCCCTCACAAATTTTTGGACTTGTTAAGCATCAGTCGGGACATCCGAGATGGAAATTTGGCCAAAGGATTTTGTACCTTCTACTTTCTGTACCGACGATATGTGAATCCCCGTGGCTTCGAAACACCAGATACTGGTCTTACTCATGCTGGAAATCAAGACAAGTGGGAAGCTCGGAGAGGATTAGCTTTCATAGTGGTGTTCTTGGGTATTTTGGTCTGCCCGAGAAAAGACGGGAACATAGAGATGGGGCTAGTAGGGATAGCTGACTTTATGATGAAAAAGGCAAATAAGACTATAGTGCCGTTGATCTTGGCAGAAATTTACCGAGCTCTTACTCGTTGTCGAGAAGGAGCAAAGTTCTTTGAAGGGAGCAATATGTTGTTGCAAATATGGATGGAGGAACACCTTTGCCACCATCCTGGATACTTGAATTGCGGTATGACTGGCTTTGAGTGCATTGAAAAACATGAAAAGCGGGTAGAGGGTTATGAGTTCCCAGATGGTACGGAAGCATGGAATGCTCATTTGAGATATTTGCCCACAAATAAGATCGAATGGACATTTGGTTGGCTCTCAGTCGACGAAGTAATATATATGTTAGCTGAGGTGTGTTTTTTGCTGTTGATGGGTCTTCGGAGTATCCAGCCTTATGCTCCGCACAGAGTATTACGCCAGTTAGGCCGATACCAGACCATCCCACACAATGAAGATTTGAGTCAGCAAGTCATTGAGTTAATGCCAAAAGTTGCCTTCCCAGAAGAAAAAGTGCATCGGGTTTGGCATCAATGCAGATTCTTAGGTCCTAACACTCAAGTACGAGACTTATCTAGAGGCGAGGTAGAGCCCAATTATATTGCTTGGTACGGTAAAAGATCCCGAGTTCAACAGGAGCCTTACAGGCCCGCAAAGAGACCCCATGTCCAACAATTCACCGATGGAGCTCAGGTGCAATGGGACTGGCTGACCAAAGAAAACGAGTACAGGGCTACCATAAGCAAGTTGGAAAAGCTAGTCAGAGAACTTCAATTCGAGAATAGCTTGCAAGTGGTGGCGTATGAAGGTGAAAAGAAAAAGCTAGCCAAAGAAAATGAGGCTCTTTAAGCTCAAATTCAGAAAATGAAAGTAGCGGCAAAAAATCCAGCCCGAAGCGACAGAGATGAAAAACACATAGCTAACCTGAGGCAGAAAGTGAGTGACTGTAGTTTCGATTTGAACAAAGAAGAAAGTGAACTAGCCAAGGCTCAACAACAATCGGCTAAAAACACAGATGAATGAGTACGTCTGGTTAAGCAGTTGAGAGAAAGGTACGACGATGAGGTCGCAGGGTTGAAGAAAAGGGTCATCGCCACGGAAAACAAAATGATCAAGCAGGCAAAAGACTTCAAGGTTGAAAGGGAACATTGTTATACGGTATTGGTGCAATTAGAAATAGATTTGTAACAACTTCAGAAACAAAATCATGCGGCTGAGCAGACTTTGGAAGCCAGGGCCTAGCAGATCGGGCGCTTGCTACAACAAAAAGGCGTCATAAGAGAGAAAATTAGAAACATCGCTGACTACATCATTATGAAGTGCCAAATCTGTGAGGATATGACTCGCACTACATTCTTTGCAGTAGTGATGACTTTTGTTAAACAGATAATGAATGAGTTGGACCGACTTCAAATGGATCTTTCACATAGGCCCACGGCGAGACCGAATGATGTCCCGCGGGCACCAGGAGCATTGATGTATTCATGATTTTTCGTTTGAGTCTACATTTCCTTTTCTGTTAGAGTCTTTATGTCATGTTGAGTTTGTATCTTCTTTTTGTTTTCGAGTCTGTATTTTCTTTTGTTGGAGCATGATAATCTATTTTCGAAGTCTTTATTGCATCAAAATCTGTTAGTCTTTTGGAATTTGTTAGTTATAAGTTTTGTAATGGAAGCATTTGTTTTTTTTATGAAAACTGAAAATCCCAAAAATGTTTTATTTCACACTTATCTCCCAGAACTATGCTTGGTCTGATTAATGCGAGGACATGATACGTAGGGAATCTCCATAGGATTCGACCATAACCAAAAGAGAGAAAAAGAAAGAGAAAAAAAAGAGGGGAAAAATAAGAGAGAGGAAGAGAAAGAAAGGAAAATAAGAGAAATAAGAGAATGAAACGATGGCGATGAGAGGATAAAGAAAGAAAAAGAAAGAACAAAGAAGAGCAAAGAAAGAGAAAAGAAAGAAAGTTGAAAATGGCTAAGTTGGGATGACGCAAGCGGCCGAGCAAATGCATGATAGAAACGGTTAACTGCTTAGGTGCATTCATCCCTCAAATGTGCGATTACCAACTTGTTGAAAACCTAACCGCTAACAAGTTTTCTATTGATGCATCCAGTACAGGAAGGTGGTTAGTTGGTTGGCATTCTAGCAACTCACTCATACAACACCCGATCGAAAAACAGGCTGAATATGGCCAATCAGGAACCGGAAACAAGTATTGTCGACCCATAGAAAGAAGTGGAAGAAATGGACGTTAATGCAAAAGGAAATGTATAAGCTAAAGCAACAGATGGCTGAAATGTACCAAGACTGGGCGAAGAGGCATTCACCGCTAGTCTATCCTGCTAACCCCGCTTATATCCCACCATTGGCTAAACCTCAGGAGCATCCCATTGTGAACTCATCTCCAGCCTTTCCCATCTACCAACAATGCCAAGGCACCACTTCCCATACATGACAAGCTCCTCCACCCAAACACGTCCCATACCCTCCTCCACTAGTTAATCCCGTTTTTATGGAACCTCCACCTGCTACCTTACACCGATCTTCCAGTGAACCTTTGTTCCAGATTCACGACAACCAGTATTATCCCCCTGAATATACCTTTAAAGTTCTAGAACCCTATTCTTACACCCCTCATCTTGATCTCACGGTAGAAATCGAGAACCCACCCAAAAGTCCTGAGCATGAGGAGATAATCAGAAAGGTCAAAATTTTAGAACAATCATGCCGAGACATGCGGGGGTTAGGGGGTAAAGTAAGTGTGGCCTATAAAGATTTATGTCTATTCCCAGATGTTCAGTTACCAGCCAGGTTCAAGATGCCTAAGTTTGATCTGTACGACGGGCATGGTGACCCAGTAGCATACTTAAGGGGATTTTGTAGCAAGATGAGAGGAGCAGAAGGAAGAGATGAATTGCTGATGGTATATTTCAGCCAAAGTTTGAGCGGATCAGCGTTAGAATGGTACACTAGACAAGATCATAGCAGGTGGTACACATGGGACGATTTGGCCCAAGCCTTCGCTTGCCATTTTCAGTACAATCTTGAAATTATCCGAGACCGTCTGTCATTAACAGAGATTGAGAAGAAGCCCGGTGAGATTTTTTGAGAATATGGGTTCCGTTGGAGAGAGCAAGCAGCGAGGGTTGACCCTCCGATAAAACAAAGTGAGATGGTTGATTATTTTTTGCAGGCTCTGGAACCCACTTATTTTGGTCACTTGGTGTCAGCAGTGGGCAAATCCTTTAATGAAGTTGTGAAAATGGGAGGCATGGTTGAGGAGGGACTCAAGTCCAACAAGATCATGAGTTATTCAGCAATCAAAGCGACTACCCAGGTTATTCAAAACGATACTGGGGGTGTACTCAGAAAGAAGAAGAAAGAGGATGTTGTGACGATCTAGTCGGCAACTTGGGCCGGATCTAGGAACCTTCCCCGTTACTACAACCAGCCTCAACCCTATCCCCAAACTTACCCCCACACACCATATAGCCCACCACAACAATATTACCCACCGCCAGATCCCCATTTTTCTGTCCATCACGCACAAACCTATACCCAACCCCCCGCTCATGCACAATAGCATGTGCCAGCTCCACCAAATCCCTACCAAGCTCCACAAAATACCCATCCAACCCCAAAAGCCTACAGAAATCCTCTTGGAATAGGTTTTCGGCCCAATCAAGCTTTTAAGAATGAGAGGTTGCAGAAGCAGAAGACTTTCACTCCATTGGGAGAATCATATACCATTATATTCCACAGACTGAGATAGTTGGGTATGTTGAATCCGATCGAGGCCAAATTGCCGAATCCCCTTCCCAGAAATCTTGACAGCCGAGTGAGTTGTGAGTATTATTCAGGGGCTCCGGGACATGACACAGAGAAGTGTTGGAAATTGAAAACAGCTATGCAAGAGCTTGTTGATACTCATCGGATCGAGGTTCAGGCCTCAGAAGCACCGAATATCAACCAGAATTCGCTGCCAGCTCACCATGTGACCCATATGATTGAGTTGGTACACAAGGCAGGGGAACCTAACAAACCCTCGCAGACGGTGATGATGATCCGTTCTAGTGAAACCAGTCCCAAAGAAAAGGTAACTAGTGGGAAATTAGTGGTCCAGTTGAAAGGGGTGACAACAAGCCAGCTGTAGTAGCCGAGAAAGGGTCATCAAGCACTATTGCAGTGAAACCAGAGAAAGCTAAAGTAGTGGTACCAGGAGTCACAAGTAAACCTGTTGTGGTCGTGAAGGGTGCTCGCACAGAGCCTGTTATTATAAAACCAGTAACTTAGCTTCCAGTGATCGACAGCAAGGTGGTCCCATGGAATTATGAACGAGTGACAGTAACTTACAAGGGGAAAGATGTTAAAGAAAAAGTGTGTGAGACCCATGGTTTGACTCAATCGGGGAGATGCTTCGCCCCCGAAGAATTGTGGAAAGCTAAGACGTTAAAAGATAACCCAGTGTTGGTGAAGAAAGTAGTGACCAAGGAAGAAGCAGAGGAGTTCTTCAGAAAGATGAAAGTGCAGGACTATTCCATTGTGGAGCAGTTGAGGAAAACACCGGCTCAGATTTCATTGTTGTCATTATTGATCCATTCCGACGAGCACCGCCGGGCTTTGATGAAGATCTTGAATGAGGCTCACGTTCCTGACAAAATCTCAGTAAACCACTGGGAAAAGATAGCTAACAAGATATTGAGATAAACAGAGTCACTTTTTCTGATAATGAGTTGCCTGTGGAGGGTACTGAGCACAATAGAGCCCTCTATCTGACGGTGAAATGTGAAGATTCCATAGTTACACGGGTACTAGTTGATAATGGGTATAGTGCAAACATTTGTACTCTCTCCACTCTGAACAAGTTGAAAGTGGAAGATGAAAGAATTCACAAGAATAATGTATGCGTTCGGGGATTCGATGGTGGGGGGAAAGATTCAGTTTGGTACATAGTGCTTGAGCTCACCATAGGGCCAGTTGAATTTACTATAGAGTTCTAGGTGCTCGATGTGGATGTTTCGTACAATCTGCTGTTGGGACGACCTTGGATTCATGTTGCCAAAGTAGTCCCGTCTACTCTGCATCAAATGGTCAAATTTGAATGGGATCGATAGGAAATTGTCGTACACGGTGAAGATAATTTGTGTGTTCCTAATGATGCCATTGTTCCTCTCATAGAGGTCGACGACGACAAGGGACCATGGATTTATCAGGTTTTCGACACAGTATCGGTAGAGAAAATTCTTGAAGGAAAGTGCGTTCCAACTCCAAAGATGGCTGCAACATCAGTCATGGTAGCCGTTGAAATGTTGAAAAATGGTTTTATACCGGGTAAGGGTTTGGGTGCAGCTCTACAAAGGTATTGTGTAGCCAGTTTCTCTTCCGAAGAATCTAGATACTTTTGGTCTGGGGTTCAAGCCTACAATTGCAGATGTAAGACGAGCTAGGAAAATGAAACAGAAAGCATGGACATTGCCAAAGCCAATCCCGCGTCTGTCCAGATCATTCGTCAGGCCAGGTATCGGAAAGCCACTGCTGTCAAAGGTTCATGGATCACTGATTGGTGCCGATGGAGACTTGGAGAAGGGGTTAGAAAGGTTATTCACCGAGGTTAACATGGTGGAGGCTGTAGAAGGGTCAAGCAAGGCAGATGTGCAATTCATGGGACCACGTGCAATAGTCAACAACTGGGAATCCACTCCTCTTCCTATCCGGAGGGAGTCTTGGTAGTGGGTTTTGATTTTCTTTTAGTTGTCTGGATTATTCCAGGGTCTGTAATTCAGATATTATGTTCCGTCCAGTTGGATGTGTTGAAACCCTATTATCTTTAAATTCAATGAAATGCAATTGTTCCTTTCCCTTCATTTCTTCTAGTTTTATTTTGTTTTCTTCTTTTGTACACTTCTTTTTATGCTGATATCAATGACATGACATGCATGAGGAATCTTCGGCCCAGTTTTAAAACCCAATCTAGCTCTAAAGTAATAATACAAGAAATTGAGTGTGATGATGAGGCCTATGAATAAATTAGTAAGGAATTAAGTCATTTTGAGGAAAAACCCAAACCTAATTTGAACGATACAGAAGCAGTTAATCTAGGGAACCAAGATAATGTCCGCGAAACTAATATAAGTGTCCATCTGGAACCTCAACTCAGGGAGGAGATAATTAAAGCACTGTTCGAATACAAATATATTTTAGCATGGTCCTACGACGACATGCCAGGTCTAAGTACTGATTTAGTGGTTCACAAATTGCCCACTGACCCGGTATTTCCTACGGTCAAACAGAAGCTGAGGAAGTTCAAAACAGATATGAGTGTAAAGATCAAAGAAGAAGTCACCAAGCAGTTTGATGCAAAAGTCATTCGGGTCACGCGGTATCCCACCTGGTTAGCCAATGTCGTGCCTGTGCCAAAGAAGGATGGCAAGACCAGGGTGTGTGTTGACTATCGAGATCTCAACAAAGCAAGTCCGAAGGATAACTTCCCCCTGCCAAACATCCATATATTGATTGATAATTGTGCCAAATATGAGATTGGTTCTTTTGTGGATTGTTACGCGGGTTATCATCAGATCTTAATAGACGAGGAAGATGCAGAAAAGATGGCATTCATCACGCCGTAGGGAACGTATTGCTATCGGGTCATGCCATTTGGCTTGAAAAATTTTGGGGCAACCTACATGAGGGAAATGACAACAATATTCCATGATATGATACATCGGGAAATCGAGGTATACATGGATAATGTGATCGTGAAGTCTAAAAAGCAGTCTGACTATGTCAGGGATCTGAGTAAGTTCTTACAAAGGCTTTGCAGATACTATCTCAAGCTTAATCCTGCAAAGTGTGCTTTTGGGGTGCCGTCTGGAAAGTTGTTGGGGTTCGTAGTTAGTCGCTGGGGTATTGAACTGGATCCATTGAAAGTCAATGCCATCCAGGAATTGCCACCTCCGAGGAACAAGACCAAGGTGATGAGTTTGTTGGGGAGATTGAATTATATCAGCAGGTTCATCGCTCAGCTCACGACAACTTGTGAGCCTATCTTCAAACTGCTAAAGAAAGACGTTGCGGTCAAGTGGACAGATGAATGTCAGGAGGCATTTGATAAGATAAAAGGGGTATTTGTCAAATCCACCCGTGTTGGTCCCGCTAGAACCAGGACGACCTTTGATTCTATATTTGATGGTTTTGGACAATTCATTCGGCTGTGTATTAGGTCAACATGATATCACTGGCAGGAAGGAGCAGGCCATCTATTATCTCAGCAAGAAATTCACGTCCTACGAGGTTAAGTATACTCACCTTGAAAGAACGTGTTGCGCCCTAACTTGGGTGGCACAGAAGCTGAAACATCATTTGTCATTTTATACTACTTACCTCATATCTCGCTTGGATCCATTGAAGTATATCTTCCAGAAGCCTATGCCCATAGGAAGACTTGCAAAGTAGCAAATCCTGCTCACAGAGTTTGACATTGTCTATGTGACTCGAACTGCAATGAAAGCACAGGCCTTGGCGGACCTTCTGGCCGAGAATCCGGTCAATGATGATTACGAACCTTTGAAAACTTATTTCCCTGACGAAGAGGTGATGCATGTTGATGAGTTGGAACAAGTTGAGAAGCCGGTATGGAAACTTTTCTTTATTGGGGATGCAAACATGAAGGGTGTGGGAATAGGAGCGATACTTATTTCTGAAACAGGGCAGCACTACCCTGTTACGGCTCAGCTTCGTTTTTACTGTACCAACAACATGGCTGAATATGAGGCCTGCATTCTGGGTTTGAGGTTAGCTATGGATAAGGGTGTCCAGGAAGTCTTGGTCTTAGGTGACGCGGACCTCCTGGTGCACCAAATTCAGAGAAAATGGGAAACACACGATTTGAAAATCATACCATACAGACAATGTTTGCATGATCTTTGTCAACGGTTTCAGTCGATAGAATTCAGGCATATTCCAAGGATCCATAATGAAGTTGTCGATGCTTTGGCTACTCTGGCGTCAATGTTACATCATCCAGATAAGGCTTATGTGGACCCTTTGCAGATTCAGGTCCGTGACCAGCATGCTTACTATAATATGGTGGAAGAAGAACTTGATGGGGAGCCATGGTTCCATGATATCAAAGAATACATCAGGATGGGGGTATATCCAGTACAGGACACAGGTGACCAGAAAAGAACAATTCGACGATTGGCAAGTGGATTTTTCTTCAGTGGAGGGGTTTTGTACAAAAGAACTCCAGATCTGGGATTTCTAAGATGCATAGATGCTAGACAGGCCACAACTATCATGACTGAGGTACACTCCGGAGTTTGTAGACCACATATGAGTGGGTACATTCTGGCAAAGAAGATTCTCCGAGCAGGTTATTATTGGCTCACTATGGAGCGGGATTGCATAAGTTTTGTGCGCAAATGTCATCAATGTCAGGTGCACGGAGACTTGATTCATTCTCCACCATCTGAATTACACACGATGTCAGCACCATGGCCCTTTGTTGCTTGGGGCATGGATGTCATTGGGCCAATCGAGCTAGCAACATCAAACAGACACAGGTTTATTCTGGTAGCCATTGATTATTTCACCAAGTGGGTTGAAGCGAAAACATTCAAATCCGTGACAAAGAAAGCAGTGGTCGATTTTGTGCATTCAAATATCATCTGTCGGTTTGGGATTCCGAAGGTAATCATCACAGACAATGGCGCTAATCTCAACAATCATCTGATGACGGAGACATGTCAGCAGTTTAAGATTATTCATCGCAATTCCACCCCATATCTCCCTAAGGCGAATGGAGCAGTAGAGGCAGCCAACAAGAATATAAAGAAGATACTTCAAAAAATGGTGGAAGGTTCTAGACAGTGGCATGAAAAGTTATCGTTTGCATTGCTGGGTTATCGCACTACTGTCCGTACCTCAGTAGGGGCCACTCCTTATTTGTTGGTGTATGGCACTGAGGCAGTAATACCCGCAGAAATTGAAATCACATCCCTTCAGATTGTCGCTGAGGCAGAAATTGATGACGTTGAATAGGTCAAAACCCGTTTGGAACAATTGAGTCTGATTGATGAAAAGAGATTGGCAGTAGTGTGTCACGGCCAATTGTACCAACAGAGAATGGCAAAGGCATATAACAAGAAGGTACGTCCACGGAAGTTGGAAGTGGGTCAGTTAGTGTTGAGACGTATCTTGCCTCATCAAGCTGAAGCAAAAGGAAAATTCGCCCCAAACTGGCAGGGGCCATTTGTTGTAACTAGAGTGTTGTCCAATGACGCGTTATATTTGACAGATATAGAAGGAAAATGTGTAGAAATGGCTATCAATTCCGATGTAGTCAAGAGATACTATGTATGATTTCTTTCTTTGATTGTACTTGTTTGTATTTGGCATATTTTAAAGATTGAAATGATGAAGGCGTTTTTGTTCTACTATCTAAACACTTTATCCCCTGTCACCCCTTTTGAGCCTTATTTATTTTCTTTCATACCCCTCTTTTGGGATCAACGACACAATTCAGAAACGCAAGTGCGGAGGATAAGTAAGTGAAAAGAAAAAGAAAGAATGAACAAGAAAGGAAAAGGAGAAGAAAAATTAAAAGAGAGAAGAAAGAGAAAGAAAAGAAAAGAAAAGAGAGAAGCAAAAAGAAAAAAAAAAGAAAAAGAAAAAAAAAGAACAACAGAAGAAAAAGAGAGAAAGAAAAGAAAGAGAGAAAATAAAAATCACAACAAATTAATTTCTATGACATGAACTACGTTCGACCTGATTCCTTTTAAGGATACGTAGGCAGCCTCACGGTTCGGTATCATCAAAACAAAAATCCAAAAGTCCTCATGTAATAAACTGGGGCAGAAGTTGTAGTTGTTGTGAGAAAACTGATTCCGAAAGTTGTAATTTTAACCCATTTTAATTGTTTTGAGCCTTTAATATCCTTTATTTTTAACCCTATCCAAAAGCCCACGTTACGGTTCAAATAAAGACCTTCCGATCAGTCTTCAAGAGATGCCAAGTCAAGCAAGGAGAGGTAATTCATATTAGGGGCAACATTCTGGTTCAAGCATGAAAAATATAAATGAGAGAGTCTTATTGGTGAAAACCTTCACATGCACCATAAGGCGATGGGAGTTGAGAGAAATAAAAATGAGAAAGTCTTATTGGTGAAAACCTTCACAGGCACCGTAAGGCGATGGGAGTTGAGAGAAATTAAAATGAGAGAGTCTTATTGGTGAAAACCCTCACGGGCACCTTGAGGCGAAAGTGAGTCAAGAAGTGAAATGAGAGAGGTCTGCTGGTGAAAACCTTTCCAGGCACTGCAGGATGAACAAGGTCAAGGTTTGGGTAAAGTAATCAGATCATGGAAATTCTGAGGCAACATAGTACGACGACTGAAAGTTAATTGGCTGAACAGATTGGGCCAATTAATCCGAAAATGCATGTCATGATCATCGGTACCAGCTGTTCCACTCAGATAAGTTTCTTTTTCTTTTTCCTTTTGTAGCAGTTATCTGGTTTTCGATTCTTCTTATCCTTAACCCGAAGAGTCATTGCATTTCATTTTTTGGGTATTTGTCTAAGATGTTTCAATATCAGTCTTGTTCAAAGAAAGTGAAAAAGGATTTCAAAGAACACTACCAACTTCCAAAATTGCAAAGCACACCATGGTTGGAGCATACTAAGGATAACATGATGTAAGAGGGGGGTCAAGGAATCACCAAAAGTTTCATCGGTAGAATGGTTTGGTAATATCATGGGAGATGCAAAGGTTTGGATAAAGAGGCCAGAGGTAAACCAACAGCATGGGTATAGAACACTCGGGACGTCAAAGGTTATGGGGCTTGAAAGTCAGTAAGAAAGTCAAAGCGGTTCCTGCAAAATGTGGCTTAGTTAAAATTCAAAACAATCATGAGTAGCATAATTTAGCATAAATGTATCCCAAAGGAACATAAGTTGGTTTTAATGATTGCATGTCAAAGATAGGATTCAATCAGGAGATTTCAGGGCCCTCCTAAATAATGGGACTTAGCTTTAAAATTTCGAGTAGATAACAACATTTAGCGTAAGTTTTGATGTAGGGTAGTATAATTCAACAATGAAAGTTGTCACCCTTAAGATAAAATTTGACCTTTGATTTTCAGGACCCTCATGGATAATGGGGAGTAATTTAAAGATCCTCTTAGATAACAAGATTTAGCAGAATTCACACCTGTAGAAAATATAACTTAGATTTAAAATTATCATTTAGTTAAGAGTTATCAGGACCCCCCTGAATAATGGGACCTAGCTTTCAAATTCTTAGCAATATTTGGTAATATAATTCAGTTTAACACTCATATATGTGCCCAGTTACCAAACTGGGGCAAAAAAAATTCTTTGTTTTTGTCTATTTTGTTGAAATCAGGTACCCGCTTGGAGAACAGGGAGAATACATTTCAAGTTAGCAATCAGGAGCCCGCCTGGAGAGCAGGGAATACTTTCAAGCGCAGCAGTCAGGAACCCGCCTGGAGAACAAGGGAGTACAATTTAAGTTTTAGCTTTCAAATTCTTTGTTTTATCTATTTTGAAGTCATAAACCCGCCTGGAGAGCAGGGAATACTTTCAAGTTTAGCAGTCAGGAGCCCGCTTGGAGAATAGGAAATACATTTCAACTTGAAGTAAGGAGCCCACCTGGAGAGCAGAGAATACTTTCAAGCACAGCAGTCAGGAGCCTACCTGGAGAACAAGGTAGTACAATTTAAATTTTAGCTTTCAAATTCTTTGTTTTGTCTATGTTGAAGTCAGGAGCCCGCCTGGAGAGCAGGGAATACATTTCAAGTTAGCAGTCAGGAGCCCGCCTGGAGAGCAGGGAATACCTTCAAGTTTAGTAGTCAGGAGCCCGCCTGGAGAGCAGGGAATACATTTCAAGTTAGCAGTCAGGAGCCCGCCTGGAGAGCAAGTAATACATTTCAAGTCAGCAATCAGGAGCCCGCCTGGAGAACAAGGGTGTAAAATTCAAGTTTTGGTTTTCAAGTTTTTATTGATATTTGGCAATGTGATGCGTTTTGCACTTACATCTGTGCCCAGCCACCAAACTGGGCAGACAATTTTCTTTGTTTGGTATATTTTGCTGAAGTCAGGAGCCCGCCTGGAAAGCATTGGAATACATTCACATTTTGAAGTCAGGAGCCCGCCTGGATAGCATGGGAATACATTCATATCTTTAAGTCAGGAGCCCGCCTGGAGAGCATGGGAATACATATCAAGTTCAGCAATCAGGCACCCACCCGAAGAAGGGGAAAAACATCTCATCTTACAATTCAAGGTGGAAACGAAGGAATTTTACCAAGAGAATACAAGACAACAAGGCAACAAGAATCACAAGAGCAAGTTTGAAGATATAGAAAGGACTTTTGTAATCCATAGATCATAGTCTAGTCTAGCTTCTTGTTTTATTTTGACATGGTGTAATAAGGGGGTTCAGTAAGTAGTAGCAACAGTAGCAGCAGTAGCAGCAACAGTGAAATCACGGCTTCATGGTAGTCCCAACTACCAAAACTTCCCGAACTACACTGACCTGATTCCTTTTTAGCCAAGGATATGTAGGCAACCTCAGAAGCAGGGTGCGGTCAACTCTTTCAACAATGCTTCCCATGGAGTATTCAAACGGGCAAAAATCCCTCGTATTCGTTCACTTTATCTTTGTACGAAAACTCTTCGTGTTTCCGGGCAAAGAGGGGCAGCTGTGAGCACGTGATATTTGCCCTATATGAATTGCTCCTACAGAATCCCAAAGGAATAAATTTTTTCTTTAAATTGTTTGCATTTTGGGGAATTTTTGTGGAACTTTCTCAATTGTTTGCATTTGTCTGTGCACGTTTATTTTATTTAATTCATGAAAAATACAAAAATATGTTGCATTTGCATTTAGGATTTAATTTTATATTTTTAGATTAATCAGCAAATTAGTTGTTTTGTAAAAATGGAAAAGTCACAAAAGCTAACTTATTTTTGCACTTTTAATTTTAGTTTTGATTTTGGGTAGTTTTTCCTTTAATTTGGTTTTTAATTAATTATGGTAATTATTAATTAGAGTTAATTAATTCAATGTAGTAGGATTAATTTGATTTAGGAATTAGTTTAGGTTTTATTTTTATTTTTGTTTTTGTTTTTAAGAAATTGAAAAAGAATTTGTAAATAGAAAAAACAAGAAGAAAATTGAATTGAGAGAGAAAGGAGTATGAATTGGGCTAGATCTATTTAATTTCCCCTATACCCGTTTAACTGAACCCAAACCTGCCCTCTACCCGGTCTAACCCGCCCATTCTTTATTTGAAACGACACCGTTTCATTCACTTTGATCTGGGCCATTGATCTCAGTTGATCAAACGGTCCAAAACTGACTCAATATTAGTATTTAAATATCCGAACCCCCTAACCCCCCTCGTCTCATCTCTCAAACTCACCATCCTCAGAGACGACTGAAACAAAACCCTAGAAGCCGCCCCCTTTTCCACCGCTCCCAGCCGGCGGCGCCACCACCAAATGACCCCAAAATTACACCCTACAACCCTTTTTACCCCATCACTCCAAATCCTCACCCAGTTTCCTTCGAAACTTGCCCGAAATCTTCGAATCTTAAATCTAAGGTTTACCTAAGCCTATACATGCAAGGTCGTTTCTCTGAGTCATTTTGAGCTCTCAAGATTGATTTCAACACAAATAATGTTGTTCGCCTGTTCTTGATAAAGAACAGGCGTTTGAAATTATTTGAGGTTTAAATCAGTATCATTTTCGATTTCAAGTTGATGGGTGAGTTTTTCTTTCTTTCTCTGTCCATTATTGTTCGTCCCTTCTCTTGTTCCTCTTCTTCTCTCCTATGTCGGTTTGAATGGCATGTCCTCCGTCTGAATTTGTTGAAGAGTTTCGAACCATGCCTTTCCCTTTATATTAATTTAGGGTTCATTTTGTTAGTTTTTTAGTTTTTCTTTTCAAGTTTAATTGTTGTTCTCCGTTTTCTTAGTTTTATTTTTAGATTATGGCATGTTCTGTTAATTAGCTTAAGTTAGATTTTGTTAATTTGTTAATTTAGTTTAATTCTGGTTTGGTATTTAGCTTAAAAAGAAATCAATGGTTAGTTTAGATTTGGGGCTTTTATAGTTGTTCATTTGTTTTCCTTTCTGCTTCTCGTTCGAATTAGTCAATTGGAGTTCTGATCTTTTGGTTTGGGCCTTGGGTTCAATTCTGACCCATTCATTTGGGTTTGAACCATTGGTTCAAAATTGACCCAGAGTTGGTTTTAAGTTGAAGGACTAAATAACAGGGGTTGTAAGGGTAATTTAGGAACTCTAGGTAGAGGAATCTCTGAATAACTGATTGAGGAAGCTTCTAGGAAGCAGGGGTGGGGACTAAATTGAAATTCTGAATTTTACACTAATGGTACCTAAGCTAAAATCAAATTCCAAAAGGGGCAAAGTGCAAAATCACAATCTGAAGTCTGCCCTACTTTGCTTGCCTATAAAGGCATCATTTCTTGCCTTTCAAGGCAGACCCAAGAGCTAAGAGACCTAAGGGAGGAGAAAATTCTGAAAAATACTCATGGAAGACTCTGAACCTATTCCATTGATTTTTCGGCCTTAAGTATTGAAGTTTTCAGTAATTGAAACACCTTCTGATTCTTTCCATGTTTGAGATGGCTTAAATTTGGATTTCTCAAAGTTTTTGGGTTGAATTCTGTGGGGTAGCTACTGTTCTATTGGCTTTCGTTGGCCATTTTTGCTGAGTTTGGGTGTTGAATCCTGTTGTTGTAGAACACTGACCCCATACATTTTGACTTCTTTTCAATTTACAGGTACTTCTTGATTCTCTGAATAGATGAGATGCAAGTTTAGAATACTGTAACTGCTTGAAGGTCTCAGAAATGGATATTGTTCTTTTACCATGAATGTTAGCTATGTTTTTAGGGATTTTTGAAATAGTGTTATGTAACTGTGATGTATCTTACTTATTCATATCCTTCATGTTATATTCTGTCTTAAAGTGAGACATGGAGTTTATTAGTATGTCGAGTTGGAGGTATTTGCATGGAAAGTACCTCATGCTGGTTTGTTGTTCACCTGTGTATGTCTTATAAGTTGCCTATAATTAAGATAATATGCATAAGGGGAAGATTATGAGTGCTGCTAACTGGATATGTGGTTTGTGTGGGTTCTTCTCTGGAAATGTCGCCTTAGTTATGGTTGAGCATTCATTGGATGGCCATCTGTTCATTTAAGCATTCAATTTGAGATCCACTTCTCTTACTAATTAGCATGGCCATTAGACTGGTCGATTTTCCTCATGAATAGCTCGAAGTGTGTCGTTCTGAGTTCGACCCTCCTTTGCTTGTGTCCCTGTCATGTTAGTTTGATTTTAGAAATGGTACTTTTCATTATTCATTTTCTGCTCTTTTTTGTATCTTGTTTGCTTTAGAGGAAATTTGAAACTCATGTCTTGTTCAGGGGTGAGAATTGAATCAGGATTCAATGTGAGTTGGGGAAGGGGCTTTTAGGTTCGGTTAATTAGTGGATAATTTGTGTAAAGGTGTATTATTGCAGTTAGGGGTTGCATCCTCACTTTGAATTCTATGTTAGCCTTGAAATCTGCTTTGTGTTTGAATTAAGATCACCAGTATTTGCTTGATGAAGATTTCCTTGAGTGATACATTTTGTTTCAAGAGTGTTTGCTGAATCATGTTTTGGGCTGTCATCATTGGCCCAATTGCAATTGCTTTTCCTCTTCGCAACCAGGCCGCCATGCTGGTCTTCCCTTCGAGTCCAGTTATTTCACATACTAAATCAGCATTAATGTGCAACCAGACATGGGGTTTGGACCGGTTCTGGCCACTTTGTGTTCTCCTTTGAAAAGTTTCCAAATAACATTGGGCCTATAGCTGGCCCAGTCCGTCTCATATAAATGTTTTTTTTCATCACACTTGGGTTCATAATTGTTTAAAATCAGATAATTAAGCCGAATATAACAGTTGAGTGACCGTGCTAGAACCACGAAACTCGGGAATGCCTAACACCTTCTCCCGGGTTAACAGAATTCCTTACTCGGATTTCTGGTTCGCGGACTGTTAAACAGAGTCAAGCTTTTCCTCGATTCGGGATTCAACCGGTGACTTGGGACACCATAAATCTCCCAAGTGGCGACTCTGAATCATTTAATAATAAATCCTATTTTGATTGTCCTTTAATTGAAAAAACTCCTTTATATACCCTTCTGGGGGTGTAGGTAAAAAGAAGGTGTGACAAATATCACGCAATCCACAGCCATGAAACACATTCACAAGATGTTTATTCACATATTAAGAATTGAAACACCACTGAAACAACTAACTATATAATCACACCTCCCCTTTCTAACATGGATTCTATACTTCATCACATTTATAACTTAAATTTGAACATACTCCTTTCAACAATATAAATATAGAATCTAGCCTACATACTGATCACCAAATGTACTAATTATCCAATCTCATAGACCCCTACGACTTTCAAACATTGCCAAACGTTTAACATGACCTTTTGTACACCTTTGATGATCCACAATGAACTACCAAGCTAATAATACTACATCAGTCCATACTCAGAACAAACAGAAAGAAATATAATAAGAGTAAGCTAAGTTAAACAGCTTTGAAAGTGCAGAAACATTGAATAACAAACTGCATTAGTACAAATTTCTATTTAAGGGAACCAATCTTCATATTCATCCATTCTAATACATTGGGAGGTGAGATGAATACCTGGAAATGAGAGTAAAGAGGAGTAAGGTGCAGCAGTAGCAACAACAGGACTCGGCAGTAAAAATAAACCAAAGGAAACCAGTATTTTAAGCCAAATTCAGCCTAGTAAAAGGATCAAATGATACTTAGTAATCAAAATACAGTCAGAACTTGAACCAAACACTTGAAAACCAGCAAATTCAAATCATTTTAACCTATGATTATTCAGGAATTGTTTCAGAAATGAAAAGCCTCAAAATCTCAGAAATTTTAATGGAACAGTAAAATCTATATTCTTTTTTTCAGTATTTCTGGATCCCCTTCTCTTCAACGTGTTGTTTTCTTAAATAGGCAATGAGAAATGCCCTTAAGATTCACAGAATGCCCTTTCAATATTTAAAAATTTGATTCCACTCATTTCTTATGGCTTTATATTATTCAGTAGTGAATTGTTATCCCTACCATTATAGAAGCTTCTCAATTATGTGACCACTTTAAGCTTATAGAAATCAATTCTTATCAACACAATTAAACAAGAATTTATACCAAATTATTAAACTAATCCTAATTATTCTGAATAATCCTAGAATACAAAGGACTCGGAGGTTACTATAATTAACAAAATAAATCACGAATTCAGACGACATGGATAATAACTAAAGAAGCTCATGAATAAACCAGACCAAATCGACGAATAATTTTTAGTTCGACACAGAAACTAAACTAAAAAAATCACAAATCGAATTCTACCAAATAACCATTCTAAAAATAAAACAAAGGAGTAGAGGCAGATAATAATAAAAGAATTAGAAAAACTAAAATTAGGACACCTGCCTCCAAATGATTGAACCCCGTCTTGAATTAGACCTTCAATTTTTGAATTTGAAGCCGGAATAGAC
The DNA here is from genome assembly GCF_000393655.2 of Nicotiana sylvestris. Lineage (NCBI taxonomy): Eukaryota > Viridiplantae > Streptophyta > Magnoliopsida > Solanales > Solanaceae > Nicotiana > Nicotiana sylvestris. Next base: position 40,901,917 of record NC_091062.1, read on the forward strand.
CTTAATCGTGTGTTCTCGACTGAGAACACACAACTAAGGTCAATGTTGACCTCAAACCTTCAAATATCTAACTGATTTGGAATTTGGGATTTTAGGGTTCCTTTATGATTCGAACAGTTCTGGTGTCATTCGAAGGGCGTGAAGTGGGGATTTGGAAAGAGGGTAGTGAGATTGTTCTGGGGTATCGATTTGGGGTCGTTAGGAGACGGCGCCGCCACCGGAAGTCTAGGGTGAATGGTGGCGGCTGCTAGGGTTCATAGCTAAAAATCTAGATTCGAACCGTTCTAGGGGTATTCGAATGAAACTAACTACGGATTTGGAAAGAGGGGGGTAAGGAGGATTTGTGGTATGGAGTTGATGGTGAACGGAGTCGGCGCCTCCGGCTTAAAGCCGTGGAATTTTAGGGCGGCTTCGTTTAGGGTTTGGGGGTTGAAGGAGACTGGAGTGAAGTGAGGGGGGGGGCTTGAGGGGTATTAGATATATTAAAATTATTGATTCAATCAGGGTCGTTGGATGATTGGAATCCAACGGTTCTGATTGAATCAATAATTAAAACGGGGTCGTTTTAATCGAGTGGGGTTGGACCGGTTCGGGGACGGGTCGGGTTGTGGGTGAGACGGGTAATGGTTGGGAATCTGGTCCGTTTGACCAAACTAGTTCCACGGTCCAGATTAAAACACACGAAACGATGTTGTTTGGATGAAACTGGAGACGAACCGGGTTGGGGGAAGGTCTGGGCCGATTTTTGGGGTAGGTTTGGACTGATCAGTGTTTGGGCCTGGTCTTTGTTTTAATAAGAATGGTCCAAGACCTTATTTTTCTTTTCTCTTCAATTTTTCTTTTTATTTTCTTTTTCTTTTTCTTTCTTCCCCTTTATCAAAATTAAAAATAAATCCTAAATTTAACTTGTAAAACTCAAATTAACTTAAAAAAATACTAATTAACTCTAAATAATAATTATCATAAATAAATAAATACTAAATTAAAAGAAAATCACACAATTTGACTAAAAATACAAAAGATATGTTATTAATTTTTTGAATTTTCATTTTTGTAAAACACCTAATTATTAATTAATTCAAAATGTAAAAATCAAATCCTAAATGCAGATACTATATTTTTGTTGTTTTTAATGCGTTAATAAAATTAAACATGTACACAAACATATGCAAACAATCAGGAAAATAGCGTAATAATTCCTAAAAATAACACATAATTAAAGAAAAGACCTAATTTTGGGAATTCTTTTGGAGTAATTCGTATGAGGCAAAAATTACGTGCTCACACCAACTATTCGCTGGAGACATAATCCTTAACACAGAATGGCATCATGTCATGATCCTGCAAGTAATAGATTTAATTCATAGCTTCAGCTCCGAAATTCACCATTTTGCCCCGTATCCTCATGATTGGATTTCTTAATCTGACGGCTGGGAGATTCGCATAAAATTCCCTCACCCATTGCATATTTAATTTGAAAGGTTGAGGGGAAATACAAGTCAATCCGATGTCCACAAGCCTCTGACAAAACCTATGAAGACATTCGGGAACTTTTTCCATTAATATACCACTTTCTAGAAGCAACTTTTTCGAAATCAACTCAGCATAATACCGTTCCTGGCATTCCAATGACAAGAACCGGTGTTGGTCATTATTCTCCTAAGTTTCCAAAAGGTTGTCATGCGCGGACTCAGCGGAAATAGAGCTCATTTTAGCTTATGGTACCTGCAAACAACGAATTAGAGTGAAAATGTGATATTGGTATTAAATACATTGCAAAATAAGTCGAATATGCCAAAGAAATAATTGGACAGTCCAAACCCGACCTTAGATTTGTTTTTTTGGTTTTTCAGGTTAGCAGAGAAGGGCCTCTGCTTCACAATTATGAAGATAGCAGAAACTCCAGAGTTCGCAATTGCGATGTCATCTTTGCAAATGCAAAAGTTTCCTGATCTGATGATGTTCGCAAGTGCGATGGCCTCTTCACATTTTTGCAAAGAGACCATCGCAATTGCGATCTTGTTGTCCCTAGTAGCCATACAATACCAGAATAGTTCATCCCCAAAATATTCGAATAAAGGTACACTTTTAAAGAATCTAATTAGTTTTTAGGCATATAAACATGTAATAAACTTCACACACAACCACGAATTGAATAACTTTAAATGATTCGGCCAATTTCATTTGGACCTTTTATAAAACACATAGCAAGCACACAAAAATACTCCTATTTTAAAAAAGTTATGGGTACTCGGACTTTCTCATTTTTCAAGGAACGAAAGAATCTGATACTCTCAACCAACCTCACCCAGAAATCAACACAAGATTTTAGTTCAATTTGAAGAATTTCGCATAAAAGAAGAGCTTTAGAACCCTAGTTTTAAAAGAAGAAGAAGAAGAAGAAGAAGAAGAAGAAGAAGAAGAAGAAGAAGAAGAAGAAGAAGAAGAAGAAGAAGAAGATGATGATGATGATGATGATGATGATGATGATGATGATGATGCTATAGAACATAAAGAGCACAAAGATTAAGCTTTAAAACCTTGATGCTTGTAATTAGGAGCGAAAATGATGGAGCTTCAAAGTTGGGACAATGAGGAAGAAGACAATCGTTCAATTTGAGAGCTTAAACTTTTTTTGAGTTTTAGTTAAGTGTGCTGCAAAATACCCGTTAAAGACCTTCTGATGTCGCAATTGTGACTAACTTCTCGTAATTGCGAGTGAAGAAAAATCAATAGAGTTCGCAATTGAGACTTTTTCTTCGAAATTGCGATTGGCCGCCAGTTCGCAAATGCGACAACTGAGGCCTAGAACTGCTATTTCTCAGTGCTCAATCTCCTTACTTGTTGTCCCAAACACTTCCAAATTTTCTAAAACTTGGTAGATTGGTTGATAACTATAGATTCTAGCATATCTTATGCTTTCTTTTGCTTAGGTTTTGGATAAAAAATGTATAAAAGTATTCCCGAAAACTGACTTATTGTGCTTGTTTACAGGGTTTGGTCAAAATGAGGCAAGAAAGCCATAATCAACTCATGAAGGAGTTAAATTTGCACAAGTTCAAAGCTGAGATAAAAGTGCTGACAGTGAAGAAAAAGCACGGTCGCGGAAGGTCCACCGCTGAGGCAGCCACAATTACGCTGTTCGCAGAATTAAGATTCAGATAAGGTATTTTTTTGTAGAATAGAGATCACTGACCGAGGTGAAATAGGGCGGCAGCGGAATACCTAAGGCGGCCGCGGTGCAAATTCCGCTGAGAGCGTTGATCAAAGTTCAGAGACACTGCAAACCAAGCCTAACTGAGGAGCGTGGTCCGCGTCCAAATTGCGCGGTCGTGGTTGATGCTAACGCTGAGGCGGTCTCTTTTACACTCCTAGCGAAATCAAGTCTAGATCAAGCACAAAAGAGAAGAAACACGGTACGCACCTGCTTATGCGGCCCCGAAAGTCCAAGCGCTGAGACGCTAAATATTGCACTGACAGCGGAACCTCCGTAGGGGTATTTTTTTCCAGTAATTTCAACTGTGAATAAATAAATCTTTTTCATATTTTTAGTGTATATTTTGTATTAGGGAGCTCATGAACAACCGTACTTTACCACTCTGAGTAATTTTAGAGTAGCTTTAGCTATTATTCTTAGATTTATTCTTGTAATCAACTTTTATGTGTTATATTTCATCTTAATCTTTGATTTCTACCTTGATTATGAGTAGCTAAACCCATTAGCTAGGGTTGTGACCCAACCCTAGTGTAGGTATTTAATGGGTCTTTTATTTTAGGACTTAATTATTTATGGGTTAGTGATATTTAGCATGATTCATGCTTAATTGTAGAATTAGTGGTTGCAAACACTGATTCGTGCCTTTATGACTTAGGCTCTTCTTGAGAAAGAGGGACTAAGTCTAGAAAAATTAGGCTAACAAGGACTTGGGGTGCATTCAAGATATTGATAGCCCCAATTAAAGGGTTAAACCTAGCGATAGTAATACCCGACTTGAGTCAATTTTACTTGCATTGTTTGAACACCCAATTGGGCTTGAGAAAGCCAATTAAGGGAATGTCACTCAAACTACCGAGAGGTATAGAGTGAGTAATTTTGTGTAAAGGTTATATCACGACCCAAAATATAACAACCTTGTCTTAAATTTTAGATCCCATTAGATACTCGCCTAGGTGTAAGTCACTTCCCTAGTGCTTTTTATCAATTGAGAAAACTCTTACAAAAATATTGTACTTAGATTATTTTTAGCAATCAATAGCATTAAAAGTAGTATAGAAACAAATCCAAGCATGGTTAGAAGTGCAATTAAAAGTAACACACATAGCTAGATTAGATAGAAACCCAACTCCCAACCAATATTAACACCCTATAGAACTCGATCCCGATCCTTCGGGTAAAGCTGCATCGACCACTCCTTGCCATTATATAGTGGTGTAGCGTTGGAGCCAATCACTGGTCAAAAATAATAAAATAAAATATTTTAAAAAGAAAAATAAAAGTTTCAAAGATTAATTAAAATTTGAAGACGATGGGTTGCCTCCCACCAAGCGCGACATTTAACGTCTGTGGCACGACGCTTACCAAACTCGTCACTTTTTTTGCCACTTGGAGTATATGAATTGGGCACCTAACTTGGACTCAACCTTTAGACCACGAGCGGTGGAGGGTGGTAAGTAGATGAGCAAGACAAATTCCATTTTGTTTAATTTGCATTTTTTGGTTTTCATGTGAGCAATGTCATTTTGCCTTCTTGCACCCTCAAATTGTAAAATATATGGCCCTTGTCTTTCCTCTTTAAAATCCCTCATTGACTCGTGTAGTTCAATTCCCATATTACTACGCAACTCCAATATTGAGAAATGTTTGGAATGTGGCATTACGCTTCCAAATTGCAATTCTTTCCAGATTTTGACATCCTCTTTATTCCCCGAACTAGAGTCAATTTCATCCATATGCTCAATTATGTTGTTTGACTCTAATTCCATTCTTTTCTCGGCATCACCAATAAATATGGAGTCAGTTGGTGGATGTTTAATTCTTGATTCCTCAAAATAAAGCTCACTTTCTTCCTCTAAGTTGGATTGTTCTTTACCGCTTTCCACACTCTCAAGTAGGTGAGCATTATCAGTCTCAGCCAATGATTTCAGTTGATCTTCCAAGGTGCAGATATTCTCATCATTTTGGGTTAGCACTAGTTTCAAGTCATAGAGTGCCATGTTTTGCTTCTCCTCATTTTCAAGAATGGCCTGCAACATGAGCATTAACCTCGTATTTTTAGCATTTGAGAGTTCTTCTTGATTTTTATCAAGTGCCAATAAAGGTTTTTCGGCTTCACCCTCCAAGGGAGGTTCTTCGCTGTCATCCACTCTCGAGGCCTTTTGGACCTCTAAAGTTTCAAGTATTTCTCCCATTTGTGAGTTCAATCTTTCAAGCGCCAAGTTATTTTGGAGACTAGTTTCCAAAAGCACCTCCAAGGCTTTTTGCTCTTTGTTTTCTCCTTCAAGCAGGCATTCTATCATGAGCTTGAACTCTCCATTTTGACCATGCTCAATTTCTCCCACTTCAATATCCCTATAATATCATCACAACAAGGAGAATCATCGTATTGGGGGTTCGGGGAAGGGACAGACAAATAAGCATAATTAGACCAACGACCGTTTTGACCACCACACCTATCACATATACTTCACTCATGGGTTTGAGATTGTACGCAAAATCCTCCCCCAAGAGAATTTAAACAATTTTGCCATGAGTGTCATCCTCCACAACAAGGTCAAGGGTCATCAAAGTATGAACAACTACCATCCAACTATAATTACACAAATATTCACAAGTTTGGACCAAAACACGTATGCTTACTTCTCAAATAACCTATATGCGCCAAATTGTTCGCCGACAGCGGCGCCAATTTTGATGATGTCAAAATCCACTAAAAAAAGTAAGCGGACATGGTCACATGCAATATAGTAGATCCAACTACGAGTCGGAGTCGAATCCCATAGAGAATAATAATGGCGATTAGGCAATGCAAGAGAATTATCGCTTATTATGCTACGCCAAACACTTAAAAAGGGTTTGAGAAAATATTTATGTCTAAATGAAAAAAATATAAACTAACCTATAAACCAAGTAAAATGATCAACGACTACAAGCATGGATACATGGGGAATTACATGTAAGTAACGATCCAATGTATTTCACGATTTTACAAATATGAGCGAGTTTATGTTAATTAAACTTGATTAATAACCCTATATTAGCTTCTTTCGAAGACTAAAAGACTTCCTAATTGAATTATCCTTAAAATAGTTAAGAGATTAAGAGAACCCAATGTGGCTACAAGTAGTTCAATCCTATCCCTAGGTAGAATCTATAAAATGAGGGTTAATGCCTCAAATTCTTGTTAATTAATCTTTTCCAACTCCAAATTACCTTTTTCAAAATTAATTCGAAGTTAATGGGTGATTCCTAGGGTTAGTTAATCCCTTTGGAAACATTAATGAACAAGAATAATTAAAGAAATAGTAACTCACTTCATAATAAATTAAAATCGTTCAATACATAAGCATAACAAGATATTTAATCCAACTTTTAAATATGAATATTCCCAGAAACAAGATTCAAGTGTTAAAATAAATACAGTACACTTAGATATTCTTTATAAAGCAAGAAAATGAAGAAATGGGTAAAAAAATGGAAGAAAATCTCAACGAAAAGCTTCAAATCTTCAAGTTCCAAGTGTGTGTGCAAGAAAACTAGCTCCAAAACTTGTGTTATTAGTCAAGAGACCAGAAAAATAGCCAAAGATCTCTGTCCAAATGGGCTAAGTCGTGTATTAAAGGGTTTGGGTCCAAAACAATATGAAATTGCAGAAGTGAGAAGAACTAAAGTGCGATCTTCGCATTTGCGATCTGGAGGTTCGCATTTGTGAACTAGGCCTTGTTCATTTGAATTCTCATTTGCAATGAAGGATTGTTCGCATTTGCAAAGGTTGACTTTGCATTTGCAGCCCCTACCATCGCATTTTTGACTTCTACTATCTTAACTGAGGCTTCGCATTCGTGAGCTCCTTTTCGCATTTGCTATATCTGAGGCGGTTTTCCAGATTTCCTTTTTCAACTTCTTTTTGACTTTTTTTCACTTGGTTTCTTTCCCAATCACATAAACCTGTAAAATAAATGTAAATGACACCGAATACATTGTTTTATCAATAAACATAGCTAAAATCTACTATTAAATAAGATATAAGTTGGTAAAATACCTACTTATTAAAGGGGCTATAATACACAAAACGACCAGCTAGGTCATTACATTCTCCCCTTCTAAAATAAATGTTCGTCCTCGACGGGTCTAGAATCATACCTGGAATCTCAAATAGGTGTACAAATTTTCTTCCCATCTCCTGCTCGGTCTCCTAAGTAGCCTCCGTAACTAGTTGACCTCTCCATTGAGCCGTACTGAAGTCCAAAACATGTGATGGATCAGCATAATACTCTAGGATCATAGAAACATGAAACATTGGGTGAACACCTGACAGTCTAGGTGGAAACGCAAGTTTGTAAGCCACCTCCCCAACAATCTTAAGAACCTCAAAGGGTAAGATGAACAATCTCACAAATATAAATCTGAGCCATTTGCTCTGAAGAATAGGTAGTCACAAGCGAAATGAATTGCGTAAACTTCGTTAGTCTATCCATAATAACCTGAACTGCGTCGAATTTCTTCAAAGTCCATGGGATCCCTACAATGAAATCCAAGGTAATACGCTCCCACTTCCACTCGGAAATCTCAAGTCTCTAAAGCAAACCGCTCGGCCTCTGATGCCCGTACTTCACCTACTGATAGTTCAAGTACCGAGCCATATACTCCATTATATCTTTCTTCATTCTTCTCTACAAATAGTGCTGCCTCAAATTTTGATACATTTTAGCGGCACCCGGATGAATGGAATACCGCAAAACGTGGGCCTCCTCAAGAATCAACTCATACAACCCATACATATTGGGCACACAAATCTGACTCTGCATCCGCAACACCCCATCATCTCCAATAGAAACCTCCTTGGCATCACAGTATTGCACTGTGTCCCTAAGGACAAGAAAATAGGGGTCGTCATACTAACACGCTTTGATGCGCTCACACAAAGAAGACCGAGAAACCACGTAAGCAAGAATCTGGCTAGGCCCCGAAACATCTAACCTCATAAAATGATTATCCAAAGCCTGAATATCTAATGCTAGCGGCCTCTCACCAACTGGAGTATATGAAAGGCTACCCATACTCTCAGCCTTTCTGCTCAAGGCATTGGCCACCATTTTGGCCTTATTGGGATGATACAAAATAGCTGCCACCTCTCTATAGAACGGCGTAATACCCTGCCAAACGAAGAAAGCTCTGAATCTCAATGGCTGAAGGCGGTCTAGGCCAACTCAGAACTACTTCAATCTTCTTCGGATCTACCTTGATGCCCTAGATAGACACCATGCGGCCCAAGAACGCCACCGAGTCAAGCCAAAACTCACACTTAGAGAATTTAGCATATAGCTTCTTCTCCCTCAAGGTTTGGAGTACGATCCTCAAATACTGCTCATGATCCTCCTAGTTGCGCGAGTACACAAATATGTCGTCAATGTACACAACGATGAATGAATCAAGATATTGTTGGAATACATTGTTCATCAGGTGCATAAAGGTTACTAGGACATTGGTCAGCCCAAAAGACATCACAAGAAAAATGTAGTGCCCATAGCGAGTGTGAGCACGTGATTTTTGCCCTATATAAATTACTCCCATAATTTCAAAACAAAATAATTTCTTTTCATTATTTGCAATTTTATGGATTTTCGCGGCATTTTATGTTAAATGTTTGCATTTGTCTGTGCATATTTATTTTATTTAATTTATAAAAAATACAAAAAATACGTACATTTGCATTTAGAATTTAATTTAACATTTTAGGATTAATTAATTAATTAAGTTTTTTATAAGAATTGGAAAAACAAAGAAAAAAATAGTTATTTTGCACTTTTAATTTTAATTTTTGAACTTCGGTAGTTTTTCCTTTAATTTGGTTCTTAATTATTTGTGGTAATTGTGATTTGGAGTTAGTTAATTTAATTTGATAGGATAATTTGATTAGGGATTAATTTAGGTTTATTTTTAATTTTAATTTAGAAGGATCTTATTTTTTTTATAAGAAAAAATAAATTAGAAAAGGTAAAAAGAAGAGGAAAAGATATGAATCAGATTTTATTGGGCCATATCTATTTTCCCCCCTGGACCAAGTGATATTTCCGCCCAACTTACCCCAAACTCGACCCATTCCCCACATATACACACAGAGACTCACAGAGCCCAAAATCCCAATCGCAGAAACGGGAACTTTGTTCTTCTCCTCTAGGGAGTCACTCGAATCCAGCCCCATTTCAGCCTAAATCCATGGCGAGTGAGTCCAATCTCACCTCACGCATTCCCCCTCTCTTCTTATCACCATATTTCTAACCGTTTCTGACAAATTCCCTCTCCCTCACATGCTCTTTTCGATTTTGATTCGGATTTTCTCCTTTTGGATGATATATGGAAAAATGGGGGGTGTTATATTGGATTCAAGTTCATCTAATCCTTCCATTTTTCCCTCTTTCGTCAGAAACAGGGTGAAAATCTGTTTTGGGGAGAGAATTTTTGTTTTGAGAGATTTCTTGGAGATAAAGGTTGAAGCTTCGAGAACATATGCGGGTCTATATAAGGTGAGGATTTTTCCTTGCGTAGGGGGATTTTTGGATTTTTGGAGAGAATGTTTGATAAATATTTAGGTTTTTTTCTAATCTTTTTTGACGTTCTTCTCTTTTCAGTCCAGAAAAATGCAAAAAAAGTGATTGTGTTTCGTTTTGATTAATTGCTATGTGAGATTTTAGGTTGGTTTAAGCGACAGTCAAAAATGAAAAACCGGTTTCGTCATTTTAATTTCATTTCTGGGAATCAAAATCATGGAAGTTATTTGAGCTTCTCAAATTCGAGTTTCGTCATCAAGTTCATTTCGATTGAAGTTGTGGTTTCTCGTTTCTATGTTAGTGCAATTGCTAAAATCTTTTATTATTCGGATTTGTTTCTTCAGATTCATCCCTTCCTTTCTTCTATTTTACTTTTTGTTTATGGTGAATATAAACCTTGAAAAGTCATTTAGAGTGAGGTTATTGTTACACTTAGTCGCTTAAGTTGATGAATCAGTTCATGAGACTTTTAAGACAATAAAAATTAGTTTTAACTTATTCTTGTCATGGTATGATTAGCTCGTGATTGATTTCAGAATGTGAGCTATATTCTTCATTTTCAGTTTTGCTCTCTTAACTATGTATCGACTGGAGGTTGTACGCGTGTTCTGGCCTTCATCTAACATAGTGATGGAGGACAGAATCGCTTGACTTTGGTAGGAATGATTGAGGCTTGATCGAGTCTGTGGTTTGTTAGATGAGGTGATACATATTTTTGTCGATTCAGTGACGATTACAGAATTTCTTGCACATCTCTAATTCAATACAAGTTCAAGAATTTGTCACCCAATTAGTTTTTTTTAATGCTGCTTTGTTGCTCAATCAGTTGCATTTATCAGAACATGTTACAAATGGCAGAAGTTTAGTGATTCACATTTTTTTTGAAGCAGCATCTGGTTTAGATCTCACTTGTCCAAGAGATGAACTGGTTTAACTTGGGTTCCATAATGAAGTTTGGTTCATTCTTGTCGTGTTTGATTTAGCTTTGCGTTGGTCTAAAGCCAAATTGTTTCGCTCATTGTGTATGCTCATACTTGCTCTATTTTCCCTCTTCTGTCCAAATTTCGTCTGCCTTGTTACTGCCATAGTAATTTCGCTCTTTCGAGCTGCTGAAAAAGTCAATTTCAGTAGTAGATCGAGCCGATAACGTGCAGTATTTTGGACATTTGTCCAGACTGTTATCTCTGCTGAAAATCTACCTTGTTTTGCACTGTTTAAGCAGCACATTCACAGTCTTTTAGTGCAAATTCTGCACTCTTGGCTCTCATTGGTTTGGTTGTTGGATAGTTTAATATCTAACTGAGGTTTTAGCTTTAACTGTTGGTTGTGCAAGTTAAGTTTTTCTTCAGCCATTTGCTGAACAACTTTGAGTTGTTTATCGTCGCACTCCTGTATGTTCCTCACCCCAATAGATTCGCTGGTCAGCGGACAATTTGACTTAAGTAAACCTTGCCAATCAGTGTTCTTTCTCATCATCATGCTCGGTTTAATTTTTCATTAAAAGCACTTTTGTGTGTGATGTTATCTTTATATACTATTAACAGTAACCTATTGTTGAATTTTCCAGCGTGCTAGTTCACTTCTTCTAATTGGAGTAGGCGTACATCTGTCATTTTGATTCCATGGAATTGTGGTCTTATTTGGGAAACATTATGAAAAATGGGAATGTTGAGGAATAAGAAAGTAATATAAAGTTAGTCAGGTATTTGCTTTTGGAATTCATGAGTGTGGGAGTTATATTAGGCGGGACTAAATTAAAATCAATACTCTGAAACTACCTATTGTGGATTAACTTAGTTTGGGGGTGTGCCGTATTTAGCCAAATGTACAATTTATGGCCCTCAAAGTTTAGTTTCGAATTTCCTTTAAATTGTATTGAGGTGCGTCGTGCCAAATAAAGCCTCAAAAATGCATGGCCCTCGTTTGATTAATCTTAACCTTTAGAAATCAAGATGCCATTTAGCGAACTTTCCATGGCCCTCGCAAAGTTGTTAACGCGTAGTTGCTTTAGGCGCATCATTTAATAATATTACCTTCCTAAACTCGGGTGCGCATTTCATGTGACCCAAATCAAAATCTTAAAACGTTGACTAAAATGTGTTTAGGATTGTGGGTGCATTTCATGTGGCACGATCCAAAGGCACGTTTTAAATGGCGTTCAATCTTCTTTAAAAATTAATTAAAAGCGGTCAACAGTTTAAAATGGCATCATAGGTTAAAACGTGTTTCTAAAATCAGATAATTAAGCCGAATATAACAGTTGAGCGACCGTTCTAGAACCACGAAACTCGGGAATACCTAACACCTACTCCCGGGTTAACAGAATTCCTTACTCGGATTTCTGGTTCGCGGACTGTTAAACAGAGTCAAGCTTTTCCTCGATTCGGGATTAAACCGGTGACTTAGGACACCATAAATTATCCCAAGTGGCGACTCTGAATTTTTAATTAATTAATCCCATTTCGATTATCACTTTAAGTTGTAAAAAACTCCTTTATACTCCCTTTCGGGAGGTGTAGGTAAAAAGGAGGTGTGACAACTCTGGCGACTCTGCTGGGGACAAGAACCCAGAACCTTTTGTTTAGGGTTCAGAATTCGAGCTTGGAATAATTGTTATAGTTGGCTTTTGTTTATTATCTGATTTTTGCGTGTTTGGGTCTAATGTGCTAAGTGTTGCTTTTACCGCTTTGATATTTTGTGAACTGTATATAAACTTCTACGAAACCCTTCTTCTCTCTGAGTTTTCTAAATCATGGAGGATCGTGCACTTCGTGTGACTTCTCTTCTGTTGGAGTCATATCTTGTGTGCTACATGTTGCATTCCTTCAAGGGTAAAAAGGTCATTTGGCGGACCAATGATTGTTGAGGGCAAATGAAAAAAAAAAAGAAAAAGAGAGGATGAAGTGTGAGGATAAAGCGAGTAGGGCCCAATTATATTTTTGTTACATTTTATTAAGGAAAAAAAAGAGCATGGAAACATCAAAAAGATTTTGCACTTTTTATCATTTTTCAAAAAAAAATCAAAAAAAAAAAAAAAAGAAAATCCAAAAAGATTTTATACGTTTCATCATTTTTCGAAAAAAAATGTGCTTTCTATATGTCAGTTGGTTTTTATTCTCGCATGTATCCAATCTGTCCGAACTACGCATACCTGATTCTCGTCTTTCGGGGCGTGATACATAGGCAACCCACATAGGGTCCGGTCTTCCTAGTGAATCTTAGGTTCTTGTCTTTGCGGGGTCATAGCCAAATTCTGCACTTTTAGCCACCTTTTGGCCAAATAAGCCAGTTTGCAAAAATAGCCTCAACCATGTCTTCCATGTGTCCAGTAGGGAGTGTTATTGTCTCACATAGTATTGATTTAAAGTTTTCTCATACTGGTGTGGATTTATTTACCGAAGTTTGAGCATGACAGACACCTCGTGACCATCCGGCCAGGATCGCTCAGTCAGGAGTTGCTTGAGGAGATTTGTTTTATTTTTAAGTTTTGAGTCTGTTCTTCATTTTATATCGTCTTTTACTTTCTAGTTTTGTATAGTAATTTCAAGACTTTTGTTATTGTATTTACTGCTTTATATTTGAAAAAATATGTTGTAACTTAAAAATCCAAAAAGAAAAAGAGATGTTGCATTTTATATTTCGTTATAAATTTTCTTTAGAATACTAATTCTAGAAATGAAAAAAAAATTGAGGTTGTTTTTCCTTTAGGAAATTAATATCTAGGACATAAAATGAATTGTTTTATGTTTCCTTTAGTATAATAGGACCAAAATTCAAAAAAAAAAGAATTTTCTTTTAGTACTTCTTTAAAAACTTTCTTTAAGGTGTTAATACCAAAATCCAAAAAGATTTTCTTTTGAGGTGTTTCTTTGGGAAATTAGTGAAAAAAGAAAAAAATAATTCTTTTCATTACAACTTTAGGATATTGTACATAGAAAAAAATACTTTATCTTTTGTTTATCATTAGAATTTCTTTTTTAGGTAATCAAAATTGAAATCCAAAAACATTTTGTTTTATCTTTTTCATTGCTCGTTTCGAAAAAATATATATGATCGTTAAGCTTGAGTTTAGAATAGGTTATAGAACATTAAGTCTAGAAAATAAAAAAAATAAAAAAATTGCTTCTTTTATTTCTCTTTTCTCATCAGAGTAATCATTAAGGTAAAAAGAAAAAGAAAAGAAGAAAAAAGAAAAAAGAGAACATTAGTTTGCTTACTTTATTCTCGATCTTCCAAAACTACGCAAAGGTCTGATTCATGCGATATCAAGATACGTAGACAACCCACATAGGGTTCGATCGAATTATTTTTTTTATTATTGAAAGGAAAAAGGAAAAAAAAGGAAAAAAAAAAAGAAAAGAAAAAAAAGAGGTGAAATTGTAGGATGTGAGATATGAGAGAAAGAAAGAGTGATGAAAAAAAAAAGAAATGAAGGAAAATGGGCAAGCCAGCAAGTGCTAGAAAAGCAAAGAAAAGAGAGGTTGAAATGAACAAATTGGGATGAAGCCAACTGACCTTTGTACCCTCGAAGTCATTTTAGAACCGATAATTGTGGCTAGGTGCATTGCACATAAAGCGAGATTATCTTATGTTAAATTCCCTAACGCTAACGTGATGACTTCATTTTTGTTATATTCATAGCAGAAGGGTGGTTGGTTTGTGGTTTTAAAGGGGTAACCCTTCTCTACAACATAAAGTCAAAAGGCAATGGCAGACAACAACAGAACTGAGTTGGTTGATACCGGTGCTCGAAAGCAGTTGGTTGAACAGGACAATGGGTTGGTTGAAGAGGTAAAGATGTTAAAACAACACATGGCTGACATGTATCAAGCTTGGATGACTGGGAAGGCGCCACCTCCGCCACCACCTAGCTTACTAGATGCTGCCCTTACCCAAACTCCGGACACAATGCCAGATGATCCTCCATACTCTCCAGATCCACCCACTTATCTCCAAGCTCATGATGCCCAATATTACCTCTCAGAGGTTGCCCACAAGGTTTCCTACTCATACAAACAGGGCCTAAGGGATGAGCCTCATGTTGAAAATGAAAGGTTCACAAGAAGAAAAGAGAAAGATGGGGCACCCATGAGGCTGAAAGGCATAAAACAGTCCTTAAGGAACAAGAAAGGAATGGGAGACCAGGGAAACATGGCTTACAAAGAACTGTCTATGTCCCCTGACGTTCGCCTGCCCGCGTGGTTTAAAGTGGCAAAATTTAACTTGTATGATAGGTGTGGGGATCTGGTAGCCCACCTGAAGGTTTATTGTAGCGAAATGAGAGGTGTTGGAGAGAAAGATGACTTGATGATGGCGTATTTCAGCGAGAGCCTGACTGGGGCAACTTTGGACTGGCATGCTCGTCAAGATATTGGTAAGTGGCCTACATTGGGTGGCATGGTTCAAGATTTTGTTCAATACTTTCAATACAAATCAGGTGTTACCCTATACTGCTCCTCCATATCTAGAATGGGAAAGGAGCCGGAGGAAAGCTTTAGAGAGTTTGGGCTCAGATAGAGGGAGCAGGCTGCTCGAGTCAATACCCCGATTGGTGAAGAAGAAATGGTTGAACTTTCCCTACAAGCACAGGGGCCCACCTACTTCAGTCATTTGATCCGGACCCTGGGGAAGCCTCTCAATGCTGTGTTAAAAATGGGGGAGCTGGTAGAAGAGGAAATCAAGTCAGGCAAAATCATGAGTTGTTCGAAAAACATTCAGAACATCCTAGTAAGCTTGGGTGGAAAAGAAAAGATGATCCAATGGGATTTCCCGATCAACACTTCCAGCCTCGACATCGTCCCCGTGGATATCCTTATGCACCAGATGATCCTCCCCAATGCCACTTCTCTCCACAGAACTCCCAAAGTCGTACATCACTCTCCCAGTACCCAGCTCCACAAAATGCCTATCTACCCCCACGAGTCTACCGAAACCCCCCTGGATCAGGTTTCCAGCCCGATCAAGCATTTAAGAATGAGAGGTTGCGGAAGAAGAAAACCTTCACTCCATTGGGAGAGTCATATGCTAGTCTGTTCCAGAGGCTAAGGGAATTGGACATGTTGAAGCCGATCCAGATAAAAATGCCAAACCCTATTCCAAAGAAGTTTGATTTTTCTCAAAGGTGCGCACATTGCTCATATGCCCCGGGGCATGACATAGAGTAGTGTTGGAATCTGAAGAACGCGATTCAGAAGCTTATTGATGCAGGCGACATTATCGTACAAAATCCAGATGCAGTAGACACTTGCCAAAGTCTGTCACCTGTGCATAATGAGATGCATATGGTGGGGATGATTTATTTTGAAAAGGAATGTGAGAGTTCTTTTGGGATCCTAGGAGGTCCACGTGCTACGAAGCTTTCGGTGCTATTAGAGGTTGATCCTAAGAACGAGCAGGAAAAGGGAACCCAAAGGAAATCTGTTAAGAACAATGTGATGGAGACTTGTGAAGGTCCTAGTATTGTTGATGCAGAATTCAGTGGCTAAGATACAGCGCTTGGTAATTTGAAAGACGCTCCATTTCTTGGTCAGCCGGAGAAGAGCTTTTGGTGGTTTAGTTTGTTGTCATTTCTGTTGTCCGGGTTATTGCAGGGTTGTAATCCAGATATCGTCTTGTGACTCAAATCCTTCTATCCTTTATTTTGTCTAGTTCCTTTAGTCGTATTATCTCACTTAGTGTTTTCTAGGTTTGTTCTAGGTTTGTAACCCCAGTTTAGTTTGTCTGTTTTGTTGTCCAAACCGTTTCACCTTCTATCTAATGCAATTTTCTGTTTTCTGTAATTTCTAGTCATTTTCGTTTAGTTCTCTTTTCTTTTCATAGTTCTTTTCTTGTTAACTCTAGTGACATGACATGCACGCGTAATTCTCAGCCTGGTTTTAAAAGTCAATTTAGTCACAAAGCAATGAAACAATGTTGAAGATGTAGGGACATTGGAGGGAAATAAGTAAAGGCATTTTGAGATCACTTCAAGCCCGAATTGTGTGAAACTGGGGCAGGTAGAACATAAAAATACACTATTGAAATGCATCATGTTGCATCGGGTGAAGATAATGGCAAGTTTGCCCCAAATTTGTAGGGGGCCGTTCATGGTAATGAGAGTGAGGGTATTGTCCAATGGGGCTTGGTAATTAACAAATGTAAAAGGCGAATGTGTGGATATGGTTATCAAGTCTAGTACAATCAAAAGATGTTACAAATGTCTTATTGGGTCTGTTTAATTGTGTAGTTTGCACTTGGCATGTTTTGGAGATTGGAATGACGAAGGCATTTTGTTCTTCTATATAAACATTTTATCCTTCGCTACCCCTTTGAGACTTATTTATTTTCTTTTATACCCCTCTTTCGGAATCAGTAGCAAAGATCAGAAACGCAAGCATGAAAGATGAGTAAAGGAAAAAGAGAAAAGAAAAAGAATGAAAAGAGAGAGAAGGAAGAGAAGAAGAAAGAGAAAAGAAAAAAGAAAAAAAAAGGAAAAACGAGAAGAAAAACAACAACAAAAAGAAAAAGAAGGAAAGAAGAGAAAAGAAAAAGAAAAGAAAAATCACAACAAACAAAGTAATTCCTATAACATGAACTACGTTCGACCTGATTCCTTTTAAGGATACGTAGGCAGCATCACGATTCGGTCCCATCAAAATAAAATTCCAAAAGTCCCCAAGCAAAGAAACTGGGGCAGAAGTTGTGGTTGTTGTAGGAAATCTGATTCCGAAAGTTGTAATTTTGAACCCATTTGAATTGTTTCGAGCCTTTGATACCCTTTCTTTCTAACCCTATCCAAAAATCCCACATTACGGTCCAAAGAAAGACCTTCCGATCAGTCTTCAAGAAATGCCAGGTCAAACAATGAGAGGTAATGCATATCACGGGCAACACTTTGGTCCAAGCAGGGAAATGTTAAAAATGAGAGAGTCTTATTGGTGAAAACCTTCACGGGCACCGTAAGGCGATGGAAAGCTGAGAGGAATAAAAAATGAGAGTCTTATTGGTGAAAACCTTCGCGGGCACCTTGAGGCGACGGTAAGTTGAGAGAAAGAACAAATGAGAGAGGCTTGATGGTGTAAACTCTTCGGGCACTACAAGTCGAATAAGGGTTGTGAATCAAATTGGATAATCGGAGCATTGAAGCCCAATTTCACGGTTTAAAGGTACAACAAGAGTCGAACATCAGGCTTACTTGACAGAATAGGCCACAGGTGCATGTCATGGTCATTAGAGTTGGTATCCACAACTGATAGGTTTCTACTTTGTAGTTTTCTCGTTAGGAATCATCTTTTTCCATTCTCCTTCACTCTGTTCTTTTTGTCTTGTTCAATTCCTCTTCCTGAGTCTGTGTGGTTAGAACAAGTGAGAAATGACTTCAAAATTTGCCACAAGTTATCCAATTGCACAAAACGGGGTCTGGCTAACACATCAAAATGTCATAAGTCAGAAAAGAACAACAAGCGCATTGAGCTGGTAATAATCAACACGCTTTGGGATCCTTGTGAAATACAAAGGCTTGGTACATATCAATTCATGAACAATGCAACAAGGTGGAGGGTGTTAGGTGAATAGATTAAGGGTATTTTCTGTGATAAGATTGACAGAGAAAGTGGTTAACCAATAACAAACAAGGTCTTCCAAATGGAAATCAAAGTTATCATGGCAAGTGAAGGAGCAATAGTCCTCAAGGCCAATGCCAGTAGGTTAAGTCAAGAAAGAATAACATGCACATTGAGTGGAAGGTAATTGACGTGCTTTTGGATTCATGGGAGACACAAAGGTTGGTAAATGTCAGTTCATGAGTAACGCAACAGATAGAGGGTATTGGGTCTGAACGGAGAAGAGGTATTTTCTGTGATAAGGATGACAGAGAAAGTGATTAGTTAAGGAACAAGCAAGATCTTCAAGTGGAAATCAGTTATCATGAGAAGTGAAGGAGCAACCGCCCTCAAAGTCAAGGCCACAAACCAACCACCATATTTTAAACTGGCAAGATTTTTCTTTGATTTGAAACATGGGCAGGAAATTTCGTTTGTTTCGGAGAAACCCACAACAAGGAAAGGCAAGCACTAGACAGGTTTGACCGTAAACATTCAGGACCCGCCTGGATAATGAGATTCATTTTGAAATTCTCAGGACCCTCCTGAAAAATGGGACCTAGTTTAAAATTCAAAACAATCACGAGTAGCAAAATCTAGCATAAATGTACCCCAAGGAATATAAGTTTGTTTCAAAGTTTAAAATGTTTAAGATAGGATTCAATTAAGAGTTGTCAGGACCCTCCTGAATAATGGGACTTAGCTTTAAGATTTCGATTAAATAACAACATTTAGCGTAAGTTTTGTTGTAGGGTAATATAATTTAGCCGTAAAATTGTCACTTTTAAGATAATACTTGATTTTTGATTTTCAAAACCCTCCTGGATAATGGGACTTAGCTTTAAGATTTCGATTAGATAACAACATCTAGCGTAAGTTCTGTTGTAAGGTAGTATAATTCGGCCGAAAAGAATAGTCACTCTTAAGATAAGACTTGGTTTTTAATTTTTAGGACCCTCCTGGATAACGGGATGTAGTTTTAAAACTTGCTTAGTTAATAAGATTTAGTGGAAGTCATACCTTTGAAAGATATAGCTTAGATTTAAAATTGTCGTTTAGTTAAGAGTTGTCAGGACCCCTCTGGATAATGGGACCTAGCTTTCAAATTCTTAGTAGTATATGGTAACATGATTCAGTTAACACTAACATATGTGCCCAGCTGCCAAACTGGGGCAGAAGTTTTCTTTATTTTTGTCTATTTTGTGGAAATCAGGCGCCCACCTGGAGAATAAGGGAATATATTTCAAGTTCATCAATCAGGCGCCCCCTGAAGAACAAGGGAATACATTTTTCAAGTTCAATAATCAGGCGCCCACCTGGAGAACAAGGGAATACATTTTTCAAGTTCAGTAATCAGGCGCCCACTTGAAGAACAAGGGAATACATCTTAAGTTCAGCAATCAGGCGTCCACCTGGAGAACAAGGGAATACATTTTTCAAGTTCAGTAATCAGGCGCCCACCTGGAGAACAAGGGAATACATCTCAAGTTCAACAATCAGGCGCCCACTGGAGAACAAGGGAATACATTTCAAGTTCAGCAATCAGGCGCCCACCTGGAGAACAAGGGAATACATTTTTCAAGTTCAGTAATCAGGCGCCCACCTGGAGAACAAGGGAATACATTTTTCAAGTTCAATAATTAGGCGCCCACCCAGAGAACAAGGGAATATATTTTTCAAGTTTAGTAATCAGGCGCCCACCTGGAGAACAAGGAAATACATTTCAGGTTCAGCAATCAGGAGCCCACCTAGAGAACAAGGGAATACAATCAAGTTTCAGCAATCAGGCATCCACTCGGATAAAGGGAAAGCATCTAAGATTACAATTCAAAACGGCAACAAGGGGTTCCACCGGGAGAATACAAGTCAGCAAGTCAGCAAGAACCACAAGAGAAAGTTTGAAGATGTAGATAGGATTTTGTAATGCATAGATTATAGTCTAGTCTAGCTTCTTTTTATTTTATCATGGTGTAATAAGGGGTTCAACAAGCAGTAGCAGCAGCAACAACAACAGTGAAATCACAGCTTCATGGTAGTCCCTGCTACAAAAACTTCCCGAACTACACTGATCTGATTCCTTTATAGCCAAGGATATGTAGGTAACCTCGGAAGCAGGGTGCGGTCAAATATTTCAAAAATGCTTCCCACGGAATATTCAAACGGGCAAAAATCGCTCGTATCCACTCACTTTGTATTTGCACGAAAACTCTTCGTATTTCCGAGCAAAGAGAGGCAGCTATGAGCACGTAATTTTTGCCCTATATGAATTACTCCCATAATTTCAAAACAAAATAATTTCTTTTCATTATTTGCAATTTTATGGATTTTCGCGGCATTGTATGTTAAATGTTTGCATTTGTCTGTGCATATTTATTTTATTTAATTAATGAAAAATACGAAAAAATACGTACATTTGCATTTAGGATTTAATTTAACATTTTAGGATTAATTAATTAATTAAGTTGTTTTATAAGAATTGGAAAACAAAGAAAACAAATAGTTATTTTGCACTTTTAATTTTAATTTTTGAACTTTGGTAGTTTTTCCTTTAATTTGGTTCTTAATTATTTGTGGTAATTGTGATTTGGAGTTAGTTAATTTAATTTGATGGAATAATTTAATTAGGGATTAATTTAGGTTGATTTTTAATTTTAATTTAAAAGGATCTTATTTTTTAAAAAAATAAAAATATATTAGAAAAGGTAAAAAGAAGAGGAAAAGATATGAATCAGATTTTATTGGGCCATATCTATTTTTTCCCCTGGCCCAAGTGATATTTCCGCCCAACTTACCCCAAACCCGATCCATTCCCCACATATACACACAGACTCATAGAGCCCTAAATCCCAAGCGCAGAAACGGGAACTCTGTTCTTCTCCTCCAGAGAGTCACTCGAATCCAGCCCCATTTCCACCTAAATCCATGGCGAGTGAGCTCCAATCTCACCTCACGCGTTCCCCCTCTCTCCTCATCACCATATTTCTAACCATTTTTGACAGATTCCCTCTCCCTCACATGCTCTTTTCGATTTTGTTTCGGATTTTCACCTTTTGGATGATATATGGAAAAATGGGGGGTGTTAGATTGGATTCGAGTTAATCTAATCCTTCCATTTGTCCCTCTTTCATCAGAAACAAGGTGAAAATCTGTTTTGGGGAGAGAATTTTTGTTTTGAGAGATTTCTTAGAGATAAAGGTTGAAGCTTCGAGAAAATATGCGGGTCTATATAAGGTGAGGATTTTTCCTTGTGTAGGGGGATTTTCGGATTTTTGGAGAGAAAGTTTGATAAATATTTAGGTTTGTTTCCTAATCTTTTTTGACGTTCTTCTCTTTTCAATCCAGAAAAATGCAAAAAAAAGTGATTATGTTTTGTTTTGATTAATTGCTATGTGAGATTTTAGGTTGGTTTAAGCGAAAGTCAAAAAAGAAAAACCAGTTTCGTCATTTTAATTTCATTTCTGGGAATCAAAATCATGGAAGTTGTCTGAGCTGCTCAAATTCGAGTTTCGTCATCAAGTTCATTTTGATTGAAGCTGTGGTTTCTCGTTTCTCTGTTGGTGCAATTGCTGAAATCTTTTGTTATTCGGATTTGTTTCTTCAGGTTCATCCCTTCCTTTCTTCTATTTTACTTGTTGTTTATGGTGAATATAAACCTTGAAAAGCCATTTAGAGTGAGGTTATTGTTACACTTAGTCGCTTAAGTTAATGAATCAGTTCATGAGACTTTTAAGAAAATAAAAATTAGTTTTAACTTGTTCTTGTCATGGTATGATTAGCTCGTGATTGATTTCAGAATGTGAGCTATATTATTCATTTTCAGTTTTGCTCTCTTAACTATGTATCGACTGGATGTTGTACACGTGTTCTGGTCTTCATCTAACATAGTGATGAAGGACAGAATCGCTTGACTTTGGTAGGAATGATTGAGGTTTGATCGAGTCTGTGGTTTGCTAGATGAGGTGCTGCATATGTTTGTCGATTCAGTGACGATTACAGAATTTCTTGCACATCTCTAATTCAATTCGAGTTCAAGAAATTGTCACCCAATTAGTTTTTTTACTGCTGCTTTGTTGCTCAATTAGTTGCATTTATCAGAACATGTTACAAAAGGCAGAAGTTTAGTGATTCACGTTTGTTTTGAAGCAGCATCTGGTTTAGATCTCACTTGTCCAAGAGATGAACTGGTTTCACTTGGGTTACATGATGAAGTTTGGTTCATTCTTGTCGTGTTTAATTTAGCTTTGCGTTGGTCTAAAGGAGTGTTGAAGCCAAATTGTTTCGCTGATTGTGTATGCTCATACTTGCTCTATTTTCCCTCTTCTGTCCAAATTTCGTCTGCCTTGTTACTGCCATAGTAATTTTGCTCTTTCGAGCTACTGAAGAAGTCAATTTCAACAGTAGATCGAGCCGATAACGTGTAGTATTTTGGACATTTGTCCAGACTGTTGTCCCTGCTGAAAATTTGCCCTGTTTTGCACTGTTTAAGCGGCAGATTCGCAGTCTTTTAGTGCAAATTCTGCACTCTTGGCTCTCATTGGTTTGGTTGTTGGATAGTTTAATATCTAACTGAGATTTTAGCTTTGACTGTTGGTTGTGCAAGTTAAGTTTTTCTTCAGCTATTTGCTGAACAGCTTTGAGCTGTTTATCCTTGCACTCCTGTATGTTCCTCACCCCAACAGATTTGCTGGTTAGCGGACAATTTGACTTAAGTAAACCTTGCCAATCAGTGATCTTTCTCATCATCATGCTCGATTTAATTTTTCATTAGAAGCACTTTTTGTGTGTGATGTTATCTTTATGTACTATTAACAGTAACCTATTGTTGAATTTTCCAGCGTGCTAGTTCACTTCTTTTAATTGGAGTAGGCGTACATCTATCATTTTGATTCCATGGAATTGTGGTCTTATTTGGGAAATATTTTAAAAAATGGTAATGTTGAGGAAAAAGAAAATAATATAAAGTAAGTCAGGTATTTGCTTTTGGAATTCATGTGTGTGGGAGTTATATTAGGAGGGACTAAATGAAAATCAATACTCTGAAACTACTTATTGTGGATTAGCTTAGTTTGGGGGTGTGCCGTATTAAGACAAATGTACAATTTTTGGCCCTCAAAGTTTAGTTTCAAATTTCCTTTAAATTGTATTGAGGTGCGCCGTGCCAAATAAAACCTCAAAAATGCATGGCCCTCGTTTGATTAATCTTAACCCTTAGAAATCGAGATGTGCCATTTAGCGAACTTTTCATGGCCCTCGCAAAGTTGTTAACGCGTAGTTGCTTTAGGTGCATCATTTAATAATATTACCTTCCTAAACTCGGGTGCGCATTTCATGTGACCCAAATCAAAATCTTAAAACGTTGACTAAAATGTGTTTAGGATTGCGGGTGCATTTCATGTGGCGCGATCCAAAGGCACGTTTTAAATGACGTTCAATCTTCTTTAAAAATTAATTAAAAGTGGTCAAAAGTTTAAAATGGCATCATAGGTTAAAACGTGTTTCTAAAATCAGATAATTAAGCTGAATATAACAGTTGAGCGACCGTGCTAGAAACACGGAACTCGGGAATGCCTAACACCTTCTCCCGGGTTAACATAATTCCTTACTCGGATTTCTTGTTCGCGGACTGTTAAACAGAGTCATGCTTTTCCTCGATTCGGGATTAAACCGGTGATTTGGGACACCATAAATTATCCCAAGTGGCAACTCTGAATTTTTAATAAATTAATCCCATTTCGATTGTCACTTTAAGTTGGAAAAAACTCCCTTATACTCCCTTTCGGGTAGTGTAGGTAAAAAGGAGGTGTGACAGTGAGTCCGGAATGTCGTCTTCAAAATATCAGAATCTTGAATCTTCAACTGATGATACCCTGACCTCAAATCAATCTTCAAAAACATCCTCGTACTGTGAAGCTGGTCGAATAAGTCATCAATGCGCGGTAGTGGGTACTTGCTCTTAATTGTAACTTTGTTCAACTTTCTATAATCAATACACATCCGCATAGTACCATCCTTCTTCTTCACAAATAGAACCAGCGCATAGCAAGGCGACACACTGGGCCTGATGAAGCCTTAATCATGCAACTCCTAAATTTGTTCCTTCAATTCCTTCAACGCTGCTGGTGCCATATGATACAAAGGAATAGAGATAGGCTGAGTGCTTGGCACAAGATCAATACCAAAATCAATGTCCCTTTCGGGTGGCATGCCTGACAGGTCTATAGGAAACACATCTAGGAAGTCTATCACTACCAAAACTGACTTAACGGTTGGAGCATCAACACCAACATCCCTCACAAAGGCCAAATATGCCAAACATCCCTTCTCAGCCATTTGTTATGCCTTCAAATATGAAATCACTCTACTAGGAACATAATCCACGAAGCCTCTCAACTCCAACCTCGGCACCCCCGACATTGCCAATGTCACGGTCTTAACTTGGCAATCCAGAATAGAGTGGCATGGTGACAACCAATCCATGCCTAAAATCGCATCAAATCAACCATACTAAGGAGTAAAAGATCAACTCTCGTGTCTAAACCCCAAATAGTCACCACACACGATCGATATACACGGTCCACAATAATAAAATCACATAGCGGTGTAGATATATGAATAGGCATAGCTAAAGAATCATAGGGCATATCCAAATAACAAGAAAATTATGATGACACATATGAATAATTGGGAACAAGGTCAAATAATACTAAAGCATCCCTGTGGCATACTGAAAAAATACCTGTGATCATAGCGTCAGAAGCAACTACCTCTGGCTTAGCAGGAAAAGTATATCATCGAGTCTAACCTCCTTCTTTGGGGCGACCTTGATCCACACGACCTCCACCCCGAACTGACTGAGCGGGTGGAGTAGCAACTGGTGTAGGGGTCATAGACTGGCCTCCCTACTGCACTAGACCTCTATAATGATGGGGACAATACTTCCTCACATGCCCAACTCTCCAAAATCGTAACAACCTCACCAGAAATGATGGTGGGGCTTGCATCAGACCTCGGGAACTAAAATAGTCAATGCAAGAATCTGGTACTGATGAACCCTAAACTAATGGAGAATGATATGAGCTTTGAGTTGGAAATGCACTGAAAGATGACTAACCTGGACGACTAGTGTATGAGCCATGACTAGCTGATGTACCACGATAAACTTGATGAGCCATCTGAGTAGGCCTATAAGGATGACCTATACTGTGATGTGACTAACCTCTAGATGAGGTACCACTAAAACCACCTGAAACACGAGGAATCTTGCCCTCCCGCTCCTCATGCTCAAGCCTACGAACCAACTCCAAGCACCTGGAAATCTCGACCACCTGGTCAAACCTAGCATCTGTCTCGGCCTCTCAAGCTAGACTATAATGTAGACCACAGTTGAGGCCATCAATGAACCTCCTGATCCCCTTTCTCTCAGTAGGAACAAACCATATAGCATGATAAGCCAAATCTGCAAAGCTCATCTCATATTGAGTCGTACTCATATCCCCTAAATGTAGCTGCTCATAATCTCTACTCAGCTCCTCTCTGCGAGTCTGTGGAAGAAACTTCTCTAAAAAGAGAATGGAGAACTCATTCCAGGTAAGTGGATCTACGCCAACTAGCTTTCTCTACTCATAGGTCTTCCACCATCTATCGGCTTCCCTATCAACTATAAAGTGGTAAATGCAACCCAACTGGTCTCCAAAATACACACTGCACAAAGAATCCGCTAACACCAGTCTAGGAAATCGTGAGCATCCTCTGACTCCTTCTCGCTGAACATTGGAGGCTTAAGCCTCTCGAACTGGTCCAATATTTTTTGCTCATCATCACTCATAGGTGGACCAACCTCGGCCCAAGCAACAGCAGCAGGCTAAACTGGTAGTACACCCGGTGTCTAGAGTCCCTGAGCTTAGCTGCTCTAGAGTACGGGCGGCAGGAGTCTGGGCACCTCCCCCACTTGTGAAATGGCTAGTATAGCTAGAACTGCAACCACCTGAGTCAGGATCGTGCACATAGACACAATTTGGGCTAAGGTATCCAGATGGCCAGGAATAATGGGTAGTGCTGGTGCCTGAGCTGGCCCCGCCTGCTCAACAACATCTGGTACCTGCTCCTTAGCTGGAGCGACTAGTAGCTCCATAGGTGTTGCTCTGGCTATAGTGTGAGCCACACCTCATCCTATACCTCGACCTTAACTGGTGGTACTGGTGGCCGTCCACGTAATTCAGTAGCACGTGTCCTAACCGTCTGTGAGAGAATACAAGAGTCAAGTTTCAAACTTCGGAAATAACAAATCTGCACGACAAGAATGCAAGAAAGTGAGGTTTCCTAATGGTTTGGTAGCCTATCGAAGATAAGTACAGACGTCTCCACAAAACCATAATTGTGCTAAAAATAGTATAGACATCTCTCGAATAGTGCTTTGGTACCAACTTGTCATGATCCGAATTCACTAGTTGTGATGGCATCTAACCCAACCCGCTAGGTAAGCCAACAATCATGTGATAACAATGAAATCAATTAATTATGGTTCAATAACTCAGCAGTGGTAAAATATCATAAAGTATCTGAGAATAAAACAATAATACTCCTACAACCATCCCAAAAATTTGGTGTCAACGAATACACGAGCACTATCGAATAACAGGATATAAGAAAAATCCTCTAATACAACTGTCTAAACAATAGAACAATAAAGATAGTATGACTGTGCCCTTATTGATCAATATTCACACTTATTATTGTACAGATGCGTGGCATAACAACCCATCATCAAAGCACGTATATAAAATGCTATAACTATGCCCACTGCTAGCATGCCATACTATGTAAGGGTCGATCCAGCCCAAGCACTAATCATAATCATTTAGCCAAATAGTGAGTCATGGTGCACGTGCAGCCTAAAAAATAATAACACTTAGCTCAATATGGTCCTGGCGTACGTGTTACCTCAAAATCAATACCAAACTGACTCTACAGCCCAAATTAAGTCATTTACCATTCATGTCTCAGATAAACACATCTCAAAATGCTCAGTTTAATAGTGTTACACGTAAGAGGCATCAACAACATGTGAGGAATCAAATAAGAAACACTGAGACAGAGATATCATACATGGATATAATATCATGACTGGGAACATATGTACAAATAAGGCATATACTTCTGAAATAGAAAGAATAGCCCTATCAAGTCTCAAACAAATAGAACTTATCCTAGACATAATGCCTAATATGAATCACAATTCAAATAATCAAACAAGTAGGGGGAAAAATAGGGATAACAAGATATGATAGCAAAACAAGCCCGGTAATAGCCTAAAAGCCTCCCCAAACCATGAACACATCGGTGCGCGTACATACGTCCGTCACCTAGCGCGTACATCGCCCAATATCTTTCAGATAACGTAGTTCTTCGGGTTAAATACCCCAAAATCTAAGTTTAAATATGTTGCTTACATAAAATCACGTAACTCAATACTCCAACAAGCCCTTGCCTTGCGAATCGGCCTCCAAACGACTTGAATCTAGCCACAAATAACTTAATACCATCAATAATAGCTATAGCAAACAATTCCAAAAAAACTAAGGTCTTGAATCAAATACACAAAGTCAACCCAACCCACACCTCGGAACCCAACAAAATTTAAAATTTTCAAATACCCATTCAATTACGAGTCCAACCATACTAATTTCTTCCAAGCCCATCCAAAAATCGACCCTCAAATCACCAAAATTTCACCCTCCAATAACATAGTCTAAAATCGCAAAATTTCACTTCAAATTCACATAAACTAGGTGTAATAATCAATGGGTAATCAATAACTATCATTAAAAGTGATTAAACATCACTCACCTCTTCAATTGTAGCAAAAACACTCTCAAAAATCGCCCTTAGCCAAGCTCCACAATTCCAAAATGAGAGAAATAACTCAAACCCTCGATTATAAAATATTCCAAGCGATCCCGCTTCTGTGACCCATTTCCGCTTTTTCGGTCCAAATCGTACACCTACACATTCCACTTAAGTCCCCGACTTACCGCTTCTGCGGTTAGGCCCCTACATTTGCGCATCCGCACCTGCGGAGAATACTTCGCACTGGCGGTCCTTCCGCTTCTGTGTTTCCTTCCTCACAGAAGTGACTGTTATCTCCCCGTTCAGCCTTACTCCACTTTTGCGACCAATTTACTGCGGAATCATGCAGGCATCTGTGATCTCCCCGCTTCATCCTTCCTCCACTTTTGCGACCAATTTACCGCTTTTGCGGCTTCACACCTGAGGAAAAGCCATCACATGTGCGGTTTCATTTGGTAACATAAATTCCAGCCATCTCTCTAAATGAAAACATGTTCCGCCAACCATCTGAATCACACCCAAGGCCCCCGGAACACCGACCGCACATACCAACAAGTTATAAAACACAATATGAACTCACTCGAAGCCTCAAATCATATCAAACAACACCAAAACCAAGAAAAGCACATCGATTCGAGCCTAATAAAATTCTAACTTCTAAAACTAATGCCGAATCATATCAAACCAATTTCGAATTACCTCAAATTTTGCACACAAGTCATAAATGGCACAACAGACCTACTCCAACCCCCTGAACCAAAATTACAGCCCAATATTGACAAAGTCAACTCTCAATCAAACCTCTCAACCTTTCCACCTTCAACTTTTCAACTTTCACCAAAAAGCCTCAAACCAACCTACGGACTTCCAAATCAATATTTGGACATATGCGTCAATCCAAAATCACAGTACAAAGCTGTTGGAACCCTCAAAACACTATTCTGGAGTCGTATATAGAAAAGTCAAACTCTGGTCAACTCTTTTAACTTAAGCCTTCAGTCTTGGAAAAAGTGTCTCATTTCACTCCGAAACTTTCCTGAAACCAAACCAACCACCCCAACAAGTCACATAATCACAAATAAACATATAAAAATTGATAAATAAGGGAAGGAGGCTACAATACATAAAACGATCGGTTGGGTCGTTACATCTACTTAGTCATATTAGAAATAGAAGTAAGTGCGGCATTGGTGCGAGAAGATAAAGGTACGCCATCTTCAATTTATGTTAGTAAATCTATTGGATATTGAGATGCGATTATCTTATCTGAGAAAACTAGCACAAGCATTAATAATGGCATCAAGAAAGTTACGATCCTATTTTTAATAGCATCATATTTCTGTCGTAACTACTTTTCCATTAAGGAATATTTTGAACAAACATGAATTATCAGTAAGATTAGCTAAATGGGAAATAAAACTTGGTGAGTATGATAGTATTTATTAGCCTCGAACTGCCATAAAGTCACAGATACTAGCAAATTTTGTAGCAAATTTTAGTTCGAACTTACTTCCTAAAGTGAAAATGAGGAACGAATATTTATCGGATCTAATTTGGGGACTTAGACAATATACACTAATGGATCCTCAAATGTAAAAGGATCAAAATTTGGGTATTGTCTTAATTTCACCTTCAGGAGAAGTTATTAGTAAAGTAATAAAATGTTACCCTATAACTAATAATGAAGCCAAATCTGAGGTTGTGATTGCAGGTTTGAAGCTTGAAAATGATATGGGGACTGATCAGATTGATGTCAACAGGGATTCACAACTTGTGGTTGATCAAATGCAAGGGAATTACGTGGCTAGAGAAACACGAATGCAACAATATTTGGAATAAGTGCAGGAATAATTGTGTCTGTTTCAAGTGTGGAAAGTTTTTCAAATAACAAGAGAGGAGAATGAGGGGGCTGATGCATTAGCAAAACTAGGATCAATAGCCAATGTATCAAATGCGGAAAATGCAATCGTGGTGCACCTGTTCCACTCAATGTTCGATCAAACCAGGAATGAGATAAATTTCAGTAATTTAACATGGAATTGGATAAATGAATTTGTGAGTTTTCTGCAGTATGGAATACTACCTGAGAATAATAAAAAAACACAACTGCTATGAATAAAAACAAGTTGATATTGTTTAATAGAACGTAATTTGTATCGAAAAATATTTGGTTGACATTTAGCTCGATGCCTTGGACCATAACAAATTGAATACGTGATGCGAGAGGTACATAAAGGACATTGTGAAAATCATGTTGGTGGAAGGTCACTAGTGAAAACACTAATAAGAGCAGGGTATTACTGAACAAAAATTGAAGAGGAGGAGGAAAAATTCATAAAAAGGTGCGATAAATGCCAACGGTATGCAAATAATATGCATCAACCAGTAGAGTTGCTAACATTCGATTATTGCACAGTGGTCATTTATGTAGTAAGGAATGGATATTGTAGGTTCTCTACCGCAACCACCAATAAAGGCACAATTTTTATTAATTTTTATTGATTATTTTTCTAAGTGGGTGGAGGCAGGTGCTTTCAAACAGGTACGAGAAAAAAAAGTTATTGACTTCATCTGGAGAAATATAATATGTATATTTAAGGTTCCAAAGGAAATTGTATGTGATACTGGGCCACAATTCATGAGAGCAAAGGTCACTGACTTTTTTAAAGGGTGACAATTTTAAGCAAATTACTTCAGCACCGTATCATCCGGTAGTTAATGGACAAGCAGAGTCGATAAATAAAATTATTGTCAACAACATAAAGAAATATTTCAAAAATCAAAAAGCAGGTAGCCTGAAGTGCTACCTACGGTGCTATGGGCCTACAGAACAATGACAAAAATAAGTGCGCGAGAAACTTCATTTTTTCTTGTTTACGGTACTGAGGCACTAATTATAGTAGAAATAGGGGAACCATGCCTGAGGTTTAAACAAACAAATGAGTTATCCAATGAAAAAGAACTTCCGTGCAAATTTGGATTTGATAGAAGATCAAAGAAAGACAACTTTGATACGGATGGAAGTGCAAAAGCAAAGGATTAAGCAATATTACAACAGAAGAGAAAATATTCGGTATTTTATGATTGGGTACATTGTCCTTAAGAAGGTGTTTCAATTAACACAGGCAGTAAAGGCGGGGAAATTATGTCCGAATCGGGAAGGACCATATCGTTGTGATGAGCTGAAAGGTCATCTTATAAATTAAAACTAAATTCTGTATTCCAAGGACATAAAAACCTCATTTTATTCCTCCTCATTCTGCATGCGAAGTCCGAGCGTGTTTTCCAGGAAGCTCTTATGTTAAAAGTTGATAAAAATAAGAACTTTTTATTAAAGACTTCATTTGAGTTGACTTCGGTCAACATTTTTGGTAAACGGATCTGGATTCATATTTTGATAGTCCCGGTAGGTCCGTATAAAAATATGGGACCTGGGCATATGCCCGGAATTGAAATTGGAGGTCCTTACCCTGAGTTATGAATTTTTGTTGAATATTGATAGTCTGAAAATTTAATGGTTTCTAAGAAACTCTAAATGTTTAATATTGTTGGTATCGGGTTTGTATTTTAGTTTTAAATCTCTGTGCAGGTTTAATACAACATTTAAAACTTGTCTGTAAAATTTCGTAAAAAACGGAATTGGTTTGACGTGATTCGGACATCCGGTTGAGAAAATAGAAATTTCAAAGTGTTCTTGATAGTTTCATTTGATTTGGTGCTAAATTCATGGTTGTAGGTGTTATTTTGGAAATTTGAACATGTGAGAAAGTTCGTATGATATTTTAAGACTTCTGTGCATGTTTGGTTTGGATCCCCGAGGGCTCGGGTGAGTTTTGGATAGGCTACGGAGTAAAAATAGGACATAGGACACTGCTGGTTTTGTTGCAGGCCTCAGACCTCACAAATGAGAGGTCAGGCATCGCATTTGCAAGCTCAGCAGAGTCCGCATTTGCGAGCTTCTCATCGCAAATGCGAAGAGAAACTGTCCAGCTCATGTTCGCAAATGCGAACATTCCTTCGCATTTGCGATGGGAATAGGGGGAGAGGCAACCTTCGCAATTGCGATCCTTTGATCGCATTTGTGACTAGCTAGTTCGCATTTTCGAACCTTTCTTCGCATTTTGCAAAGAAGGCAGGATTGTGGAATCTTTGCAAATGCGATAGATTTCTCGCATTTGCGGGCTTCACAAATGCGAAGCCCAAGTCGCATTTGCGAGATCTGCAGCTAGGTAAAATGAAACTTGGAGGGGATTTTTCATTGATTCTTCAAATTTTCAAAAGCAAGAACTCAAGAGGCGATTTTCTAAAGAATTCTTCTTCCCCAAATCATAGGTATGTGATTCTTAACTAGTTTCTTTCAATCTTTCACTTCATTGTACAAGATTTCAACCTAGAATCTGAGGCTTTCATGGTGGAATTGGGGATTTTTGGGTAGAAATTAGGGATTTCAAAATTTGGGGATTTAGACCTCAAAGTGAGGTCGGATTTCAAAACCAATTGTATATCCGGACTTTGGAGTGAATGGGTGTTTATAATTTGTGACTTTTACTCAATTTCAAGACGTGTGCCTGGGGAGGATTTTTGGGCTTTTTTCTATTTTCTTGCCTTAGCCTTGATTTCATTAGCTAAATTAGTTGCTTGTAGCTATATTTACGTTATGAAATTAAATTGATTAGATTTGGGCCACTCAGAGTTGGATACTCGTGGCAAGAACATAATTTCAGATTGATTTGAGCTTGGTTCGAGGTAAGTGGTTTGTCTAACCTTGTGTGGGATAACTCCCCTTAGGATTTTGTACTGTTTGATATGTGAGCACAGTGTACGTGAGGTGACGAGTACGTACACGGGCTATTGTTTAAAAACCCCATTTTTATTAAGTAAATATCTGTTTTTCCTTTAATTGAGCAACGCTAGTATATGTAACTATCCTGTTTAGTTTAGGAAAGCATGCCTACGTTCTTTAATTGTCTTAACTGCCTATCTGAGCTGTGTGTAGCATGTCTTAGTGAAATTTTCCTGTTCTTCCTTGATTCAGACATAGTCTAAATTATTATTTTCTTGTTGTAACTGTTATCTCTGTTAGGTTGCACTACATATTTATTTTGGGACTACGGAACGGTATTTTAGGAGATCTCCATGTACTTCATATTTATTTGGGACTACAGAATGGTATCCCGGGAGATCCCCTATTATGATTGCTGTGTTCTGAGTTGTTCTTCCTCTATGCTTATTTCCTAGTTAAAATTACAGTATTTATTTCTTTACCGTTAAATTTTTTTATATTTAAACCAGTAGGGCCTTGACCTGATCTCGTCACTATTCGACCGAGGTTAGGCTTGCCACTTACTGTGTACCTCTATGGTGTACTCATGCCCTTTCCTGCACATGTTTTTCGTGTTCAGATCCAGGTACCTTTTACCAGCCACATCACCAGTGGGGTGAGCCAGCTGTAGAGACTTCAAGGTTTATCTATCGCATCCACAGACCTCGAAATCCCTATCTATTCCACCCCAAGTCGACCCTTCTTGTATTTTTCTCTTGTATTAGACTTTGGAGTATGGGAGTATTGTGTCTTACTTTAGCTTTTGACTTATGCCATTCCAGATTTTGTGAGAATTTAGGTACTCTTCCAAAGTGTTAATGTATATGCCGAGCGACATATCATTTCCTTGTTTAAATTTTCTTATTAGTTGATAGCTTTTATGTTTTCGTCCTTTATTCTGCAAATGTTAGGCTTACCTAGTCGTAGATACTAGGTATCGTCACGACAGGTCACAGAGAGAGAAACTAGGTCGTGACTGTGAGCACGTGATTTTTGTCTTACGCGACAATCGCTCCAAAAGAATTAAAAAAAATAATAACAAATGGTCCTGCGGTACAAATTTGGATTTTTACATGGCACTTTGTTAATTATTTATGATTTTTGCCCATTTTTATTAAAACAAAATACAAAATGTATGTGTCGTGCGTAATGTGAACCGTAATCCGATTGTTAAATGGGAGATCACAAAAATACGCATTTCTTTTGTCCTGATTCGTTGCCTTGTTTAATTTTACCTACTTTTAACATTTTATACGCGTGAAATAAATATGTTTAGTGTTAATTGATGGTGTCTAGTTTTATTTAATTAGGTTGTGTATTTAGGAAATTAGAAATAAAGAAAAAGAGGGTAAAAAATTGTTTTAAATGAATTTGGGCCGTGCCCATTTCAAAATCTGAAGCCCAAATGAACGGCCCAAGCCACCAGTCCGAACAGCCCGCCCCCAGGCCACAAAACGACGTAGTTTAACACCAAAACTACGTCGTTTCAATGCCGATCCATCTCAACCATTCAAACCAAACTGATCCAACGGCCAAGATCTCACATCCCGTACCCACTAACAGACCCGACCCGTCTCACCCGGACCGACCCCAACCCTTTACCCTCGAAATGACACCGTTCCCCATTAGTTGAAGGATCCTGGCCCTTCATCACGTCTCATCCAACGGCCAGGATCCACCTATCCACTAACTATATAAACCCATAACCTTACCCTGCCCCCCCCCCTATCCGAACCTCAGCCTTAGGTCACCTTCGTCCTCATCCCTTAACACCATAGAACCCCCTTGCCATCCTGAACATGGATCTAATAACTACTTAACTCGAATCCCTTCCCACCTTCTCGAATCTTCGTTTGAAGATTCGAGTCGGAACTTGACTTACACCGTTTAACCCCAGTTTCACACCAGACACTCCCCAGACCCCCCTCGTGACCAAACCATGCTTGGTTTGGTCCGAATCTGACCAGGGAAGCATGAATCCCAGATCTAATCTTTGGAACCTTAGGGTTCCTCGTCACTGGTCCGTATCTCATTTATACCAAGAGATTAAGGTCTAATTGACCTTAATCGAAGTGTTTCTCATATGAGAAACACTTCGATTAAAGTCCGTTCAGCCTTAAGAAAGGTCTGTTCGAGTCCAAGCTAGGGTTTTTGATTTTTCGGGGTTTAAGGTGAGTTTTGTTTTCTTTTTTTTATTCTGTTAGTCTATGTTTGTTTAAAAGGCTGTTCATGTTGTTGTGAAGTTTGTGTTTCGAATTTTACCGACTGTGTCCTGTCCACCTTGCCTGAACTTCTGTTGTTTGATTGAGTCCTTTTTCTACTTGTTCTGATAATGTGTATGTATGTATTTGTTGTGCAATTAGTTGAATTTCAAATTTGAACCGATTAACTGACTCCACGAGTACAATTCTGTATGGTCAGTACAATTCAAATCATGTGTCGATACTGTTAAATGTCTGATTTTTGGCTACGATTGTACATGTCATGATTAATATAGTCGAGTCGACATGTGTCGTCAATTAGTTTCAACTGCCTGAACAATAACAAATCGATTTGCTTCTGGACACATTTGTTTGAATCAATTAGGAACTGAGTTTAGTACTTATAATTGTTGATTTGAACCAGGAATGTAAAATCAAATGTTTTGTTTAGTTACAATTTCTGAAATTGAAGGGCATGTGCACTTGTGCACAACATGTGCATTGGTGCACCGCAAGGTGCATTTGTGCACGGCCTGTGCCCTACATAAGGGCTCTTGAATAAAATAGTTGACAGCACATGCTGTCAGATCGCATTCTGCTGCCCATACTCTGCTTTAGTTTCAGAAATAATAAACCTTACTAAAAAGTAAGTTTGCCAGAGAATGTCATGGGATTTGTTTTTATTTAAATGGCAAGTGGAAACTGAAAAGAAGGCAGCACATGGGAGGGTGTTCGGATTGTCCAAAGAGGCTGTTAAGGGTCTGATTTGAAGTTATAAAAGGGGGGGATAGAAAACAAAAAAAGGGAACAGATTTTGATATACACACACACAGATACAAGAGAGAAAGGATAGAAAAATCAGGAACTGTTTTCTTCACATTGTTGTCTGGATTTCATTTGTTCTTCTACTTGTTCAATCAATTTTGATCCTTCCAAGTTAAAACTGAGTTCACTGGTTGTAGTTTGCATTGGTTTATTTCCTGAAGTTTGGTCTATCTGGGGTTTCTATTTCCACTGCCTTGTTTGTTACCTGTTGTTACTGCTGCTGTTTGGTGTTGCTCCCATTGTTACTCTGCTGACTTCTCTTTTTCTTCAATTGTCAAACATTTCCAGGTACACAACTTCTGAAACCATATGTTGTCGAAAGTTTGAAGTTTGAAGCAGAAATAAAGAAACGAATGTCTGTTTACTTTATAATACTTGTGTTCAAAATAGGTTGAATGTTAGTTAGCCTGTATTTGTTTAACTGCAAACTGCAAATAATTTGTATAAATTAACATACATTCTAATTTGAGATGAACAATTGGATAGCATTTGCTTGTTAGATCAGATGTGTTTTAATGCATACAACCGTTAGTTTTGTTTCAGTTATGACATCCTAACATAGAATCATAGCAAGCATATGTATGTATTTTTGCCTAGATCTCTGAACTATCGAATCTGCTATATTCGGTTCCATTTGACTTCAAGATAAGTGTACCCCAAACTAATTCTCATGCAGCGTTACGTTAACAGGGTGATAATGTACGCCAACCCTTTTGTTAGATTATTTGTTTCTACATAGTTTCGATATGGGCTTCAATATAGATTCATTGTTTCGGAACAATGCGATGA
Organism: Nicotiana sylvestris; assembly: GCF_000393655.2. NCBI lineage: Eukaryota > Viridiplantae > Streptophyta > Magnoliopsida > Solanales > Solanaceae > Nicotiana > Nicotiana sylvestris. The sequence goes on from NC_091062.1 coordinate 40,938,747, forward strand.
CTCTCGAGGAAAACTGATAGGCATTCTCGAATCCAATTAATAGTAGTTTTCTTAATAAGTAGCCGATTTCATTTATCAAACCTAAATAAGTTAATTATAAAGTTCAAACTTAAGGTTTGTTTAATGTAAATTTAGTACGAGTTATCTGTTGCTTGCAATCTCTCTTATCAAATTAACAAAGCTTATTCACTCTTTGAAAATAAGGCATGAAATAATTCTCACCTCATAAACAACCAGTTAGGCAATCAAGAAAAATTCGGACTCGCCACACATAGTAGAGATTTAGTGTTTAGTTACTTAAACAAGTAATTTTGGTATTTTTCTCTTTTATTTTTTAAATACAAACGTAATAGAAATGTAGTCACTTTAGGATATCCTTCTAAAAAATGAGATGAGCCTCGCCAAATAAAAATGCAAATTGCAGGGCCCTCAATTAACCATAATAGATACTTAAAGTTTGGGATAGACTGTTAAGTGAATCTCACCGCCTTCCCCAAAGATAATAATGCGTTAGACTCTTTAGGCACGATTTAATTAAATTACGTTCTTAAATTCGGGTGCGCATTTATGTGACCCAAATTCAAATCTCAACGGAGTCGAAATGCGTTAACAACTACGGGTGCATTGATTGCGACGTGGTTCGAGATGCATTTTCACGACGTTGCAATTCTATAAAATAAATGATAATAAAAGCGGTTTAAACTTAATAAAAGCACGTAAGTCATAACATGTATTTAAATCAGATATTTAGCCATTATAACAATTTAAGCGACCGTGCTAGAACCACGGGATTCGAGGGTGCCTAACACCTTCCCTCGGGTCAACAGAATTCCTTACTTAGAATTTCTGGTTCGCAGACTTCATTTGGAAAAGTCGAAAATTTCCTCGATTTGGGATTCAAGATAAACCGGTGACTTGGGACACCAAAAGCCAAACCTTTCCTAAGTGGCGACTCTGAATTAAATAAATAATCCCATTTCGAATATTGTCACTTAAATTGGAAAAACTCCCTTGCGCATTTTTAAACCCTTCGGGGCCGGGCGCGCAAAAGGAGGTGTGACAGTGACAAGTTGGTATCAGAGTCTCGCGAATCGGTACGGAGATGTCTGTACTTATCTTTGGGAGGCTGTGGAACTGTTAGGAAAATTCCACTTCATTTGATTCCTTGTCGTGTGAGATTATTCACTTCGAATTTCTAAACTTCTATCTTCTATTCTATAACAGAAGGAAGAGCTACCGGAGATGACCAGGCACCCGCGCCTCCTACTAGAGCCGTCTGAGGCTGGAGCTCGGGTAGAGTCCGAGAACGTACACGTGGTGCAACCAGAGCACCCATACGAGCTGCTGCAGAGGAGCCACCAGTAGCTTCAGCCGGAGCACAGGCAGCTTATACGCCTACTACTACTGCTCTAGCTCTCCAGGAGACCCTTGTACAATTCATGAGCATGTACATCACTCTAGCTCTGGCATGGTTGATTCCCCTTGCTGCAGCCACATTTCAGGCCGGCGGAGGAGCACAAACTCCCATCGCCCGCACTCTAGAGTAGCAGGTTCAGGTTTATCAGTTTAGCCCGAGGGTAGGGCAGCAACTTCAGAGGAGGAGCAACTCAGGCTTGAGAGGTACAAGAAGTACAAACCTCCTATATTCAACGGTCTAGCATCAGAGGATGCTCAAGGATTTTTGGAGGAGTGCAACCGTATCCTCCACACTATGGGCATAGTATAGTCGAGTGGGGTTTTTTTCACTACCTTTTAGCTTCTGGGGGCAGCCTATTAGTGGTGGGGTACTTAGGAGTTGGACAGTCTGTCTGAGGTAGCTTCCCTTTCATGGACTCAGTTCTCTAACATGTTTTTGAGAGAGTATGTCCCTCAGAGCCTCAGGGATACTTACGCATGGAGTTTGAGCAGTTGCACCAGGGTACTATGACTATTTCAGAATATGCAATTCGTTTTAGTGACTTGGCTAGACATGCACCGACTTTGGTTTCTACAGTTTGAGAGAGGGTTCGCCGATTTATTGAAGGACTCATTCCCAGCATCAGGGCTAGCATGGCATGGGAGCTTGAGATGGATATCTCGATCAGCAGGTGGTGAGTATTGCTAGAAGAGTAGAGGGCATGCTTGCTCAGGATAGGGAGGAGAGAGAGGCCAAGAGGTCTCGAGAGTCGGGACATTATTTTGGTGCCCGTGCCCCAGCTGCAGTCCGTCATGGTAGGGGTTATGTAAGTAGCCCTGTTCATTCAGCTCTTCCAGCATCTAATGGTATTCCAGCCTCTTCTAGACCTTAGGAGACTTATTATGCACCTCCAGTATCTAGTGTGCCTCCTGCATAGGGTGCCATCAGTGGTCTGTCCAGCAGACCTGGTCCAAGTTAGTCACAACCACCACATCCTCCCAGAACTTGTTTTGAGTGTTGTGACACTTTCCATATGGTGAGACATTGCCCCAGACTTAGGAGGGGTGAACCTCTACAGCCTTCTCAGCCATAACGTGCTCCACCAAGTCCTCAGGCTATCATTACAGCACCAGCTGCCACCCCACTTGCTCAGCCAACTAGAGGTGGAGGTCGGGGTGGTAGGGTTCATCCTAGAGGTAGAGGTCGGGCCAGATACTATGCCCTTCCTTCTCGTACAAAGATTGTTGCTTCTGATTCTGTCATTACAGGTATTGTTCCAGTCTGTCATAGAGATGCATCGTTTCTATTTGATCCAGGCTCCACTTATTGTTATGTGTCATCTTATTTTGCCCCGCATTTTGGCGTATCTCAGGATTCTTTGAGTTCCCCTATTTATGTATCTACTCTTTTGGGAGATTCTCTTGTTGTAGACCGCATTTATTGGTCATTTTTTATCAGTCTTAGTGGTTTTGTTACCAGAGGCAATTTGTTAGTGCTCAGCATGGTAGATTTTGATGTTATCTTGGGCATGGACTGGTTGTCGCCCCATTATGCTATTCTTGATTGTCACGCCAAGACTGTGACACTGGCTATGCCAGGTTTATCGCGATTAGAGTGGAGGGGTACCTTATATTGCACTCCTAGTAGGGTCATTTCATTTCTTAAGGCTCAGCAAATGGTTGAGAAGGGGTGTGACGCGTATCTAGCCTATGTGAGAGATGTTAGTATTGATACCCCTACACTTTATTCAGTCCCAATAGTGAGGGATTTTCTTGATGTGTTTTCAGCTAATCTTCCGGGCATGCCGCTTGATTTTGGCATTGATTTATTGTCGGGCACTCAACCCATCTCTATTCCTCTATATCGTATGACCCCTTCTAAGTTGAAGGATTTGAAGGAACAGTTACAGGAATTGCTTGATAAGGGTTTCATTCGGCGTAGTGTGTCGCCTTAGGGGTGCTCCTATCTTATTTGTGAAGAAAAAGGATGGTTCTATGTGTATATGCATTGATTATCACTAGTTGAACAAAGTTACAGTGAAGAACCGGTATCCTTTACCTTGTATTGATGACCTATTTGATCGGTTACAGGGTGCCTGAGTGTTTTCCAAAATTGACTTGAGTTCGGTTTATCATCAGTTGAAGGTTCGGGAGCCAGATATCCCAAAGAATTCTTTCAGCACTCGGTATGGTCATTACGAGTTCCTTGTTATGTCATTTGGGTTAACCAACGCCCCAGCAATATTTATGCATTTGATGCACAATGTATTTCAGCCTTATCTTTATGCATTCGTCATTGTCTTTATTGATGACATTCTGGTATACTCCTGGAATCGGGAAGATCACCAGCATCATTTGAGGACTATGCTTCAGACTTTGAGAGAAAAGAAATTATACGCAAAGTTCTCAAAATATGAGTTCTGGTTGGACTCCGTGGCATTTTTGGGTCACGTGGTGTCGAGAAAAGGGATCAAGGTAGATCCGAAGAAAGTGGAAGAAGTGTAGTGTTGCCTAGACCATCCTCAGCTACCGAGATTAGGAGTTTCCTAGGTTTGGCGAGATGTTACTGTCGCTTTGTTGAGGGGTTTTCATCTATTACAATGCCTATGACCCGGTTTACCCAAAAGGGTGCTCCTTTCAAGTGGACGAAAGAGTGTGAGGAGAGCTTTCAGAAGCTCAAGACAACTTTGACTATAGCCTAGTAATTGTATTGCATTCAGGTTCGGGGTCTTATATAGTTTATTATGATGTGTCGTGAGTTGGCCTTGGCGTGGTATTGATGCAGGATCGTAGGGTGATTGCCTACTCGTCCAGACAGTTGAAGGTGCATGAGAAGAAGTATCATGTCCACGATCTTGAGCTAGCAGCTATTGTTTATGCCTTGAAGATTTTGAGGCATTATTTGTACGGTGTCCCTTGTGAGATCTATATTGATCACCGGAGTTTGCAATATCTTTTCAAGTAGAAGGATCTTAATTTTTGTTAGAGGAGGTGGTTGGAGGTGCTTAAGGATTATGATATCACTATTTTGTACCATCCGGGGAAGGCCAATGTGGTGGCCAATTCTTTGAGTCACCGGGCAGAGAGTTTGGGGAGTGTAGCTTATCTACCAACAACAGAGAGGCCCATGGCGATGGATGTTCAAGCCTTAACCAGCCAATTTGTGAGATTGGACATTCTTTTAGCCTAGTCAAGTATTGGCTTGTGTGGTCTCTCGATCTTCTCTTTATGATCGTATCAGGGAGCGTCAGTATGATGACCCCCATCTACTTGTCCTTAAGGACACGGTTCAACACGATGATGCTAAGGAGGTCACTATTTGAGATGATGGTGCATTGAGGATGCAAGGTAGACTATGTGTACCTAATGTGATTGGTTTGCGTGAGTTGATCCTTTAAGAGACTCATAGCTCGTGGTACTTTATTCATTCGGGTGCCGCAAATATGTACGAGGACTTGAGGTAGAATTATTTGTGGCGTATGATGAAGAAAGACATAATGGAGTATGTTTCTTGGTGTCTAAATGGGCAGCAGGTGAAGTATGAGCATCAGAGACCGGGTGGATTGCTTCAGAAGTTAGATATCCCGGAGTAAAAATAGGAGCGGATCACTATGGATTTCATTGTTTGACTCCCACGAACTCAGCAGAAGTTTGATGCAGTTTGGATGATTGTGGATAGACTTACCAAGTCATCTCATTTCCTCTTGTGACGACTACCTATTCTTTCGAGCAGCTTGCTCAAGTTTATATCCGAAAGATTATCAGATTTAATGGCGTGCTGGTATCTATCATATCTGGATGGGAAACGCAGTTTACGTCACGATTTTGGAGAGCCGTACAGCATGAGTTGGGTAGTCGGGTGGAGTTGAGCACAGCATTTCACCTTTAGACAGACGGACAGTCCGAGCGCACTATTCAGATTCTTGACCGTGCATGTGCAATGGAGTTTGGAGGTTCTTGGGCTCAGTTCTTGCCACTTGTAGAGTTTGCCTATGACAACAGTTATCAGTCCAGTATTCAGATGGTACCGTATGAGGCTCTGTATGGTAGGCAGTGTCGGTCCTCAGTGGGGTGGTTTGACTGGGGGATGCTAGATTATTGGGCACAGACTTGGTGCAGGATACTTTGGAGAAGGTTAAGGTGATTCTTGATAGACTTTGCATAGCCCAGTCCAGATAGAAGAGTTATGCAGACCAGAAGGTTCACAATGTTTCATTTATGGTTGAAGAGGGGGTCTTGCCTCAGGTTTCACCTATGAAGGGCGTTATGAGATTCGGATAGAGGGGCAAGTTGAGCCCAAGGTTTATTGGTCCCTTTGAGGTGTTGTGGCGTGTTGGGGAGGTTGTTTATGAGCTTGCCTTACCTCCTAGCTTGGCAGGAGTTCATCAAGTATTTCATGTTTTGATGCTCCGGAGGTATCATAGTGATTTGTCTCACGTGTTGGATTTCAATTCAGTTCAGTTGGACAAGGATCTATCCTTTGTTGAGGAGCCAGTAGCTATTTGGGCAGGCATGTTTGAAAGCTGAGGTCAAAGAACATTGTATCAGTAAAGGTTCAGTGGTGGGGTCAGCCGGTCGAGGAGGCAACTTAGGAATCCGAGTCGGACATACGGAGTAGATATCCCCACCTTTTTGCTAGCCCAGGTACTTTTCGATGTCCGTTCGAGGACGAACGATTGTTTTAGAGGTGGAGAATGTGATGATCTGACAAATCATCTTATGAATAAAAACTAAACTCTGTGTTCTGAGGGCTTAAAATCTCATTTTATCCCTCCTCGGTTTACGTGCGTAGTCCGGGTAGAGATGATTTTCCAAAGACTTCTTCTTCCCCAAATCATAGGTATGTAATTCTTAACTAGTTTCTTTCAATATTTCACGTCATTGTACAAGATTTTAACGGGTAATCTAAGGCTTTTATAGTGAAATTGGAGATTTTTGGGTAGAAATTAGATGATTTTGAAATTTGGGGAGACCTCAAATTGAGGTCGGATTTCAAAACTAATTGTCTATCCGAACTCGGGAGTGAATGTATGTTCATTATTTGTGACTTTTGCCCAATTCCAAAACATGGGCCCGGGGAGGATTTTTGGTCGTTTTTCTATTTTCTTTCCTTAGCCTTAATTTCATTAGCTAAATTAGTTGCTTGTAACTATATTTACGTTATGAAATTGAATTGATTAAATTTGGGCCACTCGTAGTTGGATACTCGTGGCAAGAGCATGATTTCAAATTGATTTGAGCTTGGTTCGAGGTAAGTGGCTTGTCTAACCTTGTGTGGGGGAACTCCCCTTAGGATTGGTACTGTTTGATATGTGAGCACCATGTACGTGAGGTGACGAGTGCGTATAAGGGCTATTGTTGAAAACATTTTCATTAAGCAAATATCTATTTTTCCTTTAATTGAGGAACGCTAGTATATTTAACTATCTTGTTTAGTTTAGGAAAGCATGCCTACATTCTTTAATTGTCTTAACTGCCTATCTGAGATCTGTGTAGCATGTCTTAGTGAAATTTTCTTGTTCTTCCTTGATTCAGACTTAGTCTAAATTGTGTTTTTCTTGATGTAACTATTATCTCCGTTAGGTTGCACTGCATATTTATTTTGGGACTACATAACAGTATTCGGGGAGATCCCCCTATACTGCATATTTACTTTGGGACTATGGAATGGTATTTTGGGAGATGCCCCAGCACTGCATATTTACTTTGGGACTACAGAATGGTATTTTGGGAGATCCCCCTACGCATTTATGCTTGGGACTACAGGACGGTATCCCAAGAGATCCCCTGTTACGATTTTTGTTTTCTGAGCTGTTGCTCCTCTATGCTTATTTCCTAATTAAAATTTTAGTATTTATTTCTTTACCGCGATATTTATTTCTGTTAAAATTTATTTTATTTAAACCAGTAGGGCCCTAACCTGATCTCGTTACTACTCGACCAAGGTTAGGCTTGCCACTTACTGGGTACCGCTATGTGTACTCATGCCCTTTCCTATACATGTTTTTCGTGTGCAGATCCAGGTACCTCTTACCAACTACATCACCAGTGAGGCAAGCCAATTGTAGAGACTTCAAGGTATATTTGTCTCGTCCGCAGACCTCGAAGTCCCTATCTATTCCACCCCAAGTCAACCCTTCTTGTATTTTTCTCTTGTATTGGACTCTGGAGTATGGGAGTACTGTGTCTTTCTTTAGCTTTTGACTTATGACATTCCGAATTTTGGGAGAGTTTATGTATTCTTCGGAAGTGTTAATGTATATACCGAGCGGCATATCATTTCCTTGTTTAAATTTACTTATTAGTTGATAGCTTTTATGTTTTCGTCCTTTATTCCGTAAATGTTAGGCTTACCTAGTCGTAAAGACTAGGTGCCGTCACGACAATTCACGGAGGGAGAAACTGGGTCGTGACAATCATGTTCAAGGCGCTACTGGTAAAGGAGCATATGTGTTAGAGACCATGGATGGGAAATTTCTACTTTCCAATTGGAATGCGGTACACTTGAATAAATATTACTTTTGAGCAAGTATTCACAGTCAAGTATCTCAAAGTTCATTATTTATTTTTTCATATAAATTTTGCTAACTATTTTAGATGATATGCAAAAAGCTAGCCGGAACCAGATGATGACATTAGACCCAAAAGACACGTGGAATATTTAATTATTCTTAGTTTAGGTTACAACAATTATGATGGGAAGCGTTAAGCAGTCATCATCTTAAAAATTATTCCCAAGTCCCGTGTGTATTTTCTTTTCACTTAAAGGAGCATGGAGGGAAGTTCACCCAGTGTTCAAGTTTTCATACCTCAAAGCTTAAAACACTGGGAAGACTATACACATGGAAGAAGCATAGCTCAAAGCATGTATTAAAATGAAAAATAAACCTTGAAGAAAATTTCAAATATCAAGCTCAAATAAAAGTAGTTATGAAAATGATGTACATGAATATTTGTTTTGAAAGTTCAAATAAAACTTCTTCAAATTACTTTATATTTCACTTTTTGCACAAATATGAAGATGAGACGCCATCTGTATCAGTATTGTTTATGTAAAAGGACCCTCTTTTATAATTAAGACTGTATGTATTTAGTTGCAGCATATTAAAGTATTCATTCTACTTAGATAATATGAAAAAATGCTCGGAAATCAAAGAGCAAAAGAATACATAAAATATGTCGAAAGTTAACATTGATATTGATAAAGTTTATTAAAACAAATAAAAAAAATATCCAAAAATATCAAAGAAATATCAAAAATCATTGTTGATAGAGAAAACTAGCGAGCATCTTGAGAAGAAGCCGAAGGATCAACTTGGGGACTATAAGATGAAGGCTGGGATCAACAGGATCAGCCTCTGAATCATATTTGCTTAAATCACCCTTGGAACTTTCATCCTCAGGTGTAGATAAACTTTGACATTTCTGAGTAGTTTCAATTGCATCATTAGCCTGGCAATCTCAACTTCAAGATCAAAGTCTTCTTGGCTAACCTCAACCAAATATTAAAGACGGGTGTTCAAGATGGCCCAACTCACATCTAGAGTTAGTTTGTCCTCGAGAGACTCGTAATCTTTCTCTAATTTTTCAACTTCTGCCTCAGCTAATCTTTTTCAGCCTTGGCAGCTTCATAAGAACCCTTCAAAGGTTCTAATATAGCTTGAAGGGACTTAACTTTGCTGGAAGAGTGCAGAGATCTTCTTGGGCTTGAGTTAATTCTTGGACCAAATCACCCGTGTACACTCTTTTTTGTTCAGAAGTCCTTTAAAACTCCAAATCTCTTCAGTAGCCCTTGAATGCTGCTCAGCAAACGTGGACTCCATCCTATCTGTTTTCTTCTCTTCCTGATTGGCAGAACCTTTCATTACTGCTAACTCAGAAATAGTGATCTTTTGTTATTGCTCCAAAGTTTCTTTCTCACCAGCCAAGACATCCTTCTCTAACTAGAGGCTTGCAAATTGCTCTTTCCAGTTGTCAGCTTCCGTGCTTAAATCTGGAACTTGTTGCTCCGTCTAAGACACTCTCTTCATCGGCTCCATACATGTTAGATTTAGCTTCAAAAAGGCAAGGGAAGGTATTATAAACTTAAATAAAGAAGAGATGAAAGAGGTAAGAGAGGAAAGACGTACCTTGAGAGCACAATGAATTAAATCATTCATTAGAGTGCTGGAGCAGTGGGATTCTATAGGAAATAGCCTCTCTATCTCCCACGGTAGGGGTAAGGTCTGCGTACACACTACCCTTCCCAGACTCTACTTGTGGAATTATACTGGGTTGTTGTTGTTGTCGTTGTTGATAGAGGAGTAGGATTCAAGTTTTTTTTCCTCTCGATAGGGCCCATTAAAGGTTTCAACCAAACTGCAGCTCGATTAAATTTCTTCAGCAAGTTCATGCCCTTGAGGACTTCAATCATAACCTGATTCATACCACTCCTAGTGGAAGGACCAGCTTCATCTCGAGGGATAGCAGTGGAAGTAGCAGCAGGAGCAACTGCAAGAGCATTGGTATTTATGGGAAGAGTAGAAAGAGGTGGCTCTTCAAAAATGAATCCAAATTCTTCCTCTTCACCCTCAAATCCTTGAGCAAAAATCCTTTCAATAGGACTTGAAGAAAGGTTCAAGGCAGGGTTAGAATCTTCATCCTCTGAAATGTCTAGAGGGACCTCTTCAGGGTCCTCAACCAAGTGAAAATGCACGGAGTCTGAAGGCTAGTTCTGAGGGGCGTTGGATTCATCATCTAAGACAACACACCTCCTGACTCTAGGCCTCTTCACTATGGAGCCTTCATCTTCTTCTTCTTCTTCATCAGTGGTGCGAGATTCTTTATTTATTCTATTTCAAGATGACACATTTAAAATCCACTCCTGAGTAGTGTTGACATCAAGTCTAACTGTAGGAGCAGGAAGAACTCCGCGGATTGCAAATCCTTCAAATAAAAAAAGGATGTCAAAATAAGCATGAAAAAGGAGAAAATTTATGGTAAAGTAATATAACATACCGTGGGTTTTAACTTTCCACAAACTTCTAAGATCTTTGCTCCATAGGAGCAGTAGTAACATCTTCTCTACCCAATCACAAAAGTCGGGAATCTCACCGAAGACTTCCATGATTGTTGTAAAATAAGAAGAAACAAGCAAGAAGGTTAGTATTTTAAGAAAGAAAATTGCATACTATAGAAATAAAGGGAAATACTCACGTGCAAAATTTTATTTCTCGGGAAAGGGCATATTCTCTTCCCCCACTAGAGCACGGGTTGGGAGAGCAACGGACTGAGCATACCAACCTCGGTCACGGTCATCATCAAGACTAACCAAGACTTGTTTGCTTCTTGTTGCAAGTGTGCAAACACCTTCGTGGAAAAGCTTTGGGAAAAAAGAGATGGAGGAGGTGACGAAAAGAGAAAGGGGAAGAAACTAAACTTGATAAGTAGCAAAGGCAAGCCATTGCCCTCCATATTATCAGCCCTATTTGCCTGAGAAAAACATTGAAATAACGATAGAACTCTATAATCACTGGGTCAATTGGTGGTTTGAATTATAAGGTTAAAGTATAAGAGTATATGAATGAATAACCCTCACGATAAGTGGTTATTCTGTTATCGACACTAGGGGTTGTGATTGGGAAATCAGATTTCTAATGACATTCTCGGCATACGAGAGGAAGAAGACCAGATGTAATGAACTGGCCGGTCATTTCATGAGTTACCACTCTGTTTCCCCTATTTATGCTTCTTATTGTCTTGTTCAGCTGTATTATGTGTTATCGGGTTGGTTGGTTCGGGTTCTGAGAGGTTTTGTAAGGTTTGAGACACATAGTCTCTTTTGAGTAAGCTTAAGTTGGAAAAGTCAACCAAATGTTGACTTATGTAAGAAAGGGCTTGGATGTGAATTTTGATTGCTTGGATAGCTTTGGGAGGTGATTTGGGACTTAGGAGTGTGATCGGAATGTGTTTTGGAGGTCCGGAGTAGATTTAGGCTTGAATTGGCGAAATTTGGAATTTTGGCGTTTTCCGGTTATTAGGTGAGATTTTGTATATAGCTTGGAATGGAATTCCAGAAGTTGGAGTAGGTATTGTGTGACTAGTGATGTGTGTGCAAAATTTCAGGTCATTCGGGCGAGGTTTGATAGACTTTTTGATCAAAAGCGGAATTTGGAAGTTTTTGGAATTCTTAGGCTTGAATTTGATGTCAATTTGACATTTTGATGTTGTTTTGATCGTTCCGAAGGTTGGAACAACTTTGAATGAGGTTATGTGATATGTTGGCATGTTTGATTGAGGTCTCGGGGGCCTCGGCTGAGTTTCGGGTGGTTGAACGGATCAAATTCAAGTTGGAAAAGTTGCAGAAAGTCTGTGTCGAGATTGATTTGGAAGAATGATTCTTGTTTTAAAAGCTTAAGTGGTGAGAGTTGAACGAAGTTTGACTTTTTTATACTCCGGAATGGTGTTTTAATGATTCCAATAGCTTCGTTTGGTAATTTTGAACTTAGGCATATGTCCGAATTTGGATTTGGTGGTCCGTAGGTTGATTTGGCACTTTTTGGCGAAAGTTTGATTGTTAAAGGTTTAGAAGGTTGAAAAGTTTTATTGGGAGTTGACTTTATTGTTATAGGGCTCGGATTATGGTTCCGGGAGTTGATATAGTTCCGTTGTGCCATTTGGGACTTTCATACAAAATTTATGCTCATTCGGAATTGGTTTGATATGTTTCGGTATTAGTTTTAGAAGTTGGAAGTTCATTAGTTCATTAGGCTTGAATTGATGCGCGATTTGTGATTTTGGTGTTGTTTTATGTGGTTTGAGGCTTCGACTGAGTTCGTATTGTGATTTGGGATTGGGTAGTATGTTTGGATGGGGTCCCGCTGACCTCGGGTGTGTTTCGGATGGGATACGGGCCATTTTCTCTTATCTTGGACTATTGTTTTGCTGGTGTCTGATGTTGTTCATTGCAATCGTGAACATCTCTTCGCGTTCGTATAAGGTAATTTGGAGGCAGGCACAATTTGTTCTTCGTGTTCGCGAATATGTGGCTGTGTTTGCGGAGCTTGGGAAATGAGTTCTTTGCGGTCGCGAAAAGAGATTTGTGTTCGCGTAGTAGGAGAGACCGGCTGGGCACCAGGAATTTTAGCCTTCGCGTTCGTGAGATCAAGGCCGCGTTCGCGTAGGCACAGTGAGGCAAGTCATCGCGTTCGTTTCTGGGCTTCCGCGTCCGCGTAGCATGCTTTGGCAGCTTATGAGTTTTGTTCTTCGCAATCGTGTGGTAACTTTTGTGATCGCAATGTATAATACTTGGGTAGAATATAAAAATAATGTATTTCGAGGGTTATGTTATTTTATCACTTTTTGAGTTAGAGAGCTTGGATTTGAGTGATTTTTGAGGGAATTTTCATGTTTTGGATCGGGTTAGTATTCTTGACCTTGATTTGGTTAAATTTCATGATTACATCTTTGTTTTTATCATTTAATTAGAGATTTGAATTGGAGAAATTGGGGATTACTGTAAAAACTTTTTATAATATAAAAATGATGATTTGAAGGGCGATTTGAGATTGGAATTGGATGATTTTGGTATGGTTGGACTCGTATCGGAATGAGTATTTAAGTTTCGTCAGATTCCGAGGTGCAAGCCCATAGCTGTCTTTTTGGGTTGACTTTTTTATTTTCATTAATGACCGAAGCTTTATTTTCTGGAATTATTTTCTATGGCTTTTATTTATGATATTAAGTTATTTTGACTAGATTCGAATTGTCCTGAGGTTATCTCACACGGAAAAGGCTTTTTAGAGTATTGATTTAGCTTCTTTGAGGTAAATATCTTGTCTAACTTTGTGTGGGAGACTACCCCGTAAAATTGAGCTTAATTGCACTATTAGGATTATGTGGATGATGTGTACATGAAGTGACGAGTGTGTATACAGCCTTGTATGTGAAATCGACCCGGATTAGACTCTTAGGCTTCTTATATGCTTTTAATTGAATTTGTCATTTCATGTTCTATATTCTACTGTCAAGTTTATTCTTATATACTTTATTTGAAGTTGTCACCTTGTTATTTTCGCGTTACCTCTTTTATTGTTGAATTATTCTTACGTGAAGTTGCTATTACATGATATCGTATTATTGTCAAATTATTCTCATGCAGTTAGACGTAGTTGCTAGTTCATGCAACCTCTTTAGTTGTTAGCTCATGGCATACACAAGAATTAGAAATTGTCATTTCATGGAAATACCTTCATTATTGAGTTTATTCTTAAGTAAATAATTGAAGTTGAAGTTATTAAAAGTCATTAACCTGTTTTAATTGAAGTTGTTGTTTAATGGTGTATTGTTAAATGTTGAGTTATTTTTTCTGTTCATTTTATTGCTATTGAGATTTTATACACATCATGTTTGAGTTGTGGGATATAGTTGTGGTGATATTAGTATAGTTGTTGTGAAAAAGTTGTGGCCTATGGGGACTAGTCATACGAGTTGATATGTCGTGTTATTGTGATATTAGCACATATGGATTTATTGTGTGGATTGATTGTTGCTATGCGGAGCAAAAGTGTGGCATCTAACTAGATTGTGCGGAGTGATACGAGTGGCTATTAATATATTATCTGGGCGGAGTGATACGGGTGACTATTCTGTTAATGTCTGCACGGAATGATACGGGTGGCTGTGTTAAATATATGGGCGGAGCGATACGGATGGCTATTATGACAAAGGTAGCTATGTCAGGGTTGATATGTGACGGCCTGGGAGCACAATATTGAGGATATTCGTGTGATAGTGTGATTTTTCTTATGTATGTTATGCACCTTACATGGCTTGTTATGTTGCTTCTAATGAGCTACTCAATGTCTTTGATACTATTTGTTAACTTGGACTGTAATAGTACACTCGAACAAGCATACATTGTATCATGTTGTTTACACCGGTGCGTGAGAATAAAACTTCACATTCCTTGATCATGCACATGTATTCTTGTATTATCTACTTCTATTGTGATATTGAGCCTATGACCACGCTCGGCGGATTGTCATAGCGAGCTTGTGACTATGGCGGACGGATTGAGATATTGACACGTGAGTTATCTATGTGAGTGTGATTAATAATGTGTACAAGGTGCTATGAGTACATGATTTGTGATTTGGGACTCGTGACTTGTGATTTTGAGATGAGGTATCTCAGAGTAATTTTGTTATGAAATTTGTGCTGGAACGACTTGATTATTCAGTTGTCACTTGTTTAACTTATTTGGTTTCACTGGTACTTTAACGGTGTTCTGATTACTTTACTATTTTTATCACATGCTTATTCCTTGTTTCCATTTACTGATTCTTTCTTCCATTTTTAGCTTTATAGTTATATACTGCACAGGTTATTATGACTAGTAGGTGTCTTGAATTATACCTCCTCACTATTCTACGGGGGTTAGTCTTGATGCTTACTGTGTATTCACTGTTGTATACTCATACTACACTTTTATATATTTTTGTGTAGATCTAGGTATCGGAGATAACAGACTCAGACATAATTAGCTTCTTGGTCGCGCGGATTTAAGGTAGAGCTACTTGGTCGCCGCAGTCCCTTGGAGTCTTTTTCCTTTTGATTATATTGTTAATTCGTTATCCGAACAGTATTGTATTTTGTTTTTTAGATATTCCTATGTAATCATCTAGAGTTCGTGACCCTGTACTACCTACTCTTAGGAGGATTGTTGTGATTATTACTGCATAGGCTTGTATCACCTTCATATCAGTATTTATATTAAACTCTATTTTAAAAATATTATGTTTAACTGGCTTAACTGTTATAAGTTACTGACTTACCTAATCTTAGAGACTATGTGTCATCACGACGCTTGAGCTCTGATTTTGGATCGTGACACTTGAAAACGAAAATAATGCAATGGCATCCTCCACGTAAAGGACGTTTATAAGCTGAACATTGATGTGAATGGAGATTAGTTTGTTGGTTTTTATGCTGGCAGAAAATACATAAATCATATTCAAACAGACCTATTCGCTGTGCTTCAAGGACTAAAGCTAGTCCGCAGCATGAGTTGTTACCTATAGAAACCAAGACATAAAATGTGGAGGTAATACTACTCCTCGAAAATATAACAACATTTTACTCGAAGGTAATGCAGTAGCATATGCTTTCTTTAAGGAAGTGACCAAGTTAGCCAGCTCTAATGCTTGCCTCTACACTTTTCTACCTTTATTTACAATTATGACAGATAAAGCAGGAAGAAATTTTAATAAAAGTGTATGGATTAATATCTCTAACTTGACTTGACAATTTGAGTACGCGCGCTAAGCAATACGTGTAATGAACTTTATTATATCGAAATAAAAACTTATTCGCATGGAATGTTTATACTAAATTATACTCCTATTAAATTTTTTATAGTTAAGTGATTTAATGAGGTAAAAATACATTCTTAATTATCTATGATTGAGTGAGATAAGATTATGTTCAAACAACTTAATGCATTTATCAATTTGATCCAAATATACGCAAAATAATTTTATATGTGAAGTAGGTAAAATATCTAAAAATGTTTTATTTAGAAAATATAAGGCGCATGCCCGTGGTTTCCAGTTGGCTGGCCAAAAAAAATAAAAAAAGGGAAAATGGCCAAATATATCTCTGTACTATGAGAAAAAGTTTAAATATATTTTTCGTTATACTTTGGGTCCAAATATACCCATGTCGTAATATTATTGGTTTAAATATACCCCTCTTCTGTTAAATTTGTCCAAGATGGACATCCAATCTTACGTGGCACTAAGATTTGATGAGGTGATGCGATATGTCATGCCACCTCAGCGCCCTAATTCATGTATAAAAGAAAAAAAAATTGAAATATAATATTTTTCAAGGTAGCGATAATGGTGACAATAGTGGTAGAGGGGAAGGAAATTTTAGCGGTGGAAAAATAAATAGAAGAGAGGGATAAAATAGGATAGGGGTGCTGAGGTGGCAATCTATGTAGCATACACCTCATCAAATGTCAGTGTCACGTAGGATTGGATGTCTACTTTAGTCAAACTTAACGGAAATGGGGTATATTTAAACTAATAATATAACGATATGAGTATATTTAAACTCAAAGTATAGCTGAGGTGGCAATTCATGTAGCATCCACCTCATCAAATGTCAGTGCCAAGTAGGATTAAATATCTACTTTGGACAAACTCAACATAAAAAGAGGTATATTTGAACTAACTGCATATCGACAGGAATATATTTAAATTCAAAGTATAGCTATAAATATATTTAAAGCTTTTTTAATAGTACAAAGAAATATTTGATCCTTTTTCGAATAAAAAATAACACGACGCCGACCGGTTAAATGTCGAGATATTCCCCGAAGAAGAGAACATAACGCATGCACCCCAAAAGCTGGACAGAGATGTTGGTCGGTGTCCATTAAAATACGATGGATTAGCTTCACTTTAACACTACACACATTTTGATACTCTTTGGTTCTGCAAAGTTGGTAGGTTACCACTTCTGTCACCTTTACAAGGTTTCCTAGGGAATTTGGACTTTAGCTACAAATGGAAAAAGCTCTTGCGTGACAGCTGATGTGACAGAATTGGAATCTCCGCCTTTTCCTCCGGCTTTCGTCTTATACAAATAATATGAAACCGCAAAATACATAAGTTATCCCCGAAACTATAATCCAAATTCATGTTACACACTTTTTAAGAACGAATATTATTTTACACACTCAACCTTTCTAAAGTGTATTTAATATACACTACTTTGTCCACGTGGATGGTGCGTGTTTTTCCCAACAAATGAGTTGCGTGAACAAAAGAATTTTGTATCAGATGTAAATTTTTTTTAGTTTTTTAAAATTTTAAATTGAGTCATCTTCTTCCTTTTTTAAAATTCTGCCATAGCTACTCCTTGAGCTCCACCACCCGATCTCCTTCTTCTCAAATAGTTATACCACAATTTCTTATATCTCTTCTCGTTGTAGAGAAGTTTAACTTGAGCTTTACCCATGGCGAAGTCAAATTTTCAGGAAGCGAGAATTTTTCGAAATATTTTCCAACCATTAAAGCTTAGCTCAAGATTTTGCACATTCTTTAATTTTATTAATGGATGATTTTTAAAATAGTTGACTTGTGGCGATGACAGTTAATGGTGGTCGAACTTTTACAGAAGTGAAATGAAAAATATGTTAGATTTGAGCTCAAAAATTTTGATTCAATTTCAGCGAAAAAGATGGAGTTTTGGGTGTGTTTTCTGGTAATTTTTGTTAGTTAATGGTGGCTTTGTTATTAAGTAAAAGGTGGAGGAAGAAGTTTTGGTGTTTGATGGGGAGAGAGGAGGAAGATGACCATGGTAGTTTAGATGAGGAAGATGAGGGGTATAATTGTAATTTTAATTATTTTATTTTTTAAATAACACGTGTCACTGTTTGATTGGTGCGTGATATTGTTAATATTCTGAAAAACTGGTTAAGAAAAAAGTGGTGTATCTTAGATACACTTTGGAAAGGTTGGGTGTGTAAAGTAATATTCGTTCCCAGAAAGTGTGTAACCGGGATTTGGGTCATAGTTCGGGTGGCAACTTATGTATTTTACCTATGAAAACAAATAAGTTCTTGTTATAAATATATTATATTATGGATGTTTATTTAGTAATCAGTTGTAAATAAACTTCCTGAAAAAGCTTATCCATATGCAATGTCTGTTGATACCCATTTTTTTTCCCTATGTATTTTCATACAAAATACTTTCAAGATAACATATATGTGCATACATAAGCATGCCCAAGTGTTTTGGTATTTTCCCAAATTTTTAAAGACTTTTTAAAACCAATTTATTGTCTATTTTAGCAGTACAAAATTCATAACTATTCCCAAAATCATCAATTTTGGTGAATAATTTATTTTATTCCCATATTTACACCAAAATATAATTAAAGTGATTTTTGCTTATTTTTACAAAGTTATTTGGTATTTGTTAATTTCAATTGCATATAATTGCAATTGTAGCATACTTTAAGATTAATAGCATTTTATAATTGTAAAATTGGTTCCAATATTTTTAAATTGATATTTATATATTTTTTGTTGGCCAAGTACTTTTAATTTGCTTTTAAAATTATTTTTATTATTTTTATAAAATAAAAAGGAAAAACTGGCTATTTAACATTCAGCCTTATTTCGTTTCAATTGTAGCCCCTCTCACCTTACAATTTTAGCCTAAAATTGACCCAATTTTACACTTAAAAATCGGATCAGCCCAATCCTATTTAACCCGACCCTTAACCTGTTTTTTCCGACCCACCCGGCTCCCTTTTAATCCAAGCCATTGATCATTTTGATCAACGACCAAGATTTTCCCTTTCCTTTTTTAATCTGCCCATACCCCTAACCCTACCTCATTCTTGTCTCTCAGCCGCCTTCAAACACTCTCCTCTCTCAAAAATCTCTCGAAGGTTCCTGAAGCCCTAGTTCTCTCTTGCCATTTTCCAACGCCATCTCACCGGAATCCATGGCTTCTCAGGCCACGGATGGTCTATACTCACCCCTATACACCATTAGACCTTGGGTTCTCAAGGTCTCGACGTTTGACCTCGACGGTTCTCTTTCAGATCTTCTTAGATCTTGGGTTCTATGGCTTCTTCGGCCTCTACTTCGGTATATTCAAGCCTCAGGAGCCTGATTTTCACTCATCCGACTCAAGATCGGATTCCCATATTTAAAGTGTTTTCCCCAAATTTTCTTTTTAAAATCATTTGTCTTTGATTTAGGGTTTCTGAAAGGTTTTTAAAACATCTTTTTGATTCTTCCTTCTCTTTTCTTTATGTGTGTTCTCCTATATTATGCTCGTACGTTTTCTTTTTCTATTATACATGTTACTCATGTGCTCACATGCTAATCATTGTTATGTTTTCCTTACTCTTCTACTATATGTGTTCGCTATTAAGTTCTTTTTATTTGCTTTACTGGACTCTGTTTGTGTCCTTGCTAAGCATGTTTCATCTACTGCTTCTTAAGTTCGTATCACTCTTTCTTCTGAACTTGCCTAAGTTCCTAGATTTTCTTAAAATATGTTCTTCATGCTTTAAATCAGTTTCTTTCCTTGTTGTTTCAAACCTGCTATTATATCTGTTTCGTTTCTCATGAGGCTCTGAAACAGACCTTTGAGTCTGTTTCAATGACTTGCCTTCTCATCTCTATGTCTGATCCGACTTGAAACCCTAGGATTTGGGGGGTTTCTTTGGCAAGTTTGATTTTATGTTCGGGTTAGGGTTCTACTTTGGAACCCCGGACTGTCAGACTCATTCTAAGTAATATGAACTGAATTTGAAACTCTTTGCTTGTGACTCTAAACTTTTTCCATGCTTGTCTTTTCTAATAAGCATGACAACTCCTTCTTGTTTGATACTGGTGTGCTTTATATATGAGAAAATCTTCTTTCAAAAAAGGTTTTGACAACTAATTGATTGATTTCGAATTCCTTTTACTAAGTTTTGACTGACTGCCATTGATTTTCTTTAATTGAACCTTCTTTACCTATTCCTGACTTGGTTTATTTGAACAAAGCCTGTAATTATGATTTCCCTAGCTGTTTGATTGATTCCCTTTCCTTATTTTTCACAAACCGTGTACCACTAAACCTTTTCCTTAAATAACTCCTGTGTATTTACCCTTCTTGTGCTATTTTGAAAAGTTTTTAAATTAAATTTCTTTCCTTAATTGTCTTCTACCCGTTTGAAATCAGAATCCCTTGACTGAAGGGAGATTCTATGTGATTGATTGCAAACTATTCCCTTACCTTTTCTTACTTGTTTTCTGTACTATAAAATGGGCACGACCCTTCTGCACTTACACCACCTTGAACCTTCAGTTCAACACTTTCGACTGACAATTCAATACTTTTACAACACACTTCGAATTGCTTACTCTTACGCACACACTCTCAATTCAGCACTTTACACACATAATCTCACAACTCTCTTCTGAGATTTTTTGACTATTTGCTTGCAATTTGGCTTTACAAGACTATTGTTTCTTTCCTGTTTCCCTGAAACTGGTATGTTCTGATTTAATTTTCTGCCTCATCCTTATGTGTCCTTTCTACAGCTTCAGACTTTTGTTTACTTCACTGTTCATGTTCAGTAATTTGTGTTAAATATTTTCTTCCTTGCTTCTATTTCTGTTATGAATCCCTACCCCTATTCCCTTCTATATGCCTGAGTTAACGTCTTGGCCTGATAGTATCTTAATTACTGCCAAGGCCATAACCTGATCCACAATGGATCCTAGCTCTCAATGTTGACTAGCACGCTGGCCAGGGGTGTGCCAGCATCCCAATTGCTGGGCATGACCACTAGCTTGCCCTATCTCTCTTTAATTCCCTTCCCCCTTTGTGCACTTACACCTATTCCTAGAATTTTAAGTTCTGCCCCTCTCTTTTGAGCCTTGCTTTGGGACCTTGAGTTCCCTCTGAACCTGGACATCTGAGAGTTGGCA
Source organism: Nicotiana sylvestris (assembly GCF_000393655.2). Classification (NCBI taxonomy): domain Eukaryota; kingdom Viridiplantae; phylum Streptophyta; class Magnoliopsida; order Solanales; family Solanaceae; genus Nicotiana; species Nicotiana sylvestris. The sequence goes on from NC_091062.1 coordinate 40,959,631, forward strand.
TTTCCACACAGCACTATATTCTTAATTCTGAAATGTGTTTGGGGTGTAAGTACTGCCCTGATTCCCTTTGAGACTCTTGGGAACTTTGACACGCCCCAAATATGAGAAAGGCTTCGGAAATCTGGATCTCGGAAGTGGTTCAATCTCATATTGTTAGATATTAAGTCTGGATTAGGCTGCTCGGATGCAGCTATGATTTCTGATGTACTTTTAATTTCTGTCTTATTTTTTATTGGACTGTAATAATTTGTATAAACTCATGGGATTTTTGTGAAAAGGGGAGTGGGGTTACTTTTATGCACAAAGGGTAGAAATCATGTCTATAGGTTTAATTTCTAAACTGCACAATTTCACGCGTAGAAAGCATGTTTATAGGGATCAATTTCTAAACTTTCTTCAATTACGCATATAGATACCATGCTCATAGGGGTTTATATTTTCTGCACATAATGATACCATTAGGCAAACTGTAGGCTTAATAACAAAGTTTCATATAAATACCATGTTTGTAAGACTCCTGTTTAAAAGTTTTAAAATTAGTTGACGTATAGAAAGCATGCCCATAGGAACTTCGAATCTGAACTGTCTCATTTTTGCAAGACAACACCAACCGTTTTAATTAATATATACTTTGGTAAAGCTGGCAGTCTTCTGCGATTTTCTGAACCTCGTAAGTTAACAAACATTTTTTCTAAACAAACTAGCATTTTCTGAAACTCTCTCTTCTTTCCGATAAAGTTCGTGAAATTTTTTACTAGTCTGCATACCATTTGAAGTTCCTTTCATTTCTTTTATACCTCTTCAAAATAGAGCACTCTTTTCCTGAAACTCGTTTCACTCTAAAAAAAACTGGTAACTCTTTATAAATAGTCTGCTTTTCGAAATCGGTAGTTCTATCCAACAAATAGCTAAAAGTGGTTCAGTTTTTGACAACTACATTCGAGTGAGCCTAATGCGGACTTTCTGTCTAAAAGTATGAGTTAAACCAGTCCGCTTATCACTCTAATTTTAAAGACCAAACCAGTACGTGCAAGACATGCTAAACTCTATGGCTTATGTGATTCAAGGAGGTTTACTTGAGCCCTTACTTGCTTATTTGCTCTCCCCTTTATTGTATTGTGTGTTTTGATTGACGCCTTAGTATTTTGTCCTTTGAAACTCCCCAAAGGCCCCAAATCCCTTCCCCTTTAGGGTTAGTAGTCTTAATGCCTCCGAGACTGATAGGATTGGGGCGGGTAATAGCATGCAATAAGTAACGATACCATTCCGCACTTTAATACCTCAACGGGGTGGGAAGGGTAGATATGGATATGATGACCGGTGCGCTAATATCACGTGCGACCCCTCTTCTGCGGAGTGATTGCTGGATATTGCATTGAAGTGATCTATATTAATCATAAACCTAGGAACCCCCTCCCATTATTTGCTTTCATCTTTTCTTGTAAAACTATTCAAATCTTTTCCATAAATTTCTGCCCTCCCTATTTACTTTCATAAGTTTTCAACCTAATTGCAATGTTATATCCAAGTCCTTATTTGAGCCTTGATTGTTTACTTGTAAAGTCACAATTGTAACATGGCTGGGACCACACTAGTGGATCTTGAGGGGTGCCTAACACCTTCCCCTTGGGATAATTTCTAGCCCTTACCCTAATCTCTGGTCTCTTCATCTCAAACCCTTCTTAAAGTGTCCTAATGCACTATAATCATTAGGTGGTGACTCTTCAAAACTCCAAAACCGAATTCTCGAAAGGGAATAGAGTTGTCCTCCCAATGTTGTATACCTGATTTCGCGAGAAAAAGGGGGCGTCGACGGCATGGCTTTAGGCTTTTACCATTGCATGTTGCTTGTGACTTTACTATCTCATTAATTGCTTTATTTATTGTCTTTTATTCTTTCACTACGAAACTGACTTGGCTCTTCATGTCTTTCTTTCCTTTAACTGCTTTCCTTTACTGCTTTGTTTCAATATTGTTATAATTACTACAATTATTGTAATCATTCATCTTATGAACGTGGAAATACATGTCAATTTGTTTCATTCTTGTAAACTGCATCTTCAACATCATATTCCACTCGTGCCAAACAAATACCATAGCAACACTTATAATGAGTGGTTGCGCTCTTCCAATATTATCACCCTTTAAATTTGGCAAAGACGTATTTGCGGTAAAACCAGTCAATCAGCGGTGCAGTCGACGGTTCCGTGCCTTTCCCTCTTGAGTTTTCCGATCAAGGGTACCGGTCTAATAACCCAATAGAAACCTTACTCTGTTTAATTGTGCATGCATCATAGTCAAACCTATCCGAGTCAGTTATGTTTTCCGCATAATGACTCATTAAGATAGCCTTGTCCAAAGTCCATCGGGTTTCCCTGAAACCCAAATGGATGCCTACATATTCTGTACATTTATCTGGAGAATTGAATGCTCGCTATGCTAATTATTGGTTTAAATAGTCGAGTCTGGTAGTGTAAGGGTCTAACACTTTGTTTTGCAGAAAATGAGGTACGAAATCCCCAGATTCGGCATGGTAACTAGCATTCACCCAAGGTTGCTAAGCTGGTGGGAAGACCTCCACTCCAGTGATCAGACTCTCGTCCGCAAGTATTTAGGAAATTTGCCTTCTCTTTTGGAGATCCGGCCTGACAACAAAATCATAGAGGCTGCAACTCTGTTCTGGGATAGTGACAGGCCCGTGTTCCGCTTCGGGGACCTTGAAATGACTCATTTGCTCGAAGAAATAGGAGGTTTAGATGGTATTCCTTGGGAGACTCCGGGTTTGCTTATGCCAGAGAATCGCAAGGGTAGGAGTTTCCTTAAGATGATGGGACTGAAGAAGAATCCAGACTTGACCTGTTTGAAAGACTCCTACATCCCCTTCGACTATCTGTACGAGAGGTACGACCATAGCAAGTCATACCGCACCTACTCAGATGAATTTGCCCTTACCTCACTAGGGAATATTCACATAAGGGTCTTCATATTCATGTTTTGTTTCCTGGGGATGATAGTGTTCCCTATGAAGAAGGCTAGGATCCACACCAGACTAGCCATGGTAACCAAGACTCTGATGGAAGGAATTGGCGAACAACCTTTCAGTATAGTTCCCATGATCTTTGCTAAGATATACCAAGCCCTGGACAACTGTCAGCGAAAGGCCAGTCATTTTGAGGGATGCAATTTATTACTTCAGCTCTGGCTTATGGAGCACCTCCAGAAAGGAGAATACCGACAAGAGATCTTACGCAGAGACTGGGATGATCACATTGCCTTCCACCAGCCAAGGCGTATGAATTATATTCCTAACATGTTCGCTCAGCCAGAGGACGCTGGAGGATGGGTGGAGCTATTTGAGAATCTGAAGGAAGACCAGGTACAGTGGATGGTTGAGTGGTTCCCTACGGAGGAATTCATTGTTCGATCTCGAGACGCACCATTTCTCATACTCATTGGTCTAAGAGGAACTTATCCATACGTTCCTCTCCGATCCATGAGGCAGGCTGGAAGAAAGCAAATCATACCAAGGGTCGACAAAATAAGTCATTTCAGGGCTGATTTCTAGGACGATGGTAGCCCTCACAAATGCCAAGCTCAGCGCATGTGGCATTGCAAGCTCGTTTTGGGGAAAGAATCTATTGAGCCATACAGGTATCACGCCGGTTGTGTTCCGCACTATTCGGGTTGGTTGGAAGATAATCACAATGGTATGGGTCAGCCCGGGTTCATTCGAGGACGCAGAATTATTGACGCACGGGTTAAGTACAGTCAACTACGCAAGAGAATTCAAGAATGTGAAAGTGAGCATCGGGAAATACAAGAAGCCCATCAGAAGTTAATCGAGGAATGGAAGGATATGGCTGTCAGCGCCAACAAGCGACTAGGGTATTTGGAGCGGGGTCTGGTGGAGCTGGAAGGAAAGTTCCTCAAGAGGATTGAAGACTGTCGAAACGCTGAAGGGAATACGGGCAGACATTTGGCCTAAGCTTATCTGCTGCTAGGACTGCGCGAGCTGGTGAAGCTGTTCGAGGGAGACAAAGATGCCGAATTTGGGGAAGGTCCTTCTGGGACCAAGTAGTTGGGAGTCTTTTATATTGCTTTAATGATGTAATAAGGCCGATGGCCACTAGTGACATTTTACTCTCTGTTATTTATCGTCGTTTTTGATTCGTCTTATTTTTATCAATAAAATGAGGCATTTAGAATTATAAGTTCTCCAAATTGATTTGTCGCTAGGCCTACCTCAGGCACAACGAGCACCCAAATTAGGACACAATTTATATTCATGCCCAATGTGTTTAAATATTGCAACATTTTCTTCTCATAACCCGCACTAACTTGTTACCTTTTTGTTTTTCTTTTATTTTTTTTATTCCCCTCCTCAAAGGTTAGTTCGTGCATTCTGGCACCATCATCATATAGTACGAGATCCAAGGGCCCTCCACCTCCTCCTCCTCCGAGTCCTATCCGAAACAAGAACAAAGGTAAAATGGGAGATTCAAGCGCCAGAAAGGAAATTGAAAGGACTGAGATTCCTCAGGGTACCCCGGTTGCTAAGGAGACAGCTGCCTAACTTGAGCATAAACTATTGAAGTTCCGAGAAGAACTGGATCAAGTTCGGAACTTGGCAAATTTATCATTCTCTCTCACCGCTCCTGATGTCAACTTCCCAAATGCTCAAAATCCCGCACCTCTACAGAACACCCCACAACCACAGGTGTAACCCACTCATGCTCAACACTGCAACACATGCCATACTCCGAACAACACTCCACTACTCATTCCTGAGCCACTGGACACGACAAAAAACCACCTCCACAACACTCCCATCTATGTAGATACCATACCCCACTACACTCAACCAATCTCAAGTGCACCTGAGTCTGATAACAAGGACTCTCTTATCAGAAACTTGGCAGCAAAACTCAAGAAGTTGACCAGCCGAGTACAGGGCATGGAAGGAAACAAAGGTATAGAGGGGTTGAATTATGAGGACATTTGCATTTAGTCAGATGTTGAACTTCCGGAGGGGTACAAACCTCCCAAGTTCGAAATGTTCGATGACATAGGAGATCCCAGAGTCCATTTAAGGACATATTGTGATAAGCTGGTTGGAGTCGGAAGGGATGAGAAAATCCGTATGAAACTCTTCATGAGAAGTCTGAAGGGGGATGCTTTATCCTAGTACATTGGCCAAGACCCCAAGTAATGGGCCAACTGGGTAGGTATGGCATCAAATTTCATGGATAGGTTCCGATTCAATACAGAGAATGCACCCGATGTATTCTACATCCAGAATTTGAAGAAGAAGCCTACCAAGACATTCCGCGAGTATGCTACTCATTGGAGATCAGAGGTTGCTAAGGTCAGGCCAGCCGTAGAAGAGGAACAGATGAACAAATTCTTCGTCCGGGCTCAGGATCCACAATATTATGAGAGGTTGATGCTGATCGAGTGTCAGAAATTCTCAGATATCATCAAGCTGGGAGAAAGAATTGAGGAAGGAATTAAGAATGGTATGGTTACTAACCTTGAAGCATTGCAGGCCACCAACAAGGCTTTACAATCTGGCGGCAAGTCCAAGAAGAAGGATGTGAGTGCCGTGATGGTTGCACAGGGAGCCAAATTACCACTAAAATACCATACCTACCCGTCAACTCCACTTACATATCAGCCCATCCCAAATTACCAAGCACCTGCACCCTCTTGCCAAAATCCACCGCCTGTTTACCAATCATCTCCACCTCCCCCATATCAACCCACCTCATCCAGATACTCCCAACCCGCACCTATTTTCCAAGCTTATAATGCCCAACCCATTCACTACCAATCACCTCCCACTCGCCAAAATTTCCCTAGACCCAAACCAAATTTTAACCGCAGACCTCCCAAACAATATACAGCCATCGCTGAGCCAATTGACCAGCTGTATGAGAGACTTAAAGCTTCCGGTTACGTCTCCCCTATCCCTGCCACAACTCCAGAAAATCCTTCCCAGTGGGTCAACCCTAATAAGGCCTGTGCGTACCACTCCGGCATGAAGGGACATACCATTGATGAGTGCCGCTCGTTGAAGGACAAGATTCAAACTCTGATCGATAATAAGGTTATCGTAGCAAAGGAGCCTGCTCCTAATGTCCGCAACAACCCTATGCCTGATCATGAAGGTGGAGACATTCACATGATTGAGATCGAAGATGACTGGGACCCTAAGGGGTCGATAGGATTGATTGCTGAGGGTGATGAGCCAAAGGAACCGGCGGTCACGCTTAACCAAATTGTTGTGCAGAATCAGCCCTCCAAGGGCGATGAAGTAAATATGTCTATACCTCTCGAATTTGAAGCACCTTCTTCTATAAAGGCACCCGGACTAATTGAGGTTAAGTTTGGAGTCCCGAAGGCACCTGCGCCTTTTGAAGTTGCGGTGTTACCACCAAGGGTACCTATTCCTGTAGCAATGTCAGACATAACACCGTTCCACTCAAATGCCATACCATGGGATTACACAGCTGAGGCAAGGAGGAAAGGGAAGACCAAGGCGGGAGAAACAATTGCTGCACAGGGTATGACCAGAAATGGCACGGTTTACACTCCAGAGCACCTAGCTGAGTCTAGTAAGCAAGCCTCTGGATGGACTATTGAAAATGGGCCCGATAATCTTTGGAGGAAAATACAAGCTAAGGAGTATTCGGTCATTGAGCAGTTGAACAAAACACCAGCGCAGATCTCCATCCTAGCTCTTCCGTAGAGCTCTGACGCGCACAAAAATGCCTTGATGAAGATATTGAGCGAAGCTTATATGCCCAACAACATAATTAGAGGCGAAATGGCAAATATGGTAGGGCAGGTATTGGAAAGCCACAAAATCACCTTCCACGAAGATGAGCTGCCACCGGAAGGACTGAGTCACAACATGGCCCTGCACATCACCGTGCAGTGCGAGGATTACTTCATCACTAGAGTCTTGATCGATAAAGGCTCCAGCCTCAACATCTGTCCATTGATAACTCTCAGAACATTGGGAAAGAGCCTGCACGAGATCAAAGATGGGGCCATCAATGTCAAAGCCTTCGATGGGTCCCAAAGGTCTACTATCGGAGAGATCAGCCTATGCTTGCAAATGGGGCCAACTTGGTTCGACGTTGACTTTCAAGTGATAGATGTCCCAGCATCCTACAACTTGCTGTTGGGACGACCATAGATCCATGCCGCTGGAGCTCTAGCATCAACCCTGCATTAGGCAGTGAAATTCAAGTGGAATCACCAAGAGGTGATTATTCATAGCGATGGCAGCAACCCCATATACAGTCACTAGACCATCCCAATGGTTGGAGGAAAAAGGAGAATAGGCGGAGAAACATACCACCACATTGAAAGGGTCAACGTTGTAGACAAGGATAAATGGTGGAATAACAAGATTTAAAGTATCCTGAATTGGTGTGGGTACGAACTTGGAAAGGGACTCGACAAAGACCTCCAGGGAATCACCAAACCCATCAAGCTGAAGGAACATGGTACTACATTTGGTTTGGGGTATGAGTACACTTGGGAGGAGTTCAATCACTGGTCGCCACCATGGCGCGGTCCATACTATCCACTGGAGCATCCGATCCCTCGCCTGGAACAGACTTTCCAGTCGGCAGACATCATATATGGGTCAGAGGAAGAGGAAGCATTGGCAGCCATGAAGAATCTGCTCTTGGAAGATGATGATATGGAATGCTGTGTTATTTTCGAGGAGGAAGGGGAGGAAGGCCCTTTCTATACAAGCTGTGAACCGAGGAGAATGCCTCAGCAATTGGTCAATCAAAACCACCAGGGCCCGGAAAGCTTCGGGGTAGCAAGGCTAAACAAAAGCACCATGCATCACATTTTCATTTTTTACTAGCTGATTTTATTTCCACATTGTCTTTTATTTTTGAAAAGAGCTCTGATATTCAAAACAATTACGAATTCAATCGAAGCATTTCAGTTTTTTTTATATATCTCGCTCTTATTATTTTCTCTATCATTCACTTTATTTTACACAACATTACTATTACTTGACTTGACGATGAACCAATGATTGTGACTTGCAATGAGACAACACAACAAACGGATATGGATTCAAAAGAGGATGATATACCAAAAGAGGTCGTCAGAGAGGTTGAGAATTTTGAGAATAGGCCTAAGTCTAACTTGGATGAAACTGAGGTCGTTAATCTGGGAGATACAGAGAATGTCAAAGAAACGTGCATCAGTGTTCACCTGTCACCATCAGAAAAGAAAGAGTACACGGAGTTCCTAAAGGAATATGAAGACATATTCGTCTGGTCATATGATGATATGACTGGTATCAATACATCTATTGTAGCCCACAAACTGCCGACAGATCCAATATGTCCGCCGGTAAAGCAGAAGCTCAGGAAATTCAAACCCGACATGAGTTTGAAAATCAAAGAAGAGGTTACCAAGCAAGTCAAAGACAAGTTTCTCAGGGTAGTAGAGTATCCGACATGGTTGGCCAACATCATGCCAGTACCAAAAAAGGATGGGAAAGTTAGAGTTTGTGTCGACTATCGGGATCTTAACCGGGCCAGTCCCAAAGACGACTTCCCCTTACCAAACATACACATTCTTATCGACAACTGTGCCAAGCATGAGTTGCAGTCTTTTGTTGATTGTTTTTCTGGGTATCATCAGATATGGATGGATGAGGAAGATGCAGAGAAAACGGCTTTCATCACGCCATGGGGAATGTACTGTTACAAAATGATGCCATTCGGTTTGAAGAATGCTGGTGCCACCTATATGAGAGCCATGACTACTATCTTTCACGACATTATACACAAGGAGATTGAGGTATATGTGGATGACATCATCATCAAATCCAAGAAAGCCAGGGATCACATAGAAGACCTAAGAAAGTTCTTCAACAGACTGAGGAGGTACAATCTGAAACAAAATCCCGCCAAATGTGCATTCGAGGTTCCTGCTGTTAAATTATTGGGTTTCATCATGAGTCGTCGAGGAATATAATTGGATCCATCAAAGGTCAAAGCTATCCAAGAATTGCCGCCGCCAAAGAACAAGAAGGACGTGATGAGTTTCCTGGGAAGACTCAACTATATCAGTCGGTTCATAGCATAGTCCACAGTCATTTGTGAACGTATCTTCAAAATGTTGAAAAAGGACGCTGCTACCAAGTGGACTGATGATTGTCATAAAGCTTTGGAGAGAATTAAGGAATACCTGTCGACGCCGCCGGTCTTGGTTTCGCCTGAGCTAGGAAAACCCCTATTGCTTTACCTTGTGGAATTGGATGGATCATTCGGTTGTGTTCTGGGACAACATGATGAAACAGGGAGAAAGGAGCAAGCCATCTACTATCTCAGTAATAAGTTCATACCATACGAGGCCCAGTATTCTCTTTTAGAACGCACTTGTTGTGCTCTGACTTGGGTAGCGTAGAAGTTGAGACATTATTTCTGTGCCTACACTACTTATCTCATACCCAGAATGGACCCTCTGAAGTATATCTTTCAGAAACCCATACCCACTGGCAAGCTTGCCAAGTGGCAAATCCTGCTAAATGAATTCAACATTGTTCACATGACCTAGAAAGCAATTAAAGGGCAAGCCTTGGCGGATCATCTCGCCGAGAATCCCGTGGACGGAGAATACGAGCCCCTAAAAACGTATTTTCCTGATGAAGAGGTATCTTTCATAGGAGAAGATATTGCAGAGTCCTATGATGGTGGAGGTTGTTTTTCGATGGAGCTGCAAATTTCAAAGGAGTTGGCATAAGAGCAGACCTGGTATCAGAAACCGGTCAGCATTACCTGGTATCCGCCAAGCTCAGGTTCCCTTGCACCAACGCATCAAACGGGCATATGTTCATTCTAGTGATAATTGATTACTTCATCAAATGGGTCGAAGCAGCATCATATAAAGTAGTAAGCAAAAAGGTTGTGGCAGATTTCGTCCGCGACCGCATTGTTTGTTGGTTCGAAATTCCGGAATCAATCATCACTGATAATGGTTCCAATCTCAACAGCGACTTGATGAAAGCAATGTGTGAAAGATTTACGATCAAACACAAGAACTCTACAGCCTACAGGCCTCAGATGAATGGAGTTGTGGAGGCAGCCAACAAGAATATCAAGAAGATACTAAGGAAGATGGTCGAAAGGCACAAACAATGGCATGAGAAATTATCATTTGCCTTATTGGGATACTGCACCACAGTCTGCACATAGACCGGAGCAACTCCCTACATGCTAGTTTATGGTACAGAGGCGGTCATCCCCGCCGAGGTAGAAATTCCCTCCTTAAGGATCATACAAGAAGCAGAGTTGGATGATGCAGAATGGGTAAAAGGTCGCTCCGATCAGTTAGCCCTTATAGATGGGAAAAGGATGAATGCAGTTTGCCACGGTCAGTTGTATTAGAACAGAATGTCCAGAGCCTTCAACAAAAGAGTTAAGCCAAGGAAATTTACACTAGGGAAGCTGGTGTTGAAGAAAATATTCCCACATTAAGATGAAGCCAAGGGGAAGTTCTCTCCCAACTGGCAGGGTCCTTACATGGTTCACCGGGTTCTAACCGGAGGAGCCCTTATTCTTGCAGAAATGGACGGAGAAGTCTGGCCGAAGCCAATCAATTCAGATGCAGTGAAATGATATTATGCGTAACCACTTATGATTCCCTTAATGATGTAATTTGAACTACACCTGACCTAATTCCCGTTTAAGAGGGGATACGTAGGCAACCCTATGGGTTCGGTCAAAATTTAATAATTTTTTTTTCCATTTTCCTCCACTATTGGAACTGGGGCAGAATTTTGAGGAGGACCCTCAAAATTCCGAAGTTGATTTTATTCCACGCATCGGCAGAAGCGCTAGCCCACTAGACTGGGGCAGAAGTTTAAGGAGGACCCTCAAAATTCCGAAGATGATTTTTAGTCATTCAGCACAGCCGTCACGCTCAACAAACTGGGGAAGAATTTTGAGGAGGACCCTCAAAATTCCGGAGCGAAAGAGGTTGCAATGTCTGGAACCACATCGCAGTCGTTGGTTCATCTAAAGAAAACTATTTTCGATTATATACTTACGTTATATTTACTAAATCATGCATAACTATTATCTGAATTGCTGTTGTTTAGCGACGCTACCCCAATGACACACAACGTCAAGAGGCCGGGTAAGACGAGCTAACCTTTTCCCCTTATAGAACTCACGATGTTTTCTTTGGATGCAGGCACTCGACTTGCAATATTGTTAAGTATATTTATGTACGCATACTTTCTCAAGAATGCAACTTCTCAAAACCATCACTTGCCCGCAATTTCTATCCGTACACAATCTCCCCAGCAGTCATATTATTGTAATCGGCTATCAGCTAAGAGATCTTCCTACTAATCGTCCTTTTGCATTTCCTGCATTGCATAAGGCTACCTTTCTGCCTTTCGAGACTAAGCTCTGTCTCCATCTGCATTTTGTATAAGGCTACTTTTCTTCCTTTCGAGGTTAAGCTCTACCTCTATCATCATCTGTATAAGGCTACTTATCTGCCTTTCGAGACTAAGCTCTGTCTCTATCTGCATTTTGCATAAGGCTACCTTTCTGCCTTTCGAGACTAAGCCCTGTCCCCATCTGCATTTTGCATAAGGCTACTTTTCTGCCTTCCATGGTTAAGCTCTACCTCCATCATCATCTGCATAAGGCTACTTATCTGCCTTTCGAGACTAAGCTTTGTCTCCATCTGCATTTTGCATAAGGCTACCTTTCTGCCTTTCGAGACTAAGCCTTGTCTCCATCTGCATTTTGCATAAGGCTACTTTTCTGCCTTCTGAGGTTAAGCTCTACCTCCATCATCACCTGCATAAGGCTACTTATCTGCCTTTCGAGACTAAGCTCTGTCTCCATCTACATTTTGCATAAGGCTACTTTTCTGTCTTCTGAGGTTAAGCTCTACCTCCATCATCATCTGCATAAGGCTACTTATCTGCCTTTCGAGACTAAGCTCTGTCTCCATCTGCATTTTGCATAAGGCTACCTTTCTGCCTTCCGAGACTAAGCATTGTCTCCATCCTGCATTGCATAAGGCTACCTTTCTGCCTTTCGAGGTTAAGCTATACCTCCATCCTGCATGGCTGAAACAATGCCACTTTATTTTCTTGCATTGGCGGAAATATCGCCACCTAATCTTTCTTGCACGGCTGAAATACCGCCACCTTTTATTTACGTCTTGCATCGGCTGAAAAATTGCCACCTTCTGAATTTCATGGGCTGAAATATCGCCAAATTTTCCGAAAACGTCATTGTTCGGAGGCCATGCCTAATCGTCATTGTCCGAAGGCGTCATTGTCCCGAGAACGCCATGCCGTGGCCTGAGGATCCCATTTTATCTTTTGCATATCATTATTCAAAGGCATCATAGTTCGGAGGCATCATTCTCATAGCCCGAGAACATCATTTCATATCCTGAGAATCCTTTACCGCACTTCATGGCCGAGGACATCATGGTCCAAGGACGTCATCCTAACCGTCCAAAGACAGCATTCATGGTGCGATGTGAACTTGCATAACGTTTAATTTTTATGCACAATATGCGCTCGTATTGCTCACTTGCAGGTACACCGGCTGGAAACGACCATCTCAGCAGGAGCAATCTCGCTCTGGTTCCCGCAACCTATCGATTTTGCAGAAAACCCCTCTCAATTTAAACATCGCGTTCGTCCTTTTCAAATCTCCATCGGCATATTCCTCTGATGGATCCTGAACTACATATGGCTTGATTCCTGTAAGACCAGGTATATGTAGGCAGCTCAAGAGCTAGAGCTCGGTCAGAATTCTTTGCAAATCGTCTTCTTTCGGTCAAAATTGGCCATTTATCTTTACCCGACAACTCTTTCATCCTTCCCGGGTAAAGAGGGACAACTGTTGATATCCAATTTTTTCCCTATGTATTTTCATACAAAATACTTTCAAGATAACATATATGTTCATACATAAGCATGCCCAAGTGTTTTAGTATTTTCCCAAATTTTTAAATACTTTTTAAAACCAATTTATTGTCTATTTTAGCAGTACAAAATCCATAATTATTCCCAAAATCATCAATTTTGGTGAATAATTTATTTTATTCCAATATTTACACCAAAATATAATTAAGGTGATTTTTGCATATTTTTACAAAGTTATTTGGTATTTTTTAAGTTAAATTGCATATAATTGCAATTGTAGCCTACTTTAAGATTAATAGCATTTTATAATTATAAAATTGGTTCTAATATTTTTAAATTGATATTTAAATATTTTTTGTTGGCCCAGTACTTTTAATTTGCTTTTAAAATCATTTTTATTATTTTTATAAAATAAAAAGGAAAAACTGACTATTTAACATTCAGCCTTATTTCGTTTCAATTGTAGCCCCTCTCACCTTTCAATTTTAGCCTAAAATTGACCCAATTTCATACTTAAAAATTGGACCAGCCCAATCCTATTTAACCCGACCCTTAACCCGTTTATCCGACCCACCCAACACCCTTTTAATCCAGGCCGTTGATCATTTTGATCAACGACCAAGATTTTCCCTTTCCTTTTTTAATCCGCCCATACCCCTAACCCTACCTCGTTATTTTCTCTCAGCCGCCTTCAGACACTCTCCTCTCTCAAAATTCTCTCGAATGTTCCTGAAACCCTAGTTCTCTCCTGCCATTTTCCAACGCCATCTCACCGGAATCCATGGCTTCTCAGGCCACAGATGGTCTATACTCACCCCTATCCACCATTAGACCTTGGGTGTTCAAGGTCTCGATGTTTGACCTCGACAGTTCTCTTTCAGATCTTCTCAGATCTTCGGTTCTATGGCTTTCGCCCTCTGCTCCGGCATATTCAAGCCTCAGGAGCCTGATTCTCACTCATCCGACTCAAGATCAGACTTTCTTCCAAGTCTTTCTCATTTCTAGGGTTTCTCTGAAACCCTAAGCTATTCGAGGTTTTTCTCCTTTGTTTTCTTAGATCTATGATGTGTCTGTGGTTTACTCGACTTTTAAAGTGTTTTCCCCAAATTTTCTTTTCAAAATCGTTTGTCTTCTATTTAGGGTTTCTGAAAGGTTTTCAAAATATCTTTTTGATTCTTCCTTCTCTTTTCTTTATGTGTGTTCTCCTATACTATGCTCGTATGTTTTCTTTTTCTATTATACATGTTACTCCTGTGCTCACATGCTAATTATTGTTATGTTTTCCTTACTCTTCTACTATATGTGTTCGTTGTTGAGTTCTTTTTATTTGCTTTACTGGACTCTGTTTGTGTCCTTTCTAAGCATGTTTCATCTACTGCTTCTTAAGTTCGTATCACTCTTTCTTCTAAACTTGCCTAAGTTCCTAGCTTTTCTTAAAACATGTTCTTCATGCTTTAAATCAGTTTTCTTTCCTTGTTGTTTCAAACCTGCTATTATATCTGTTTCGTTTCTTATGAGGCTCTGAAACAGACCTTTGAGTCGGTTTCAATGACTTGCCTTCTCATCTTTATGTTTGATCCAACTTGAAACCCCAGGATTTGGGGGGTTTCTTTGGCAAGTTTGATTTTATGTTCGGGTTAGGGTTCTACTTTGGAACCCTGCACTATCAGACTTATTCTATGTAATATGAACTAAATTTGAAACTCTTTGCTTGTGACTCTGAACTTTTTCCATGCTTGTCTTTTCTAATTAGCATGACAACTCCTTCTTGTTTGATACTAGTGTGCTTTATATATGAGAAATTCTTCTTTCAAATAAGGTTACTAATTGATTGATTTCAAATTCCTTTTAATAAGTTTTGACTGACTACCACTGATTTTCTTTAATTGAACCTTCTTTACCTATTCCTGGCTTGGTTCATTTGAACAAAGCCTGTAATTTGATTTCCCTGTATGTTTGATTGATTCCCTTTCCTTATTTTTCACAAACCATGTACCACTAAACTTTTTCCTTAAATAGCTCATGTGTATTTACCCTTCTTGTGCTATTTTGAAATGTTTTTAAATCAAATTTCTTTCCTTAATTGTCTTCTACCCATTTGAAATCGGAATCTCTTGACTGAAGGGAGATTTTGTGTGATTGATTGCAAACTATTCCCTTACCTTTTCTTACTTGTTTTCTGCACTATAAAATGGGCACGACCCTTCTGCACTTACACCACCTTGAACCTTCAGTTCAACACTTTCGACTGACAATTCAATACTTTTACAACACACTTCGAATTGCATACTCTTACGTACACACTCTCAATTCAGCACTTTACACACATAATCTCAGAACTCTCTTCTGAGATTTTCTGACTATTTGCTTGCAATTTGGCTTTACAAGACTACTGCTTTTCTTTCCTGTTTCCCTGAAACTGGTATGTTCTGATTTAATTTTCTGCCTCATCCTTATGTGTCCTTTCTACAGCTTCAGACTTTTGTTTACTTCACTGTTCATGTTCAGTAATTTGTGTTAAATATTTTCTTCCTTGCTTCTATTTCTGTTATGAATCCCTACCCATATTCCCTTCTATATGCCTGAGTTCAGGTCTTGGTCTAACAATATCTTAATTACTGCCAAGGCCATAACCTGATCCATAATGGATCCTAGCTCTCAATGCTAACTAGCAGGCTGGTCAGGGGTGTGCCAGCATCCCAATTGCTAAGAATGACCACTAGTTTGCCCTATCTCTCTTTGATTCCCTTCCCCCATTGTGCACTTACACCTATTCCTAGAATCTTAAGTTTTGCCCCTCTCTTTTGAGCCTTGCTTTGGGACCTTGAGTTCCCTCTGAACTTGGACATCTGAGAGCTGGCATTTCCATACTGCACTATGTTCTTAATTCTGAAATGTGTTTGGGGTGTAAGTACTGCCCTAAGTCGCTTTGAGACTCTTGGGAACTTTGACACGCTCGAAATATGAGAAAGGCTTTGGAAATCTGGATCTCGGAAGTGGTTCAATCTCATATTGTTAGATATTAAGTCTGGATTAGGCTGTTCGGATGCAGTTGTGATTTCTGATGTACTTTTAATTTCTGTCTTATTTTTTATTGGCGTGTAATAATTTGTATAAACTCATGGTATTTTAGTGAAAAGGGGAGGGGGGTTACTTTTATGCACAAAGGGTAGAAATCACGTCTATAGGTTTAATTTCTAAAGTGCACAATTTCACACGTAGAAAGCATGTTTATAGGGATTAATTTCTAAACTTTCTGCAATTACGCATATAGATACCATTCTCATAGGGGTTTATATTTTCTGCACATAATGATACCATTAGGCAAACTGTAGGCTTAACAACAAAGTTGCATATAGATACCATGTTTGTAAGACTCATGTTTAAAAGTGTTAAAATCAGTTGACGTATAGAAAGCATGCCCATAGGAACTTCGAATCTGAACTGTCTTATTTGTGCAAGACAGCACCAACCGTTTTAATTAATATATACTTTGGTAAAGCTGGCAGTCTTCTGCGATTTTCTGAACCTCGTAAGTTAACAAACATTTTTTCTAAACAAACTAGCATTTTCTGAAACTCTCTCTTCTTTCCGATAAAGTTCGTGAAATTTTTTACTTGTCTGCATACCCTTTGAAGTTCCTTTCATTTCTTTTATACCTCTTCAAAATAGAGAACTCTTTTCCTGATACTCGTTTTACTCTAAAAAAAACTGGTAACTCTTTATAATCAGTCTGCTTTTCGAAATCATTAGTTCTATCCAACACATAGCTAAAAATGGTTCAGTTTTTGACAACTGCATTCGAGTGAGCCTAATGCGGACTTCCTGTCTAAAAGTATGAGTTAAACCAATCCGCTTATCATTCTAATTTTAAAGACCAAACCAGTACGTGCAAGACATGCTAAACCCTATGGCTTATGTGATTTAAGGAGGTTTACTTGAGCCCTTACTTGCTTATTTGCTCTCCCCTTTATTGCATTGTGTGTTTTGATTGATGCATTAGTTTTTTGTCCTTTGAAACT
Organism: Nicotiana sylvestris; assembly: GCF_000393655.2. NCBI lineage: Eukaryota > Viridiplantae > Streptophyta > Magnoliopsida > Solanales > Solanaceae > Nicotiana > Nicotiana sylvestris. The sequence continues at coordinate 40,976,599 of NC_091062.1, forward strand.
CCCCAAAGGCCCCAAATACCTTACCCTTTAGGGTTAGTAGTCTCAATGCCTCCGAGACTGATAGGATTGGGGCGGGTAATAACATGCAATAAGTAACGATACCATTCCGCGCTTTAATACCTCAACGGGGTGGGAAGGGTAGATATGGATATGATGACCGGTGCGCTAATATCACGTGCGACCCCTCTTCTGAGGAGTGATTGCTGGATATTGCATTGAAGTGATCCATATTAATCATAAACCTAGGACCCCCTCCCATTATTTGCTTTCATCTTTTCTTGTAAAACTATTCAAATTTTTCCATAAATTTCTGCTCTTTGTATTTGCTTTCATAAGTTTTCAACCTAATTGCAATGTTATATACAAATCCTTATTTGAGCCTTGATTGTTTACTTGTAAAGTCACAATTGTAACATGGTCGGGACCACACTAATGGATCTTGAGGGGTACCTAACACTTTACCCTCGGGATAATTTCTAGCCCTTACCCTAATCTCTGGTCTCTTAATCTCAAACCCTTCTTAAAGTGTCCTAATGCACTATAATCATTAGGTGGAGACTCTTCAAAACTCCAAAACCCAATTCTCGAAAGGGAATAGAGTTGTCCTCCCAATGTCGTATACCCGATTTCTCGAGAAAAGGGGGCGTCGACAACACCGCCGTAAATATATTTATCTATTTAGTACGCTATTGTAAATAAGCCTCCTAAAGAAGCTTATCACTTCGATACTCGATTATGGATAAACATTACCCCTGGTAGAAGATTATCCATACCGGGTATAATAAGCTTATCCTTTCGATACTCCGTTATGGATAAATATTATCCTTGGTAGAAGATTATCCATACCGGGTACAATGAGATTATTCTTTCAGTACTCCGTTATGGATAAATATTACTCCCAGTAGAAGATTATCTATACCTGGTAGAATGAGCTTATCCTTTCAGTATTCCGTTATGGATAAACATTACTCTCAGTAGAAGATTATCCTTGTATAGTAGCAGCTTACACAACAACTTCCTTTCTTGTATAAATAGAAGAGATTTCAGTTCATTATGTACATCAGTTTGAATTCGAATAATATATCAGTTTCTCTCTATACTTGTATTTACTTTACAGTCTTTATTTTATAACACGTTATTAGCACGAGACTATGCCATCTCGAGCAAATATCTTGAAAGTATCTGAGGTAAGAACTTTCTTTTCCTAAATAATGTAAAATCTTTCTAAACTTGAATTTGTAGCCCTGGATATATCGGGCAAAAGCTACATGTCTTGGGTGCTTGATGCTGAAATTCATCTTGATGCGATGGGTCTGGCAGACACCATCAAGGATAAAAATCAGGCATCAAACCAAGACCGTGCCAAAGCAATGATATTCCTACGCCATCACCTTGATGAGGGCCTGAAAATGGAATATCTCACTATTAAAGATCCAGTCATACTGTGGAATAATTTGAAAGATAGATATGACCACCTGAAGATGGTCGTTCTTCCACAGGCACGTTATGATTGGACTCATCTAAGGCTACAAGATTTTAAATCTATCAGTGAGTATAATTCTGCTATGTTCAGAATTATTTCCCAATTGAAATTATGTGGTGATAATATTACTGATCATGATATGTTGGAGAAAACTTTCACCACTTTTCATGCCTCGAATATGCTCCTGCAGCAGCAATATCGAGAGATGGGATTTAAAAAGTATTCTGAACTTATCTCACATCTTCTTATAGCAGAGCAACATAATGGGCTATTAATGAAAAATCATGAAAGCCGACCTATTGGTTCTTGTCCATTCCCTGAAGTGAATGAGACGAACTTCCACCAAGCTAAACGTGGAAGAGGTCGTGGCCCCAGTCGTGGTCATGGCCGTGGTCGGGGAAGAAACCCCAATCATGGTAATAATAATGCACCAAAGAAGCCTCCTCACCACCAGCAGTGGAAAAGGAAGGAACAAAAGCATGAAGCGGTGCAAGCGCCAAATGCAGAAAATGCATGCTATAGATGTGGAGGAAAAGGGCACTGGTCACGTACTTGTCGTACGCCAAAGCACCTGGTTGAGCTTTATCAAGCCTCCCTGAAGAAGACAGAGAAAAATGCTGAAGCAAATTTTATTTCTGAAGATAATTTAGACTTCATGCATTTGGATGTAGCTGATTACTTTGCACTCCCAGAAGGAGAAATAAGTCATGTAATCGGTAGTGAATCTGTAGAAATGTAAATATTTTAATTTGTGTTGTTTGTAATAAATAGTATGGTTATGTAATTATTGTACATAAATAAAAGTTATGTTTTGATAATGATATTTACTATAATATATTTTATTTATGTTAGACGCCAGGGCATGCGGACACCTGCAGGTCTACCTTGGATCTCACGTGGACTAAAGGCAGCCACCCAATCTACAGTACAACTGTTGTTCCTCCGGGATCTGCACATAGTGTAGAGTGTAGTATCAGCACAACCGACCCCATGTACTGGTAAGTGCCTAGCCTAACTCTGATGAAGTAGTGACGAGGCTAGGACCAGACTACCAAATAAACCTGTGCAATTCAACTATATACAACGGAAAAAAAGAACAGTAATATACAGTTAAGTATGAGAGGGGTAACATGCTGCGGGTGAACTACCAATTTAGAATAGAAAGACAACAGATAATTAAAAGAAACAACATATCTCAGATATCAACAAAGAATCAGAAATCAATAAGTGCACGACATCACCCTTCGTGCTTTTACTCTCGTCCTCACCAAAGCAATCAAGTAATTAAAATGTGCACGGCATCACCCTTCATGCTTTTACTCTCGTCCTCACCAATGCAACCAAGTAATGAAAATGTGCATGACATCACCCTTCATGCTTTTACTCTCGTCCTCACTATATAATCAATATAATCGGCACGGAATGGTACATCGTGCGACACGACATCACCCTTCGTGCTTTACACTCTTTCCTCACAAATCATACACGGCATCACCCTTCGTGCTTTAACACTCTCTCATCAAAATAATACACGGTATCACCCTTCGTGCTTTAACACTTTTCCTCACCCAAACAACAATCACAAATAATAGGGCAAGGGAATAAATGAAATTACAATAAGAATCTCGGCAAGGGAACAATAGTTCAACAATCAAGTCCCAGTAAGGGAATAACATCAAAAGAAGCATCAACATCCTGGCTAGGGAGATAACATCAAGTATAACAAATTCCCGGCAAGGGAGACAATATAATGATTCTCTTCTTTTTTTCACTTTTACTTCACAACTCACTTCATAACTTTGAGCCAATGCTAAAAGGTTCAATTTCCACTTATACTTTCACATTTCACTGTACAACTTGAGCCAACGCTCCTCAATGTTCAAATGTCACAATTACTTCCACAAACTTTGCCCAACAATAGAAATCATCATCAAAGCATGAATAATACAACGAAGCTATAATAATTACAATATAAGACTCACGGGCATGCTTGAGACCAACGTATAGATACTCGTCACCATGCATATACATCGTACTCGACAAATACCACATAGCAAATAGGACTCGACTTCTAATCCTTAAAGCTAAGTTTAGACCAAACACTTACCTCGATGCTAGGAACACAATTCACGTCAACTATCGCTTTACCCCTTGATTCCACCACCAGCTCACTCGTATCTAACCACAAGTTACTTAATTACATCAATAAACGCTAAATGAATCAACTCCAATGCATAAAAATGAGTTTTCCAAAGTTTTACCCAAAAAGTCAAAAATTGCCCCCGGGCCCACATGGTCAAAACCCGAGGTTCAAACCAAAACCTGATCATTCATTCCCCTACAAACCCAAATATATAATTTATTTTGAAATCGGACCTCAAATCGAGGTCCAAATCCCCAATTTTTTGAAAAACCTAGGTTCTACCCAAAACACCCAATTTCCCCCATGAAAATCATTGATTTTGAGTTGAAATCATGTGAAAAGATGTTAATGATTGAAGGAAACGAGTTAAAATTGACTTACAATCAATATGGAAGAAGAGTTGTCTTTGAAAAATTGCCTAAGAGTGTTTTGGTTTTGAAAGAGTGTGAAAAATGAAAATTTTCCGACTAAGTTATAAAATTGCAGGTTGGCGATATGGGAATTGCGACCAGGGTTCGCAATTGCGAACCCAGACTTCTTCTAAGTTCGCATTTGCGAAAATCGGCTCGCATTTGTGAGCTGGGAAATGCGACCAACATGTCGCATTTGTGACGACTGGCCACAAGCTGGGGGATCACATTTGCGATTAAAACACTCGCAATTGTGAGATAGGCTGGCCTAGGCTACTTTCGCAATTGCGACATAACCCTCGCATTTACGAAGGCCTGCACAGAAACAGCTAAAGCCTGCAATTCCTTAAGTCCAAAAATCCACCCCGTGGACTATCTAAAACTCACCCGAGCCCTCGGGCCTCCAAACCAAATATAAGCAATGACCTTGCCATCCTGCATCAACACCGTACAAAGTCCAATACGAGATGCATCACAATAAATTGTATAAGGCCCTGATCCTGTGGACAAAACCAACACCAGTGCCGTAGTCAGAGCTGTCTTGAGCTTCTGAAAGCTCGCCTCACACTCATCTGACCATTTGAACTGGGCACCCTTCTGGGTCAACCTGGTCATCGGGGTTGTGATAGATGAAAACCCCTCCACAAACCGACGATAGTAGCCTGCCAATCCCAAGAAACTCCGGATCTCTGTAGTTGATACTGGTCTAGGCCAGTTCTTGTCTGCCTCAATCTTCTTTGGATCAAAATGAATTCCCTTTGCTGATACAACATGACCCAGGAATGAAACTGAACTCAACAAGAACTCACACTTCGAAAACATAGCATACAACTAACTATACCTCAAAGTCTGAAGAACCACTCTAAGATGCTGCTCGTGCTCCTCCCAGCTACGGGAATAGATCAAAATATCATCAATAAAGACTATCACGAACGAATCCAAGTAAGGCCTGAACACTCAGTTCATTAAATCCATAAAAGCTGCTGGGGAATTTTTCAACCCGAATGATATCACCAAGAACTCATAATGCCCGTACCGAGTGCGGAAAGCTGTCTTAGGGACATCGGATGCCCTAATCCTCAACTGATGGTAGCCAGATCTCAAGTCAATCTTCGAGAATACCTTGGCACCCTGAAGCTGATCAAACAAATCATCAATCATCAGCAATGGATACTTATTCTTGATTGTAACCTTATTCAACTGCCGGTAATCAATACACATTCTAATCGATCCGTCTTTCTTCTTAACAAACAACACCAGTGCACCCCAAAGAAAAAAAACTAGGTATAATGAAACCTTTCTCAAGCAAGTCTTGCAACTGCTCCTTCAACTCTTTGAACTCAGGCGGGGCCATACGATACAACGGGATAGAAATAGGCTTAGTGGCCGGAGCCAAATCAATGCAAAAGTCAATATCCCTGTCGGGTGGCATACCCGGCAGGTCTGAAGAGAATACCTTAGGAAACTCACGAACAATGGGCACAAAATCAATAGAAGGAACCTCAACACTAGAATGGCCAAACACCCCTTCTCGACCATACACCGAGCCCTTATATATGAGATAACACTACGGGTAGAATGACCAGGACTCCCTCTCCACTCTAAACGAGGTAAACCCGGTAAGTCTAAGGTCATAGTCTTGGCATGACAGTCCAAGATAGCGTGATAAGGTAATAACCAGTCTATCCCTAATATGATATCGAAATCAACCATGTCCAAAAGAAGAAAATCTATACGAGTCTCAAGACCCCCAATCACAACTATACATGAACGATGGACTCGATCTACCACAATAGAATCACCCACCGGTGTATACACATAAATAAGAGCACTCAAAGAATCACTAGGCATGACCAAATACGGTGCAAAATAAGATGATAGATAGGAGTACGTAGATCCCAGATCAAATAAAACTAAAGCATCTCTGCCACAAACCAAAACAATACCTATGATAACTACATCGGAAGCCTCAGCCTCGGGCCTGACTGGAATAAAATCGAAGCTAGGCCCCACCACCCTGAACTATATCTCTGGGATGACCTGCTGCTGGATGGCCTCTACCTCTAGCGGCCTGAGCTCTACCTCTAATACCTCTACCTCCACCTCTATCACCTCTACCCCTACCTCTAGCTGGCTGGGTGGGATGTGGAACACTCGGTGCCTGAACCATGGCACGGGAACCCTGATCTGAGAGCTGCTCGGTGCTTGAGGGCAAAACCTAGCAATATGAACCATATCACCACAAGTGTAACAAGTCCTCAGCTGCTGAGAATGCTGACCTTGATTACTTGAATGGCCACCCCGAAAATTCTGAAGCGGCGGTGCACTAACAGGAGCTGGTGGTGCACTGTAGAACTGCTGATCAAAATACTGCATATGGGAACCACGACCACCCGAAGCACCATGAGAAACCTGAAGTGCTGACTGAAAAGGCCTAGGATGATGGCCTCTACCATACTAATCCCTACCTCCAGACGAGGTACCACTGAATCGGCCTGAATGACGAGTCCTCTTGTTAGACCCCTGACCACCTCCCTGCGATAGAACCATCTCAACTATCTGGGCCACATTGGCCGCCTCCTGGAAAACAATCTCACTCCCAGTCTCCTTGGCCATATGAAGTCGAATAGGTTGGATATGTCCCTCATTGAACATCCTCACCCTCTCTCTCTCGGTAAGAATTATGTTAAGAACATGACGGGCCAAGTTGATGAATCTGGTCTCATACTGAGTAACGGTCAAAGAACCCTGCTGGAGATGCTCAAACTGCCTCCGATAGGCCTCTCTCTGAGTGATAGGGAAAAACTTCTCCATAAATAGCTAAGTAAACTGCTCCTAAGTCAAAATTTGTGATCTGGCTGGTCTAGCCAAGGAATAATCTCTCCACAAAGTCTTGGCGGATTCAGACAAGCGAAAAGTAGCAAAATCGACCCCATTGGTCTCCACGACCCCCGTGTTCCTGAGAACCTCATGACAACTGTGTAGATAATCCTAGGGATCCTCAGAAGATGCACCGCTAAAAGTAGTAGTGAAGAGCTTGGTGAACCTGTCCAACCTACACAAAGCATCGACAGACATAGCTGCTCCACCACTGGTCTGAGCTACCATACCCGGCTGAACTGCTCCAACTAGCTGAACTGCTGGAGTTTGAAACTGGGGAGCTACCTGCTCCGGAGTGCGAGTAGCAGGAGTCTGGGCTCCTCCTCCAAACTTAGAGACGGCTGGGGCTATAGGAAGCAAGCCTGCCCGTGTGACACTCTCCATAAGGCCCACTAAACGGACCAGAGAATCCTGGAGTACTGGGGTAGCAATAAACTCCTCTGGGACTTGAGCTGGGTCTACCGGAATTGTCGGGGCCGGAACCTCATCATCAAAGTCAACCTGAGGCTCCGCCGCTGGTGCTGCTACTCTGGGCTGAGCTCTGCCCCTACCTCGGCCTCTAGTACGGCCTCGCCCTCTACCCCTCGTGGGAGCTGCTGCAGGGGGCTTGGGCTGCTGGTCAATGGATAAGAAAACGCGTGTTCTTGCCATCTGCGAAAGAATAGAGTAGAAATTAGATTAGCTTTGAGAAACCAAACCGCACGACAGGAAAGATCAAATGTGAAGTTTTTCCTAACTCTGTAGCATCTAGGGATACATACAGATGTCCCCGTACCGATCCCTCAGACTCTACTAAGCTTGTTTGTGAACTGTGAGACCAATGTAACCTAGAGCTCTGATACTAATTTGTCACGACCCGGATTTCCCACCCTCGAGAGTCGTGATGACGCTTACTAATGTGAGCTAGGCAAGCCAACAATTAAGCAAATTACCTTTTTACCCATTTTATGTTCTTTAACAATTATGAAGCAATAACATTTAAATAGCAAAAATTACCATAAGTGGAAGGAAATCAATAAACTATCTAAGCATGAATTCAATACAATTATTTGAACCTTTACTACCCAGAACCGGTGTCACAGTACCACAGACGATCTAAGAATGCTACATACATGTCTGAAAATAAACAATACACTATTTCTGAAATAAGGAAATGAAACAGGAATAAAGGGATGGAGGGAGACGCCAGGGCCTGCGGACGCCTGCAGGTCTACCTTGGATCTCACGTGGACTGAAGGCAGCCACCCAATCTACGGTCCAAATGTTGCTGCTCCGGGATCTGCACATTGTGCAGAGTGTAGTATCAGCACAACCGACCCCATGTGTTTGTAAGTGCCTAATCTAACCTCGGCGAAGTAGTGACGAGGCTAGGACCAAACTACCAAATAAACCTATACAATTCAACTATATACAGCGAAAAAGAAGAACAGTAATATACAGTCAAGTATGGGAGGGGTAACATGTTGTGAGCGAACTACCAATTTAGAATAGAAAGCCAACAGGTAATTGAAAGAAACAACATATCTCAGATATCAACAAAGAATCAGAAATCAATAAGTGCACAACATCACCCTTCGTGCTTTTATTCTCATCCTCACCAAAGCAATCAAGTAATAAAAATCTGTACGGCATCACCCTTCGTGCTTTAACACTCTTCCTCATCCAAACAACAATCACAAATAATAGGGAAAGGAATAAATGAAATTACAATAAGAATCGCGGCAAGGGAACAATAGTTCAACAATCAAGTCCCGGCAAGGGAATACAATCAAAAGAAGCATCAACATCCCGTCTAGAGAGATAACATCAAATACAACAAATTTCCGGCAAGGGAGATAATGTAATAATTCTCTTCTCTTTTTCACTTTTACTTCACAACTTACTTCACAACTTTGAGCTAAAGCTCTAAAAGGTTCAATTTCCCCTTATACTTTTACATTTCATTGTACAACTTGAGCCAACGCTCCTCAATATTCAAATGTCACAATTACTTCCACAAACTTTGCCCAACAATAGAAATCAACATCAAAGCATGAATAATACAACAAAGCCATAATAATCACAATAAAAGACTCACGGACATGCTTGACACCAATGTATAGATACTCGTCACCATGCCTATACGTCGTACTCGACAAATACCACATAGCAAATAGGACGCGACTCCTAATACCTCAAGCTAAGGTTAGACCAAACACTTACCTCGATACCATGAACACAATTCACGTCTAAACTATCATTTTTCCGCTTGATTCCACCACCAACTCGCTCGTATCTAGCCACAAGTTACTTAATTACATCAATAAATGCTAAATGAATCAACTCCAATGCATGAAAATGAGTTTTCCAAAGTTTTACCCAAAAAGTCAAAAATCGCCCCCACGCCCACATGGTCAAAAACCGAGGTTCGAACCAAAACCCGATTATACATACCCCCACGAACCCAAGTATGTAATTTGTTTTGAAATCGGACCTCAAATCGAGGTCCAAACCCCCAATTTCTTGAAAAATCTAGGTTCTACCCAAAACACCCAATTTCCCCCATGAAAATCATTGATTTTGAGTTGAAATCATGTGAAAAGATGTTAATGACTGAAGTAAACGATTTAAAATTGACTTACAATCGATTTGGAAGAAGAGTTGTCTTTGAAAAATCGCCCAAGAGTGTTTTGGTTTTGAAAGAGTGTAAAAAATGAAAGATTTTCGGCTAAGTTAAAAAATTGCAGGTTGCAGACATGGGAATTGCGACCAATTGCGAACCCAGACTTCTGCTAAGTTCGTATTTGTGATAATGGGCTCGTATTTGTGAGATGGGAAATGCGACAAACATGTCGCATTTGCGACGACTGGACACAAGCTGGGGGATCTCATTTGCCATTAAAACACTCGCAATTGCGAGTTAGGCTGGTCTGGGCTACTTTTGCAATTGCGATATAGCCCTCACATTTGTGAGCCAAGCTTTGCAAATGCGAAGCCTGCTGGCCTGCACAGAAACAACTGAAGCCTGCAATTCCTTAAGTCCAAAAATCCACCCCGTGACCTATCCAAAACTCACCCGAGCCCTCGGGGCTCCAAACCAAATATGCACACTAACATAAAAACATCATATAGACTCGCTCGTGCATTCAAATCACTAAAATAACATCAACAACTATGAATTTTAGCATCAAAATCATGAAATTTCTCAAGAACTTCAAATTTTCCATTTTTCTCAAAAACGATCCGATTCACGTCGTTTCAAGTCCATTTCTTACCCAACTTCACAGACATATCTTATATCACATATAAAACCTGTACCGGGTGCAGGAACCAAAATACGGGCCTGATACTATCAAGTTTTAAACACTTTTCATTTCCAAAACTCATAACAATTTCAGAAAATAATTTTCTTTAAAAATTTATTTCTCGGGCTTGGGACCTCGAAATTCGATTCCGGGCATATGCCCAAGTCCCATATTTTCCTATAGACCCTCCAGGACCGTCAAATCACAGGTCTGAGTCTATTTACCCAAAATGTTGACCGAAGTCAACTTAAACTAATTTTAAATGCGGAAGTCATCATTTTTCACAAAATGGCTTTTCGGCTACGTGCCCGAACTGCACACGCAAATCGAAGTGATGCTAAAAGAGGTTTTTAAGGCCTTGGAATGTAGAATCTACTTTTAAAACAAGTGATGACCTTTTGGTCATCACACTTTATCAAAGCCTCCATGAAGAAGACAGAGAAAAATGCTGAAGGAAATTTTATTTCTGAAGATAATTTAGACTTCATGTATTTGGATGTAGCTGATTACTTTGCACTCCTAGAAGGAGAAACAAGTCATGTAATCGGTAGTGAATTTGTAGAAATCTAAATATTTTAATTTTTGTTATTTGTAATAGATAGTATGGTTATATAATTGTTGCACATAAATAAAAGTTATGTTTTAATAATGATGTTTACTATAATATATTTTGTTTATGTCATTTTGAAGAATATGGATAATCCTCAAATTATGTTTGGGTCAAAGACAAATCATGAAGATATTTGTGTTATTGATAGTGGAACAACTCATGCCATATTCAAGGATCAGAAATACTTTTCTTATTTGCATAAGGAAAAAGTAAGTGTTTCAATAATTTCTGGTAATATAAGTTTGATTGAAGGCTATGGAGGAGCCATTATATTTTTATCTAAAGGAACAAAACTTATTACAGACAATACAGTATTCTCCTCCAAGTCCCGAAGAAACTTGTTGAGTTTTATAGATATCCGCCGAAATGGTTATCATGTTGAGACAATAGATGAAATGAACGTGGAATATCTTTGTATTACAAAGAATATTTCTGGCCAGAAATGCATTGTAGAAAAGTTACCAACTTTATCCTCTGGCTTATACTATTCAAAAATTAGTACAAATGAAGCACACTCTATCGTAAACCAGAAGTTTACGGATTCAAATACTTTTGTGCTTTGGCATGGCCGTTTGGGCCATCCTGGATTAATAATGATGAGACGAATTACTGAAAATTCTAGTGGGCATCCATTAAAGAACCTGAAGATTCTTACAAATGATGAATTTTCTTTTGATGCTTGTTATCAAGGAAAAATGATCACTAGACCATCACCAATAAAGGTTGGCATTGAATCCCCTGCCTTTTTAGAGCGTATACATGGGGATATATGTGGACCTATTCACCCACCAAGTGAGTTGTTTAGATATTTTATGGTCATAATAGATGCATCTTCAAGATGGTCTCATGTGTGCCTACTATCATCTCGCAACCTGACGTTTGCAAAGCTATTAGCCCAAATACTTCGAGTAAGGGCACAATCCCCATATTATCCTATAAAGGTTATTCGCCTTGATAATGCTGGAGAATTCTCATCTCAAGCTTTTGATGATTATTGTCTATTAGTTGGGATAAAAGTTGAACATCCTGTATCTTATGTTCATACTCAAAATGGTCTTGCAGAGTCATTTATTAAATGCCTGCAATTGATAGCAAGACCACTACATATGAAAACAAAATTGTCCCCTACTGCTTGGGGCCATGCTATCTTGCATGCATCATCACTTATCCTTCTCAGACCGACATATTATATTAAATATTCTCTGCCACAATTAGTTTTTGGTCATGAACCAAATATTGCCCATCTACGAATTTTCGGATGTGTTGTATATGTGCCAGTAGCACCACCACAACGCAGTAAGATGGGACCACCAGGATAGGAATATATGTTGGGTTTGAATCCCCCTCTATTATTCGCTATCTTGAACCATTGACAAGAGATTTATTTACTGCTCGATTAGCAGATTATCGGTTTGATGAAACAAATTTCACACAATTAGGGGGAGAGAAAAAGAAATTCAAAAGAAAAATTGTGTGGAAAATTTCATCATTATCTCACTTTGATCCACGCACCCCTATATGTAATCAGGAGGTCCATAAGATCATCCATTTATAAAATATAGAAAATCAAATGGCAGATGCATTTACTAATTTGAAAAAGATGACTAAGTCACATATCCCTGCAGAGAATGTGCCTATCCGAATTGATGTCCCAATAGGACCATCTACTAGCATGAGAGCTAGTGAACCTAAAGCACGCCTGAAGTGTGGTAGGACTTTGGGTTCTAAGGATCGAAATCCTCGAAAAAAAATCGACAAATGATCAAAACGATACTATGAAGGGATCTCCTGAAGAGACCCAAGATCTGATTAGTTCTGAGATTCCTGAAGAAATTAATGAACCCGAAGCTCATGTGAGTGAGGAACTTTTAATAAGTTCAATCGGTGATGGGATTAATTTAAATCGATCTGAAATAGTGGTGGATAATATTTTTGCATATAATGTTGCACTTAATATTATGCAAGATAGTGAGGATCTTGAACCTCGATCTGTCGAAGAATGTCGACAAAGATCTGATTGGCCAAAATGGCAAGAGGCAATTCAATCGGAATTGAAGTCACTTGCTAAAAGAGAGGTCTTTGGACCAGTAGTCCAAACACCTGCTGGTATAAAACCAGTTGGTCATAAATGGGTTTTTGTGCGAAAAAGGAATGATAAAAATGAAGTTGAAAGATACAAAGCTCGCCTTGTTGCACAAGGATTCTCACAACGACCTGGAGTCGATTTTGATGAAACATATTCACCTGTTATGGATGCCATAACATTTCGATATCTCATCAGTTTAGCACTACATGAAAAGCTTGAAATACATCTAATGGATGTAGTTACAGCTTATCTGTACGGTTCACTTGATAATGAAATTTATATGAAAATCCCTGAAGGATTTAAAATGCCTGAAGCAAAATCTCAGGAAATGTATTCAATCAGATTACAAAGATCTTTGTACGGTTTAAAGCAATCTGGGCGCATGTGGTATAATCGCCTTAGTGAATATTTGCTGAAAGAAGGTTACATAAATGATGTTATTTGTCCATGTATTTTTATAAAGAAAATGACATCAGAATTTGTTATACTTGCTGTTTATGTTGATGACATAAATCTTGTTGGAACTCCAGAAGAGCTCCAAAAGGCAATTGAATATCTTAAGAAAGAATTTGAGATGAAAGATCTTGGAAAGACAAAACTTTGTCTTGGTCTGCAAATTGAACATTTAGCAGACGACATTTTTATCCATCAATCTACCTATACAGAAAGAGTCTTAAAATGCTTTTACATGGACAAAGCGCACCCATTGAGTACACCAATGGTTGTTCGATCACTTAAAGTGAATAAGGATTTATTCCGACCTCCAGAAGAGGACAAGGAACTCCTTGGTCCCGAAGTACCCTATCTCAGTGCAATTGGTGCACTAATGTATCTGTCTAATGCTACAAGGCTTGACATAGAATTTTCTATTAATTTACTTGCAAGATATAGTTCTTCTCTTACACGGAGACATTGAAATGGGATTAAGCATATATTGCGATATTTAAAGGGAACTCTTGATATAGGTTTGTTTTATGCTATCAAAGATAATACAAATCTTGTTGGTTATGCAGCCGCATGTTATTTATCTGATCCCCATAAAGCTCGATCTCAAACCGGGTACGTATTTACATATGGAGGTACTGTCATATCATGGCTCTCCAGAAAGCAATCTATTGTTGCTACTTCTTCAAATCATGCTGAGATAATAGTTATTCATGAAGCAAGTAGGGAATGCATATGTTTGAGATCAATAATTCATTTTATCCGAGAAAAATATGGTTTGGAATGTGAGAAAAGACCCACAATTTTATACGAAGACAATACTACATGCATAGCCCAATTGAAAGGAGGATTTATAAAAGGAGATAGAACGAAACACATTTCACCAAAATTATTCTACAAATATGACCTTCAGAAAAATAGTGACATTGATGTGCAACAAATCCGTTCAAGTGATAATCCAGCAGATTTATTCACTAAATCTTTGCCAACTTCAACTTTTGAGAAGATGATATACAAGATTGGAATGCGAAGATTCAAATATTTGAAACAAGGTTTTCATCAGGGGGAGTAAAATACGCGATGCACTTTTTTTTCCTTACTAAGATTTTTTCCCATGGGATTTTTCCTATAAGGTTTTTAATGAGGCACCTAGCAAAGCGTATTACTAAATATGTGTACTCTTTTTCCTTCACTAAGATTTTTTCCATGTGGTTTTTCCTAGTAAGGTTTTAATGAGGCACATTATCTTTTAATGAACATCCAAGGGGCAGTGTTATAAATATATTATATTATGGATGTTCATTTAGTACTCCGTTGTAAATAAGCTTCCTGAAGAAGCTTATCCATATGGGACTCCGCCGTAAATATGTTATCTATTTAGTACGCTATTGGAAATAAGCCTCCTAAAGAAGATTATCATTTCGGTACCCGGTTATGGATAAACATTACCCCTGGTAGAAGATTATCCATACAGGGTATAATAAGCTTATCCTTTCGATATTCCATTATGGATAAATATTATCCCCGGTAGAAGATTATCCATACCGGGTACAATGAGCTTATCCTTTCAGTGTTCCGTTATAGATAAACATTACCCCAATAGAAGATTATCTATATCTGGTACACGAGCTTATCCTTTCAGTACTCCGTTATGGATAAACATTCCTCTCAGTATAAGATTATCCATATCTAATATAGTAGCAGCTTCCTTTCATATATAAATAAAAGAGATTTCAGTTCATTATGTGTATTAGTTTGAATTCGAATAATATAACAGTTTCTCTCTATACTTGTATTTACTTTACAATATTTATTTTATAAGACTTCTTCTTTATTTAAACTACAGTATTTTAGTAGATGCTCCTTCTGTCCCATTTTAGGTTGATAGTCTCTAATTTATATGAAGCAGGATTATCCCCTATTAGAAGGTAAGATGAGTTTGAACGCTTTATATACCAAAAGTCTTGGTAATATAAAATTTCTTTTATATTGAAATTAAACGTAAGCTTTAAATTTTAATAAAAATATTTGTTCCAGAAACAAAATGGGTATTCAGTATAGTCTCTTTTCTGACTATAAATTCACGTCTTCTTTAAAAAGTTATATGCTATATGCAAAAGCTTTGTTAGGTCCTGAAGGAACTTGCCTGTATTCTTGTTACAAAAATATTAGAGAAAGTAACATTAAGAAGATTATTCAATAAGCAAACAATCTTCAGGGCCTCCTAATCTACCTGGCCGTGTCTGATGCTGTGGTGATATTTACTCTATCACCACGCCAAAAACTTTTCCTAAATTACCAACTGGTAAAGTCCGCTCATTAGGGCCGATCATAAGGCTACCTCGACAAGCGGAGGGATTAACTGTATGGATCAAAATTCGGCTTAGGAAATTAGGCGTGGGAAGATCGCTAAGTGAGAAGATTGTGGTTCGACTTGGGTGGCCAGGTCGAGGTCGATCAAAGCACAATAACGAGCAAACGTTGGGCAAGTCGTTAAAGCCGAGGTGGAGTGACGAAGAGTAGGAATAACAGCTAGTATAGTGTCGAAACTAGCGACATGAATATTCCCTTGAATATTCTCTTTGTTGTACTTTTAGGGCTTTTTAGAAAACATCGCATATGAATAGAAGAAGAGAGGGGGGGGGAGGGGAAGGGCACGTGAGATTCGTTGTGAGAAGAACTCTTGTAAGAAGTTGACTCTTAAGAGAAAATACTGTTACATCCCACATTTTCGTATGTTAAAGTTTCGTCATAAGTTAATCGACGTAAGTTCGGGGATGAGATTATTTTGAGATTTTAAGTATTATTCTATTTCAAACAAATGATAAGTAAATTCATGAAGGTGAGAGGGGAAGCAAGTCGAAGAAAATGAATTTCATTGAAATTTTGTATTTTGGGATAAAATACGGCTCAAGCTAAAATACTCGGTATTTATGGACTAGTACCATTCAAGGTAACACATGACCATAATAGTAAGGTATGTGAAAAGTGAGTAATATTTCAAGTAAGTGGAAATAATTCTCAATTTTACGAGTAATTGATTAATTACCGGGTAACAAAACATTACCCGGTTAACTAATAAGTGGATAAATAACTAATAAATAAACCCTCCCCCGTGGCAATGAGCCACAAAGCCTAGACAATGACTAAGTAGTCATTATTCTAGGTGGCTGCATGGGAATAAATTAAATGAAGACTTAAAGTCAAAGTCTTGGTAAGACTTGTAAAGTCTTATCTAATTAGACAATTTAAAACTTCAATTCATTTTCGTTGGTTTGAAACCAAGAACTTGGAATACAAAATCATTCTTGTGCAACTCCAAGCCAACAAATTTGTTCTTGGTTTTGAAACCAAGAACATTAAAACAGAACACTTCGTCCAAGTATTCAACTAGTTAGCCAAATCCAAGTATTTTAAAATCCCAATACTTTCATCCAAATCTTGGCTTCACTTCAGTTTAATGTCTTTGGCATTGGAAACCAAGAACTAGTCTCGTCCAAATCCTTGGCTCCATTTTGTTATTTTGGCAGTGATACCAAGCCAATTTCATTCCTCAAATTCAAAAGCGCAGAGACCTAAATCCAATTTTTGGGTTCTAAGTTCAATCCACGAAGGTTTCGAATGGGATAATTATACGGAGTTATTCCAATTCCAGGTATGTTAAGGCTATCCCTTCTTTCTTTTGGCATGATCTATACGATATGAACAAAACGTGAAAATGCACAAATTCCATAAGTGACTCTACTCATAGAAGTAATAGAAATATCTATGTTCTTTAATTTCCATGTGTCATAATATTTTATCATTTGTTCATGGGTCTCAGAAAAATACGAAAGTTGAAAAGATGTTACTTTATGATATTGCTCAAGAGGTAAAATGGTCTTATGACATTCCAAATGATTTTATTGACGTACTTTACATGCATTGCGTTCATGTGCATTGACCCATGACCAGATGGCGTTATATACGTGTATATATGTAAATATATGTATATGGGATATGGGAAAAGGTTACGGCGTTATATACGCACCACCACTTAATCAGCTGGTATATGATGATGATGTTGTCCACAGTGGCTGAAATATGATCCAAATGGCGTTATATATGCATATATATGTATGTACTCAAACGGCATTATATACGCGTATATATGTATGTATATAAATGGATATGGGATATGGGAAAGGTTATGGCGTTATATACGCACCACCACCTGATTAGCTGGTATACGATGATGATTTTGTCCACAGTGGCCGATATGATATGATGAGATGCCCTCAGAGGCTGATGATGTTATGAAACATGTACCTATGCATGACATGACAGTCATACTCATATGCATGACGCTAAAAGTAATTTATGATTTGCAAAGTTATTGAGACTTACAGGTTGAGTCATGTATCTATATTTCTTCCATGTCTATTATGTACTTATTTATGTCCTTACATACTCGGTACATTATTCGTAGTGACATCCCTTTTTCCTGGGGATGCTACGTTTCATGCCCGCAGGTCCTATAGACAAGTCGAGAGCCCTCCAAGTAGGCTATCAGCTCAGCGGAAGATGTTGGTGCGCTCCATTTGCTTCGGAGTTGCTTGTTTGGTTAGTATGATTTAGACATGTATTGTTTGGTATGGTGAGACTCTGTCTCAACCCTTATAATATTTATGTATTCTTAGAGGCTTGTAGACATATGTCATGTACGTGAAAGATTGTACGACCTTGTCAGCCTATATTTTTAGTTGTTAAATGATTATGTTGGCCTATTAGGCTCGTATGTCTCGTGTATATGATGAGGTAATAAGAAAGATACGTTACGTTGGTACTCGGTTGAGTAAGGTACCGGGTACCCGTCCCGGCACATCGGTTTGGGTCGTGACAAAAGTGGTATCAGAGCAGTTCTGTCCTAGGGAGTCTACAAGCCGTTTCTAGTAGAGTCTTATTTATGGGTGTGTTGTGCACCACACTTATAAGTAGGAGGCTATAGGGCATTTAGGATTGTCACTCTTTCTTCTTACTCTATATCGTGTGGTAGAGCTCACATATAAGAATTCGAATTCCGAAATTCTTTTGTTATTATTCATAATAAGACGATACCTACATCCAAAAAGAAGGATTGGAAAGAGAGATAATTGTGGAAGAGCTGAGTCAGAGGAATTGAATTTTTGTATAATGCCTAAGATAAGTAAATGTGAGGTCTTTAGTAGATCATGGGTGTACTGAGAGGTGCAAGCTTCTTGATAAGAAGCCTTAGGGCAAAAATGTCTATCCATCTTTATGGTAAAAAAAAAACAATGAGAGATTAAGAAGATAAATAAAGGTTTCAACAAGCAATGGAAGCAAGATGAAGAAGGGTACGAGACACCCAATTAATAAAGGCTAACGACGTTTATAATTGAGGCAGAGGAACATAAGCTTTTTGAGTTATATTCAATAGTAACAGAGGTATATACAATTGGTCGTACCCATTCCAGATATGCCCTATGGGGATTAACAGAAGTAGTATAAGAAGATATGATGGATGAATTGTTTGCGTCAGTTGACATTTCCGAAGGATATTGCAAATATGCTAATAGATCTCTTTATGAGACACCAGATGGTGCACTCTGAAATAGTGCATCTAGATATGAGTACTACAAAGACATGCACTATAAGCCTTAAATGGATAAATATTACTTTAGTGTGGCTCGTATCCCTAGTAAAACGAGAACGTTAAGCAACTTGAAGAGCCATTGGATAGAGCAAAGGGAAGCTAAGACCAAAAAATGTCTTGTTCAAGTTCGCAGAATAAAGTGATAGGCACAAATGTTAGCGGGAAATAAGAAGAGAGTTAATGAAGCATTATGAGTAAGATATGATACACGAGTAATAACGGTAGGTCAAAAAAATGATGATAGTATTACAGAATTTACAGTCAAGTGAAGGGAAAGACAAAAGATGACAGGCCATGAGAAAATGAAAGAATATAGTCCATAAAGTCATATCCTTACTTCGAGAAACAAGTTCGCAACTCTGACGCAATTACCAAAAGGAAAAGTTAGACCTTAGAGTAATAGAAGCCAGTATGGATTGGTGAACAAGATAAACTAAACATGAAATAGGGACTGAGTGAGTTGATAATAGTCGGCATCATAAGAATTTCATATCGTATTCCGGAAATAATAGGACGGACAACAGAAGAAGGTTCATGAGAAATTCAGAGGATGTTCATTCAGGAAGACGCTTCCCTAAAGCAAGCAATGTTAGCAAAGTTAAGCTTAAGGGACTGTATGTACTAGTTACATTAACTGTCACACTCGTGAGTAAGGGGATTTGTTATCCTTGGTACGGAAGGATTACCGCAAGGCGAGTAAGAGTCATCGATGGTGTGAAAGGATGCCAAAAATAAAGAGCAAAAATATCTGTAGGCTGGTCGTCATAGCTCCAAGTCTTAGTACTCCCCTAAAGGGGGGAATATAGAGTAATATATGAAGAATGCGGTGAACACGAAAAAGGAATGAGATTACACTTATTCAGCTCCTACGCATATGCTACAATTCCAGAACATTATGCAAATACGACGTCAATGAGAGGAAGTAAGGGTTCCTGCTCGAGATGTTATTGATAATTAAGGAGCCAGTGCGAGACGTAAGTTAAGACCAAGGAAATAACCCAAGAAAGAATTTCGCGAAATATTGATATGAGAATGGGCCAACGAGTAGTTAGTAATTGATTCAGGAAAAGCTTAGTTATGGCTAGTCAAGAAGTTACAGACAAATAAGCAAATCATGCAAGATAAATGTAGTATACCCCAACATGGAGAATTCAGCCTCACAGTAATGTCATTATAATACTGGAGATATATTCAAATAAGAGTAAGGGTATCAAAGGTACCGTATGAGTTTTACGGAAATAAATAAGAGTGCCACTGGAAGACAGTCAAAATATTACTTCAAAAGCAACCCTACAAGCACAAGGGCATGGAAGTAAGTAACTACGGATAAGTATATGCAAGGAAGGACATTAGAAGGTCCGTCGAGTATACAATGTAATAGGCTCACAACTTTATAGGAGCTAGAGAGTCTTCCCTAAGTACTACGATGAAGGACTAGCTAAAGAAACAAGGAAGAAGGCTTCAGCCTAAGCACAACAACCTAAAGAGAAAATTGTCGTGTAACAACAAATCTCACAACAACATTGTAAGCACTCCAAATGAAAGGGGTACCTACCGTGGTTAATGAACGGGAAGTAAAATTAAAAGTAATATTCGAGATCATATGAGTTGCACGAAAACTCTTGCATGCGTGGGAACTAAGATAAGCTAAGTATGCACGTAACAAAGGGGCAAAAAGACCAGGAAAAGTAATAGCTTACGTTAAAGGAAGTGAAGAAGGAACCAAAGGAATTATTAAATCAATGATCCCGAGTTGATGACGTTATGAACGCACTTAAGAGTTTGGAGTTCTATACCTGCAGCATATACAGTCGTAGAAGATTCTGGTATACGTTAAAAGAAGGAATTGAGCCCAGGTCATATACGAAGGATTGAATTGTTAAAAGATTTTATCATGGATATCACTCATCGCCTATGAAAGGCTAAAGTAATAACCAATACCAGGAGTCGCATATCAGAATATAGCATAAGCCTACATAAAGGCTGATCAGGAAACAAAAAAAGAGGAAACTAAATAGTTACATCGACTAAGCAAAACAAAAGGGACCAAGAGAATTATAGGCCTCAGGATCACTCTTAAGTAGCAGAGGCATAAGAGAGATAGTGCAGTAGCCATAAATTATAACGGCTCTACGATGAAACCAACTGAAGAGTACTAGCCTCATAAGAATTCATTATGAAGCTCCCACCAGATTATGTATGTACCAGAGGTGCGAGTATTATAATAGATCTTCAAGTTATGGACGTGAATTACACCTAGGTGGAAGAGAGGTTATGAAGGATATTAAAGATATGATACGAGATTTTAAGTAAGTAAGGTAAAAGTGAACGACATACGAGATACTCAAATGTAGAAAGTTTTGAATAGTCCATACTTCAGATAGAAGGTTATAAGCATGGAGATTCAATATATAGGAATGATAGCGGAATAGTCAATGGCATATCTCATAGCCTATGGTTTCTAGGTATCGAGAAGGCTAATTAATACAGTAAAGAAGAGTTAGAGACAATGTGATGTCCCTCTTGATGTCCCAGAATGACATAAGGAAATCTATGATACAAGCAAGTTGAAAGGTTGCAAGTAATATAAATAGAGTTGTGTAGGTCGCAAGCCATTGTATGGTGAAGCGACAAGGTTCTAGAAGATAAGAGTAAGGATAAGAAAGGGCAAGTGAGAAGGTAACGAAAATGGATAAGTCCTCAGAATTACGCCCATGAAAATAAGAAGAGCCGATGATTTCTCTAAATTATACAAAGCTCACTATAGCCTAAATAAACTCAAAGGAATCTAAGACTAATAGAATTTAGAATGCCACCCTGGTAGTTGAATGAGGGTACAATTGTGATAGAAAAAAATGACGTTTGGGCCTTCGATTAAGTAATGATTCAACGAAGAAAAGAAACAGATCATATGAATTGGACAGGATTAAGGTACCCACACAAGGTGAATCGCATTGGGATGTTGTGAGGTACGGTAATGAAAGCAGGATATCGCCCTAGGTGGATCAATCTAATCATTTCAGACGTACCCCGATAAAACGTAAATCCTAGCAACAATATTACATAAAAGATTAAGTTATCAGTGGTATATTATGGATCAAAATTGATGGATAAAAGTTATAAAGTATGAGAAGAGATTAAGCCGTCATTCTTAAGATGAATAGTAATATGGAAGCATTAGAGGACATAGATTTATAGGTATGGGATAAGCAATGAAAGTAACCTAGGATTTGGCAGCAGACCTCAGTAACGAGAAGTCGAGGTAAGAATTATGGTATAGTATGACCTATGTAGATGCAGTGAAGTCATACGAATGGATAACCACATCTATAGAATAAGATATAGCAATATTCGTAAGTTTGACAAAAACAAAGAGCGAAGAACTTCAAGATTGGCTGGGGAAAAAGGAGAGGAGAGTCGCATAAGCACACTTACAAGGTCAGTATCGAAGAAGCTACATGATTGGAGGTAGCAACAGTTATGAGATTGGGAGGAATTTGATCACAAGTCATGACATGGGAAAGAGGCCTAAAAGGGGAGAATACCCTAGACTTTGGACTTATTCACAGAACAGTTGCCTAGATGGCAAGATGTTACATTCGAGGACGAATGTTCCAAAGGGGGGAATGATGTTACATCCCACATTTTCGTATGTTAAAGTTTCATCGTAAGTTAATCGACGTAAGTTCAGGGATGGGATTATTTTGAGATTTTAAGTATTATTCTATTTCAAACAAGTGATAAGTAAATTCATGAAGGTGTGAGGGGAAGCAAGTCTAAGAAAATGAATTTCATTGAAATTATGTATTTCGGGATAAAATATGGCTCAAGCTAAAATACTCGGTATTTATGGACTAGTACCATTCAAGGTAACACATGACCATAATAGTAAGGTATGTGAAAAGTGAGTAATATTTCAAGTAAGTGGGAATAATTCTCAATTTTACGAGTAATTGATTAATTACCGGGTAACAGAACATTACCCGGTTAACTAATAAGTGGATAAATAACTAATAATTAAACCCTACCCCTGTGGCAACTTTACATGCATTGCGTTCATGTGCATTGACCCATGACCAGATGGCGTTATATACGCGTATATATGTAAATATATGTATATGGGATATGGGAAAAGGTTACGGCGTTATATACGCACCAC
Organism: Nicotiana sylvestris; assembly: GCF_000393655.2. NCBI lineage: Eukaryota > Viridiplantae > Streptophyta > Magnoliopsida > Solanales > Solanaceae > Nicotiana > Nicotiana sylvestris. The sequence goes on from NC_091062.1 coordinate 40,999,751, forward strand.
CACCTAATCAGCTGGTATATGATGATGATGTTGCCTACAGTTGCTGAAATATGATCCAAACGGCGTTATATACGCATATATATGTATGTACTCAAACGGTGTTATATACGCGTATATATGTATGTATATATATGTATATGGGATATGGGAAAGGTTATGGCATTATATACGCACCACCACCTGATTAGCTGGTATACGATGATGATTTTGCCCACAGTGGCCGATATGATATGATGGGATGCCCTCAGAGGCTGATGATGTTATGAAACATGTACCTATGCACGACATGACAGTCATACGCATATGCATGGCGCTAAAAGTAATTTATGATTTGCAAAGTTATTCAGACTTACAGGTTGAGTCATGTACTCTATATTTCTTCCATGTCTCTTTTGTGCTTATTTATGTGCCTTACATACTCGGTACATTATTCGTATTGATGTCCCTTTTGCCTGGGGATGCTACGTTTCATGCCCGCAGGTCCCGATAGACAAGTCGAGAGCCCTCCAAGTAGGCTATCAGCTCAGCGGAAGATGTTGGTGCGCTCCATTTGCTTCGGAGTTGCTTGTCTGGTTAGTATGATTTAGACATGTATTATTTGGTATGGCGAGACTCTGTCTCGACCTTTATGATATTTATGTATTCTTAGAGGCTTGTAGACATATGTCATGTACATGAAAGATTGTACAGCCTTGTCGGTCTATATTTTGAGTTGATAAATGATTATGTTGGCCTATTAGGCCCGTATGTCACGTGTATATGATGATGTAATAAGAAAGATACGTTACGTTGGTACTCGGTTGAGTAAGGTACCGGGTGCCCTTCGCGGCCCATCGGTTTGGGTCATGACAAATACAAAGTTTACCTTTCAACAATGATTGATTCTGTTGATTATTCTATCTTTCTACTGACACGGTCCAAGAAGGCCTTGTCCATTTTCTTACTTATTGGCCACACTTTGTTATTAGGAGGAAGAATCTTCCACATCATTCAATATTTGGGTGAATCATTCTTCCTATTCACATTTGTTACCATTTTCATATTTATTGCTCATCATCCACTCTTCATTTACTCTCAATAGCGCTCAGTTAATAATCTGATAACTGATTCCACGTATTAAGTAGACGATACTATTTAAACATTTATCTAGATTAAAGAATTATTATGCTTGACTAGGATTCGCCTTTCACCTTATTTATCTTTTAATTAGTTCAACAGAGAGTACTATACTTTTTGGTAAAACAAATTGGCATCGTCTGTGGGAAGTTTCTAGTCAAAATCATAGTCTTTCTAGATCTACAAAAATATACCGAGCGAAATACAGAACTTTCTTTCCCCTACTTGCATAATCTAACATGGCAAGAAATAGAGAAGAAAGATTAAAAGCAGTGGCAGGCCTTACTACTAATCTCCTAAACACCATTAATGAAACTAATGGAGAACACGAGGAGAATGTGACACCAAGCGCTTCACCTCGGCAAAGTGATTCACCCCCCTTTCATGGCAGTGTTACTGTTTCGCATGGAAATGGATCCTCTACGTCCACGACGGAAGAAGCACCACCAGCGGTGAAAAACACTACTAGAAGCATGACTAACGAATATAGTGAGCAGTATACTCGACAAACCCGCTCAGAGGGTGAGCAGAGAGGGCGTGCAAGTCGATATCGCAACAACAACCAATGAGCAACACACCCCACCTCCCTTGACATGTATCACTCACTTTGTTAATGATGCAGGTAATGACGCCCTCGCTGCTATCCTAAGAAAAATGGAGGAGATGGAAAACGAAAACAAAGTACCCCACGACCAAATGAGAGAGCATCAAGAAAGGGTAGATAAGATACTAAGCGTTTCAAAACTCCTACAAAAGTAGTACGCCGACCGGTTTGTGGAACAACCATATAGCGACAGAGGCTGCACCACATTCTACACCCAAAAAATTCAAGATGCCACCATACTTGAAGATATACGACGGTACAACAGACCCTGAGGATCACATCATCCACCACATCACCGCAGGGAAAGTCAACGACCTTGCAAAAGAGAAGGTCACATCGATATTGCTGAAAAAGTTTGGTGAAAACCTAACCGGGGGAGCATTAACATGGTACTCGTAATTACCCGCACAATCCATAAATATATTCGAAGAAATGGCCGACAAGTTCGTCACCGCCCATGCAGGGGCCAAGAAAGCGGAAGCCAGAGTGAATGACATATTCACCATTAGACAGTCACCTGGCGAAGGACTCAAGGACTTCCTCGCCCGGTTCAATAGAGTGAGAATGACCCTTCCAAATGTATCAAAGGGGATGGCAGTAACAGCTTTCCAAAACGGACTAAACAGGAGCGGTTCGAGGGCAACCAAAAAGCTGTTGAATAGACTCATGAAGTACCCTCCCACCTCTTGGGAAGAAATATATAACGCTTATTATGCCGAGGTAAGAGCGAATGAGGACGACCTTAACGGTCCAACCAAGCGGTTGATGTCAGTCCAGATGGAGTCGAGAAAAAACCACAGAAATGATAACAACAGGGATCATGCAGGTCCATGCCTCAATCGCAAAAGACACCAGCCGTACACCAGGGCAGCTACCGTTTCACCTTCACTACAGTGACGGCTCACCCGGGCCACAAATAGGGACTCATCGAAATGAAAGTGGTAGACCTCCACTGTTATCTACTCGTTACTTCTATGTTTCTCCTTTAGAGATAGTCTACGCTCTAGAGAAACTTGTCCATAAGGTGAAACGACCACAAAAGATGAAGTCCGGCCCAAACACCAAAAAGTCAAATTCCCTTTATGAATTCCATGAGGAGCGAGGCCACAAGACCAAAGACTGCATCACCTTGAGATAGGAGGTAGTAAACGTGCTCAACCAAGGGCATTTTAGGGAACTGATGAGTGACCGAGGAAGAGCGAACTTCGCTTGCAAACAAGAACAACATAAAGCCCCCCGAAGCCGCCCTCCCCAACCCGTACCATCCAGATGATCATCGGCAGAGGCGATGACGCAATAATCAACAACGTGAAATTCAAGACCACCCACAAGTTAAAGCAGTCGATCACCCATGAACATAAATGACGACCTCGAAGAAAGTATTATCTTCGATGAGCCAGATACCCACGGTTTGACTTTTTCTCACTATGATGCTCTTGTTGTTACTTTAAAAATTTTAGATACTGATGTAAAATAGATTATGGTAGATGACGGAAGCGGCACATGTATTATCCACCCTTGAGTCCTCGCACAAATAGGGCTCGAGGATGAGATAGTACCACGCTGCATCACGCTAACAGGTTTTAACAATTCCTCGAGCCTTATTTGTGCGAGGACTCAAGGGTGAATAATACATGCACTGCTTCCTTCATCTACCATAATTTGTTTTACATCGGTATCTAAAATTCGTAAACTAACAATAAGAGCATTATAGTGAGGAAAAGTCAAACCGTGGGTATCCAACTCATCAAAGATGATACATTCTTCGAGGTCGTCATACCCTTCATGGGTGATCGACCGCTTTAACTTGTGGGTGGTCATGAATTATACGATTTTATTGTTGCATCGTCACCTTCACCGATGATCATCTGGATGATACGGGTTAGGGAGGGCATCTTCGGGGGGCCTTGATGTTGTTCTCGTCCGCAAGCGAAGTTCGCTCTTCCTCGGTCACTCATCAGTTCTCTCAAATGCCCCTGGTTGAGAACATTTACTACCTCCTGTCTCAAGGCGATGTATTCCTCGGTCTTGTGGCCTCGCTCCTGATGGAATTCATAGAGGGCATTCGACTTTCTGGTGTTTGGGTCGCACTTCAACTTTTATGGCCATTTCACCTTAGGGTTGAGCTTCTCTAGAGCGTAGACTATCTTTGAAGGAGAAACACTGAAGTTATGAGCATATAATAGTAGAGGCATACCTCTTTCATTTCGGTGAGTCCCTGTTTGTGGCCTGGGTGAGCCGTGATTATAGAGGGGGTACTAAGGCGGCTGCCCTAGTGTACGGCTGGTGTCTTTTGCGATTTGAGGCGCTGACATGCATGGTCCCTTTTGTTTTCATTTTTGCGGTCTTTTCTCGACTCCATCTGGACCGACATCAACCGCTGGGTTTGCCCGTTAAAGTTGTCCTCATCCGCTCTCACCTCGGCATAATAAGCATTATGTATTTCTTCCCAAGAGGTGGGGGGGTACTTCATGAGTCTGTTCAATAGATTTTTGGTCGGCCTCGACCTGCTCCTGTTCAGCCCTTTTTGGAAAGATGCAACTGCCATCCCTTCTGATATATTTTGAAGGGCCATTCTCACTCTATTGAACCGGGAAAGTAAGTCTTTGAGTCCTTTACCAGGTGACTGCCTAATGGCGAATATGTCATTCACACTGGCTTTCGCTTTCTTGGCCCCTGCATGGGCGGTGACGAACTTGTCGGCCATTTCTTCGAATATATCTATGGATTGTGCGGGCAGTTACGAGTACTATGTTAATGCTCCCCCGGTTAGGTTTTCACCAAACTTTTTCAGCAATATCGATGGTACCTACTCTTTAGCGAGGTCGTTGCCTTTCACTACGCTGACGTAGTGGATAATGTGATCCTCAATGTCTGTTATACTATCATATATCTTCAGGTATGGTGGCATACTGAATGTTTTGAGTATAGCATGTGGTGCGGCCTCATCACTATATAGGTGTTCCACAAACCGGCCGGCGTCCTGCTTTGGTAGGAGTTTTGGGGAGCCCGATATCTTATCTACCCTTTCTTGATGCTCTCTCATTTGGTCGCAGAGTGCTTTGTTCTTATTCACCATCTCCTCCATTTTTCTTTGTATAGCAGCGAGGGCATCATTACCTACGTCATTAATAGAGTGAGTGATACCTGTCGAGGGAGGCGGGGTGTGTTGCTCATTGGTTGTTGTTGCTATGTCGACTCACACACCCTCTCTGCACACTCTCTGAGCGGGTTTGTCGAGTATACTGCTTAGTGTATTCGTTAACCATGCTTCTAGTAGTTTATTCAGCGCTGGTTGTGCTTCTTCCATCGCGGACGTAGAGGCCCCCTTTTCATGAGAAGCGGTAATGCTATCATGAGGGGGGGTGAATCACTTATCCTAGGTGAAGCGCTTGGTGTCACATCCTCCTTGTCTTCTTCGTGAGTTTCATTGATGGTGTTTAGAAGATTAGAAGTAAGGCATGCCACTGCTTTTAATCTTTCTTCTCCATTTCCTGCCATGTTAGATTATGCAAGTAGGGGAAAGAAAGTTTTGTATTTCACTGTCGGCGTATTTTTGTAAATCTAAAAAGACTATGATTTTGACTAGAAACTCCCCACATCTGGTACCAATTTGTTTGACCAAAAAGTATAATACTCTTTGTTGAACTAATTAAAAGATAAATAACGTGAAAGGCGAATCCTAGTCAAGCATAATAATTCTTAAATCTAGCTAAATGTTTAAATAGTATCGTCTACTTAATGCGTACAATCGGTTATAAGATTATTAAATGAACACTTTTGAGAGTAAATGAAGAGTGGACGATGAGAAATAAATATGAAAAATGGCAATAAATGTAAATAGGAAGAATGATTCACCCATCTATTAAATGACGTGGAAGATTATTCCTCCTGATAACAAAGTGTGGTCAATAAGCAAGAAAATGGATTAACAGTCTTACAAGAGTTCTTCTTAGAATGAATCTCATGTCCCATTTTCCCTTTCTCTGTTCTTCTATTTATATGGGATGTTCTCTAAAAATCCCTAAAAAGGTACAACAAAAAAAATATTCAAGGGAATATTCATGTCGCTAGTTTCGAGACTACACTAGCCGTTATTCCTACTCTTCATTACTCGACCTCGGCTTTAACGACTTTCCCAGCGATTTCTCGTTATTGGGCTTTGATCGACCTCGACCTGGCCGCCCAAGTCGAGCCACAGTCTTCTCACTTAGCTGTCATGACACAAAACTAACCCTGCCGTGATGGCGCCTAAAGTTATACTAGGCAATCCGACAGACTACCAAAACCAATCATTATTTTTATTTTTAAGATAAAACCAAAGCTATGTAACATGAAATCTGCATAAGGAGTTAAATCAAAATAACAGTGCGGAAAGAAAGGCCGACATCGCGGTGTCACTAGTCATGAGCATCTACTACAACCTTCTGACAACATAAAGACTAACATAGCTTGAAAATCACTTAATACAACTAAGGGAGGATAAGGAGGGAGAAAAGTAGGGCTGCGATCGCCAGGAAGCTACCTTACTAACTCCGATGGACCTACCACTTTGTAATCAATACCCGCTACCAGGTTTAGAAATACCTGGATCTACACACAAGGTGCAGGAAGTAATGTGAGTACGCCAACTCAGTAAGTAATAAAAGTAAATAGAGACTGAGCAGTAGTGACGAGCAATAAAACATATACAGTTCATATCATGAAATCTCAGTAAAATACAACAGGCTTTTAAAATCAGGGTTTTGAATCAACTCAGCTCATTAAAATCCAGTTTTAGTAAAACCATTTAAAATATCTTTCTATAATTTTCAACGAAGTAATGAAACAATGAGTAAAAATGATGAAAACATAAACAGCCCCACAGGCAAAACTCACTCGTATACAGCCCCTAGGGCAACATAAATCAAGAACAGCCCCTCGGCGAACATCACTCATCAACAGCCCCTCGGGCAAACATGAATCATAAATAGCCCCTCGAGCAAACCTTACAGTCATTTATATACAGCCCCTCGGGCATTACCTCACAATCGCTTGTAAATAGCCCCTCAGGCACAATATGAATCAAGAACAACCCCTCGGGCAAAACATCATATCACTCACTTAGGGTACTCGCGCTCATTGGGGTTGTATAGACTCTGGAGGGGCTCCTACAACGCAAGCGCTATAATAAGACACCTCGTAACATAAATCAACAAGCCACCTCATGGCATAAAACTATCTGGCCCATCAGCCTGATAACTAGGGATTATGATGAATTTTACACTCCTTCTTAGTTAAGTTTTGATTAGAAATGTGTACAAAATAGTCTCAAAGGCTCACATGTTGTACTTGATTGCAGGGTTTGGTCAACAAGGTGACAATTTGTCAAAAACCAGCTCAAAAAGGAGTGAAACATGCACAAGTACCAAGACTAAGGCCAAACTTAGTAAAACACGACTAGTGCGGCCGCACACCATTTTGTGCGGTCTGCAAAGATTAAGTTCAGAGAGTATGCTTTATAGGTAGCCAGGCAATGCCGCTGCAAAGTATTTTGTGCGGACCGAATTGATTTCATTGCTGCCGCACTCAACTTTGTATGGTCCACAGAGCCCAAGATCAGAGAGTTGCCAAGTTGGAGGATTATGCCCAATGCGGTCCGCGGTCCATTTTGTGAGGACCGCAATAAAAGCCATCGCGGCCGCGGTGCATTTTGTGTTGTCTGCGGTGGCTAACTTCATAGAGCACATTATTTCAGCCAAGAGCCTTAGTGCGGTCGCACTCTATTTTGTGCGGTCCGCACTAGCCCCGTCGGGGTATTTTTGTCCAGAATTTTCAGCCTAGTATAAATAGTTTCTTTTCCCATTTTTAGGTCATTAGTTGTAGTTTGGACCAAAGTTGCGCTCATGAACAGTTCTTATTTTCTATTATGAGTAATTTTAGCTTAGTTTCATCATTGAATCTTCAAGTTTTATCTAGTAATTAATTATTATGGGCATTTCTTCATTTATTTCTTTGTTTTCTTCTATAATCATGAGTAGCTAGACCCATTAGCTAGGGTTATGGCTCAACACTAGTGTGGGTAATTGATGGGTCTTGTGTTTTAATGCTTGATTGTCTATGGGTGTTTGATATTTGGACCAATTTAGGATTTTAATGTTGAATTAGTGGTTGCAAACACTATTTTATGTCTAGTTGACTTTGGCTCTTCTTGAGAATGAGAGTCTAAGTCTATGAAATTGGTCCGACAAGGAATTGAGGCGTATTAAAGAGTTTGATAGCCCTAATTAAAGGGTTAAAACTAGAGATAGTAATACCCAACTTGAACCTCAATTGCTTGCACAAATTATCATACCCAATGGGTCTTGAGAAAGTCAATTCGGGAAAAATCACTTGAACTACCGAGAGGTATAGTGTGAGTAGAATCCTGCAATGGTTATATCATACTCCCCAAATATGACAATCTAGCCTTAGACTCAAGAATCCGTCAATTAGCCACCTAGGAGAAAGTCACTACCCTAGTGCCTTTTATCTATTTGGACAACCTTATTTTTCTCTTAGCTTCACTTAGTCTAATTGAGCATCTTAATAGTATAAATTTAGAATTAATATCAAAACCAACAATGTTTAGAAGTGCAATTAGGAATAATTATACAACACCAATTTAGATAGAAACTCAACTCCAATCTCTAGCTCAATGTGGAAATCGATCCCGACCTTCTCGGGTAAAAGCTTCTTCGACCTCTCTTGCTACTTTGTTGTAGTACAGGGTTGGCCTCGATCACTTTTTGGTGACGTTACCGGAGAGCTAACGGTTTTGGCTATCTATCTAATTAGTTTTGTGTATTGTTCTTCCTTTCTTTTGTGTTACTAATTTGTTTGTGTCACAACTTCATGTACCAAATAGCAGCAAACAACAATAACCCTCTTGGAAATGTGATTGCAAGGGAGGAGGTAGATGATGTCGGAGATGATGAGGTGCATCTTGTACCTCAAGGACAACATAGAGGCCGCCAGGCCAATGCTAATGCTATTGAAAATATTCCAGACCCTCCTCTGCCACCTCCAAGAGTGGCTCCTCGAGTGCTTCCAAACCAAGGCTATGTAAGTGCAATTTTGTCCCACCCCGAATTCAGGCGGGCAATTTTCAAATTACCAATGTGATGCTGACATTGCTGGAGCAACGTGTGTATTTTACGGGCGCTGCCAATAAAAATGCTTACAAACATCTCAAGGGTTTTGTGGATACCTATTGGGGGAGTAAGCAAACAAATGTGTCTGAGGATGCACTTCGGTTGAGACTCTTCCCATATTCACATAGAGGGAAGGCATTGGATTGGCTTGAGCGACTTCCCAACCATTCGATCACTACTTGGGATGAGTTGGCGGACAAGTTCATTGCAAAATTTTTCTCACCGGGGCATATGGCAGCTTTGAGAGATGAGATCTTGGATTTCAAGCAGGAGCCCACTAAACCGTTGCATGAGAATTGGGAGCTATAGAACAATAGTAAAGGAATGCCTCAACAATGATATGACTGAGGCGATGATCCAACAGACTTTCTACCAGGGCATTAACCCAACAAATCAGTGCATAGTGAACCAACCTTCTAGGGGCAACTTCATGAAGCTGACTTCTGATGAGGCTTGTGATATTCTTGATAAGATAGCAGACACTTCTTCTGCTTGGTAATGTAGAGCCAATGTGCCCCAAGGTGACCCCGCGGTCACTCATTTGCATAAGGAGTTACAAGATCATGGGCAGGCTATAGCTGAGTTGACAACTACAATGAACCAACTAGAAAAGGCACAATTGCAACAAGTTCAAAATCCACGCCAAGTGAATGCCATGGAGGGTGTCAACATGCTAGTCAACAAAAGAAGACAACGAGGTCAACAAAACCAAGGGAATTCGGAGGAATTTGACAATGATTGTGGTGGATTACAAGATGATGGTTATGATGGGCAGAATGAAGAGGTGCAATACGTGAACAATTATCAAGGCCAAAGGGGCAATTCTTCCAACCAACAACAATGGAGACCCCAAGGAAATTGAGGCAATCAACAACAACAAGGCAATGGTAATTGGGGAACAACCAAAATTCCAATTGGGGCAATCAGAACAATAATCAGAACAATCAGGATAATTGGAATGGTAACAACAACAACTGGGGTGGCAACAACAATCAAGGTGGGTGGAACAATGTCAATCAAGGAAACTGGGGGCAAGGCTTTCAAAGGCCTCCAATGTACCAACAACCGAACAATCTGTCCCCATTTCCATCACAAGGTCCTAGTTCTTCTAACAATGATATGGGGAGAATTGAAATAATGTTTGAACAAATGATGAAGTAGAATGCAGATTCTGATGATCAGTTGTCTTCCCATAATACTTCAATTAGAAATTTGGAGGTTCAGTTAGGCCAAATCTCACAGTCCTTGAATACTCGGCCTAAGGGGACTCTACCAAGTGATACGGTAGTAAACCCTAAGGGTAGGAACAATCATGTTGGGGCGGTAACTACAAGGAGTGCACGAGGCGGTGATGTTAATGCCTCCAAACAAAAGCAAATTTTGGGTGATGATGTTGAGTTGCAAGAAGATGAAGTTCCTTTGGTGGTTGAAAATGTGATTGCTCAAAATATAAATAAAGAAGTGAGGATTGATATTCAAGATGCCGAGGTGGAAACTCAAAATGATGTGAACCCGTCTAATAAACACATAATAGACATGCCGGAGCCAGTTGTGCCTAAAGCCAATGATCCTTTGCCAAGGACACCTCCAGCTTATCCTCAAAGGCTCGTAAAGCAGAAAAATGAGAATCAGTTTAAAAAGTTCATTGATATGATGAAGAGCTTATCCATCAATGTGTCTTTGGTGAAGGCTCTTGAACAAATGGCGGGTTATGCTAAATTCATGAAGTACTTGGTGACAAAGAAATGATCTATGGATTGTGAAACTATAAAGATGACCCACCAAATTAGTGCAATAGTGCATTCAATGGCCCCGAAGCTTGAAGATCCCAGTGCTTTCATCATTCATTGCACCATTGGGAGTGCGAACTTTGCTAATGCTCTATGTGACTTGGGGGCAAGTATCAACTTGATGCCCTACTCAGTTTTCAAGACTTTGGGTATTGGGCAACCGAGGCCAACTTCTATGAGATTGCAAATGGCGGATAGAATGATGAAGAGACAATTGGGTATTATTGATGATGTGCTTGTCCAGGTGGACAAATTTATCTTACCAACTAATTTTGTGATCTTGGATTATGTGGTGGATTACAAAGTTCCAATCATATTGGGGAGACATTTCCTTGCTACTGGGAAGACCTTAGTTGATGTGGAAGCAGGGGAACTCACCTTCCGGGTGGGTGATAAAAAAATGGTATTTCATGTGTGCAAGTCAATGAAGCAACCCAACAATTCTGAGGTGTGCTCTTTTGTGGACCTTGTCACAACAGTGATAGTTGATGATACCAGTGCAATGATCAACGTGGAGGACCCTCTAGAGGCTATATTGTTGAATCTTGATGACAATAAGGATGAAGTCCGAGTGAAGTGTCTGAATGCTTTACATGGGATGGGCTCTTACTCTTATGAGCCTAGAAAACTATCTTTGGACCTTGAGAATAGGAAGACTCCACCAATAAAACTTTCAATTGAGGAACCTCCGGTGTTGGAGTTGAAGTCGTTTCCTCCACACATCAGGTATGAGTTCTTAGGCCCTAGTTCTACTTTGCCAGTTATTCTTTCCTCTTGTCTTACTAACATGCAGGTGATGCCATGTTCGGGGGATAAGCCCCGCATTCCATATGCACAAGATTATTCTAGAAGATGATGTAAATCCCTCCTTGGAACATCAAAGGAGGTTAAACGAGGCAACACAAGAAGTTGTGTAAAAGGAGATGATCAAGTGATTGGATGCCCGGGTTGTGTACCCCATCTCTAATAGCTCTTGGACTTCGCCGGTGCAATGTGTACCGAAGAAGGGTGACATGACCCTGGTTGCAAATTCACAATATGAGTTGATTCCTACTAGAACCGTCACTGGTTGAAGTGTATGCATGGACTACCGCAAGTTGAATAAAGTGACCCGCAAGGATCACTTTCCATTGCCTTTTCTTGATCAGATGTTAGACCAACTTGCTGTGCGTGGCTTCTACTGTTTCTTGGATGTGTATTCTGGATACAACCAAATCTTGATTGCTCCGGAAGATCAGGAGAATACCATATTCACTTGTCCATATGACACCTTTGCTTTTTCTCGGATGCCTTTTAAGTTGTGTAATGCACCGGCTACATCTCAGTGATGTATGATGGCCATTTTCACCTATATGGTGGAAGAAATTTTGGAGGTGTTCATGGATGACTTCAGTGTTGTGGGTGATTCATTTGAGGAGTGTTTGAAAAATCTTGATAGAATTTTGGCCCGTTGTGAAGAAACCAATCTTGTTCTTAATCGGGAGAAATGCCACTTCGTGGTGAAAGAGGGCATAGTTCTTGAGCATAAAATTTCAAAGCATGGTATTGAGGTAGACAAAGCAAAAATTGACGTGATTTCAAGGCTCCCCTAGCTCTATCAAGGGAGTTAGAAGTTTTCTTGGGCATGTGGGGTTCTACCAGAGATTTACGAAAGACTTTTCAAAGATAGTGAACCCCTTATGCAAGCTATTAGAAAAGGATTCCAAGTTTGTGTTCGATGAGAGATGTATGCAAGCATTTGAACTTCTCAAGCACAAGTTGACCACCACTCCTATCATTACTGCACCTAATTGGAGCTTTCCCTTTGAGCTCATGTGTGATGCGAGCGATGTTGCGGTTGGGGTGGTTTTGGATAAAAGAGCGATTTAAGCTCATCCTCTGGCATGGCAGGAACTACATAGTCCTGAGCAGCTGCAACCGGCTGGGCTGGGTGTGCCCCCAGCGTCTGAAGTCCTTGCACTACCTGCTCAGGTGTGCAAGCGGCAGGAGTCTGATTGCCTCCCCCGGCCTGAGAAGTAGCTGCAGCTGTAGTGGTTGAAACCGCTTGAGCTAGGCTAGTCCAAACTAATACGATCTAAGCCAAGGCCTCCTGAAGACCCGAAATCACAATGGGTACAGCTGGTGCTGCTGGAGCATCCATAACTGGGACCTAATCCTGAACTAGGGTGACTGGTGGATCTGCATGTGCTGCCCTAGTTGTTGTGCGGGCCACACCTTTGCCCCTACCGCGACCACGACCGCGTCCTCGGCCTATGGTGGCCACAACTGGTGGTACTGGTGGTCGTCCATCCTGACCGGTAGCGCATGTCCTCACCATCTGTGAGAGAATAAAATAACAAAAGTTTAGTACTCGGATCAACAAATTCGCACGAGAAGAATTTCAAGAATATGAAGTTTTTCCTAGAGGTTTTGCAGCCTCGTAGAGATAAATACAGACGTCTCCGTACCGATCCACGAGACTCTACTAAACCTGCTCATGACCCGTGAGACCTATGTAACCTATGCTCTAATACCAACTTGTTATGACCCTAAACCCAGACCTGGCTTGTGATGACAAGGCCAGCCGACACTTCCCATTTTAGTATTTAACTGTTAAATAGTAAGAGACAGTCTAAAGCATGATAAAATAATCCAAAGTTTAAGCAGGTAATAGCATAATTTGCGGAATACAACCCAACACAGCCAAATACCGGGGTGTCACTAGTTATGAGCATCTAAACAATCTGGAGTACTCAGAGGAATCTATAGAGTTTAATACAGTAACTAAGAATATGGAGAAATAAGATATGGAAAAAGCTCCGGGCTGCGAACACCGATAGCTACCTAGAGACTCCTCGGATCCGCCTGAGCTGGAAAGATCAGCACTCGGGAGCAGGACCAGTTTCGCCTGAATATGCACACGGGGTGCAGAAAGTAAAGTGAGTACTCCAACTTAGTGAGTAATAATTATAAATAAAGACTACAAGCAGGAAATCACGTAAAGCACATTTGCAGACTATAATGAAGCAGTAGAATCAGTAAAATCTATGAGAAAGGTCATTTAACTCAAATTAAACTTCACGAGAACCTTTTTCAACAGTTTAAGTAGGTAAATAATAGGCAATTAAGGAAAATAAACACATAAAGGTTCGCCCTTCGGGCACAGTATCAACAAATCTGCCCCTCGGACAATATCTCAGAACAATTCCAGCCCCTCGGGCTATATCTCACATCATAATGGATACCAGCGCTCATTGGGGTTGTGAAGACTCCTAGAGGGGCCCCTTATGGACCAAGCGCAATATCAAGCCATCTCGTGGCATAATTATATAGGCTCTCGGCCTCATATCAACAAGTCACCTTGTGGCGTACAAATATCAGGCCCTCGGCCTCATAATCATAATCAGTGTTTCCTCACAACATAGGCCCTCGGCCTTACTCAGTCAGAATCTCACAAGCCACTCGGGCAACAGTAAAACATGGTGCTCATCCCAACATATCATTTAAAATATCATTTAAGGGTTAAAGTAGAGTAAACATGGCTGAGTTATGAGGCCTAAATATGGCATTCAGCCCAAATAATGATGATAGCAAATAGATTTTCAGTCAAATACGCGGTAAAATAGTCATTCGGGATGGACTAAGTCACAATCCCCAACAGTGCATGACCCGCGCTCGTCATCAAGCGTGTGCGTCACCTCAATATAGCACAACGTTGTGCAATCCGGGGTTTCATACATTCAGGACATCATTTACAATCATTAATCACCTCAAACCGGACAAATTTCTAGCTCGCGACGCCTTTGCCCCTCGAATTGTCCTCTACTCGCGTCGAATCTATCCAAAATCAGAATCATGTCGTCAAAATATGCTAAGCGAACGAAGCCCAAGCGAAAATAATCAATATACGACACAAATCCCGAAATTACCAAAACCTGACCCCCGACCCATGTCTTGAAATTCGATAAAATTCACATCAATAAGTTCCTTATCTCCCCACAAGTTCATACATATCAAAAGTACCAAAATCCGACCACAGTAGGTCCCTCAAACACCCAAGTCTAGGTCTCCAATATCAAGCCATAGTTTCCCCCAATTTTAACCCTTAAGTTCCATTAATTATAGCTATAATCCATGAAATAATACCATAGGGACGAGTTTTAGGTCCAAAATCCTTACCTCAATGAAGTTCCCTTGAAATCTCTCTTCAAAATCGTCTAAAAAGCTCCAAAGCCATGTCAAAATCGTGGAATAGCTCAAAAATCACGAAGTAAACATTTTACACCTTCTGGCCCAGGCATTTTCGCATCTGTGGTCAATTTACCGCTTCTGCTGTTTTGACTTAAGTTCCCATTCTTTCGCATCTGCGATGAAATATCCGCATCTGCAACATCGCAGGTGCAGTCCTCCTAACCGCTTCTGCGGTTTCTGCCTCCCTAGCTCATTTCTCCTTCTGCGGCTCCCATCCTTGCATCTCCAGCATCACACCTGCGGTCCCCAATCTGCAGGTGCGGAAATACCAGAAGCAGAAAAATCGTCAACTTCACAAAATCTCAAACTCCCCCGTCGACAATCCGAAATCACCCCGAGGCTCCCGGGACCTCAACCAAAAGCACAAACACATCCCATAACCTTATTCAAACTTGTACCAATCTTCAAAACACCTCAAACAACGTCAAATCAACTAAAACACATCGGATTCAAGCCTAAGTTTCCAAAAATATTCCGAATTCTACTTTTGATAAAAAACCCAACCAAACCACGTCCGAATGACCTGAAATTTTGCACACACATCCCAAATGACACAACGGAACTACTGCAACTCTCGGAATTCCATTCTGACTCCTATATCAAAATCTCTCCTACCAACCGAAAATCGCCAAAATATCAACTTTGCCAATTCATGCCTAAATTTACTCCGAACCTACAAAACTCATTTCGATAATGCTCCTAAGTCCCAAATCACCTCCCGAAGCTAACCGAACCATCGAAACTCACATCCGAGCCCTCTAACACATAAGTCAACATCCGGTTGACTTTTCTAACTTAAGCTTCTTCAAAAGAGACTAAGTGTCTCAAACTTTACCAAATCCTTTCCGAACCCGAGCCAACCAACCAGATTATTTACAAAACTGATAGACAAGCAATAAGAAGAAGAGATGGGGGAAATAGAACGGTAACTCATGAGATGACTGGCCGGGTCGTCACACTATTAATTTACATTCTAATAGTATTTCATCTATTTGGATATTCTATAAGTATTCAGCTAGAGCTCATGACTCTGTACTACCTAGTTCAAGGAAGATATTTGAGTATTGTCATTTTGACTTGTATTAACTCTTTTCCCGCTATTTTATTAATTTCTGTCTGATTATATCATTATTTATTGATTATATTTTGTTAAGTGATAAACTAACCTAGTCTTAGAGATTGGGTGTTATCATGACCCCTATGGTGGGATTCGGGTTGTGACACGTAATTAATTAGTCATTGGTCGTGAACTTGGTACAAATTAAAGTTAATTAGGAGTGTGCATCATACACAGTTATAAAAAATCAATGAGAGGGTTGTTAATAACTAGGGAAATTTAATTTAGGGGAGTTTTGGGAATACTGTATAGTCAAAGTAGAAAACTAACAAAAAACATGATAGTTTAAGTTGGTTTTAGTGTATAAGAGTGTCACGACCCGAATTTCTCACCCTCGGGAATTGTGATGGCGCCTACTCGTGAAAGCTAGGTAAGCCAACTATTAAGGTTTTAACCTATTAGCGATCAACCCAAAAGAATATAAAAAATAACTATAGCTAAACACATGAAAAGCGCGGAAAAGTAATAACAAATCCAAATAATCCAATACATTTCTACCCATGAATCTGGTGTCACAATTACACGAACATCTACGAATTTCTACAAACACTGGTCTAGAAAGAAAAGTACAATTGTTCTTGAAATGAAAAGAGACAACAGAAAGCTAAAATAGGGAAGGGAACTTCAGGCTCTACGGACGCCAGTAGATCTACCTTGGTCTCCTTGGACTAAAGGCAACTACCTCACCTACTCACCGGGTCCAGTACCGAAATCTGCACAAAAGAATACAGAGTGCAGTATCAGTACAACCGACCCCATGTACTGAGTAAGTGTCGAGCCTAACCTCGGCAAAGTAGTGACGAGGCTAGGACACGACAACTATATAAACCTGTATAGTTATATCATATACGAACAAAACAGTAATAGCAGGAAATAACACATCAAGATGGGAAGGGGACATACTGCGGGGAATATCAAGTTCTAACAATAAACTAATAGAGAATCATAAAGAACACCTTAGTTAAATCAACAGGAATAAGGAAAACAGTAACACGTGCATGACATCACCCTTCGTACTTTTACTCTCGTTCTCACCATAGGAAACAACAAAAACGGCACGACATCACCCTTCATGCATTACCTCTCATAATTATGGCACGACATCACCCTTCGTGCATTAACTCTCAAAATATCGACACGACATCATCCTTCATGCATTAACTCTCAATCATAGCACAACATCACCCTTCGTGCATTAACACTCACAATATCGACACGACATCACCCTTAGTGCATTAACACTCACTCACAATATCATGCATGACATCACCCTTCATGCTTTACACTCTTTCTCACCCAAACAATAGAAACAATACGTCCCGACAAGGGAATCAACAATTTTAACAATAACATCCCGGCAAGGGATTCAGCTATAACCAATCTCGTTTTCAACAATTACTTTACAAAATGAAACTCAACTTGAGCCAATACTCAACAATAGTCAATTACTCAGAAACTTTCATAAGCTTTGTTCAACATTGATAAATCAGTTTGAGCATGAAAGATACATAATAGAGTCACAACAATCATGATATAAGACTCACGGACATTTTTGACACTAACATATAGATACTCATCACCACACCTATACGTCGTACTCAATACTAACACCTAGAAAATAAGACCACAACTCCTATTCCCTCAAGCTAAGGTTAGGCCAAATAATTACCTCAATTCCACAGACAAGATTAAGCCTCAATTACCATTTTACCTCTCGGTTCCACTTTCAATCCGCTTGTATCTAGCCATAAATTACTTAATAACATTAATAAATGTAAATAAACCAATTCAAATACATGAAAATAGTTTTTCATTATTTTTCCAAAAAGTCAAAAATCGACCCCAGGCCCGCTTGGTCAAAACTTGAAGTTCGAACCAAAACCCGATTACCCATTTACTCACACACTCAAGTATGCAATTAGTTTTGAAATCCGACCTCAAATTGAGGTCCAAATCCCCAAAATTTGAAAATCCTAATTTCTACCCAAAACCCCCCCCCCCCCAATTTCACATGAAAAACCCTAGATTTTGAAGTGAATATATGTAAAAGATAGATTAGATTGAAGAAAATGAGTTACAAATTACTTACTTATGATTTGGAGAAATTTGAGCCTTTAAAAATCGCCTAAGGATGTTTAGGGTTTGAGAAAGTTGTAAAATAATGAAGAATCTCGTTTGAAATCTCACTTAACAGGTACAGTTATCGCAATTGCGATCAGTGGTTTACAATTGCGAACCCTTTGAAATCCAGCTATCTTCGAATTTGCGAACCCTTTGAAATCCTGCTATCTTCGCAACTGCGATGTGAGGGCTTTCGCATTTTCCAGCCCTGAGGTCGCATTTGCAATGAAGCCCTGCCCAGGCTTGGTTCGCAATTGCAACAATTTGGTCGCATTTCCCAAGCCTGACCACTTTGCAATGGCGAAGCCTGATCTTGCAATTGCGAGATCAGAGGCCTGTGCAAAGTACCAGATGCACAGTTGCATTTTCCTAAGTCCAAATCACCCCGTGACCTATTCAAAACTCACCCGATCCCTCGGGCCTCCAAACCAAACATGTACACAAGTCTAAAAATATCATACGGACTTACTTGTGTGATCAAATCATCAAAATAACATCAATAGCTATGAATTTAACCTCAAATTCATGAAATTCTTTAAGAACATTGAAATTTTTATTTTCTCAACTAAAGGTCCGATTTATACCAAATCAACTCCGATTCTTACCAAATTTCATAAATTTGACTTAATTATTATTTTAAACATATACCGAGCTCCGGAACCAAGATACAGGCACGATACCCTCAAGAACACACATCATTTCATTTCAAAAAGTGTTTATTTTTCCCAGCAAATAATTTTCTGTAAAAATTCTTTTCTCGGTCTAGGGACCTCAGAATTCGATTTCGGGCATACGCACGAGTCCCATATTTTACTATGGATCCTACGGGGCCGTTGGATCACGTGTCCATTTACCAAGAATGTTGACCAAAGTCAACTTTAATCAATTTTAAAGGCCAAATTCATTATTTTTCTTAAATTTCACTTTGAAGCTTTCCGGAAATGCGCCCAGACTGTGCACACAAATCGAGGTAAGACAAAAAGACGTTTCCAAGGCCTCGAGATGCAGATTTGACTTCTAAAACAATAGATGACTTTTAGGGTCATCACATTCTCCACCTCTAAAATAACCGTTCGTCCACAAACGGACATAGAAAAGTACCTAAGTCGTTGAAAAGATGAGGATAATAGCTCCGCATATTGGACTCGGACTCCCAGGTCGCTGCCTCAACATGCTGACCTCTCAACTGCACACCAACTGAAGGGAAATTCATCGATCTCAACTGACGAACCTGCCAGTCTAGAACAGCTACCGACTCCTCTTCATAGGTCAAGTCCTTGTCCAACTGGACAGTGCTGAAGTTTAACACGTGGGATGGATCGCCGTGATACTTCCGAAGCATGGACACATGAAACATTGGGTGCATAGCTGATTAAACTCGACGACAACGCAAGTCTGTTAGCCATCTCTCCTACTCGATCAAGAATCTCAAAAGGACCGATGAATCTAGGCCTTAGCTTTCCCTTCTTCCCAAATTTTATCATGCTCTTCATGGGCGACACCCGAAGCAACACTCGCTCTCTGACAATGCCACATCACAAACCTTGCAGTCGGCATAACTCTTCTGCCTGGACTGAGTTTTACGAAGCCTATCCAAGTCTGTACCCAACAACCGAGCCTCTCCCAGCTCAAACCATCCAATCAGCGACCGATACCGCCTACCATATAATGCCTCATAGGGAGCAATCTGAATGCTCTACTGATAACTGTTGTTGTAGGAAAACTCTGCTAATGGCAAGAATTGATCCCAAGAACCTCCAAAGTCAATAACACAAGCTCGAAGCATATCCTTCAAAATCTGAATAGTACGCTCGGACTATCCGTTTGTCTGAGGATGAAATGTTGTGCTCAAATCGACCCATGTACCCAACTCACGCTGCACTGCCCTCTAGAAATATGAGGTAAACTGTGTACCTCGATCAGAAATGATAGACATGGGCACACCATGAAGACAAATGATCTCACGGATATAAATCTTTGCTAACCGCTCAAAAGAATAGAAAACTGCCACAAGAATGAAATGCGCTGACTTGGTCAGCCTTTCCAAATAACCCACACTACGTCGAACTTCCTCTGAGTCCGTGGGAGTCCAACAATGAAGTCCATGGTGATACGCTCCCACTTTCTTTTAGGAATCTCAATATTCTTAAACAAACCACCAAGTCTCTGATGCTCGTACTTTACCTGTTGACAATTCAAACACCAAGTTACATAGGCAACAATGTCCTTCTTCATCCTCCTCCACCAATAATGCTACCGCAAGTTCTGATACATCTTAGCGGCACCCCGATGAATAGAATACCGGGAAGTATGGGCCTCTTCTTGAATCAACTCACTAAGTCCATCCACGTTAGGCACACAAATACGACCCTACATCCTCAAAACTCCATCATCTCCAACTGTAACCTGCTTGGCACCCCCGTGCCACACCGTTCCCTAAGAACAAGCAAATGAGGATCTTCATATTGCCGCTCTCGAATACGCTTAATTAATGATGAACGAGCGACTGTGAAAGCTAGAACACAGATGGGCTCAGAAACATCCAACCTCATGAACTGATTGGCTAAACCCTGAACATCCAAAAGCAAGCGGTCTCTCACCGATCGAAATATACGCAAGGCTGCCCATAGTGGCTGACTTCCTACTCAAAGCATCGACCACTACCTTGGCCTTCCTCGGATGATACAAGATGGTGATATCATAGCCTTTCAATAGCTCCAACCACCTCCTTTGCCTCAAATTTAGCTCCTTCTGCTTGAACAAGTATTGTAAACTCTTTTGATCAGTGAACACCTCACACGACACGCCATATAAATAATGCCTCCAAATCTTCAGCGCGTGAACAATGGCTGCTATCTCTAAATTATGAACTGGATAATTCTTCTCATGGATCTTCAACTATCGCGAAGCATATGCAATAACCTTTCTATTATGCATCAACACAGCACCAAGTCCTATATGAGATGCATCAAAATACACTGTATATGGCCCTGAACCTGTAGGCAAGACCAACACTAACGACGTAGTCAAAGCTATCTTGAACTTCTGAAAGCTCGCCTCACACTCGTTCGACCAGCTGAACTAGGCACCCTTCTGGGTCAACCTAGTCATCGGGGCTGCAATAGATGAAAACCCCTCCACAAACTGACGGTAATAGCCCGCCAAACCCAAGACACTCCGGATCTCTGTGGCTGATGTGGGTCTAGGCCAGTCCTTAACTGCCGTAATCTTCTTAGGATCCACCTGAATACCCTCTGCTGATATAACATGACTCAAGAATGCAACTGAACTCAACCAAAACTCACATTTCGAAAACTTAGCATATAACTGACTGCCCTCAGAGTCTGGAGAATGACTTGAAGATGCAGCTCATGCTCCTCCCGGCTGAAGGAATAGATCAAAATATCATCAATGAAGACAATCACGAAGGAATCCAAATAAGACTCGAACACTTGGTTCATCAAATCCATGAAAGCTGCTGGGGCATTTGTCAACCCAAATGACATCACTAAGAATTCATAATGCCCGTACCGAGTGCGAATAGTTGTCTTAGGGACATCGGATGCCCTAATCCTCAACAGATGGTAGCCAAATCTCAAATCAATCTTCAAAAACACTTTGGCACCCTGAAGCTGATCAAACAAATCATCAATCCTCAGCAATGGATACTTATTCTTGATTGTGACCTTGTTCAACTGCCGATAGTCTATGCACATCCTCATCGATCCATCTTTCTTCTTACCAAACAACATCGACGCACCCCAAGGAGAGACACTAGGTCTAATAAAGTCTTTATCAAGTAGGTCTTGCAACTGTTCTTTCAATTCTTTCAACTCTGGCGGGGCCATACGATATGGCGGGATAGAAATGGGCTAAGTGCCCGGAGCCAAATCAATGCAAAAGTCAATATCCCTGTCGGGTAGCATCTCCGGTAGGTCTAAAGGAAATACCTTTGGAAACTCACGAACAACGGGCACAAAATCCATAGAAGGAACCTCAGCATTAGAATCGCGAACATACGCTAAATAGGCCAAACATCCCTTATCAACCATACACCGAGCCTTCATATATGATATAACCCTACTGGTAGAATGACCAGGAGTCCCTCTCCACTCCAAACGAGGCAACCCCGGCAATGCTAAGGTCATAACTTGGCATGACAGTCCAATGCAACATGATAAGGGGATAACCAGTCCATCCCCAAAATGACATCAAAGTCTACCATGTCGAGAAGTAGGAGATCTACATGGGTCTCAAGACCCCCAATAATAACCACACACGAGCGATAGACTCGATCTATAACAATAGAATCACCCACCGGTGTAGACACATATACATGTGCACTCAAAGAGTCACGAGGCACAACTAGATAAGGGGAAAAATAAGATGACACGTAGGAATATGTAGACCCTGGATCAAATAGAACTGAAGTATCTCTACTGCAAACTGAAACTGTACCTGTGATAACTACATCGGAGGCCTCAGCCTCAAGTCTGGCTAGAATAGCATAACATCGGGGCTGGGGCCCACCACTCTGAACTACATCCCGAGGATGGCCTCCTGCTGGATGGCCTCCACCTCTAGTTGCCTGACCTCCACATATAATGGCCTGACCTCCACCTCTAACGGCCTGATCTCCACCTCTAACACCTCGACCCTACCTCTAGCTAGCTGAGCGACTGGTGGAATACCCGGTACTGGAACCACAACACGAGAACCCTGGCGGAGAGAACTGCACGAAGCTTGAGGGAAAAACCTAGCAATGTGTCTTGTATCGCCACAAGTATAACAACCCCTCAGCTACTGGGACTGCTGACACTAAAACTGACCCTGATGGCCGGAGTAACCACCCTGAAAACTCTAGAGCGGCGGTGCACTGATAGGAGCTGGTGGTGCACTATAGGGCAACTGATCAGAATACTGCATATAAGAACCACATCTACCTAGAGCACTGTGAGATGCCTGAAGTGCTGAATGAAACAGCCAGAGAGGATAGCCTTTACCAATAGAATCCCTGCCTCCAGATGAGGCACCACTCAACCTGCCTGAATTATAGGGCCTCTTGTCAGAACCCTGACCACTCCCCTGTAATAGAACCATCTCAACTCGTCTGGCCACATTGGCTGCATCTTGGAATGAAATCTCACTCCCTGTCTCCTTAGCCATTTGTAATCTCATAGGCTAAGCTAGTCCCTCAATAAATCTCCACACCCTCTCTCTCTCGGTGGAAGTATAATAAGAGCATGAAGGGCTAAGGCAATAAATCTTGTCTCGTACTAAATGACAGTCATAGAACCTTTATGGAGACACTCGAACTACCTCCAATAGTCCTCCCTCTAAGTGATCGAAAGAAACTTCTCCAGAAATAACTGAGAGAACTGGTCCCAAGTCAACACCGGTGACCCAGCTAGTCTAGCCAAATAATAATCTCTCCACCAAGTCCTGGCGGAACGTGATAGACGAAAATCAGCAAAATCAACCCCATTGGTATACACTATCCCCATGTTCCGTAGAACCTCGTGAAAGCTGTCCAAATAGTCCTGAGGATCCTCTCAAGATGTATCGCCATAGGTAGTTGTGAAGAGCTTGGTGAACCTGTCCAACCTCCACAAAGCATCAGCAGACATAGCTGCTCCATCGCCGGTCTGAGCTACCACACCCGCCTGAACTACTCCAACTGGCTGAGCTGCTCGAGTCTAAAACTGAGGATCCATCTGCTCCGGAGTGCGATTAGCGGGAGTCTGTGCTCCCCCAGCCTGAGAGACGGCTGGTGCTACAGGAAGTAAGTCTGCTTGGGCGACACTCTCCATAAGGCCTACTAGACGGACCAGAGCATCCTGGAGTACCGGGGTAGTGATGAACCCCTCTAGGACCTGAGCTGGCCCTACTGGAATGGTCTGGGCTGGAGCCTCCTCCTCAAACTCTACCTGAGGCTCCACCGCTGGTGCTTCTGCTCTAGGATGAGCCCTGCCCCTTCCTCGGCCTTTAGCACGTCCTCGGCCTCATCCTCTACCCCTTGTAGGAGCTACCACTTGGGGCTCGGGCTGCTGATCTGCGGATGAAGAAGCACGTATGCTCGTCATTTGCGAAAGAACATAATAGAAGTTCAATTAGCCTTGAGAAGTCAAATCGCACAACAGAGAAGAATAGATGTGAAGTTATTCCAAAACTCTATAGCCTCTGGGGGATAAGCACAGACATCTCCGTACCGATCCCTCAGACTCTACCTAGCTTATTTGTTAATTGTGAGACCTAGGCAACCTAGAGCTCTGATACCAACTTGTCACGACCCATATTTCCCACCCTCCGGAATCATGATGCGCCTACTCGTGAAAGCTAGGAAAGCCAACTATTAAGGTTTTAACCTATTAGCGATCAACCAAAACAGATATAACCAATAACTATAGCTAAACACAGGAAAAGAGCGGAAGTGTTATAACAAATCCAAATAATCCAATACATCTCTATCCGTGAATCTGGTGTCACAATTTCATGAACATCTACGGATTTCTACAAACACTGGTCTAGAAAGAAAAGTACAAATGTTCTCGAAATGAAAAGAGGCAGTAGAAAGCTAAAACATGGAAGGGAATTTCAGGCTCTGCAGACGCCAACAAATCTACCTTGGTCTTCCTGGACTGAAGGCAGCTACCTCAGCTACTCACCGGGTCCGGCACCGAAATCTGCACAAAAAAGTGCAGAGTGCAGTATCAGTACAACCGACCCCATGTATTGAGTAAGTGTCGGGCCTAACCTCAGCGAAGTAGTGACGAGGCTAGGACATGACAACCATATAAATTTGTATAGTTATATCATATAGGAATAGAATAGTAATATCAGGAAATAACAGATATAGATGGTATGGGGACATGTTGCAGGGAATATCAAGTTATAATAATAAACAAATAGAGAAGCATAAAGAACACCATAGTTAAATCAGCTGGAATCAGGAAAACAGTAACACGTGAACGACATCACCCTTCGTGCTTTTACTCTCGTTCTCACCATATGAAATAACAGAAACGACACGGCATCACCCTCCGTGCATTACCTCTAATAATCATGGAACAACATCAACCTTCATGTATTAACTCTCAAAATATTGGCACAGAATCACCCTTCGTGCATTAACTCTGAATCATGGGACAGCATCACCCTTCGTGCATTAACACTCACAATATCGGCACGACATCACCCTTCGTGCATTAACACTCACTCACAATATCATACACGACATTACCCTTCGTGATTTAAACTCTTTCTCACCCAAACAATAGAAACAATACATCCCGGCAAAGGAATCAACAATTTCAACAATATCATCCCGGCAAGGGATTTAACTATAACCTATCTTGTTTTCAACAATTACTTTACAAAATGAAACTCAAAGTGAGCCAATACTCAACAATAGTCAATTACTAAGAAACTTTCATAAGCTTTGTTCAACATTAATAATCATCAATTTAAGCATGAACGATACATAATAGAGTCACAACAATCATGATATAAGACTCACGGGTATGCTTGACACCAATGTATAGATACTCGTTGTTGATACCCAATTTTTCCTTGTATATTATATATAGGCAAAATACTTTCAAAATATTATATGTATGCATATATAAGCGTTTCTAAGTGTTTTAGTATTTTTCCTCATTTTAAAAAAAAAAGATTTTTCAAATCAATTTATTACCATATTTTAGTAGTACAAAAAACCAAAAAATTATCATTTTGGTGAATAATTTATTTTATTCTCATATGTATACCAAAATATAGCTAATACAATTTTTGCACATTTTTTATAAATTTATTTAGCATTTTAAAACTAAATTGCATATAATTGCAATTTTAGCCTGCTTTAAGATTTATTTGCGTTTATAATTAAAAAAGTTGATTCCAGTATTTTTAATTTAATATTTATATATTATTAATTAATTTAGTACCTTTAATTTGTTTCAGAAATTATTTTACTTATTTTTATAAAAAAAAAGGAAAAGTGACTATTTAAATACTAGCCCTATTTCATTTCAATTATAGCCCAAATCAACCCCCCAATTAACCCAATTTCAAAATCCCAATTGGCCGGCCCAATTTTAATCTAACACGCCCCTGACCCAACTAATTTAACCCGCCCAGCGTCCCCTTTTGATCCAGACCGTTGATCATTTTGATCAACGGCCACGATTTCCTCTTTCCTTTTTAATTCACAAACACCCCCCAACCCTACCTCATTTCTCACCAACCACCGCCTTTGAACTCTCAAGCTCTCTCAAACACTCTCGAACCTTCCATATCCCTAGCCCCCTCTCACAGTCTTCCACCTTAAACTCACCGGAATCTATGGCTTCTCAGGCCATGGGAGTCTTAAACTCACCTCCCTTTGTTCTTGTACAGTTGGTACTTGAAGATTTGAGGTCTGACCTCGAAGGTTATCACTCAGATCTTTGCCGGTTTGAGGTTTCACGGCCATCTCCGGCTTTGCTTCGGCGTATCCTGGTCTTATGAGCCTGTTTCTAACTTCTCCGACTCAGATCGGAGACCTTTTCAAAGCCTTTCTCATTCTAGGGTTCTTCTGAAACCCTAACCATTCGAGGTTTTCTCCGATTTTTCTTAGATCTGTTATATATTTGTGCTCTACATGAGTTTTCAAACAATTTTCCCAATTTTTTCTTTCAAAAATTATTCTTTTTTAAGGTCTTTCTTTTCCGATCTAGGGTTTTCTAAAATGTTTAAGTGATTTATGACTTTCCTTTTGCTTTATGTGTACTTGCTCCTACTATGTTCTTGTATTCTTCCTTTTACCATGCTCTTGTATGTCTATCTTACAGTGTTATTCTATATGTGCTTCTCTGCTATAATTTTCTGATGTTTTTTTTGTGTTCTTCTACTGTATTTTCCTACTAAGTTTTTAAAGTTCTTTGCTTGCCTTCTACTGAGCCCTATTTAAGTTCCTTTTTAGAAAACTCCTTAAGCATGTTTCTTCTACTATTCCTACCAGTATTTCCATTATGTTTTGTGAATCTCTTTACTGTATTTTTACCGCGTTCTTAAGTGTGATTACTACTTTTCTTCTACAGAACTTTGTTTGAGTTCTTCTAAAAGAGCCTCTTAAGCATGTTTCCTCTGCTATTCTTATCCGTATTTCCATTCTATCCTCCGAATCTTGCTACTGTTTGCATGTTACTTTGCTATTATGTTCTCTCATGAGTTCTGAAAGAAGCATGTTAGAAGCCTCAATTCTCTTCTGAAACCTCTACACATGTCTCGACTTAACTTTCTTGCCCTCTCCTTTATGTTTTCTGGTTTGTTCGAACTAGGGCTTTATTTCGAGGACCCCTTAACTCTTTTAGACTGGTTTTGAAACTCTGAATGAGTTGCGATATCTTTGTTTTCATACAATGTTGAACCTTTTCTTTCTACTAATTTTACAAAGGCATGACAAGTTTCCTTCATGTTTAACGTGTATGTATGCTTATATATGTGATGAATCTTTCTTCAAAAAGGTTTTCAAGCTTGTGATTGATTCAGAATCCCTTTTTAATAGGTCTAATTGATTGTTTGTTGATTTTCCTTAAGTTAAAATCTTTCCCATCCTTCTGACTTGGTTCATTCATACCAAATCTCGGACTTTGTGATTTACTGGCTGTTAATTGATTCCCTTACCTTATTTGCGCAACCGTGTATTTCAAAGACCTTGTCCTTAAATAACGTTTGTGTATTTGCCCCTAATTTGCTACTTTGCACAAAGAGTTTGATTAATTTCTTTCCTTAATTAGTTTATGCCCGTTTGAATCTGAAACCCTTAATTAAGGGAGGTTTTGTGAAATTGATTAGCAATCAGTTTTCAAATTATTTCTTACCTTATTACTGTCTGCTTTCTACACTATAAAAGGCACGACCTCTTTTTCACAAACACACTTTTCAATTCAGAACACTACACTTCACAATTCACAACTCTTTCTGAACTCTTACTGACACTTATAGTATTCTGTCTTCCTGCACTTTGGCTCTCACAAGACTACTGCTTTCTCTTTGTTTGTTTTCTCTGAAACTGGTATGTCCTACTTTAAGTTTTAGCATCACCCCAATGTGTTTACTTAAAGTTTTATATCGATGGCTACCTTGCTGTTTATGTAGAGTTCAATATTTGACTTAATATGCCCATGTTCTACTATCTGTTCTACTGTGAATCTTTGCTCCCTATCCCATTACCCCAATTTTTTGTAAGTGTTGACTTAGGGCATGACAACATGAGTTGTAACCCATGACCTAAGTTCTGAATCAGTGAGGTCCTAACCTCTAACAGGCTGGAGGATGTGCCAGCATATCCCATTGTTGAGTATGCCCATCAGCCTGCTTTTCTTGTATTCTTGCAAATTCCCTACTCCCCTATACCCCTATATGCACTGATTTCAAGTTATTCCCCTCCTCCCTTTCCCTTTTCAGAATTTCACTTCTGCACTCACACTCTTTCTTAGCTTCTAAGTTCTGCCCCCTCTTGTGAGCCTTGCCTTGGACACTTGAGGGCTGGCCATTCCACACTACACTATATCCTAATATGGTTACACATTTAGGTGTGAGCACTGCCCGAAGTCCCTATGAGGCTCTTAGGGAACTCTGACAAATCCAAATGAGAGAAAGGCTTTGGTTCATGATCTCTTGAAGCTGGTTCATCTCATACTTCAGACATAGAGTCTGAATTAGGCTCCCCTTGGTTTTACTTTAATTGTTGATGTTATTTTGCTTTTCTTTTTCATTCGGGGTTGTAATAACTTGTAATAAACGATTGGGGATGGCTAGTGAAAAGAGTAGGTAATAAATGTATGTAAAGGGTAGATAACTTGCCTATAGGTTTATAGAATTCTGCATTCACGTAGATATCCTGCCTATAGGTTTATTAATTTCTGCATTTACATCATGTCTACAGTTTACTTTTAAATTTCCGCATATCATGTAGACATCCTATGCACTCACGTATAGAAATCATGCCTATAGAATTCTGCATTCGCATATAGACACCAGGACTATAAGAACTTCTGCATTCTCATATTTAGATAACATGTCTATAAGAATTTCTACATGTCTATATGGTGCACATTCATGTAGATAATATGCCTATAGGAC
Source organism: Nicotiana sylvestris (assembly GCF_000393655.2). Classification (NCBI taxonomy): domain Eukaryota; kingdom Viridiplantae; phylum Streptophyta; class Magnoliopsida; order Solanales; family Solanaceae; genus Nicotiana; species Nicotiana sylvestris. Next base: position 41,029,025 of record NC_091062.1, read on the forward strand.
CTTTTTGATTCTTGCATACTCATCTCTCATTAGGAAAAAATAATTATAGGTCTTAATAATCAGTGTAATCAGATATCACGTTCGTAATAAAATACAACACCTAGACAACATGTTTCTGCATTTCTCTGTGTCTATAACAGTGTTTTTATGTTAACAAACACTTAAAAAGCATGCCTATAGGAGTTCTAATCAAATCTAAGTTGCCTCACACGTTTTAAGTTTAATCTGTCAGTAGTAATGCGTTATCAATCGCAAAACTTGTTTTACTCTGTTAAAACTAGCGACTTTTCTGTAATCAGTTTACCTTTTTGTAGATATCATGCCTACAGGTTTCGTCTAACACTTAGGCAAGCATTAGGGTTAAAGTTTTAACTGTACCAGTCTTTATTAATTACAACCAGCGGGCGGGCCTAATTTGTATTTCTTATCTGAAAATATGTGATAAATCAACCTGCTTTAATGTTTCTTTAAGTTTAATTCAGACCATAACCAGTACATGCAAGACATGCTAAACAATTTGTCTTTAAGTTGAGGAGGCCTGTTTGAGCCTTTAAATATTGTGTGTTTTCCCATATATGCTCTATGTGTTATGTTTGTCGCCTGAGATTTTGTCTTTTAAACCATAAAATCCCAATCTCCCTTCCATTTAGGACTAGTAGTCCCAAATGCCTCCAGGAATGATAGGATTTGGATGGGTAAGAGCATGAAATGAGTAACGAAACTATTCCGTGTTTTAATACCTTAACAGGGTGGGAAAGGGTGGATATGGATATGATGACCGGTGCGCTAATACCACGTGTAACCCCTCTTCTGAGGAGTGATTACCGGGTATTGCATTGATATGATCCATATTATTTGTAAACCTAGGACCCCCTTCCCTTTACTTGTTTATTTTACTACTTTTCAGAATTTTCAAACTATTTCCTCAAAATTTCAGCTTTCTTTGTTTCTTCAAATTTTAATTTATTTGCAGCCATAATGTGACAATCCCTCATATTTGAAAGCTTTATTTTCTTACTTGTTACTTGTACTTAAAGTCACAATTGTAGCATGGCCGGGAACCACACTAGTGGATCTTGAGGGGTGCCAAACACCTTCCCCTAGGGATAATTTTTAGCCCTTACCCAAACTCTGGTTTTCTAAATCAAACCCTTCTTAGTGTCCTAATGTACTTTAATCATTAGATGGAGACTCTTCAATTCAAACCCAATTCCCAAAAAGGGAATGAGTTGTCCTCCCAAATGTCATAAACCCGAGTTCGCGAGAAAAAAGGGGGCGCGATAGCATGACGACTCCGCTGGGGATTTCTTTTAGGATTTTACTATTTCAAGCTATTACTGTGACTTTACATTTCTTATGTGCTTTATTTGTTTAATACCTTTAAGCATTTAATTCTCTCTTCTACTGCAAAAACTGACTTATCTCTTGTTTCTTTCCTTTATTTCTTTTACTGCTTTCCTTTACTGCACTCCTTTATTACTGTTTTAAATTATTGTAATTATTACATTATGAACGTGCAAATACGTGACAACTTGTTTAATTATTGCATAAACATGTTTCCAACAACATATTCCACTCGTGCCAAATAAAATACCATAGCAACGCTTATAATGAGTGGTTGCACTCTTCCAATATTATCACCCTTTAAATCCGACAAAAGCGTATTTGCGGTAAAACCAGTTGATCAATGGTGTAGTCGACGGTTCTGTGCCTTTCCCTCTTGAGTTGTCCGCTCAAGGATATAGTCTAACCCCCCCATAGAAACCTTACTCTATCTAATTGTGCTTGCATCATGGTCAAACATAGCCGAGTCAGTGATGTTGTCCGCATAATTACTCTTTAAGATAGCCTTGTCCAAAGTCCACTAGGTTTTCTAAAAAACCCAAACGGAGACTACCACGTTCTGTGCATTCATTTGGAGAACTAAGTAAATTTTATGCCAATTATTGATATTTAATAGTCGAGTCTGGCGGGGTTAAGGGGTCTAACACTTTTGTCTTGTAGAGAATGAAGCACGAAGTCCCCAGATTCGGCATGGTCACCAACATCTACCCAAAGTTGTTAAACTGGTGGGAAGATCTTCACTCCAGTGATCAGACTCTTGTCCGGAAATACCTAGGAAATCTACCTTCTCTCTTGGAGGTCCAACCAAACAACAAAATCATAAAAGCTGCTACTCTGTCCTGGCACTGTGATAGGTCTGTGTTTCGCTTCGGGGAGATTGAGATGACACCCCTGCTAGAGGAAATAGGAGGATTGGCTGGTATACCATGGGAGACTCTGGGTCTGTTAATGCCGAAAAATCTCAAGGGTAGAGGTTTTCTCAAAATGATGGGCCTAAAGAAGAATCTAGACTTGACATGTTTGAATGAGTCTTACATTCCCTTTGATTATTTGTACGAGAGGTATGGTCACAACAAATCTTACCGTACTTATCCGTATGAGTTTGCCCTTACATTGTTGGGGCATATTCACCGAAGGGTCTCTGTCTTCATGTTCTTTTTCTTGGGGATGATAGTGTTTCCAATGAAGAAAGCGATGATCCACACCAGGCTATCCATGGTCACCAAAACTTTGATGGAGGGAATTGGGGGACAACCATTTAGCATAGTGCCCATGATCATCGCAGAGATATACCGAGCCCTGGAAAAGTGTCAACAAGGAGCCTCACACTTCGAGGGATGCAACTTGCTATTCCAACTCTGGATCATAGAACATCTCCAAAGGGGTGAATATCGGCAAGAGATTCAACGTAGAGAGACTAGGACGGTCATATAGCCTTCCATCAACCAAGGCGAATGAACTACATGCCCAACATGTTTGCTCAGCCAGAAGATGCCAAGGGATTGGTGGAGTTGTTTGAAAATCTAACTGAGGATCAAATATAATGGATGTTCGAGTGGTTCCCTACTGAAGAGTTCATCACCCGATCTAGGGACGCACCATTTCTGATACTGATCGGTTTGAGAGGAACCTACCTTTACGTCCCTCTCCAGGTTATGAAATAGGCTGGTAGGAAGCAGGTTATACCAAGGGTCGACAAGGCGAGTCACTTCCGGGCTGACTTCCAAGCTGATGACAGTCCTTATAAGTGCCAAGCTCAACATATGTGGCATTGTAAGATTATCATGGGGAGAGATACTATCGAGCCAGACAGATACCATGCTGGCTACACACCATACTATTCAGGCTGGCTGGAGGATAATCACAATGGTATGGGCCAACCTCGGTTTGTTCGAGGTCACAGAATCATCGATAAAAGGGCTGAAGCACAGGTCAAATACAATCAAATGCGCAAGAGGATTCGGGAATGTGAAAGCGAGCACCGTGAGAAATAAGAAGCCCGCCAAAAGCTGATTGAAGAGTGGAAAGACATGGCTGTCAATGCCAACAAGTGACTTGGATACTTGGAGCGGGGTTTAGTAGAGCTGGAAAGGAAATTTCTCAAAAGAATCGAGGACTACCAGAATGCTGAAGGAAACGAGGGTGGACACCTGGCTAGAGCCTACCTGCTGCTGGGACTTCACGAGCTGGTGAAGCTGTTCGATGGAGCCAAAGATGTTGAGTCTGGGGATGGTCCTTCTGGGACCAAGTAGATAAGAGTCTTTTCTTTTCGTTTTATGAATGTAATAAGGCCTATGGCCGCTAGTGACAGTTTATTTACTATTATTTAGCATCATTTTGGGATTCGTCTACTTCTTATCAATAAAATAAGGCATTTACCATTATAAGTTCTCCAAATCAACTTGTCGCTAGGCCTACCTCGGGCACAAGGAGGTTTCACAAATAGGACGCGATTTACATTCTTACACTATATGTTTAAATTTTGCAACATTTTTCTTATAATCCTCACTGACTTGTTACCTTTTTGTTTTTACTTTTTGTTTATTTACTCCCCTCCCCAAAGGTTAGTTCGTGCACTTTGGAAATATCATCTTATTCAACGAGATCAAAGGGCCCTCCACCCACTCCTCCTCCAAGTCCTGTCAAAAACAAGAACAAAGAAAAGATGGAGGATCTGAACAACTCAACTGAACGGGTAAAGATCACTCATGGTACTCAGGTCTCCAAAGAAAGTGCGTCCCAACTCGAGCAAAAACTGTTGAAATTTCAGGAGGAACTTGATCAGGTCCGGAACTTGGCGAGCTTATCATTTTCCCTTACCACCTCAGATGTCAATTTTCCTAACGCTTAGAACCCCACACCTCCACAAAACATCACAAAACCACAAAACCATCCCGCTCCTCACTACCACTGTAACACCTTTCATACTTCCAACAATACTCCACTGCTCATCCCAGAACCGATGAACTCCACTAATGACCATTTCCACACTCATAACCCCCCATCTACGTGGAAACCATGCCACACTCTACCCAACCCATTTCAAGCATACCCGAGTCTGATGATAACGACTCACTCATCAGGAGTCTAGCCGAAGAGCTTAAAAAGTTGACCAGCGGAATTTAGGGCGTCGAAGGAAGCAAAGGAATTAAGAGGTTAAACTATGAAGATCTCTACATACAACCCGATATTGAACTGCACGAGAGGTACAAACCTCCAAAGTTGGAGATATTCGATGGTACGGGAGATCCGGGAGTTCATTTGATAACATACTGCGACAATCTGGTCGGAGTAGGAAAGGATGAAAGGATCCGCATGAAACTTTTCATGAGGAGTCTGAAGGGAGATGCTCTGTCTTGGTACATTTGCCAAGATCAGAAGAAATGGTCAAATTGGGTAAGCTTGGAGTTCTATTTCATGGACAGGTTCAGGTTCAACACAGAAAATGCACCAGATATGTTCTACATCCAAAACCTAAAGAAGAAACCCGCAGAGACATTCCGCGAGTATTCTACCCGCTGGAGATCAGAAGCTGCTAAGGTCAGACCGGCTTTAGAAGAAGAACAAATGAACAGGTTTTTTGTCCGAGCTCAAGACCCACAGTACTATAAAAGGTTGATGCTGATTGAAATCCAGAAATTCTCCAATATCATTAACTTAGGTGAGAGGATCGAGGAAGGCATCAAAAGTGGTATGGTCACAAACTTTGAAGCATTGCAGGCTACCAACAAGGCTCTACAGTCTGGTAGCACATCCAAGAAAAGGGACGTGAGTGCCGTAATGGTTGCACAGAGAACCAAATCCCCTATCAAATACCAAACCTACCCGATGCCTCCACTCACATATCAACCTACTCCAAATTACCAAGAACCCTCGCCCTCATACGAAACTCCACCACCTACTTACCAATCACCTCCACCTCCCACATATCAGCCTACTTCACCCAGATATTCCCAACCCACACATGTATACTAAGCCTACAATGCTCAACCCACTCATTATCAATCGCCTCCCACTCGCCAAAACTTTCCTAGACCCCGACCGAATTTCGACCGTAGACCTCCCAAACAATATACTGCCATTGCTGAACCAATTGACCAACTGTATGAAAGGCTCAAAGTCGCTGGTTATGTCACCCCCATCCCTACTATAAACCCTAAAAACCCTTCCCAATGGGTCAATCCAAATAAATCTTGTGCATACCATTTCGGCATGAAAGGGCATACCAATGATGAATGACGTTCTCTAAAAAATAAGATCCATGCACTAATTAAGAACAAGATTATTGTGGAAAATGAGCCTACTCCAAATGTCCGCAACAACCCTCTGCCCGACCACAAGGGTGGAGGCATTCACATGATTGAGATAGAAGATGATTAGGACCCCAGGGGATCGATCGGTTTGATCATGGAAGGTGACGATCCAAAGAAACCGACAATCTCCCTTAACTCGATTGTAGTCCAGATCCAGCCTTCTGGGGACACCGAGGTGAATATGTCCATACCACTTAAGTTTGAATCGCCCTCCCCCACAAAGGTGCCGACACCAATTGAGGTCGAGTTTGGGTCTCCAGCAAACACACCCGGGACGTTTGAAGTTACGGTTTTACCATCCAAAATACATGCTCCATTTGGGGTAAATGCACCCATTCCAGTAGCAGTGACGGCTATAATGCCATTCTATACAGAGGCCATCCTTTGGGACTACACAACCGAGACAAGAAGGAAAGTCAAAGCCAAATCTGGAGAAGTAGTCACAACACAGGGTATGACAAGAACCGACAGAGTATACACCCTAGAACATTTGGCTGAATCAAGCAAGCAGGCCTATGGACGACCAACCATCACTGAAGCTGGGCCCGATGATCTCTGGAGAAAAATACAAGCAAATGAGTACTCAGTCATTGATTAGTTGAACAAAACACCAGCACAGATTTCTATCCTAGGTTTGCTGCAAAGCTCCGATGAATATAGGAACGCCTTGTTGAAGGTGCTGAGTGAGGCATATGTACCGAGCAACATCAATGGAGGAGAAATTGAAAACATGGTAGGGCAGGTATTGCAGAGTCACAAGATCACTTTTCATGAAGATGAGTTGCCACCAGAAGGGTTGAGTCACAACAAGGCACTGCACATCACTGTGCAATGCGAGGATTATTTCATCACCAGAATCCTGATCGACGGTGGGTCCAGCCTCAGCATTTGTCCGGTGGTAAAACTCAGGACATTGGGAAAGGGGTTGCATGAGATCAAGGACGGGGCCATCAATGTCAAAGCTTTTGACGGTTCCCAAAGGTCCACTATTGGGGAAATTAGCTTGTGTTTGCAGATGGGGCCTACTTGGTTTGATGTTGAGTTTCAAGTAATAGACGTGACGGCATCTTACAACTTGCTTTTGGGACGGCCTTGTATTCATGCCGCTGGGGTTGTATCATCAACCCTACATTAGGCAGTGAAGTTTGAGTGGAATCACCAAGAGGTGATCATTCACGACGATGGTAGCAATCCCATAATACAGTCGCCAAACCATCCCAGCGATCAGAGGTAGAAGAAAGATAGGCGCAGAGACCTATCAACACATCGAGCGAGTCAATGTCGTTGATAAGGACAAATGGTGGGACAACAAAATCGAAAGCATATTGAACTGGAGCGGATATGAACCTGGCAAGGGACTTGGCAAGAACCTCCAAGGAATCACCAAACCTATCAAGTTGAAGAAGCATGGCACCACTTTTGGTCTGGGATAAGAGTACACTTGGGAAGAGTTCAACAACTGGTGGCCACTATGGAGCGGCCCTTACTAGCCATTGGAGCAGCCGAAACCACATTTAGAATAGACTTTCCAGCCAGCCGATGTTATATATGGGTCGGAAGAAGAGGAAGCACTGGCAGCAGTGATGAATTTATTCGTGGAAGATGATGACATGGATTTTTGTGTCATTTTCAAGGGGGAGAGGGAGGAAGGCCCTTCCATACATGCTGTAAGCCGAGGAGCATGCCTCAACAATTGGACAATCAGAACCACCATAGCCCGGAAAGCCTCGGGGTATCAAGGCTGAACAAGCATCATGCACTATCTTTCATTTTTACTAGTTGACTTTCCTTTCGCATTTTAAAATTTCACAATAAGATCTTCAATGTTCAAAACATTGATGGAATTTTTTAAAAGCATTTCGATTTTCCCTATAAATGTTACTCTTATTATTTTCTCTCATTACTTTACTTATACAGCATTACTATTACTTATCTTGATGAACCAATGACTATGAAATGCAACGAGACAACGCAACAAACGGGCACAGGTTTATCCTAGTAGCAATCGACTATTTCACCAAATGGGTCGAAGCAGCATCTTACGAAGCAGTGACTAAAAAAGTTAGGGCAGACTTCGTCAGCGACCGTATCGTTTGTCGGTTCGGGATTCCAGAATCAATCATTACCGATAATGGTTCCAATCTCAACAGTGATTTGATGAAAGCCATGTGTGAAACTTTAAGATCAAACACAAGAATTCTACAGCCAACAGACCTCAGATGAACAGAGTCGTAGAGGCCGCCAATAAGAACATCAAGAAGATACTAAGGAAAATGATAGAGAAGCATAAGCAGTGGCACGAGAAGTTATCATTTACTTTATTGGGGTATCGCACCACAGTCCGCACATTAACCAGGGCGACTCCCTATATGCTATTATACGGTACAAAGGCGGTCATTCCTGCCGAGGTAGAAATTCCTTCCTTGAGGATCATATAGGAAGTGGAACTCGACAATGCAGAATGGGTGAAGAGTTGTCACGAACAACTAGCTCTTATAGACGGAAAGAAAATGAATGCAATTTGCCACGGTCATCTTTATCATAATAGAATGTCCAGAGCCTTCAACAAGAGAGTCAAGCCAAGACAATTCACGTCGGGGCAACTGGTGCTAAAGAAAATCTTTCCACATCAAGATGAAGCCAAGGGGAAGTTCTCTCTGAACTGGCAGGGTCCATACATAGTTTACCGCATTCTAACAGGAGGAGCCCTCATACTTGCAGAAATGGAAAGAGAAGTTTGGCCAATACCGATCAATTCAGATGCAGTCCTATGGGTTCGGTCACAATTCAATAAAATTTCCATTTCCTCGCTATTGGGAACTGGGGCAGAATTTTGAGGGTTTGAGGAGGACCCTCAAAATTCCAAAGTCAATTCCAGCCATTTATCATTAACAGTCGTCAGAAGCAGCAGCCCAGTAAACTGGGGCGGAATTTTGAGGAGGACCCTCAAAATTCCGGAGCAAGAGAAGTTGCAATGTCTTGAACCACGTCGCAGTCGTCGGTTCATCTAAAGAAAACTATTCTTAATTATGTACTTACATTATGCTTTTACTAAATCATGCGATGTTTATTACTAAAACTGCCTTGTTTAGAAACTCTACCCCAATGATACTTCCTGCATAAGGCTACCATTCTGCCTTCCGAGACTAAACTCTGTCTCCATCTACATTCTCTGCATTGCATAAGGCTACACTTCTGCTTTCCGAGACTAAGCTCTATCTCCATCTGCATTCTCTGCATTACATAAGGCTACCATTCTATCTTCCGAGACTAAGCTCTGTCTCCATCTGCATTCTCTGCATTGCATAAGACTACCATTCTGCCTTCCGAGACTAAGATCTGTCTTCATCTGCATTCTCTGCATTGCATAAGGCTACCATTCTGCCTTCAGAGGTTAAGCTCTACCTCCATCTGCATTCTCTGTATTGCATAAGGCTACCATTCTGCCTTCCGAGACTAAGCTCTGTCTCCATCTGCATTCTCTGCATTAAATAAGGCTACCATCCTGTCTTCCGAGGTTAAGCTCTACCTCCATATGCATGGCTGAAATATCGCCACTTTATTTACACCTTGCATGGCTAAAAGATTGCCACTTATTGCATTTCATCGGCTGAAAGATCGCCACTACATTTACATCTTGCATCGGTTGAAAGATCGCCACTTATTGCATTTCACGGCTGAAAGATCGCCACCCTACTGCATCTCATGGGCTGAAAGATCACCAAATTATCCGAGGGCATCATCGTTCAGAGGCACCATTTGCATAGCCTGAGAATACCATGCCATGACCCGAGGATCCCTTTTAATCTTTTGCATATCATTATTCAAAGGCATCATGGTTCGGAGGCATCATCCTTATAGACCGAGATCATCATTTCATGCCCTGTGAATACTTTATTATACGCTTCATGGCCCAGGACATCATGGTCCAAAGACGTCATCCTAACCGTCCAAAGACAACTTTCATGGTCCAACGGGAACTTGCATCAAGTTTAAATTTACGCACAATATACGCTTGTGTTGCTTATTTGCAGGTAAACCGGCTAGAAACGGCCATCTCAACAGGAGTGATCTCGCTCACATTCCCGCAGCCCTAGTAGACTTTGACCATCCATCTCAACCTAAATATCTCATCCGTTCTTGAAAAAATCTCCATCGGCATATTTCGCCGACGGATCCTGAACTACATATGGCCTTATTCCTGTAAGACCAGGGATATGTAGGTAGCTCAGGAACCAGAGCAGGGTCAAATTCTTCAAACCATTTCGTTCGGTCAAATTGACCATCATATCTTTACCCGACAACTCTTCCATCCTTCCCGGGTAAAGAGGGACATCTAATGATACCCAATTTTTCCCTGTATATTTTATATAGGCAAAATACTTTCAAAATAGTATATGTATGCATATATAAGCATGTCTAAGTGTTTTAGTAATTTTCCTCATTTTTAAAAAAAAAAGATTTTTCAAATCAATTTATTGCCCTATTTTAGTAGTACAAAAAACCAATAATTATTTCCAAAATTATCATTTTGGTGAATAATTTATTTTATTCTAATATTTATACTAAAATATAGCTAAGATAATTTTTGCACATTTTTATAAATTTATTTAGCGTTTTAAAACTAAATTGCATATAATTGCAATTTTAGCCTTCTTTAATATTTATTTGCGTTTATAATTACAAAAATTGATCCCAGTATTTTCAATTTAATATTTATATATTATTAATTAATTTATTACCTTTAATTTGTTTCTAAAATTATTTTACTTATTTTTATAAAATAAAAAAAGGGGAAAAGTGGCTATTTAAACACTAGCCCTATTTCATTTCAATTATAGCCCAAATCAACCCCCCAATTAACCCAATTTCAAAACCCCAATTGGCTGGCCCAATAACCTAACCCGCCCCTGACCCAACTAATCTAACCCGCCCGGCGTCCCCTTTTGGTCTAGGCCGTTGATCATTCTGATCAACGGCCACGATTTCCCCTTTGCTTTTTAATTCACAAACACCCCCAACCCTACCTCATTTCTCACCAACCACCGCCTCTGAACTCTCAAACTCTCTCAAACACTCTTGAACCTTCCCTATCCCTAGCCCCCTCTCACTGTCTTCCACCTTAAACTCACCGGAATCCATAGCTTCTTAGTCCGTGGGAGTCTTAAACACACCTCCCTTTGCTCTTGTACACTTGGTACTTAAAGATTCGAGGTCTGACCTCAAAGGTTCTCACTCAGATCTTTGCCGGCTCGAGGTTTCACGGCCATCTCCGGCTTTGCTCCGGCGTATCCTGGTCTTATGAGCCTGTTTCTGACTTCTCCGGCTTATGAGACCTTTCCAAAGCCTTTCTCATTCTAGGGTTCTTCTAAAACCGTAACCCTTCGAGGTTTTCTCCGATTCATCTTAGATCTGTTATATATCTACGCTCTACTTGAGTTGTCAAACAATTTTCCCAATTTCTTCTTTCATAAATTATTCTTTTTAAGGACTTTCTTTTCCGATCTAGGGTTTTCTAAAATGTTTAAGTGATTTCTGACTTTCCTTTTCCTTTACGTGTACTTGCTCCTACTGTGTTCTTGTATTTTTCCTTTTACCATGCTCTTGTATGTCTATCTTACTGTGTTCTTCTATATGTGCTTTTCTGCTATAATTACTAATGTTTTTTTTGTGTTCTTCTACTGTATTTTCCTACTAAGTTCTTAAAGTTCTTTGTTTGCCTTCTACTGAGCCCTGTTTAAGTTCCTTTTTAGAAAACTCCTTAAGCATGTTTCTTCTACTATTCCTACTAGTATTTCCATTATGTTCTATGAATCTCTTTACTGTATTTTTTACCGCGTTCTTAAGTGTGCTTACTACTTTTCTTCTACCGAACTTTGTTTGAGTTCTTCTAAAAGTGCCTCTTAAGCATGTTTCCTCTGTTATTCTTATCGGTATTTTTCATTCTATCCTCTGAATCCTGCTACTGTTTGTATGTTACTTTGCTATCATGATCTCTCATGAGTTCTGAAAGAAGCATGTTAGAATCCTCAATTCTCTTCTGAAACCTCTACACATGTCTCGACTTAACTTGCTTTCCCTCTCCTTTATGTTTTCTGGTTTGTTCGAGCTAGGGCTTTATTTCGAGGACCCCTTAACTCTTTCAGACTAGTTTTGAACCTCTGAATGAGTTTGAATATCTTTGTTTTCATACAATGTTGAACCTTTTCTTTCTACTGATTTTACAAAGGCATGACAAGTTTCTTTCATGTTTAACGTGTCTGTATGCTTTTATATGTGATGAATCTTTCTTCAAAAAGGTTTTCAAGTTTGTGATTGATTCAGAATCCTTTTTTAATAGGTCTAATTGATTGTTTGCTGGTTTTTCTTAAGTTAATATCTTTCCCAACCTTCTGACTTGGTTCATTCATAACAAATCTTGGACCTTGTGATTTACTGGCTGTTAATTGATTCCCTTACCTTATTTGTGCAACCGTGTATTTCAAACACCTTGTCCTTAAATAACGTTTGTGTATTTGCCCCTAATTTTCTACTTTGCACAAAGAGTTTGATATATTTCTTTCCTTAATTAGTTTATGCCCGTTTGAATCTGAAACTCTTAATTAAGGGAGGTTTTGTGTAATTGATTAGCAATCAGTTTTCAAATTATTTCTTACCTTATTCCTTCCTGCTTTCTACACTATAAATGACACGACCTCTTTTTCACAAACACACTTTTCAATTCAGAGCACTACACTTCACAATTCACAACTCTTTCTGAACTCTTACTCACACTTATAGTATTTTGTCTTCCTGCACTTAGGCTCTCACAAGACTACTGCTTTCTCTTTTTTGTTTTCTCTGAAACTGGTATGTCATACTTTAAGTTTTAGCATCACCCCAATGTGTTTACTTACAATTTTATATCCATGGTTATCTTACTATTTATGTAGAGTTCAATATTTGACTTAATATGCCTATGTTCTACTATCTGTTTCTACTGTGAATCTTTTCTCCCTATCCCGTTACCCCTATAAGTTTGTAAGTGGTGACTTAGGGCATGGCAACATGAGTTGTTGCCTGTGACCTAATTTCTGAATCAGTGAGGTCCTAACATCTAACATGCTGGAGGATGTGCCAGCATATCCCATTGCTGAGTATGCCCATCAGCCTGCTTTTCTTGTGTTCTTTAAAATTCCCTACGCCCCTATACCCCTATATGCACTGATTTCAAGTTATTCCCCTCTTCCTTTTCCCTTTTCAGAATTGTACTTCTGCACTCGCACTCTTTCTTAGTTTCTAAGTTCTGCCCCCTCTTGTGAGCCTTGCCTTTGGGACCTTGCGTTCCCTCTGAACTTGGACACTTGAAGGCTGGCCCTTCCACACTACACTATATCCTAATCTGGTTACACATTTGGGTGTGAGCACAACCCGAAGTCCCGATGAGGCTCTTAGGGAACTCTGAAACATCCAAATAAGAGAAAGGCTTTGATTAAGATCTCTTGAATTTGGTTCATCTCATACTTCAGACATGGAGTCTAAATTAGGCTCCCCTTGGTTGTACTTTAATTGCTGATGTAATTTTTCTTTTCTTATTCATTCGGGGCTGTAATAACTTGTAATAGACAATTTGGGATGGCTAGTGAAAAGGGGAGGGAATAAATGTATGCAAAGGGTAGATAACTTGCCTATAGGTTTATTCACGTAGATATCCTTCCTATAGGTTTATTAATTTCCGCATTTACATCCTATCTACAGTTAACTTATAAATTTCTGCATATCATGTAGACATCCTGCCTATAAGAGTTTCTTTCTGAATCTATGCACTCACATATAGAAATCATGCCTATAGAATTCTGCATTCGCATATAGACACCAGGACTATAAGAACTTTTGCATTCTCATCTTAGATAACATGTCTATAAGAATTTCTGCATAGATACCATGTCTATAGGGTGCACATGCATGAAGATAATATGCCTATAAGACCTTTTTGATTCTTGCATACTCCTCTATCATTAGGCAAACATAATTATAGGCCTTAATAATCAGTGTAATCAGATATCACGTTCGTAATAAAATACAACACCTAGACAATATGTTTCTGCATTTCTCTGTGTCTATAACAGTGTTTTTAAGTTAACAAACACTTAGAAAGCATGCCTATAAGGGTTCTAATCAAATCTAAATCGACTCACACGTTTTAAGTTTAATCTGTCAGTAGTAATGCGTTATCAATCGCAGAACTTGTTTTACTTTGTTAAAACTAGCGACCTTTTTGTAATCAGTTTACCTCTTTGTAGATATCATGCCTATAGGTTTCGTCTAACACTTAGGCAAGCATTAGGGTAAAAGTTTTAACTGTGCCAGTATTTATTAATTACAACCAGCGGGCAGGCTTAATTCGAATTTTTTATCTGAAAATATGTGATAAATCAGCCTGCTTTAACGTTTCTTTAAGTTTAATTCAGACCATAACCAGTACATGCAAGACATGCTAAACAATCTATCTTTAAGTTGAGGAGGCCTGTTTGAGACTTTAAATGTTGTGTGTTTTCCCATATCTGCTCTATGTGTTTTGTTTGTCACCCTAGATTTTGTCCTTTAAACCATAAAAGCCCAATCTCCCTTCACTTTAGGATTAGTAGTCCCAAATGCCTCCGGGGCTGATAGGATTGGGACGGGTAAGAGCATGCAATAAGTAATGAAACTATTCCATATTTTAATACCTTAACGTGGTAGGAAAGGATAGATATGGATATGATGACCGGTGTGCTAATACCACGTGTAACCCCTCTTCTGAGGAGTGATTACCGGATATTGCATTGATGTGATCCATATAATTTTAAACCTAGGACCCCCTTCCCTTTACTTGTTTATTTTACTACTTTTAAGAATTTTCAAACTATTTCCTCGAAATTTGAGCTTTCTTTGTTTCTTCAAACTTTAATTTATTTGCAGCGATAATGTGACAATCCCTCATATTTGAAATATTTATTTGTTTACTTGTTATTTGTACTTAAAGTTACAATTGTAGCATGGCCGGGAACCACACTAGTGGATCCTGAGGGGTGCCTAACACCTTCCCCTCGGGATAATTTCTAGCCCTTACCCAAACTCTGGTTTTCTAAATCAAACCTTTCTTAGTGTCCTAATGTACTTTAATCATTAGGTGGTGACTCTTCAATTCAAACCCAATACCCAAAAAGGGAACGAGTTATCCTCCCAAATGTCATAAACTCGATTTCGCGAGAGAAAGGGGGCGCGACACTCGTCACCACACCTATACATCGTACTCAATACTAACACATAGCAAATAAGACCACAACTCCTATTCCCTCAAGCTAAGGTTAGGTCAAACACTTACCTCAATTCCATGGACAAGATTAAGCATCAATTACCGCTTTACCTCTCGGTTCCACTTCCAATCCGCTTGTATCTAGCCATAATTTACTTAATAACATTAATCAATGTTAAATAAACCAATACTAATGCATGAAAACAGTTTTCCTATTGTTTTCCCCAAAAAGTCAAAAATCGACCCCGGGCCCGCTTTGTCAAAACCCGAAGTTCGAACCAAAACCCGATTACCCCTTCACTCACGCACTCAATTATGCAATTAGTTTTTAAATCCGACCTCAAATTGAGGTCCAAATCCCCAAAATTTAAAAATCCTAATTTCTACCGAAAACCCCCCAATTTTCCATGAGAAACCCTAGATTTTAAAGTGAAATTATGTAAAAAGTTGGATTAAATTGAAGAAGATGAGTTAGAAATCACTTACTTATGATTTGCAGAATGTTGAGCCTTTGAAAATTAGCCTAAGGATATTTAAGGTTTGAGAAAGTTGTAAAATGATGAAGAATCCCGTCTTAAATCTCACTTAACAGGTGCAGTTATCGCAATTGCGATAAGGGGTTCGCAATTGAAATCCTACTATCTTCGCATTTGCGAAGGAAATGTCGCGATTGCGATGTGAGGGCCTTCGCATTTTCCAGCCCTAAGGTCGCATTTGCGATGAGGGCCTGCCCAGGCTTGGTTCGCGATTGCGACACTTTGGTCGCATTTCCCAAGCCTGACCACTTCGCAATTGCGAAGCTTGATCTCACAATTGGACTGTGCAAAATACCAGATGCACAACTGCATTTTACTAAGTCCAAATCACCCTGTGGCCTATCCAAAACTCACCCGAGCCGTCGGGGCTCCAGGCCAAACATGCACGCAAGTCTAAAAACATCATACGGACTTGCTTGTGCAATCAAATTATCAAAATAACATTAATAACTATGAATTTAACCTCAAATTCATGAAATTCTTTAAGAACATTGAAATTTTCATTTTCTCAACTAAAGGTCTGATTATACCAAATCAACTCCGATTCTTACCAAATTTCACAGATTTGACTTAGTTATTATTTTAAACCTGTGCCGTGCTCCGGAACCAAGATACGGACCCGATACCCTCAAGAACACGCATCATTTCATTTCAAAAAGTCTTTATATTTCCCAGCAAATAATGTTCTTCACAAATTCTTTTCTCGAGCTAGGGACATCGGAATTCAATTTCGGGCATACGCCCGAGTCCCATATTTTACTACGGACCCTACGGGCCATCGGATTATGGGTCCGGGTCCGTTTACCAAGAATATTGACCAAAGTCAAATTTAATCAATTTTAAAGGCAAAATTTATTATTTTTCTTAAATTTCACATAAAAGCTTTCCGGAAATGCGTCCTTACTGCGCGTGCAAATCGAGGTGAGACAAAAAGAGATTTTTAAGGCCTCGGGACGCAAATTTGACTTCTAAAACAAGAGATGACCTTTAGGGTCATCACAAAGAGGAGTAGGGAAGGAGTTCGACTAAATTTTTTGTTTCCTTTTGTGCTTACAGAAACGTCGGCGATGTATGTTAGTAAATTTTATGAGTCTTGTAAATGGATTAGCTGCTGAAATGGTGTTATGCTAATTGTATAATGATAACTATTATATGAAACTTTTTGTATGTTACATATAATAATAGACACAATGTAGGTTCATTAGTATTTAATGTATAAGGATCGTCTTACCTTTTTGCGGACAATCGATGACGCTACTGATTATGAATGTGCACACTCCGTCTTTCTTTCTTTTTTGTTGAAAATTGGTTTATATTAAATAGTTGCATAATAGAGAGACACGTGGAATCAGAGGCAGATTGAATGTAAAATAGTTGGAAACTAGGACCAGGGGAGGCATCTTCGGTTAGCACTGGATAGCCCCCGAAGGGAATATTGTTAATAAAGACAAACGAATGCCTGCCACCCAATAGCATTCAATGAAGAATATTTTGCAATATCAAATACACAATCCGTTATAGAGAATTATGTCATTCATAGTCTGTCGTTACACATTCTTCAATGGCCCCCATAATTGTCATTTAAGAGGGGATTAATCCTAGGACCTTGTTCCCCAAGTGCAACTATAAATATTGATTTCAACAGCCATTGTAAGGGGACGAATTTTCTGACAAACGTATGCTATATACTATCCAAAAGGTCAACAATATTTCATTTCTTGCTTATTAATATTGATATTGCTACCTTCGGAAGCTCTGCACCTTGAACCAGGCTATTCATTATCTCATCTCGGTTCCAACGCTAAGTCTTGTATTTTATTGAATTTTTTTATCATTTTGGGGTCAAATCGATTCACTTGTCTATAAATCACGATACAAATTCAACTGAATTGTTTTACGAATAAATAGTTTGGCGCCCACTGTGGTGTTTAGATAGTTGTGTAATTGAGTTGATCTTTACATCTATTACTAACCTGTTTAATTCTTAGTTTCTTAGCAAAAAATCATTAAAAATGGGAGATATCGATGTCAACATCACGCAGCCCAAGGAAATCAACTTCAACACAAAGATTCGATCAGTGATACCCGCAACGGAGGGGATGAGGTCACGTCGGTCCATAGTAGCCAATATCCACGACATGTTCGGGAGACAACTCGTGATGATGTTGAAGGCGAGCGTGTTGTGGAAATATGAGATTCCTATGGGAACAATAAAAGGCTATTATGGGCCATCTGTCGTGACATGATCAAGTCATGATGGAGTTGAGGCAGTCATTGCCGGGTGCTTCAAACAACGCGAAGGGAAGAGGTTCAGTTACTCCTATTTCTCCCGCAAACAAAACAACACAAAGGGTTGATAATAATTTCCCGAGGGGCGAGGTCGGCTTCGATAGTACCGAGGGGAACGACAACGGATCCGATAACAATAACGAGAATGATTCCTTTGCAAACGTACTCATGAGATTCATGAGTGAAATAAATGCCCGAACGGATCAAATCCCTGGGCGCACCGCCACTGTGCAAAGGACCGGACCCAAAGAAATACACCCAATTATTGTTCAAACCAAGAGCGTCACTAGAGTTGATCCCGAAGCGGTTTAAAATGTCAGACATGCAAAAAAATATGATGGGACTTCGGATCCTCAGGTGCATATCACCACGTATACAGTGGAGATGAAAGGAAATGACTAAGATGTGCATGAGAATGAGTCAGTCTTTTTGAAGAAGTTCGGAGAGACCGTCACTAAAGGGGCCTGACATGGTATTCACTTTTACCCAAGCACTCGACAGATTCTTTCGAGATTCTCGCAAATTCCTTTATCAAGGCCCATGCCGGACCAGGATGGTACAGGCCTAGAAGGCCAACATATTCAAAATTGCGCAAGGAGAGTTCGAATTGCTGCAGGAGTTCGTGACCATATTCCATAATTTGAAGATGTCATTACTAGTCGTGCTAGACTAATGGGCAACTGAGGCATTTACTAAAGGGCAGAATCCGAAGAGTTCGAATGCTTCCCGAAAATTGAATAAAAGCCTGCTCATTTTCTAGGCCACAACATTGGCAGATGTCCATAACCACTACGAGTTAAAGATAATAATAGAGGATGACCAACTTGGTTTCCCGACATCAACCACGGGTCGGTACTGAGAATAAGGAAAAGGCAAAGGATGACTTCGACACAGATTGACGGTCTTCTATAGGTCAGTTATTGCCCTACGAAAGGGTCGAAGGACACGGTAGAGGTTTTCGGTCGACAGATAGATTTGCTACCGATATGTCACAACCCAAACTGGAGGGCCACGACTAGCACCCGACCATACTTGCCGAGCCCCAACGTACATTTTATCTAACCTTTTTTTATTATCTTTTAGAGTTGACGAGATCAATATAAATGGTAGATATGGATCATGGACAACCAACAATAAAATATGATGGCATGAACATACATAGCAGGGGATGACCAGACAATCAAGAAACTACATATAAGGTACGAGCTACCACGCTACCATGAAAGACTGTACAACAAAAACCAACCGACAAGGCATACCAAACTATACATGAGTCGACACTTGTCTATGAGCCTCTAAATGAACATAAGTGCTGCAACATAGCCGGAATAGGGCCCCGACATACCCATAATATCTATAACAAAAATGCATACCAAGACCACGGCAAGTTCAGAGAAGGGATCTCGCCAATCACTGCTGAACTGGACAACCTACTGTGGTGGGGGAGCTGCACCTGCCTGTCTATTAGGGCCTGCGACACGACATGTAGCATCCACAAATAAAAGGACGTCAGTACGAATAAAGTACTGAGTACGTAAGGCAGGGAACCATAAATACGAACAGTAATGTAAGCAGGGATAAAGAATATACAACCTGGAATATCTGAGTACCTTTGAGGGCTACTGACATGAAATGCATGATACATATGTATGTATACATAAACTTTTAAAACATACGCCTCTGTGGTCATCATCATCATCATATCGTACCCAGACATAATAGGCTCGGTAAAACGTACCCGGCCGTCATAAGGCTCGGTAGAATCGTACCCGGCCACGTGGAGCTCGGTAAAACCCAACTGATCAGTAGTTGCACAATAGGTGCTGTACCCGGCCGACTATAGCGCGGTTCGGTAGAGTAAAATAGATACACATATATATAATGCATGCTCAACTCATGGAATCACATTCTCAACCTTTCGGAGTGATATAAGGTCGGTAACCTCTATACACGTTATTAGGACTAACTCTTCACTATAAACCTTATAAGAATCAGGAAGTACCAACAATATTGATAACATAAAAATAAGAGAATCAACATTAACATCTATCGTTCCATAAGAGGGAAACAATATAAATAATGCTAGCTTCTAAGAGTAGAGTATCTTTGGAAGCTCGTTCATTACATTATGTACAATCATATTCGTGCAAAAGAAGGAAGGGGATAGTCTCACATACCTTGTATATACATCCCCAATCGCAAGCTATGCAATTGTCACAACTCCTTAGTCTACAATAAGAGAAACGATACTATCGTTATCATTTAAGCGTCATAACTATTATGTATCGACCACAACCTATTTTACGCTGAAACGGACAACACCTCCCCTATATATATGACTTCACACCATTCAAACCAATCACCAAACAGCCCAAACAACATCAATAATAAACATATTGAGCCTCCCAAAACAGTCCATGCACAACCTAATTACATCATACATATGATGGCCACCGTAGTCATGTCAAACGACCCATAAATGTTACGAATAACTATCAGCCCACAACCCTACATATATATGGTATTTCTCCACACCCTTCCACCTCCGAAACTCCATAAAACAGTAGTAAAACATGCAACCCAACAACAACGCAAAACAATCCACAAAACAGTCTGCTACAAGTGAATAACTCGAACTTACGGCTTCCGATCACCGTCCCGTGAGTTCTTACATGTATAGAACGAATTACCATGAATTCACAGCAGAGAAAAATGTATGAAAGATGGCAGTAACTTACCTTACTTGTTGGATAACTCAGCCCTTCCCTTGGTTCTTCAAACTCTAGGTTTTACCTTCAAATAGAACTTGAAAGAGAGGGAAAATCGATTAGGGTTTGTGTGGGATTTTTGGGGAGGAGTTGCAGGGGTTAACTTTGGTTTTGAGGGTCTGAAATATGGATGAAATAACTGAGTTCATAACCCCTTAAAAGTCCTCTCTTGGCCGACTTAGGTCTTTTAATTTTGTCCTATCATTTTGGCAAGTAGGTGATGCACCTACTTGTCATCTACCAATCTGCGCAGGCTTGCGAAAATATGAATATCTCTATACTCCGAGATCATATTGACAAATGGTTTAATGTGTTGGAAACTATACTCATGGATATTTAATTTGGTGGGTAGATCACCCCGTAATTCCTTGTAAATTAGGAGAAAACCTTAGAAACATTTAA